>NC_090265.1:610604928-611233678 GCF_040414725.1 Anabrus simplex | reverse complement strand
AATTACAATCTCAGACACATTTTAAGAAAGCATGAGGAATCGGCTAAGAAGCTGAAGTATTTCGAAGAGAATGAGTGTCAAAATACTACTGAGTTCTTGCTTCCGGAATACTGTACAGAAAATTCAAAATATTTCTTTCTATTAGACGAGATACTGAATTTAAAAAATAACTACAAGGCGGTCAAAAACTTCCATAAAACAATGCGTGCTACGGCATTATTGCTCGCCGAAAGGATATAAATGCGCAAGAGACAACATCATCAAACTGCCAAGGAGAAGAAACTCTGCCTAGTTTCGTAGGAGATATCTGTCTTGAAACTTGAGTTACGGTTCTAATTAAAACCAGGCAGTAGTTAGCATGTGGGAAATCCAGACCAAAGCGGCTTCTGATTGTTCAATTTAGGCGGGAAGGCTTGTGATTGGCTGTTGTGCGTGGCTTATTAAATAAAACAGCGGTCTTAGCCCCGGCTTAACGATATCATGCAGCATTGCGATAGGGTTAAAAAATAAAATGGCGGGCTTATACCTGCCTTATTGATAAACTGTTGCTATCGTGATAGGGGGAAGGGGGTCATGCGACTGATGGGTGTGTGCTGCATACGCGCACGGGCATACCTGCCATATCTGGCCATCTCTATCTCCTGCTTCACTTTTCTGGCGAACTTCTTGCTTTCTGATACATAAGTGTACTCATTGATATGGCTATCATGGCCGACTTTGACTTCTAATTGCACACGCAAACTTAGCCCAAGGAGAACACAGATGTCCCCTGTGTCGTCCTGTGATTTTACGACTTATGTTACCGACCTCCTCAGTCTGGCTTTTCCATGGTTCTTCTTCTAAGCTTTTATCTTGTTGAAGAGAGATGGAGAGCGACACAATGTTTCTCGAGGCTTGTTTTTGCAAGCGTTATTTCAAATTTGGTCTCCAAGGTTTCCAGCGTGCTTTATTGCACTTGTATGAATGGCCTAATTCAGGTAACTTAACTTCTATTTTTGTGGTTCCTCCACAATTCTTTATCCCTTTTTTGGGGGTTGGCCTCGTGGATCATGTTTGTTTCTTGTCACCATGTGGCATTATGCTTGGCTACTATTTCTTTATTATCCGTAGCTTTTTATTTTGTGGTCTGTCTTGGTTCGTACTGTTGTTGTCCATGTGACATTATTTATATTAGCTATTTTTTCTGGTGTCACATCTTGGTACATTGATCTACGTATTACTATCATTGAGTGTCTGTATTGAGTGAATGCGCTCTGTTGTACCTTGTAAGTGTGTTACGTCGACTTTCTACGGTTCGTGTTGTGGAGGTCTCTATCTTATTATTCACGTACACATTTGCTCTCCAATGTCCCCGCTATGCGGTTGTATATCAGAAAAGCAAGTATATGGGAGGCATTCGAGTTGCATATGACAGACGTATTGATGATGTGAATTGGCCTTCGATCCTGTGTGGGTTTCTCTTCGCACGTCCGAGTATGATATTATTAATGTAACGTACTTCCACAATTTTTCGGTTTTTTCTGGCCGTTGTTCCTGTTCTTTGGACCCTTTTTTAACCTATTTCGTGAGTGTTCGAATGTGAGATATGTAAGATGCATATCATATTGCTTAGTTGTGCCATTTGTTAGTTCTTATCTTTGCATTTTCTTGGCCACTTGCAGTTTTTTTTGTGTTTGACATCCTATTTCCCTAGCAACTCATTGTATACCCCTGATTCCGGGCGCCATGCTTGCGAGTGACCTTCCCTTCTTTTGGTCTTTGATCCGGCCATATTTTACCTTTCGGCTTTCATCTTTTATACACTGACTGACAGAGCAAATGCAACATCAAGAAGGAGTGGTCAGAACTTTATGCCAATTGCAGGGTAGACTGACGTCACTGAGGTATGCTCATGATGTGAAATGCGCCGCTGTGCTGCGCACGTAGCGAACGATAAATGGGACACGGCGTTGGCGAATGGCCCACTTCGTACCGTGATTTCTCAGCCGACAGTCATTGTAGAACGTGTTGTCGTGTGCCACAGGACACGTGTATAGCTAAGAATGCCAGGCCGCCGTCAACGGAGGCATTTCCAGCAGACAGACGACTTTACGAGGGGTATGGTGATCGGGCTGAGAAGGGCAGGTTGGTCGCTTCGTCAAATCGCAGCCGATACCCATAGGGATGTGTCCACGGTGCAGCGCCTGTGGCGAAGATGGTTGGCGCAGGGACATGTGGCACGTGCGAGGGGTCCAGGCGCAGCCCGAGTGACGTCAGCACGCGAGGATCGGCGCATCCGCCGCCAAGCGGTGGCAGCCCCGCACGCCACGTCAACCGCCATTCTTCAGCATGTGCAAGACACCCTGGCTGTTCCAATATCGACCAGAACAATTTCCCGTCCCGTCGATTGGTTGAAGGAGGCCTGCACTCCCGGCGTCCGCTCAGAAGACTACCATTGACTCCACAGCATAGACGTGCACGCCTGGCATGGTGCCGGGCTAGAGCGACTTGGATGACGGAATGGCGGAACGTCGTGTTCTCCGATGAGTCACGCTTCTGTTCTGTCAGTGATAGTCACCGCAGACGAGGACGAGTGTGGCGTCGGCGTGGAGAAAGGTCAAATCCGGCAGTAACTGTGGAGCGCCCTACCGCTAGACAACGCGGCATCATGGTTTGGGGCGCTATTGCGTATGATTCCACGTCACCTCTAGTGCGTATTCAAGGCACGTTAAATGCCCACCACTACGTGCAGCATGTGCTGCGGCCGGTGGCACTCCCGTACCTTCAGGGGCTGCCCAATGCTCTGTTTCAGCAGGATAATGCCCGCCCACACACTGCTCGCATCTCCCAACAGGCTCTACGAGGTGTACAGATGCTTCCGTGGCCAGCGTACTCTCCGGATCTCTCACCAATCGAACACTCGTGGGATCTCATTGGACGCCGTTTGCAAACTCTGCCCCAGCCTCGTACGGACGACCAACTGTGGCAAATGGTTGACAGAGAATGGAGAACCATCCCTCAGGACACCATCCGCACTCTTATTGACTCTGTACCTCGACGTGTTTCTGCGTGCATCGCCGCTCGCGGTGGTCCTACATCCTACTGAGTCGATGCCGTGCGCATTGTGTAACCTGCATATCGGTTTGAAATAAACATCAATTATTCGTCCGTGCCGTCTCTGTTTTGTCCCCAACTTTCATCCCTTTCGAACCACTCCTCCTTGGTGTTGCATTGTCACTGTCAGTCAGTGTAAGTTCGTTGGAAACCATTGTTGTGAGTTGTGTTTTATTTTATGATCGTGTGTTTCGTTCGGTAAAAATTCGCGCTGTTGAAATGAATATCAAAATGATATATTGCTTTGAGCCGAGGGTTGAGTAATGCAACAAGAATAGTTTGTTCATAAGGTAACAATTTTTCCCTATAATCTGTATGTTTTATTTCTGAAGGTTGAACCAGTTGACTGGCCCGGGTACTCGTGGGACTATGCATGGTTTTTGAGTTTGGTTTGAATTCGTCGAACGCTACCAATCCACAAAATGGCAATATTGCAGTGGAACTGCAATAGTTATCACTGTCGCCTTTCACGGAGTGGGAATTGTGGAGTGCACTCACGCTGTGCAGAGACACGGCTCCTGGACCGGACAAAATCCACAAACAAATTATTAAATATTTGAGTGACCGACGTCTCAAGGATATCCTCACCCTTTTCAACATAATATGGAATGAGGGATTGTTTCCATCTCAATCGCGTGAGGGAATTGTGATACCAATTCCCAAGCCGGGAAAAGATCCAAAACTTCTGGATAGTTAGAGGCCAATATGCCTTACAAATGGCCTTTGTAAGCTATATGAAAGTATGGTTAACCGGCGTCTTGTGTAGGTCATGGTAAAGGAAGGCCTCTTATCTAACTACCAGTGTGGTTTTCGCTCTCATCGGTCTGCCACCGATCATCTGATCAGACTGGAGAGCACCATTCAGGAGACTTATGTTTTCCAGAAGGAACACCTAGTCGCCGTTTTTTTACCCTAGAGAAAGCTTACGATACTACCTGGCGATATGGAATTCTCTCCACACTATACCAGTGAAGATTTCTGGGAAATTTGCCTTCACTTATTGATAATTTCATGTCTTTCCGGCTCTATCGAGTCCGAGTAGGGAATGCATTAACTCAATATTATGTTCAGGAAAATGGAGTTCCTCAGGGATCTGTACTGTCACGCAGTTCGCAATCGCCATCAACGGCATAGTTGCCGCTGCTGGGATCGCAGTCACTCTATCGCTGTATGTAGACGATTTAGTTCTACATTACAGCTCCGGAAGCGTAGCGTTTGCTGAGAGCCAGGTACAGCAAGCTATTAACCGAGTCGACAGATGGGCCCTGCAACATGATTTTCGATTTTCAGTGGCGAAAACCTCAGTTGTACACTTCTGTCGACGTCGACTTGTGCATCATAAATCAGAGCTCCACTTGCGATACAGTGTCTTGCCAGTGGTAGACACCTGCAGATTCTTGGGTCTCCATTTTGATAAGAGACTAACGTGGCAGCCCCACATCCGTCAGTTGAAGGTTGCCTGCATGAAGAGACTTAACATGCTTAAGTTTCTCAGCGGCACTTTTTGGGGGGCTGACCGTGCGATACTGCTACGATTCTACACAGCAACAGTCCTCTCCCAAATGGACTATGGTAGTGCGGCTTATGGGTCAGCATCAAAATCTATGCTAAGGCTTTTAAACAGTGTTTAGCGTAGTGGAGTTAGGTGGCAATGTAAGCTTTCCGTACTAGCCCCATTCCTAGCCTACTCGCTAAAGCGGAAGTTCAATCTTTACGAATAAGAAGGCAGCAGTTACTCTTCACGTACGCTGCCAAAA
Source organism: Anabrus simplex (assembly GCF_040414725.1). NCBI lineage: Eukaryota > Metazoa > Arthropoda > Insecta > Orthoptera > Tettigoniidae > Anabrus > Anabrus simplex. Next base: position 611,228,828 of record NC_090265.1, on the reverse strand, counting down.
TTCGTGAAATGCCGCTAAATCCAAGCTATCATTGCATCTTTAATACCTAATACCATCAGAGGTACCAAGACCGTCCGAATGCAACACGGTTGATGCTGCGACCGGATATACGTCTAGATCTACTCCGTGGACCAAAGGTGAACACGGATTCCTCCGTTTATCGGAGGTATTTCCAGGACTTCGTTCACCAGTATCCGGCCACGAGACATATCTTCACGGATGGTTCTAAACTCGGAAAAAATGTTGGTTGCTCTTTCGTCACCAATGATATGAGCATGCAGATCTCGCTTCCTAGTATATGTAGCGAGTATACTGCGGAGCTTTACGCCATCTTAGAAGTTCTGCAGTCTGGCCTGGGTGACGAAAGAAGCCATTTTCTTATGTGCACCGACTCGTCGAGTTCTCTACAGTCTATTGAAACCTGTTTCTCGCAACACCCACTGGTGCAGAAGAGTCATGACCTTCTAGCCAGGTTAATTGATGCTGGCAACAGAATCACTTTCGCGTGGCTTCCAAGCCATGTTGAGATTGCGCGAAATGAACTTGCGGATGAAGGTGCAAAGGAAGCGGTACTTTTACATCCAAGGCCTATTAATGTACCTGCTAAAGATATTTGTTCTCAGCTACGTCGAGCCATCTTGGTGTCCTGGGAATCGGAGTGGCTAGCTATCTGAACTCCCAACATCTGAGGACAATTAAGAAGACAACCACCGTGTGGTTCACAGAGAGAGGCCATAGTATTGTGTAGGCTAAGGATAGGTCATGAACGATCTACGCACTCTTATCTCCTAAAAAGCGAAGACACCCAGTGTGTTCTTGTGGTGCCGACTTCAGCGTGGCCCACATCCTCACAGAGTGCGCCGATCTCTCTGGCCTAAGACGGAGACTCGGTCTGCAGGAAACACTCGAACGCTTATTAGCCGATGATGCGACTACTGCTGAACTCGTCATTCACTTTGTGTGCGACAGTGGATTATTCAAGGGTATGTAAATTACAAGTGTACTATTGCCCAGGGAACGCACGTTTCCTTTTGCATCGTTAGCAATTTTTCGGCTTAATTCTATAATTTTTGTTTCATTTTGTACTTCGTTTCCAAATTCCTTCGTTGAATAAATAATTTTGTTTTATTTTAAATTTATTTTCCACTTCATTTGTTTAGAGAGGATGATTACCTAGTTGTACTTCCTCTTGAAACAGAAATCACCACCACCATCCTATTATGGATAGACACCACGCTATGATGGTAGTGAATAGGTTTATAGGCCCATATGTTGATCTCACAAGGTCTGTTTTCATTCCTAATTTTATTTGTTTCTGATTTTCTTGTGGCCGTTGATATCATTTTGGTCTCCTAAAGTTTACTTAATGAACTCTTCGTTTCCTACTCGACGTTAGAATTGAAGGAGTAGGAGGGGTACCCTTTTAAATCTTACCCTTGTGATATAATAGGCTCGAGTTCAGTCCATGACTTTTGTTTCTGGTCATTTTCGAACCTGTCCGCGTAAACTATGATAGGTGGGTATTTATTTACCGCCTCGTTATCTCTAGTTGATTGGAGCTTCCACTGATTTTTTAAATTTTTCGGAACCTTTCTGCCTGTGTATGTTGTGACTTTTCCACTCACATATAAAAATATGAAATCGAATTGCACTGAAAAAATATTAACATATATATAATTTATATATAAAATACTCAATTGTCGGATTATGTACTCACACTTGTTTCTTACCTGATTACTTACACGTACAATATTTGATGGCACCAGCTACAACTCAGTGCAGCAATGATAGAATGAGTGTCTTGAATATCTCTAGGGTGTGGGGTAAGAAGCTTACGTAGACAGCATAACATATAGGTTCTAGGAAAAGGAGATTGTCGTTTTGTTTCCCCATTAAATTTGAGGTTATCTAATTCTACCATTGAAATAAAACGATAAATTGTTTTGATAGAAAAAATATATTCTTTAAATTATGTTAAAAATAGTAAGAATTGCTGCGATAAAACAGATGAGAATACAACTGAAATAAACTAGGCATTAAATTTGAATTCCTCTTGACCGGGCATTTAAAAATTATACAAGATAGTTAACCCTCACTGTTCACTTGACTGTACATTCAACACTTTGAGTGTAATTACGACGTATTCCTTTGAGTTGGTGTCTGCTATAGGTGTCTCAAGGCTAATTTGGTAATGTATCCTTTTTGTTTCACTGACGAGATATAGCATGGCATGAAATTAGATTCACACTCCGAATTTTTAATCCATATGGTGACTGGCGACTAAGTATCCATGTAACTGCTGCTTCTCCATCCATATGACTGACTACTATCATCTCAGTAATACTCCGTATAGCAAGGCTCGGTATCCCACTGACTTCATGGCAAGTCCCTCCGTTCAGTTCTTTCACCCAACTGCATCCAACTAACTGACCGACTGAGGCCTCTCCATCCATATGACAACGGCACTTCCAGGCAAGTCTCTCCATCCATATGCCTACAACACTTCTTGGCAAGTCTCTCCATCCATATAACTACAACACTTCATGGTGAGCCTCTCCCTCCAACTGAACTGACCGACTGAGGTCTCACCTTCCAAAAGATTGACGCTATAATATACGGTCAGCTTATATAACCATTAGTTGACACACCTACGTAATCTCCAAAAATAACTATGATGCTACACCCACCCAACTACAAATGCTGCAGGTTGTTGCGAAAAAGCCTAAGGTGGCTGTAGGTATATCCTAAAAATGAACTAATCGCTAAATGCATACAGTAACAGAGCGATGACTCGGCAGTTACGCTAGCAGTATTGCACAATGTTGCAATTTCAAAAGTTATTTCACACAATACATCCACATCTGATATCATACAGCAACTCTCACTTTACATGTCTCTAATGTTAATCTACACACACATATACATAACAAATTAACTACAATCGGGCAAGCGATAATCATTACAGAATTGAATTAAATAATAATAATAGTTACAATAAATATTAATAATAATGCAGACACAATAATAAGAATACAGATATAATAATAACAATAATAATAATAATAACACATATAATAATAATAATAATAATAATAATAATAATAATAATAATAATAATAATAATAATAATAATAATACAGATATCTTGTAACGGGATTTGAAGCGTTACAACTTGTTGTGTTTTCCGGTTATTTATTCCTAGATGCATATTTTGCCAACCCTGTCGTGGGCATGCGAGAAGAATAATGTAGGCTATGTGGAAAGCTAACTTAGGGGAGGCTCAACACTTGTTACTTCGAGTTCGACACTCCAGGCTAACCTCGTAGGACCTTGTTTGAGCATTACAGGTCCTGTTTTGGGAGCTACAGGGCTTCTTTTCGGACTTGTTTTCATATTATCCTGAGGATTATAAGGTACTGGAAGAGGACTAACATTTCAAATTCAGGCGCACTACATTTCAGTTTCCCACGCTGTGAGTCACCCTCTTCTTAGCCAAGCCATTTAGCAATTTTTGCAATTTAGTGTCCTTAAACAATAGTGCCCGTTAGCTTTTTAGCTCTTTTGCCCTTTGCCCGTTAGCCCCTTTCGCCCTTTTGTCCTATGATGCCCCTTAGGCTTTTAGCCCTTTTTTCCTTTAATCCTATAATGCCCGTTAGCCCATTAACCTTTCGCCTTCAGCCTTTAGTGCCGTTGGTATCATAGGGCATGGAGCAGGTTTGGATGAGGATGAGTGTTTATACCCCAACCAACTTCTTACTCTAAAACTTATCTGAAGTATCATTTAAGATATTTTTAACGTTATAAAGGAATTTTTACCACAAAACTTTGAAAAGAAACAATCGGGGATGGGTTGTTATGCTGTGACAGTTTATAGGACTCAAACGTTTGAAAAGTTCGCAAATAATAATAATAAATTATTATTATTATTATTATTATTATTATTATTATTATTATTATTATTTTGAAGATCTAATCAAACTTCGGTGCGAAATTGAGCATAAAATCTGTGACAGTTTTTAAGACTCAAACATTTGAAAAGTTCGCAAGTAATAACAATAATAACATTAATAATTTTGAAGATCAAACCTACCTTCGTGCTGAATCCTCAACACACACAATAAGAAAGAAAATAACCCAACCGAGTTAGACATATAGTTTGAAGTGTGTAGCTGTTTGCATGTATTCGGAAGACGGTGAAATGTTAAATTACCAAGAGGTAAGGTTACGTATAAAATTAGTTTCCTGGAGCACGTGCGCGGGCATAACCTAACATGATTAATATGTATGTATGTATGTATGTATGTATGTATGTATGTATGTATGTATGTATGTATGTTTAGCCTACAGCTTGAAGGCTGGTTGGATCTTCAACAGCTCTACTATTAGCTGTCATACTGTGGATGTCGTAAGCAACACTGAAGAAACGTACTAGGGAAATGACTCATAAGATTTTCTTTGAGCATTAGCGGACTCTTTTGCGTGCTATAAGTCATCTTAATAGGATATCTTGCTGAGTTTAGGGGAAAACCAACCTTCTAGGTTAAATAGATTAAAGAATAACAAAAACATCCTAATCTATTATTATCATTATTACAATTGGTTTTACGTCGCACCGACACAGATAGGTCTCTTGGCGACGATGGGATAGGAAATGCCTAGGAGTGGGAAGGAAGCGGCCGTGGCTTTAATTAAGGTACAGACACAGCATTCGCCTGGTGTGAAAATGGGAAACCACAGAAAACCATCTTCAGGGCTGCCGACAGTGGAGTTCGAACCTACTATCTCCCGGATGCAAGCTCACAGCTGCACGCCCCTAACCGTACGGCCAACTTGCCCGGTGCTTCCTAATCTGACTGACAATTGAATATTGTAATAATAACAATCATAATCATAATAATAGTTTTACGTCTTACTTATACACTCATGTTCATAAAAAAAGAGAACACTTTGAAAGACTAGAGATAGGAAGTTCATATTCACAGGACATGTTCTGCAGAAACGATTAGCATTTCAATCACCTAGGTTTAGCATATGTCCTGTTGCCTAGTAGGCACTGGGTCCTCCATGGGCACTGATAACTTGTTCCATGCGTGATGACATCGACGCGTATAAGGCGCAAATGGCCTCCTGGGGTATAACCATCGATGCTGCATTCACCTGGTTCCACAGTCCATCTTTGGTGGTGGCATTGGGTCACAGCGCCGCACCCATCGTTTCATCATATCCCACACGTTTTCGATCAGTGACAAGTCCGGTGATCGGGTGGGCCAGGACAACAGTCTGACATCCTGTGACAACAAGAAGGCACATGTTCGTGCAGCAACATGTGGTCGCGCATTGTCCTGCTGAAATATGGCGTCTGAGGAGTCGTGCAGAAAGGGTATGGTAACGGGTCGCAGGATGTCATTCACATATGTCAAACTGGTCACAGTGCCCTGAACACGCACCAACTGTGATTTTTAGCTGTACCTAATAGCAACCCACACCATAAGCTCTTGAGTTGGCGCTGTATATCTTGTGCGAATGCAGTGAATGTGATGCCTCTCCCCTTGTCTACGGCGATCCAAAATTCGGCCATCATTTTCAAACAAACAGAACCTGGATTCGTCTAAAAACACTATCTGTTGCCATTCCTGTCTCTAGTGACGTCGTTAGATTCCACTGCAGTCTAGCATGTTTATGCACATTGGTTAAAGGTAGGCGGAGAAGTGGACGACGCGGCGGTAACCCAGACCGTTATAAATGGCGACGGATTTTCACTACTGATAGCGTACGATGTGCTATACTGTTCCACTGTTGCGTCAGAGACGAGGAGGACGCAGAACTGTCCTGCAATGCCATTCGGATGATGTGTCGATCTTCTCGGGGGAAAGTCTGGGTGGTGCAACCATACTGATCTCGTCATATTCTAAGGCCTTCTGTGAACTATTCTCTACACACCCGTTGCACTGCCGACACACTTCGTCCTACATTACCGGGTGAGTTGGCCGTGCGGTTAGGAGCGCGCAGCTGTGAGCTCGCATCCGGGAGATAGTGGGTTCGAACCCCACTGTCGGCAGCCCTGAAGATGGTTTTCCGTGGTTTCCCATCTTCACACCAGGCAAATACTGGGGATGAACCTTAATTAACCACGGCCGCTTCCTTCCCATTCCTAGGCCTTTCCTATCCCATCGTCGCCATAAGACCTATCTGTGTCGGTGCGACGTTAAGCAACTAGCACGTCCTACATGAGCAGCAATTTCCCGGATGGATGCATCATGTTCTCTCATGCCAATAATACGTCATCTTTCAAACTCACTCATTTGACGGTACGGTTATCGCATATGTCTGCGAGGCAACCTGCACGTCTACTCACGTCACCCTGGCCCATACCTTCGGTTTACAGCGACACGGGAGCCGCCGGCTCATTTTACCAGTCGGTGGTGCGCCAAGATATCGATGTGGACCTTGAACCTTAGAGCCACGTGGTTAAAATGCTAATCATTTCTTCATAACATACTAACGCACATGTCCTGTGAATATGAACTTCCTATCTCTAGACTTTCAATGTGTTCTGGTTTTTATGAACATGAGTGTAACTTGAGGGGGAAAACCAACTCTGGAGCGTAAATAGATTAAATAATAAAAACTTCTCGATCCGACTGAGAATCGAACTCTGGTGATAATAATAATAATAATAATAATAATAATAATAATAATAGTAATAATAATAATAATAATAACAATAACAATAATACACTGCTTGACAAGAAAGATAAGCGCCCAGAAGGAGAGGTCCAATATTAAGCCATGTCGGTATACATGCATATCATTGATTTTTAACTAAATGATTAGATTTACAAGGATCTGTAATGTGTAGAACACCCACCAGAGTGCATTCGTGACGGCACCGTCCTGTTGCTGATAAGTTGTTACCAGTCAACTGCTGTGAGTCAGACAGTTAAGTAAGACGCGCAGAGAGGAGTACGTGCAGTAAGAAGCACCCACGATGCCTCACAGACGCGTTAGACAGCCTATCCACCAATTGACAGCATTTGACAGAGGCCGCATTGTGGGACTGCATGAGGCAGGTTGGTCGTCTCGTGCAATTGCCAGGCATGTGGGCCATTCAGATGTCACAGTGGCCCGATGTTGGACTCAGTGGGTACATGAGGGCACCCAACCACGTCGTGCAGGTTCGGGTCGACCAATAAACACCACCCCGAGGGAGGACCGTCGTATGGTGCGCCAAGCATTGCGTGATCCCATAACTTCGGCACGCGCCATCCACGAACACTGGAGACTACAACATCCCGTGAGTTCCCACATAGTGTCTCGACGACTCGCATCCGCCGGATTGGGGTCCTGTCACCCCATGTGTGGGTTACCATTGACACAAGAACGCCAACGCCTGCGTTTGGAGTGGTGTCCTTCCGGGGAGGCATGTCTGACGACTGACATTTCATCACGTTCAGTGATGAGTCCCACTTCTTCATAACCTCCAATGAACATCGTGTGTGGCTTTGGCGGCGTCGAGGGCAGAGGGCAGATCCTGCCCATATTGTGGAAAGACACACAGGCATAATCCCTGTCATCATGGTGTGGAGAGCCAAACGACATGAGTTCAAGTTACCTCTAATACTACTTCGGCAGACTTTGACGGCACAGCGATACGTCACAGACATTCTGCGTCAGCACGTCCTATCCCTTATGGCACAACTCCCTGGGACAGTGTTACAGCAAGATAATGCACGTCCACACACAGCACGTGTGTCTATAAACAGCCCAGAGCATGTTGAGGTCCTCCCGTGGCCAGCAAGGTCTCCGGACCTCTCCATCACTGAACACGTGTGGGATGTCATTGGAAGGGGACTCCGCCCCAGTAACATCCTGCGGGATCTGGATGACAACTGCAACGATTGTGGACGAACTTGCCTCAGGAGAGGATCCAAAGTCTGTTTGACACCATTCCGAACGGCATAAGGGAATGCATTGCGGCCAGGGAGGTGCGACACCCTACTGACCTGGCGCCAACATTCCATCTGTAACTGCCAACGGCCTTGTCTCTTTTGTCCCATACTGTAGTCAGTTCAGTAAAGGCACATGGACTTTCAGCATATGCAGTTTCATTCATTTTCAACCACTCCTTCTGGGTGCTTAACTTTCTTTGTCAGGCAGTGTAGTTTTACGCCTTAATAATATTAATTTTAAGCCTACTTATAACTAATACACTTTTCGGGATGCTAATGAGTTTACGCGCGCACACACATACACAAACACACACACCGAGCAAGCTGGCTGTGCATTTAGGGGACGCGCAGCTGTAAGCATGCATTGAGAAGAAGTGGGTTTGCAGCCTACTACTGACAGCTCTGAAGTTGGTTTTTCATAATTTCCTATTTTTACACCAGGAAAATGCTGAGGCTGTACTTTAATTAAGGCTATGGCTGTTTCCTTCCTACTCCTATCTCTTTGTTGTCCTATCGTTGTTATACGACTTAGATCCAACCTACCTTTATGCTGAATACTCAAATACATACACAGTAAGGAAGAGAATATCTCAACCGAGTTCGACATGTAGTTAGAACTGCGTAGCTGTGTGCTTTCATTCGGAAGATAGTGAAATGTTAAATTACCTATAGCCAAGATTACGTATAGTAGAAGCCTTTCGATATGTACACTTCTACAGGCCTCTGTAGCCAGTATCTAAAATAATAATAATAATAATAATAATAATAATAATAATAATAATAATAATAATAATAATAATAATAGCAGCATCAAAATTAAGCTATCTCATCAAGAACGGTTTTCACTACATTTTACCAAGCTGATTTAATTCTGATTGTGTTGAACTGTTCTTTAGTGGATTACGACGAAGGTCAGGAGCAAAGGACACGCTAGGTTGCAGAACTGCTGCTTTCAGTATGAGTGATTAAAGTTATAAAAAGGTATTTTTTCTCTGCCTTCTTCTACAAACGTCGAAATTACAGAGAAGACAGTGCCAATATGGACCTAACAAGTAACAGACGGTAGTGCTTGTGAGATTCCTGAAAGATCTTTTCCGAATTCTACTCTATGTATCTTAGATGACCTGTATGATATCCAGCGTATGTACGAGTTACAATAAATAATACTGTACCGACCCTTGCAGTATGACTCGACTCGAAACGGCAACTTCACACACGCAGAACTTGCGGCTTAAGGGTCTGCTATTTAAGTATTACGGTTTTTCGATCACTTCCGGTGTTGGTGAAGGTAAACATCTCAATACCTGGAATTAAGTTCTTGACGGTCAGTTCACTAACTGAAGCGGAACGCATTTCACTCTTAGTGCACACGAGGAAGTTACTAACTTCCAAAGCAGTGATTCCAAGTTCTTTCTCTTATATATCCGGTAATTTGCAGACGGCACTTTCTATAAACTTCTGTATTACACACAAAAGTACTATAAACCTAGAGGATATGCAATGGAATGTGCAGTTCTTGTCGCACTTAAAATTGAGATCCACAAGGGTAGAATAGCAGTGTGTAGAGGTCCGTTTAGCTTTGCAAGTAGTCCAGGATACCTCAACCACGATCTTCTTCACCAAGAAACCTCCTTCGTACAATAGGTAAGATAACTGTTTGGTATGGTGGTCTGCGTCGGAAATGAAACAAGTTAAATACTTCCACTAAATTTTGAGCTAAACAAAAAAAGAATTTAATGAAATTAAAAATACAATTTGGTCCAAAATAATGCCCTCACTGAGTAAAAGTCTATGAAAATCATAATTTAAACTCTCAGATTGGTACAACACTTATGTTTAATACATTTAGCGATCAGCTGTAAACATTTTCTTACATGCTTAAGATAGGACATAGTTGGGTACCTGACCTGGTTGACTGAATAAACGGTGGAAAATGTGGAGGTTATTCTCCATGATGATTTGATATTCAGGAAGGGAAATAAAGTTAATGGAAGTACCAGACCACCTTCAGCATTTAGTCGCTGAGGAAGTCCTTAGACATAGAAAATACGTCCAGAAAGTACTTTCAGAACCAGCTGAGTTAACCACGAGGAACTCTGTTAGTAGGGCCAAAGATGAACTCCCTGTCGTTATCGTGAACCAAACATCGGTCGGTTCAGTCAGTGAGCTAATGCAATAATCACTATATCACTGCATCACTTAAGTTTGCAGTACTTCAGTAGATCATTAAATACTAATGAATGCTGTCAATAGACTCACAACTCTCTTCAATGTAAAATACTTGCTTGGACGATCGGGTAATTTTTAGGACTATAGAGTAGTTGATGGGAAGTCAAAGAACAACCACGTCACATGCGAAATAAAACTGAGATTCTTGTAGCTTACATTTTAACTGTTCTTGGTTTGGAACTGGAGCGTTTGGAAGTACAGATAAATAATATTTTGCTGATTCGATTTTTAAACACTTGTTCTAACTCTTTAATGTTCTGACATAAGGTTTACTGCTGGAAAAAACGTGTTTTAACGGAAGAATTTAAGTAGCAAGCGATTCTTGGGAAATACCTATACTTTAGATAATCCATGGCTTTCTGAATATAATAAATTCTTAGAGTGATTTGGGCAGACAGTCCGTGAGTGCAAATGATTTGAACTCGAGTGAAGATAACTGTCTTTCGGAACTTGATATTGCAAGTGAAGATCGGGTTGCTTGAGAAATATTCAGTGAATATGTTGAAGAAGGCTACATTTGAGTGGATGAAAATTATTGCTCTGACTGGGTAAACTGCAAGCCTACCCACGCTGATTTTATGAATTTCCCGCATAATTTAACAAGTGATGCAGGGAGGAACATTTGTAAATACTTAATATTCAGTGTTTGTATAAGCATGTCAAGGCATTTATTCCAGCTAGATTTTTTCAAAATAAATTGTTTTAGCCTTAATAACACATAGCAGTATACATTTCCATAAAAGTAAATACTAGTAGAGGTATGTGACCAGCCAAACAAATTCGATGGATAAAGGTTAACTGAAAGTAGAAAGAAATATGTTTATGCATTCCTTTACAGAGAGTCCGAGCGTTCGCATGTGCCTTTCAGTTGCTGTAAGACCAACATCCTGAAACCATGTCTACAGAGCGACTTGAATGGTGTTGGTTTGGATACAATCAACCAGGAAGGATGTGCTCCAGCACTCGTGGAACAACGATCTCTCGTCGCCTTGATTATGGCTATACTTTTCCTATCCATGGGAATTATGCAGGTAACCACAGATTTCATTGACTTGAAATGTATTTCCTTACAAATTGAGTAGAACCAGTACCATCTACCCATGTAAGCTGCCTCTGTGGATCAGCGGTGGAGTGTCGGCCTCCGGATCCCAAGATAGCGGGTTCAAACCCGGCAGAGGTAGTCGGATTTTTGAAGGGCGGAAAAAAGTCCATTCGACACTCAATGTCGTACGATGTCGGCATGTAAAAGATCTCTGGTGACACATTTGGTGTTTACCCGACAAAATTCATTAAATCTCAGCCATAGACGCCCAAGAGAGTTTCGGTTTACTCGGTCTGCCATCTAGTGGGGGCCTAGAGTAAAACGGAACGTCGAAATTGACGAGCAGACAGCCAGATGGCGTCAAATTGAAATGTCTGCACACGGTAGCTGAGGCCATACGATTATTATTATTATTATTATTGTTATTATTATTATTATTATTATTATTATCTACCCATGTATAAGAGTAGAATTGTGAAGTTATAGGACCTGCGCATAGATTCAAGATTTTTTTTTTTTTTTTTTGGCTACTTGCTTTTACATCGCACCGACACAGATAGGTTTTATGGCGACGATGGGACAGGAAAGGCCTAGGAATGGGAAGGAAGCAACCGTGGCCTTGATTAAGGTACAGGCCTAGCATTTGCCTGGTGTGAAAATGGGAAACCACGGAAAACCATCTTCAGGGTTGCCGAGAGTGGGGTTCGAACCCACTATCTCCCCGATTCAACTTTTAGCCTTTGTAATGAACTCGTCCGTCACTCTCCCTTTGAGTGTCAGTTTATTACCTAACAAGTTGTCGAGCTGTAACTTCAATCGCAGTTAATCTGCACTCAGTAAACTAAACACATAGTTCCTCTCGTTCCGTCCTCCACAATGTTATGCCTGAGTAGAGCATGTTGATTATTAGATTATAGTTGTTTTACCCGTCGTTGACGGGTTAGTTTTTCTTTTTGTTCCTTTTATTCCTCCTAGTTTAAAATCGAACCCAACTTCACATTTCTTAGCAGACAAAAAAGTGGTCCCCATACTACGAAAAACGTAAAATTAAGCAATTTCTCCAATTGTGCCGAAAGTTGAAGGGCTAAGGGTAAGGGTTATTCTGCCCGAAGGCAGATCCGAACCTCCGCAGAGGTGTTCCTGAGCCTGAGTTTACGTGCGGTAGAGTGGCCAGTTCCTTTCCGCTCCTCCATTTCCTTACCCCCACCAACAGCGCGTGGCAACCCATCCAACACCTGACCACGCCCAATGTTGCTTAACTTCGGCCTAAATGCAGTTCCACAAAAACAGTCCAAAATCGCTTGTTTCTTTACTAATTTCCTTTTTGGTTTAAATTCTACCCAAATTATCTTATTTACATAATTCTCCCTAGTTCAAACCCTCGTATAATGTGCCGACATTAGCAAGCCTGTTGAGTGCATGTTAGGTTGTTGCAGCCGCCGCCGTATTGGATCTCCAACCTATATTTCAAGGGATGTGTATCAAGACGTCCGCCTCTGTGGTGTAGTGGTTAGCGTGATTAGCTGCCACCCCCGGAGGCCCGGGTTCGATTCCTGGCTCTGCCACGAAATTTGAAAAGTGGTATGAGGGTTGGAACGGGGTCCACTCAGCCTCGGGAGGTCAACTGAGTAGAGGTGGATTCGATTCCCACCTCAGCCATCCTGGAAGTGGTTTTCCGTGGTTTCCCACTTCTCCTCCAGGCGAATGCCGGGATGGTACCTAACATAAGGTCACGGCCGCTTCCTTCCCTCTTCCTTGCCTATCCCTTCCAATCTTCCCATCCGTCCACAAGGCCCCTGTTCAGCATAGCAGGTGAGGCCGCCTGGGCGAGGTACTGGTCATTCTCCCCAGTTTAATCTCCGACCAAGAGTCTGAAGCTCCAGGACACTGCCCTTGAGGCGGTAGAGGTGGGATCCCTCGCTGAGTCCGAGGGAAAAACCGACCCTGGAGGGTAAACAGATTACGAACGAACGTGTATCAAAACCATGTGAGTCCTTCTCTTTTATGGTCTGTTAGGAGATTTACGAACTGTATAAATGCGAATTTCATTAGTGTCTAAATCAGAGGTGCTCACGCCGGGCAATCCGTCCCGCGGGCACCCAGCACTGTAAAGCAGACCCTACACGATCAATAAAACTGTCAGTACCGAAAAATATTGACAGTAATACTGATCGCGTGTGGACTGGAATGATGGAATGAAGGCCAGTACTGAAGCAGATCCGGATTTCCTGATCTGCGAGCGTCAGTACTGTAGAGTGGTGGGGATACTGACAGTTATACTGACCGTGTGAGTGCGCTTGTCATTATTTCTGTCAGTATCAACGGAGCAGCGGTGGACGACAAATGCGTTTCTCACCAAGGCCAAGTAGAGGTGCTTGTGGAACCGTCAAGTGGGCCAATTACAAAAGTTTATCGAGCTATATGAAAAGCTGCCAGAATAAACGTACTTAACACAATACTTTACGTGTTTCCACAACTGCTGTACTGATGGAAACTGGTGACATTATAGCGGAAAACTTTAAATCTTCAAAATTTATACCAGTTGTAAGATACCTCACTGTCACCGCTAATCTCTCTGCCACCGATAAACAGCACCGCATGTTTGTATTTTGCCTTATTACAAAAGGCTCTACCAATCTTCAAAATTTATACCAGTTTCGAGATACCTCACTGTCACCTCTAATCTCTCTTCCACCGATAAACAGCACCGCATGTTTGTATTTTGCCTTATTACAAAAGGCTCTACCATTCGTAGTAATTTCGCAAAAGTACCCTCACGCATTCGGAGATAGTTCTGATAATCTTCTGCTTCGGTATATTGTGTTTCCCTCAACACTTCTTATGAGAATACTCTTCTCTTTTCCTAAGCCAATCTTTAACCCATCGTTTACGTTTAAAACTGCGTTTCGTGCAGTACTAATATGATAGCTACAAAATGCCCGTCTTTTGCGATCCATTTTGATAGAATACCGCAATTGCATGTTATAAATCTCATTCCGTAGTTACGAGTAGTATAATAAGCGGGTTCGGGCGCCACCACCCCCACCGGCTCCCAGAGGCCACCTCCACCACCACCACAGCCAGATGCCTCCCAGATGCCTCCTCCACCACCACCACAGCCAGAGGCCTCCCAGAGGTCTCCTCCACCACCCGCGGGAAATTTGAATTTGTAAACAAAGCCACGTGCTTTTTGACAGCTATCATCGACAACAACGCATCGCTAACCTCAGTACTGCCATCTTGACGGGCCTAAACCTCAGTAGTAACAACTTAACCTAACTAGCGCGAGGTAAACAAAGCCACGTGTTTTTTGACAGCCACGTGCTTTTTGACAGACAACAACGCATCGCTAACCCCAGTACTGCTATCTTGACGGGCCTAAACCTCAGTAGTACCAACTTAACCTAACTAGCGCGTGGTAAACAAAGCCACGTGCTTTTTTTGACAGCTGCCATCCGCCATCTTTAAACTACAGAGCACCGTGCTGCCCTCTTTATCGCAGTAGCTGCAAATTCGTCACCTGTCATCCGCAGTGCTGCCATCTTGGCGGGCCTAAACCTTAGTGCTACCAACTTAACCTCACTAGCGTGAGATAAACAAATCCACGTGCAGCTGTCATCCGCCATCTTTAATCCATAGAGCACAGTGCTGCCCTCTTTAGCTACTTACCTTTGAAATGTGGTACGTCACAGCTGTCATCCGCCATCTTGCATCCGAAACCTCAGTGCTGCACTCTTTAGCTAGATACCTTTGAAATGTAGTGGTGGCGATTTGAAAAATTCTTTATGCTCTTGTTTGGAAACAAAGCCACGTGCTTTTTTGACAGCTGTCATCCGCCATCTTTAATCGAGAGAGCACAGTGCTGCCCTCTTTAGCTACTTACCTTTGAAATGTGGTACGTCACAGCTGTCATCCGCCATCTTGCATCGCAAACCTCAGTGCTGCACTCTTTAGCTAGATACCTTTGAAATGTAGTAGCGGTAATTTGAGAAATTCTTTATGCTCTTGTTTGGAAACAAAGCCACGTGCTTTTTTGACATCTGTCATCCGCCATCTTTAATCCAGAGAGCACCGTGCTGCCCTCTTTAGCTACTTACCTTTGAAATGTGGTACGTCACAGCTGTCATCCGCCATCTTGCATCGCAAACCTCAGTGCTGCACTCTTTAGCTAGATACCTTTGAAATGTAGTGGCGGCAATTTGAAAAATTCTTTATGCTCCTGTTTAGAAACAAACCTATGCGCTTTTTTGTCAGCTATCATCCGCCATCATTAATCCAGAGAGCACCGTGCTGCCCTCTATGTGGTGGTGGTAAATTCTACACGCTCTTGTTTGGAAACAAACCCATGTGCTTTTCTGACAGCTGTCAACCGCCAGAGAGCACCGTGCTGCCCTCTTTATGCCGGTGGCAAATTCCACGTGCTTTACAAACTCACGTGCTTTTTGACATCTGTCATCCGCCATCTTTAATCAAGAGAGCACCGTGCTGCCATCTTTAGCTAGATACCTTTGAAATGTGGTGGCGGCAAATTCCACGTACTCTTGTTTAGTAAACAAAGCCACGTGCTTTTTTGACAGCTATCATCCGCCATCTTTAATCAATAGAGCACTGTGCTGCTATCATGCGGGTAATTTCGTCAGCTGTCATCCGCCATCTTTAATCTACAGAGCGCCGTGCTGCTCTCTGTAGTAGCGGGCAATTTGAAAAGTTATGTTACTTGTCATCCGTCATCTTTAATCAACAAAGCATCGTACTGCTATCTTTAGCTACATACATTTAACATGTGGTGGCGGATAATTTGAAAAAAACTTCCGTTAGCTATCATCCACCATCTTTATTCAACAGAGCATCGTGCTGCTATCTCTAGCTACATACATTTAACATGTGGTGGCGGCAATTTGAAATTCTATCTAGATCCCATCTTTAATCAACAGAGCACCGTGCTGCTACCCCTTTGAATTCTGGTGACGGATAATTTGAAATTCCGTTAGCTATCATCATTAAACATTAGTGCATTCGCTAACCTAACCTCTCATCTACTATCTTGAAGGAGACTATACGACACCTCCTCTACCTCCTGCTCTTCCTCCTCCTCCTCCTCCTCCCCTACCACCTCCGCCTCCTCCTCCTCCTACTCCTCTGTCAAGGCATAGCTTTATCGAACACGCATCGCGAAGGCAAGAGTGTACAGCGATATGCATGTTTAGACTTGCGGATTACGAAAGAAACATAACAAGACTTGAATCGAACACTGCACTCGATGTCGTTAACTTCAACATGTGATTAAAACATTGTCTGGTGTGTTCAGAACACTACATAAGTAGAATCGAACGCTGTACAACATGTTAGGGGATACCTTTGTTCTAAGAAGATCAGATTGAAACATAACAAGACTAGAATTGAACACTGCACTCGATGTCGTTAACCTTAACATGTGATAGAACATTGATTGACGTGTTCAGATCACTAAACAAGTAGAACCGAACACTGTACAACATGTTAGGGGATACCTTTGTTCTAAGAAAATTAGATTGAAACATAACAAGGCTAGAATCGAACACTACACTCGATGTCGTTAACCTTAACATGTGATCAGAACATTGATCGATGTGTTCAGATCACTAAACAAGTAGAACCGAACACTGTACAACATGTCAGGGGATACCTTTGTTCTAAGAAAATTAGATTGAAACATAACAAGACTAGAACCGAACACTGTACTCGATACAACATGTTAGGGGATACCTTTGTTCTAAGAAGATCAGATTGAAACATAACAAGACTAGAATTGAACTCTTTTTTTCTCGAAACACACACACACACACGGATAAGAATGTTGCGAGATACTACATACTTACATGGTAAGTACACATTATATGTACACATGTTGTCTCCTCCAAGTTGTAAGACGAAATAGACGCAGTACTGCGATTTTCCGCTATAGCTGGCGAAAGGAAGTAGCATGGTATCTCAGCAAAAAAATACGCGTGAGCTTGCATACACGCAAGTCAGACACAATGATGGATACCGCGATTCAAATCCTGGCAACTTATGCCGTCACGAAGGCCATCCGGCGAGCATCTAGCTGTAAATCCCCGATTCTCGTGGTAGAAAGGGCAACTTGTTGTAAAACATTCTTAATCCCAGTTCTTTGACGTCAGGAAGGGCAACCGGTCGAAAACAATAGTGTATGATGTAAGAGGCTAGATACTGCCAGTTTTGCGTCAGGAAGGGCAACTAATCTTAAAACAAATTCTTCTGATTTAAAATCTTAGTTTTGCGTCAGGAAGGGCATCCGGCTGTAAAACAATAGTTTGTGATACAGCGATTTAAAATCTAAGAAGTGCATCTAGCTGTAAAACCCCGATTCCCGTGTTAAAAAGAGCATCTAGTTGTAAAACAGATTCTTAATCCCAGTTCTTTGACGTCAGGAAGGGCAACCGGTCGAAAACAATAGTGTATGATGTAAGAGGTTAGATACTGCCAGTTTTGCGTCAGGAAAGGCAACTAGTCTTAAGACAAATTCTTGCGATTTAAAATCTCGCGTCAGAAAGGGCATCCGACTATAAAACAATAGTTCGTGATACAGCGATTTAAAATCTTAGTTCCTGCACTAAGAAGAGCATCTAGCTGTAAATCCCCGATTCTCGTGTTAGAAAGGGCAACTAGTTGTAAAACAGATTCTTAATCCGAGTTCTTTGACATCAGGAAGGGCAACCGGTCGAAAGCAATAGTGTATGATGTAAGAGGCTAGAAACTGCTAGTTTTACGTCAGGAAGGGCAACTAGTCTTAAAACAAATTCTTGCGATTTAAAATCTTAGTTTTGCGTCAGGAAGGGTATCCGACTGTAAAACAATAGTTCATGATACAGCGATTTAAAATCTAAGAAGTGCATCTAGCTGTAAAACACCGATTCTCGTGTTAAAAAGAGCATCTAGTTGTAAAACAGATTCTTAATCCCAGTTCTTTGACGTCAGGAAGGGCAACCTGTCGAAAACAATAGTGTATGATGTAAGAGGCTAGATACTGCAAGTTTTGCGTCGGGAAGGGCAACTAGTCTTAAAACAAATTCTTGCGATTTAAAATCTTAGTTTTGCGTCAGGAAGGGCATCCGGCTGTAAAACAATAGTTCATGATACAGCGATTTAAAATCTTAGTTCCTGCACTAAGAAGAGCATCTAGCTATAAATCCCCGTTTCTCATGTTAGAAAGGGTAACTAGTTGTAAAACAGATTCTTAATCCGAGTTCTTTGACGTCAGGAAGGGCACCGGTCGAAAACAATAGTGTATGATGTAAGAGGCTAGATACTGCCAGTTTTGCATCAGGAAGGGCAACTAGTCTTAAAACAAATTCTTGCGATTTAAAATCTTAGTTTTGCGTCAGGAAGGGCATCCGGCTGTAAAACCCCGATTCTCGTGTTAGAAAGGGCAACTAGTTGTAAAACAGATTCTTAATCCCAGTTCTTTGACGTTAGGAAGGGCAACCGACCGTAAAACAATGTTGCGAGATACTACATACTTACATGGTAAGTACACATTATATGTACACATGTTGTCTCCTCCAAGTTGTAAGACGAAATAGACGCAGTACTGCGAGTATCCGCTATAGCTGGTGTGTGTTTCGAGAAAAAAAGAGTAACGTGTATCAGTGTTCTAGTCGTGTTGCAATTACTAAGCGAGTGACCGAGCTAGTTGGCTACGCAGTGTGCTTTCTTGATTTTCGTATGACATATATCAGTGTATTTGCAATTACTAAGCGTCTTAGCAGTGCGATGACCGAGTTAGCTGCGCGGTATAGATTTTTTTTATTTTCGTACTAAGCAAATCATTTGAAGTGTTGCCGAGTTAGCTATGCGATATGTGCACAGTGTGTTTTTGATTTTCATACTAGGCAAGTGATAGGCGAGATAGCTATGCGATATGTGCACAGTGTGTGTTTTTGATTTTTACACTAGGTAAATCATTGAAGTTGTACTTTTGCTCTGAACACATCAAACAATGTTCTTACAGTGTTCGATTCTAGTCTTGCTATGTTTCAATCTAATTTTCTTAGAACAAAGGTATCCCCTAACATGTTGTATCGGATCACATGTTAAGGTTAACGACATCGAGTGCAGTGTTCGATTCTAGACTTGTTATGTTTCAATCTAATTTTCTTAGAACAAAGGTATCCCCTAACATGTCGTACAGTGTTCGGTTCAGCTTGTTTATTGATCTGAACACATCAATCAATGTTCTGATCACATGTTAAGGTGAACGACATCGAGTGCAGTGTTCAATTCTAGTCTTGTTATGTTTCAATCTGATCTTCTTAGAACAAAGGTATCCCCTAACATGTTGTATCGAGTACAGTGTTCGGTTCTAGCCTTGTTATGTTTCAATCTAATTTTCTTAGAACAAAGGTATCCCCTGACATGTTGTACAGTGTTCGGTTCTACTTGTTTAGTGATCTGAACACATCGATCAATGTTCTGATCACATGTTAAGGTTAACGACATCGAGTGTAGCCAACTCGCTCGGTCACTCGCTTAGTAATTGCAACACGACTAGAACACTGATACACGTTACTCTTTTTTTCTCGAAACACACACCAGCTATAGCGGATACTCGCAGTACTGCGTCTATTTCGTCTTACAACTTGGAGGAGACAACATGTGTACATATAATGTGTACTTACCATGTAAGTATGTAGTATCTCGCAACATTGTTTTACGGTCGGTTGCCCTTCCTAACGTCAAAGAACTGGGATTAAGAATCTGTTTTACAACTAGTTGCCCTTTCTAACACGAGAATCGGGGTTTTACAGCCGGATGCCCTTCCTGACGCAAAACTAAGATTTTAAATCGCAAGAATTTGTTTTAAGACTAGTTGCCCTTCCTGATGCAAAACTGGCAGTATCTAGCCTCTTACATCATACACTATTGTTTTCGACCGGTGCCCTTCCTGACGTCAAAGAACTCGGATTAAGAATCTGTTTTACAACTAGTTACCCTTTCTAACATGAGAAACGGGGATTTATAGCTAGATGCTCTTCTTAGTGCAGGAACTAAGATTTTAAATCGCTGTATCATGAACTATTGTTTTACAGCCGGATGCCCTTCCTGACGCAAAACTAAGATTTTAAATCGCAAGAATTTGTTTTAAGACTAGTTGCCCTTCCCGACGCAAAACTTGCAGTATCTAGCCTCTTACATCATACACTATTGTTTTCGACAGGTTGCCCTTCCTGACGTCAAAGAACTGGGATTAAGAATCTGTTTTACAACTAGATGCTCTTTTTAACACGAGAATCGGTGTTTTACAGCTAGATGCACTTCTTAGATTTTAAATCGCTGTATCATGAACTATTGTTTTACAGTCGGATACCCTTCCTGACGCAAAACTAAGATTTTAAATCGCAAGAATTTGTTTTAAGACTAGTTGCCCTTCCTGACGTAAAACTAGCAGTTTCTAGCCTCTTACATCATACACTATTGCTTTCGACCGGTTGCCCTTCCTGATGTCAAAGAACTCGGATTAAGAATCTGTTTTACAACTAGTTGCCCTTTCTAACACGAGAATCGGGGATTTACAGCTAGATGCTCTTCTTAGTGCAGGAACTAAGATTTTAAATCGCTGTATCACGAACTATTGTTTTATAGTCGGATGCCCTTTCTGACGCGAGATTTTAAATCGCAAGAATTTGTCTTAAGACTAGTTGCCTTTCCTGACGCAAAACTGGCAGTATCTAACCTCTTACATCATACACTATTGTTTTCGACCGGTTGCCCTTCCTGACGTCAAAGAACTGGGATTAAGAATCTGTTTTACAACTAGATGCTCTTTTTAACACGGGAATCGGGGTTTTACAGCTAGATGCACTTCTTAGATTTTAAATCGCTGTATCACAAACTATTGTTTTACAGCCGGATGCCCTTCCTGACGCAAAACTAAGATTTTAAATCAGAAGAATTTGTTTTAAGATTAGTTGCCCTTCCTGACGCAAAACTGGCAGTATCTAGCCTCTTACATCATACACTATTGTTTTCGACCGGTTGCCCTTCCTGACGTCAAAGAACTGGGATTAAGAATGTTTTACAACAAGTTGCCCTTTCTACCACAAGAATCGGGGATTTACAGCTAGATGCTCGCCGGATGGCCTTCGTGACGGCATAAGTTGCCAGGATTTGAATCGCGGTATCCATCATTGTGTCTGACTTGCGTGTATGCAAGCTCACGCGTATTTTTTTGCTGAGATACCATGCTACTTCCTTTCGCCAGCTATAGCGGAAAATCGCAGTACTGCGTCTATTTCGTCTTACAACTTGGAGGAGACAACATGTGTACATATAATGTGTACTTACCATGTAAGTATGTAGTATCTCGCAACATTCTTATCCGTGTGTGTGTGTGTGTTTCGAGAAAAAAAGAGTTCAATTCTAGTCTTGTTATGTTTCAATCTGATCTTCTTAGAACAAAGGTATCCCCTAACATGTTGTATCGAGTACAGTGTTCGGTTCTAGTCTTGTTATGTTTCAATCTAATTTTCTTAGAACAAAGGTATCCCCTGACATGTTGTACAGTGTTCGGTTCTACTTGTTTAGTGATCTGAACACATCGATCAATGTTCTGATCACATGTTAAGGTTAACGACATCGAGTGTAGTGTTCGATTCTAGTCTTGTTATGTTTCAATCTAATTTTCTTAGAACAAAGGTATCCCCTAACATGTTGTACAGTGTTCGGTTCTACTTGTTTAGTGATCTGAACACGTCAATCAATGTTCTATCACATGTTAAGGTTAACGACATCGAGTGCAGTGTTCAATTCTAGTCTTGTTATGTTTCAATCTGATCTTCTTAGAACAAAGGTATCCCCTAACATGTTGTACAGCGTTCGATTCTACTTATGTAGTGTTCTGAACACACCAGACAATGTTTTAATCACATGTTGAAGTTAACGACATCGAGTGCAGTGTTCGATTCAAGTCTTGTTATGTTTCTTTCGTAATCCGCAAGTCTAAACATGCATATCGCTGTACACTCTTGCCTTCGCGATGCGTGTTCGATAAAGCTATGCCTTGACAGAGGAGTAGGAGGAGGAGGAGGCGGAGGTGGTAGGGGAGGAGGAGGAGGAGGAGGAAGAGCAGGAGGTAGAGGAGGTGTCGTATAGTCTCCTTCAAGATAGTAGATGAGAGGTTAGGTTAGCGAATGCACTAATGTTTAATGATGATAGCTAACGGAATTTCAAATTATCCGTCACCAGAATTCAAAGGGGTAGCAGCACGGTGCTCTGTTGATTAAAGATGGGATCTAGATAGAATTTCAAATTGCCGCCACCACATGTTAAATGTATGTAGCTAGAGATAGCAGCACGATGCTCTGTTGAATAAAGATGGTGGATGATAGCTAACGGAAGTTTTTTTCAAATTATCCGCCACCACATGTTAAATGTATGTAGCTAAAGATAGCAGTACGATGCTTTGTTGATTAAAGATGACGGATGACAAGTAACATAACTTTTCAAATTGCCCGCTACTACAGAGAGCAGCACGGCGCTCTGTAGATTAAAGATGGCGGATGACAGCTGACGAAATTACCCGCATGATAGCAGCACAGTGCTCTATTGATTAAAGATGGCGGATGATAGCTGTCAAAAAAGCACGTGGCTTTGTTTACTAAACAAGAGTACGTGGAATTTGCCGCCACCACATTTCAAAGGTATCTAGCTAAAGATGGCAGCACGGTGCTCTCTTGATTAAAGATGGCGGATGACAGATGTCAAAAAGCACGTGAGTTTGTAAAGCACGTGGAATTTGCCACCGGCATAAAGAGGGCAGCACGGTGCTCTCTGGCGGTTGACAGCTGTCAGAAAAGCACATGGGTTTGTTTCCAAACAAGAGCGTGTAGAATTTACCACCACCACATAGAGGGCAGCACGGTGCTCTCTGGATTAATGATGGCGGATGATAGCTGACAAAAAAGCGCATAGGTTTGTTTCTAAACAGGAGCATAAAGAATTTTTCAAATTGCCGCCACTACATTTCAAAGGTATCTAGCTAAAGAGTGCAGCACTGAGGTTTGCGATGCAAGATGGCGGATGACAGCTGTGACGTACCACATTTCAAAGGTAAGTAGCTAAAGAGGGCAGCACGGTGCTCTCTGGATTAAAGATGGCGGATGACAGATGTCAATAAAGCACGTGGCTTTGTTTCCAAACAAGAGCATAAAGAATTTCTCAAATTACCGCTACTACATTTCAAAGGTATCTAGCTAAAGAGTGCAGCACTGAGGTTTGCGATGCAAGATGGCGGATGACAGCTGTGACGTACCACATTTCAAAGGTAAGTAGCTAAAGAGGGCAGCACTGTGCTCTCTCGATTAAAGATGGCGGATGACAGCTGTCAAAAAAGCACGTGGCTTTGTTTCCAAACAAGAGCATAAAGAATTTTTCAAATCGCCACCACTACATTTCAAAGGTATCTAGCTAAAGAGTGCAGCACTGAGGTTTCGGATGCAAGATGGCGGATGACAGCTGTGACGTACCACATTTCAAAGGTAAGTAGCTAAAGAGGGCAGCACTGTGCTCTATGGATTAAAGATGGCGGATGACAGCTGTACGTGGATTTGTTTATCTCACGCTAGTGAGGTTAAGTTGGTAGCACTAAGGTTTAGGCCCGCCAAGATGGCAGCACTGCGGATGACAGGTGACGAATTTGCAGCTACTGCGATAAAGAGGGCAGCACGGTGGTCTGTAGTTTAAAGATGGCGGATGACAGCTGTCAAAAAAAGCACGTGGCTTTGTTTACCACGCGCTAGTTAGGTTAAGTTGGTACTACTGCGGTTTAGGCCCGTCAAGATGGCAGTACTGAGGTTAGCGATGCGTTGTTGTCAATGATAGCTGTCAAAAAGCACGTGGCTTTGTTTACAAATTCAAATTTCCCGCGGGTGGTGGAGGAGACCTCTGGGAGGCCTCTGGCTGTGGTGGTGGTGGTGGAGGAGGCATCTGGCTGTGGTGGTGGTGGAGGTGGCCTCTGGGAGCCGGTGGGGGTGGCGGCGCCCGAACCCGCTTATTATACTACTGTTACGGTTATTGACTTTATTTGTAAAGTGAGAATGCCGCAATGGTAAGCTAGTGCACTTGTTGGTACTGACCAAAATATTGACCATAATAATGATCGTGTAAGGTCGCTACAATATTGATGCGTACTGTCAGTATTATTGACTCAGTATTACTGATCAGTATTACTGACCGTGTAGGGTCTGCTTAAGAGATGATTCACACTATGCGTACGATCACGGTACGCTCGCGCCACGTGCGCGCTCCAGTCAGATATTATTGAACTGATTGGATGGGAACTGTACACACTCACGGTACGAGCGCGAGCAAGCAAGATCTCAAAGAATATTTGACCGGAGCGTGATCGTACCGTTCCATGAGCGGACCGGCAGTGTGAATACACCACGTGCAAGCAACGCACATGCGAGCGTACAGTAGTGCGTGCGCGTTTCAGTCCTCACCCCAGCTTCTGCCTTGGAGTTATGCCTTCTCTAAATGTTGAGTTTGTTTTCTGAAGTTCGGGAGCAATTTTTGACAGGATTCATTTCGAAGGTACCAATGTCCACTTAAAGTACTGTAAAAATTGACTTTCATCGTCCATCAAATGAGGAAAGAGAGTATAATATTCCCCTTCATTTTTCCTATTAATTAAAATTGGATGTATCCAACATGTCCTCCTTTTATATTTTTTGTTCACATTTCTTCTTCATCCAGCGCAATCGCAATAATTGCCAACTCTCTCGTAGAGAACTCGCCTGACATTGTACAGCAACAATGGCCTGATTTCAACTGAGTGGTCAAGACCGGTGCTTGCCCTTAGGCTGCTCGTCCTAATGTGAATACCTACTGTTTATGATCGGACTGTGACCGTGGCGTGAGCAGACCGTGATCGTAGCCATAGTGTGAATCATCCCTAAGTGGGCGGACTGCAAGGCGATGAGCGCAGCGTTTGTTACGCTATTCAACCACAGTGACGTTGTGACTACGTCACAGGCCGTGAAGGTTGGGCGAAGTTCTCCCACTCACTCTCGACCTAGAGGGCAATGCTCTCGGTCACAGCTGCAATACCCGAGTTTGAAATTGCGGCAGAAAGTAATAAAAGAAAGAGAACAGAAATCCACGTCATTTTTAATTTATGTTGTAAGAAATAAGTTAATTTATGTTAATTGCAGTTGATGTATTTTGACCGGATGCAATAAAGATTTTAGGCCTACAACCTCAAATATTTTTATATTGTACGTAATGGTCCGCCTCTTGGTGTAGTGGTTAGCATGATTAGCTGCCACCGTAGGAGGCCCGAGTTCGATTCCCGGCTCTGCCACGAAATTAGAAAAGTGGTACGAGGGCTGAAACGGGGTCTACTCAGACTCGGGAGGTCAAATGAGTAAGAGGGGGGTTCGATTCCCTCCTAAATCATCCTCGAAGTGGATTCCGTGGTTTCCCCACTTCTCCGGGCGAATGGCGGGATGGTACCTAACTTAAGGCTACGGCCGCTTCCTTCCCTCTTCCTCGTCGATCCCTTCCAATCTTCCCATATCCCATGAGGCTCCAGTTCAGCATAGCAGATGAGGCCACCTGGGCGAGGTACTGTTTCTTCTCCCCAGTTGTATCCCCTGACCCAATGTCTCACGCTCCCGGACACTGCCCTTGAGATGGTACAGGTGGGCTTGTACTACGGCAGCCAGATAAAAGTGCGGTTTAAATTTATGTGACAGTTTGCACATTCATCTGGAAGTTCGGTTGAAAACTCGTACTACGACTTTCGTTTATGTGCAATCTGGGAGAATATTCTCGAGTTTAGCTATGCCGAATTCGGAGAGGCAGTTAACGCTGTTATCTTCGACTTTGCTCTTATCGGGGACGCTACTGTAAGTATCAAGATGGCTACACATCAAGATGAATCTACATCTGCATGCTGCTTTACGAAAAATAAGTTATAATGTAATTTATAAAATACACTCAGCACAAAAATTAGGGGAACAGGTTTTTAATGCTGTGTAGAATCTCGACATATGGATTTGTGAAAAGAAACACATATTGGTGAAGGAACTGCATGCTTTATTTAAATAGCAACAACAAAACCATCGCCACTGCATTTAACTATTCACCACAGTTCGCAACACAACAGATGAACTACTACAATCACAATGTAAAGTTCTTGTTGAACAGTCTGCATACCTGAGTGATAGTTGTCTAATACCGTGTTGCACCTCCCCTAGCTTCAATTACAGTTGCACACCTGCGTGGTATGCTGCGTATATAACGTCGGATGACTGTGGAATGGCGTCCCACTCCCCAACCAGTGCTTCACTGATGTTTGTGGAGCATTTTCGCGCTGCCGAATCCGTCTCTGCAATACATCCCATAAGTGCTCCAGTGGATTTAGGTTGGGCCTCCTTGCAGGCCACTCCATCACAGAGATGTGCAATCGCTGGAGATGACCTCTGGTGTCTCGTGCAGTGGTGAGCTGTCGCATCGTCATGCATCAGCAAGAAATGAGGCCCTACACCAAGAGCAGCAGGAGCAATATGGTCGTTCACGATATCCCTGATTTACACCACAGCATTCAGACGGCCAGGTACCACCACAAGATCCGTACGATTATCAATCATGATCCCTCCCCGCACCATGACCGATCCACCACCATTTCTATGCACTTCCTGCATAAGACCTTCAACGAATCGCTGTCCTCGCCGTCTCCACACCCGTTGACGGCCATGCGGTCCATTGAAGGTAAACCTGGACTCATCTGTAAACATTACCTGACGCCAGTGTCTCACTTGCCAGTGACGATGTTCACTAGCAAATGCAAGACGAGCTCTGCGGTATTCCCTAGTGAGGGGGTTACACAAGCACGTTTTCTAGAGGGTATGTTATCCTCTCTTAATCGACTGCGTACGGTCTGAACACATAACTGAACGCCAGAGGCTCTTGTAAGGTCACTTCGCACTTCCCTGGCACTACTGGAGGGATGGCCTAGGGCTGATAACCGTAAGAATCTGTCTTATTGAACAGTACTTTCCGGTTTGCGACCTTGTCCACGGCGTCTAACATATTCTCCTGTCTCCGCATGACGATGCCAGAGTCTGTGCACATTCGAATGGAGACACTCTGAGGTCGTTATCCGCATAGGGCATTGTTCTTCCTTCTTGACGTAGGGCAACAACTCGGGACACTTCCGCTTCCCTTAGATGCCTCATACTCGAACAAGGCGTATTAACGTCACCAATAGTGTGGCGAGAGTGGTTCGTGTACTGCGAACTACTTTGTATTAAGACCCGACAGGACTGGAAGCATGTTTATGTTAAACAGGATAACCTCTACGCAATTAAATCACCGTGACTGCGTTACTGTGGTGTGTAGATATTCGTATAAACCTGTACATATTTCATTCTCCACGACATAAAACTTTTACAGCATGTCAAACATTTGTTCCCCTAACTTTTGTGCCCAGTATACATCATGCATCATGTCCAGCTATCACAGAATTTTTAAAGACTGCCCCAGCTAGCAAGTTGTTGCTGCTGCCTATATGAATTGCACGCAAGCAATTCAACATCTAGCTTCCTAGGTAGAGCCGTAGTCGTTTGATGCTGCCACGCAGTTATTTATGGATTCGAGTCCCAGTAGTCCAGCTTACTTTTTTACCTTCTAAATGTTAGTCGGTACGGTACTAGAGGTGATAGTACACATTTCCTAATCATTAAGGTGCATGTCAAAAGCGTGGGTTCTATTCCAAATCTATCCGCTGCTCACATATGGAGTAAAGGTATACGACGTTGTTCATGGTGATTCGTCCGTCAAATGAGGACGTTAAGGTTATTATATTTATTTGACTTCATAACAGCTTGCTAATAAGTATTCACACTAAACTGAGATAAATGTTTGCCAGTTACTATTCTAACATTGTCTTGGAATAAAATAAATTAACTAGGGCCTACTTAGCGCATCTTCGTAAATAGTATCAGACAAAAAACAAAATTATACCGTGTGATAGGAATTATTTGATAAGATAATCACCCGAATATTAACCTTTGCGTCCAGGTTACATTTTTCTTTGTCTATTTTTTCTTTACAATTTCTGAGTTACATTACATAGTTAATTAATTTGAACATTTCTTCGTATGTGTAGATTTCAGTCCTAATTCTGTTTTTGACCTGAACTTCCACATTATAGCTTAATAAGAGTCTGATATTGGACTCTAGTAATACAATTTCAAAAGGAATAGCGCTAAACAAATGAAAACACCAGGGAACAAGTATACCACGGCGCTAAATTCCATTATATTTTCAGTAACTTTATTACCAATACAATAAAAATGTTACTTCATCTTCCGCATAACAACATCGTCGTTGAAATCCGTTGGCAGTATGCAAGAAAATATTTAACTTCTAGTTTGCTAAACTGGAGCCTACGTATCTGTCTGTTTATCTGACAGTCGTAGTACAGGACCTAAGAGGCGTTTTAGAAACAGTTCTAATATAATACGGAGTTCAGGTGGATAAGCTGTGGCTTGTGGTTGTTTAGGTTTAAATTATCTGATAAACTCACCAACAATCCAATCATGCTTACCGGGAATAAAATCAATGAGGTTATTTATTTGAAGGCATACTGTACATCTTATCTTGTAGATACATTTGCGTTGTTGTTGTTGTTGTTGTTGTTGTTGTTGTTGTTGTTGTTGTTGTTCTTGTTCTTGTTGTACTTTATTCTTAGATAGTAAATATCTGTGTCCTCACTCGTAATGAAACTCCCTCTCGTCATTTAGAGGCTAGCTATTATCACCGGACACCTGTTAAATTTTAAATACTATTTTCAGGAATTCAGCGAACAGGGAAAGTCACACAACACTTCAACACTGTGCAAAATCATTGTTGCATTGTATAATTACATTATTTTTTGCTTAATGAATAACAGAAATTTTAATTTTTTAAATGAAAATACTGGCATTCCCATCCAAGGAATTGTAAACCGTAGCTTGTACACTTAAACCCTGTACCTTTCTAGATTGCAACACAAAAATGATAACATGTTAGTTTTCTTTTAATGAATAAATCTATATATATATAAAATAGCTTGTCCTGACTGACTGACTGATTCATCATCGCCGAGCCAAAACTACTGGACATAATGAAATGAAATTTTGGGGATGCATTCATATTAAGATGTAGGTGCTCGCTAAGAGAGAATTTTTGGATATTCCGTTGCTAAGGGGGTGAAAAGGGGGGGTGAAGTTTTAAAATGAGTGCACCTATATCTTAAAACTTTAAAAGTTTACAAATGTAAAAATTGGTATTTAGAATCTTCTTTGAAAATAAGGAAACACGTATTTTTTTGTTTTCAGAAAATCCCAATAGGAGGGGTGAAAAAGGGTGAAAATGGGGGAAAATGTGTTGAATGCCTTTAATCAGGATACCGGTACTTATATCTCAGAAACTGAAGATATTACAGACCTGAAAATTGGTACTTTTGATCTCTTTTAAAAATAAAGAAACACGTATTTTTTTGTTTTTGGAAAATCTAATCAATGGGAGGGTGAAAAGGGGGTGAATTTTTAAAATTGGTGAATCTATATCTCCAAACTTTTAAAGTTTGCAGATGTAAAAATTGGTATTTAGAATCTTCATTAAAAATAAAGAAACACGTATTTTTTTTTGTTTTCGGAAAATCGCAATAGGAGGTATGAAAAGGGGTGAAAAAGGGGTTGAATGCCTTTAATGAGGCTACTTATATCTCAGAAAATGAGGATATTATAGACCTGAAAATTGGTGTTTGGGATCTCCTTTAAAAATAAAGAAACACGTATTTGTTGTTTTTGGAAAACCCAATTAAGGGGGGTAAAAAAGGGGTAATATTTTAAAATGAGTGTATCTATATCTCAAAACTTTTAAAGGTTATAGGTGTAAAAATAGGTATTTAGAATCTCCATTAAAGATAAAGAAACACGTATATTTTGTTTTCGGAAAATCCTAATAGGAAGGGTGGAAAAGGTTGAAAAAGGGGTCGAATGCATTTCATGAGTCTACTTATATTTCAGAACCTGAAGATATTACAGACCTGAAAATTGGTGTTTGGGATCTCCTTTAAAAATAAATAAATACGTATTTTTTGTTTGTGCAAAATACAATTAATGGGGGGGTGAAATGGGGGTGATTTTTTAAAATGAGTGTATCTATATCTCAAAACTTTTTAAGTTTATAGATGTAAAAATTGGTATTTAGAATCTCCTTTAAAAATAAAGAAACACGTATTCTTTTGTTTTCGGAAAATCCCAATAGGAAGGGTGTAAAAGGGTGAATAATGGGTTGAATGCCTTTCATGAGGATACTTATATTTCAGAACCTGAAGATATTACAAACCTGAAAATTGGTATTTTGGATCTACTTTAAAAGTAAAGAAACAGGTATTTTTTCGTTTTTGGAAAATCCAAATATTGGGGGGTGAAACCGGGGGTGAATTTTTTAAAATGAGTGTGTCTACATCTTAAAATAAAATTTACAGATGTAAAAATTGGTGGTTAGAATCTCCTCTAAAAATAAAGGAACACGTATTTTTTGTTTCCAGTAAGTCCTAATAGGAGGGGTGTAAAAGGGTGAAAAATGTGTTGAATGCCTTTAATGAGGATACACATATCTCAGAAATGAAAGATATTATAGAACTGATAATTCGCATATGGGATCTCCTTTAAAAATAAAGAAACACGTATTTTTTAGTTTTTGGAAAAGCCAATTAATGGCGGTTAAACAGGAGTGACAAATTGGGGTGAATTTTTTGAAAGACTATATCTACAGAATATCTTGGAATCGTCCGACTCGTTGGCTGAACGGTCAGCGTACTGGCCTTCGGTTCAGAAGGTCCCGGGTTCGATTCCCGGCCGGGTCGGGGATTTTAACCTTAATTGGTTAATTCCTACGGCACGGGGGCTGGGTGTATGTGTTGTCTTCATCCTCATTTCATCCTCATCACGACGCGCAGGTCGCCTACGGGAGTCAAATCAAAAGACCTGCACCTGGCGAGCCGAACGTGTCCTCGGACACTCCCGGCACTAAAAGCCATACGCCATTTCATCTTGGAATCGTAAAATGTTACAGACGTAAAAAGTGGGTGTAAATCTCCTGTAAATGTAAAGAAATATAGGTTATTTGTTTTGGAAACTCTACTTAAGGGGAACCCAAAAGGGGTGAAATTTTAAAATGAGAATTTTTTCGGATATCTAAAAAAACTTAACATGTTACAGAAGTGAAAAATGGTATTTTTTATCTCTATTAAACATAAAGAAAAGTGTATTTTTAGTTTTCGGAAATACCACTTGGGTGGAGGGCGGGGGGGGGGGTAAAAGTGACTGAAAATGGTGATGAATTCTTTTAATTAGGCTACTGATATCTCAAAAATGAAGATGTTACAGATGTGAAATTTGATATTTGCAATCTGCTTTAAAAGTAAAGAAACACGTATTCTCGGAAAATCCAATGAAGGAGGGGGGGTGAAAGAATTGAAACATTAGTTGACTTAATTGTATGAGAATACATACATCTAATACTAAAGTTGTTACAGACGTGAAAATTCGTATTTGGATCTCCTTTAAAAACAATGAAAAAGGCGTTTTGGTGGGGAAACCATCTTGGAGGGCGGAGTGTAAAAGAGTTGAATTCCTTTCATGAGGACACATAAATCAAAAACTGAAGAAGTTAGAGTCATGATAATTGGTATTTAGAAGATCCTTTACTATTAAAGAAACAAGTATTTTTTTGCTGGAAAATTCATTTAGGGGGAGGAGAGATTATTGTGAAATGAAGTGAAAAAAAGTAAATTATTTTTATGTGGATACTTATATCTCAAAACTGAAGGTAATAGACGTGAACATTGGTGTTTAGAATCTCCCTTAAACATAAAGAAACAAGCATCCTTTTAATTCTTTTTCGAGGGGGGGGGGGGTGGCTGTAAATAAACTTAACGGCGGTGGGGTGTAGAAGGAGGTGCGACCAATTGATTTTACTGTTATCAATGTACTTATAAGGATCCTCCGTTGCTCAGGCGGCAGCGCGCCGGCCTCTCACAGCTGGGTTCCGTGGTTCAAATCCCGGTCACTCCATGTGGCATTCGTGCTGGACAAAACGGAGGCGGGACAGGTTTTTCTCCGGATACTCCGGTTTTCCCTGTCATCAGCCATTCCAGCAACACATAATAGTAATAATAATAATAATAATAATAATAATAATATTCCGGACCGTCGTCAAATTGCGGACCGCGATGGAAACGGCTCCTGGAGGGGTAATGACTAAGAATGCAGTCCGGCCGCGTGTTCAGTGCCGCCAAGGCACCCAATATGACACCACGCCAGATCTCCTGAAGGATTTTATCCATATTAAAAAAGTTATAGGAAAAGATGGCAAAGATTTACTGACCCAACTGACCGGGAGGAATTCCTGAGCCTAGCCCGGGAAGTACAAAATCGATTGCTGGAAAGGAAGATTGAAAAATGGGAGGAAACGTGCCGTAATCTAATAGAAAACGAGTCAGATCGGGAATTTTGGTGGATTCTCGCAGAAAAAGAGTCAGATAAGGAATTTCGGCGGATTATATATCTAAGACAATAAG
Organism: Anabrus simplex; assembly: GCF_040414725.1. NCBI lineage: Eukaryota > Metazoa > Arthropoda > Insecta > Orthoptera > Tettigoniidae > Anabrus > Anabrus simplex. The sequence continues at coordinate 611,195,971 of NC_090265.1, read as the reverse complement.
CATTCAATTATAAATGTCAGTATAATACCGTAGCGAAGCACGGGTATCTTGCTAGTATAAAATAAAATTGCTTGTTTATATCGAGCGCAGTATAAATCAAACCAGAATATCTTGAAAAGGTCAGTTTTTGGTTGTTACGATTATAAGAGTTTCATTTTAAATGATGTATAATCAGCACTTCGCTGAATAGTGGAGGAGAGCTTCGTAATCACAATCGAACGTCAATGCTCCCCCGCTTTCCTGCAAAGTACGTTCACTCTCTCGCTTCACTGCGACGTATGCTTGTTACGTGAGCTGCCCTCATCTGCGTCACGCCAGCCCGGCCGCACTCTGCTAGCCTCAACGGGCACCCAGCTGAGCACCTCTGGCCTAAATCAATCCCAAGAAGTGCGTATTGTTATGTTATATTGGAGCTACAAGCAAGTCCCATAGTGCGCTCGGGTCTTTGCAGTGACGTCACTCGCCTTGCAGGCAATCACTACTGTTTTCAGTGAATCTCGCTGGATAGGCCTTTGTGCATCGCCGAGGCCCTCGATCCCGATTCGATTTCGGGCCGGATCGGGGACTTAACTGTGACTGGTTAATTCCTCTGATCCGAAGATAGGGTCTTCGATTTGTCCCAATACAGTTCTCTTCGTATAACAGGGGCGTTCGATGAACACATTCGTTACGCCAGCTGCATTTTTAAAAGCAATCGCAGCCCCAGTAATCTCTGTCCAAAGCCAAAATTACTATTTTAGAAACTCACTCAATAACTAAGTAGAAATATAACACGTATACAGATCGGACAATAAATAATTGAATAATTTAGGTATTTAAGAACTTATTTATTATAACTCACTTGAAAAAGAATATTTTCAATCACATAGTCACACATATTTCCAAATTGGTATTCACAGTAGTGACGACACCATCATAATTATTTTAAGCAAAAGCAGAGTTTAGTCACACATATTTCCAAATTGGTATTCACAGTAGTGACGACACCATCATAATTATTTTAAGCAAAAGCAGAGTTTAGTCACACATATTTCCAAATTGGTATTCACAGTAGTGACGACACCATCATAATTATTTTAAGGAAAAGCAGAGTTTAGTCACACATATTTCCAAATCGGTATTCACAGTAGTGACGACACCATCATAATTATTTTAAGGAAAAGCAGAGTTTAGTCACACATATTTCCAAATCGGTATTCACAGTAGTGACGACACCATCATAATTATTTTAAGCAAATGCAGAGTTTAGTCACACATATTTCCAAATCGGTATTCACAGTAGTGACGACACCATCATAATTATTTTAAGGAAAAGCAGAGTTTAGTCACACATATTTCCAAATTGGTATTCACAGTAGTGACGACACCATCATAATTATTTTAAGCAAAAGCAGAGTTTTAAAAATGTACTTAGAGTTTGAACCACTGCCGCTTGGTAATAGTACAGTCATGGTTTTCACAGAAATATATGGGGACTAACTTTTTGTTTTATAAATTAAAGAGCCTAACTTAAAGTTAATGAGCAAAATTTAGCAGGTCTTTTACTGTCGCAGGAGTTTTACAGTTTCACTCTCTTACTGAGCGTAGGTACAGCAACGAACAAGCGAGGGTAAATATTCCTCACGACGTATATCACCGTTATATTCACGAAGAATGCTACAGAACTCGCGAAGAGGAACGTAACAAATATTCGTAATATACCAAATATAAAATTATTTTACTTCGGGCTTGGCTCCGTATTCATGCTGGGCAACCTACATATTTTTCTCCGCGTGCGTCGAGAAACATACTCTACACGTGCCATCAATGAATCGCTCCCAAATACTTCATACATGCCGAAAACCTCAAATAAAATAAACAATTACAGTTGATTTCATAAAATGGTTACTTCTATTAGCAACACTACCTGCAAGTGGCTACACTGTCTTCTTTTTTCTTTTCTGTAGCCCCTGATGTGTGGCGCTGAACAATTTGAATGTTAACTGCAACAACTACTATTTACCCAAGCACCGAGCTCTATAGCTGCAGTCACTTAACTCCGGCCAGTATCCAGTAATTGGGAGATAGTGGGTTCGAATCCCACTATCGGCAGCCCTGAAGATGGTTTTTCCGTGGTTTCCCATTTTCACACCATGCAAATGCTGGGGCTGTACCTTAATTAAGGCCACGGCCGCTTCCTTCCCATTCCTAGGCCTTTCCTACCCCATCGTCGCCATAAGGCCTATCTGTGTCGGTTCGACGTAAAGCAAATAGCAAGTATTTACCCAAGCTAGCTGCTCTGCCGGCATAACATGCTGTGTATCTCGAGCGAGGCCAACAGCTGTCACCGCGCCACCCCAAGAGAAGGAGGCTTGAAGCTCATGGGTCAACCAAGCGACTTGAATTTCGCTGGGGTAGCTCTCTTTTGCGCCAGAAAAGAAATCCAACTCGGTGGAGAGTCCTGAACTGCGATAAAGCGAATGGGTTATCGAGACACCTGTACTTGCCTTGACTTAGCTGTTTGCAGTTTTTTAACTTGATAAAGAAGCGTTCTATGAAATAATAGGAAAATATAAACATAAATTTCTTTCCTCCAGCAGCTCTGGGGTAGCTGGGGTTCAGTGCACGCTACTGTCATAGACATATAACACAACGCACTACAAATCACCATAGAAACACTGAATATATACCTCCACTTGAGGCTGGCGCCAAAAAGGGCTTACGGTCGTAAAACAGAGCCAAGCCCAATTTTTATACACAACTATCAAGATTAAGATATTCCATTCATACAGACAAAAAGTTAGACAAAGAACTTAGTTTGAGGTAACTGAGTGTAGAAAATTATAATTAATTTAATTTGCCGCTCAGAAACAAACGACAACCTATTTACGAAAGCCAACCCTCACCCGAAAGTACGAAATATAAATGTAATCTTCGATTCAAATCAATCATCAACAGCGAAACATAGAGAACATTACCAACGTATGCTTTAAGACATTTTAATTTCTGACTTTGATCCACCTCAACTTGCTATCACCTTGTGGAATCATCTCAGTCGGCTGCACGAGAGTTCCCAGGGTGGAACGTTCGTAGAGCCGAAATTATCAGGACCTATTTTTAATAAAATTATATATTCGCAGGGCATAGGTGGCAGGATAGGCGATGGCTGACACAAGAAACACACAAAAATAAAATGGGTATTTATTGAACACAAAGAAATTCTGGACATTATTCTCATGAAATGAAATTTGAACTCTTCTCTTGAATGTGATGAAGAAGAAAATTTACAAGTATGTATACTTCTTGAACTTCCCAAAGATTTTTAACACATGATTTAAAAATTTCGTATTTCGTCTGTGTACTCAACTTACAGGCATCGAAGGTGAATCATATTATCTGAAAATCAATCAAAATTTTCAACATTAGTGAAAATTCTTACCATCTCAGATAACAACTGTTACATCTATATATATAAAATAATAATTTTGTCTGCACATTGCTCAGAATTTAAAAAGGATGACATTTCCGTGTCAGTCGTGCCCACAGTAACAAGGAAATGCACTTTTTAATTTTCCGTATTTCCGTATTTATGTATGTATATACACGCATCACGAGAAAACGGCTGAAGATAATTTAATGAAAATCGGTATTCAAAGTCGGGGAATAAGTCGCTACAATCTAGGCCATCAATAATTGTAATCACGCTTAATGAAACGGTTGTTTAGAGGAGGGCCTAAAATTTAATTCACCGAGCTCGATAGCTGCAGTCGCTTAAGTGCGGCCAGTATCCAGTATTCGGGAGATAGTAGGTTCGAACCCCACTGTCGGCAGCCCTGAAAATGGTTTTCCGTGATTTCCCATTTTCACACCAGGCAAATGCTGGGGCTGTACCTTAATTAAGGCCACGGCCGATTCCTTCCCACTCCTAGCCCTTCCCAGTCCTATCGTCGCCATAAGACCTATCTGTGTCGGTGCGACGTAAAGCAACTAGCAAAAAAAAATTTAATTCTCAAATATTTATATTATTCGTGGTCGTATCTTCACGAAAATCGGTACGTAAAGTCAGAGAATAAGTTGCTGCAATCTAGGCTATAAATAATTGTATTCATGTTAAGAAAAACGGTAGTTTAGGGGAAGCCTAACATTTAATTCTTAAATATTTGTGTTATTAATGGTCCTATCTTAATGAAAATCGGTATGTAAAGTCGGGGCATAATCTAGGTCGTAAATAATTTTATTCACGCTGAGTAAAATGTTAGTTTAGGGGAAGGCCTAAAATTTAATTCTCAAATAATTATGTCATTAGTGGTCTTATCGATAAATACAACATAACTAATGTTGTATAGTATTAAATTTGAAATCATTTATAACTTATACATTGTTACCGTACCGGCTATGATCACAGAGATATTCATGACTTTGGATTTTTGTTACTAAGTCCATATCACACACCGAGTCGCGAGAAAATGGGCAAACGGGATTTAATGAAAATCGGTATGTAAAGTCGGAGAAAAAGGAACTACAGTCTACGCTATTAATAGTTTTATAAGACGCTCTAATATCGCAGAGTCGAAAGAAAATTAAATGTGAAGCCCTACAATATAGAAAGCTCATAAAATTGATCAACAATAACATTACAATGACCATTGTTTGTTGTGATTGTCTTTGTGTCTTCTGTTGCCGATAGATGGGATTACTGCTGCGTCAGAGTTGTTTTTTAATTTGCTTTACGTCGCACCAACACATACACTTTAGGTCTTATGGCGATGGGATAGGAAAGGGCTAGGAATGTGAAGGAAGCGGCCTTGGCCTTAATTAAGGTATAGCCCAAGCATTTGCCTGGTGTGAAAATGGGAAACCAAGGAATACCATCTTGAGGGCTGTCGGCAGTGGGACTCGAATCCACTATCTCCTGGAGGCAACCTCACAGCTGCGCGCTCCTAACCACATGTCCAGCACGCCCGGTTGTACTGAGTGTAACAGCCTGCCTGAATCTTGGCGGAAAGTAGTTGGGTAGTTAGATAACTTAATGCCATTCCTCTGGTTCATAAATGTTCTGATACTGGTTCATCATGGCATTCAAGCTATTCCATGTGTACTCTGAGGTACCGATTGGAATGATCGATGTGCATTTTCCATCCCTACTCTGAGGTACTGATTGGAATGATCGATGTGCATATTAAACGGAACAATGGCAGAGGAGTGTTCGCGGCTCGCTGCGGTCTGGTCATTCCAGCTCTGGAGCTTTGGATTGTTAGATCGGCACCGTAGTACTGTTCGTTAAAAGTGAGAAAATGTGCGGTGTTTCATTTGATCAAGTATTTTATGTGATAAAATTGTTTTTTTATCGCTACATTCCTACTGGCGTTTATGTAATGACCTATGTTGACTTCAGTTAGAAAAACAATAAAGACAGAATTTCTGAGAATTCCGTAGCGAAGCAGGGGTACATCAGCTAGTTTCAAAATAAATTCATTTGCTTCCAATGACATTTTATTTTTCTGAGAAATTGAGCACCCTACTTATTTAGTATTTCAATAAACCGTGTATAGTTCTACATCTATCCCGGGTTCGATTCCCGGTCGGGTCAGAGATTTTAACCTTCATTGGTTAATTTCAATGGCCCGGGAACTGGGCATTTGTGCAGTACCCAACATCCATTAAACTCATACGCCACACATAACACTATCCTCCACTACAATAACACGCAGTTACCTACACATAGCAGATGCCGCCCACCTTCATCGGAGGGTCTGCCTTACAAAGACAACACTGGGTTAGAAATTATTATGCCTCACTATTATTTTTTTATTATTTCATCCTTTAAGAAATAAGAGTATTATTTAGTTCTATGTCCTAATTTTTTCCTATGCTGCTGTACATTTTATACATAAAGATTCGAGTTAAATCTGAACTAATGTAATTGCTTTAGGCTTTATTTTAAGTTTCAGTTATGCTTCTTTTATGTCATAACATAAGTTACCATTTCTACTTCTAAACTAATTATAGGCAACGTTTACTCCTACTGTCAATTTATGTTGCATTTTAACCTTACACTCATTAATTGTTTTCTTATCTTATCTTAATCTGCTTACCCTCCAGGGTCGGTTTTTCCCTCGGACTCAGCGAGGTATTCCAACTCTACCGCCTCAAGGTCAGTGTCCTTGAGCTTCAGACATCGGGTTGGGGGATACAACTCGGGAGAACGACTAGTACCTCGCCCAGGCGGCCTCATCTGCTATGCTGAACAGGGGCCTTGCGGGGGGGTGGGAATATTGGAAGGGATAGTCAAAGAAGAGGGAAGGAAGCGGCCGTGGCCTTAAGTTACGTACCATCCCGGCATTTGCCTGGAGGAGAAGTGGGAACCACGGAAAACCACTTCTAGGATGGCTGAGGTGGGAATCGAACCCACCTCTACTCAGTTGACCTCCCAACGCTGAGTGGACCCCTTTCCAGCCCTCGTACAACTTTTCAAATTTCGTGGCAGAGCCGGGAATCGAACCCGGGCCTCCGGGGGTGGCAGCTAATCACACTAACCACTACACCACAGAGGCGAACCATTAATTGTTTTATTTATTTATAATAAGAGACTTTTATCTTACTCACTTCAATAAGTCAACTGGGACTGAGAATATTATATCCCTATGGCTCAATTTCTTGACAACACATTTCCATTATTTACTACCTTCATTTTTATCAATTTCTATTCTTATCAGATTACTCATCAGATTCTTTGATTTATTCCCTCCTTTCCGAGATCTCACTCGATTGTATTCAATCTAGTTCATCATCAAACACAATTATATTTTACTGATTTAAACCATTTGTTGGAAATATAGAGCATAATCCATCACAAATCATAATCCTGAGTTCGACATGATCAGAATCTCTCGCTACGTGAATACGCACAGAGTTCTGAAAATCAAAATGAATATTCCCGGCTCCCACGAAATTTGAAAAGTTGTACGAGGGCTGGAACGGGGTCCACTCAGCCTCGGGAGGTCAAATGAGTAGAGGTGGGTTTGATTCCCACCTCAGCCATCCTGGAAGTGGTTTTCCGTGGTTTCCCACTTCTCCTCCAGGCAAATGCCGGGATGATACCTCACTTAAGGCCACGGCCGTTTCCTTCCCTCTTCCTTGCCTGTCCCATCCAATCTTCCCATCCGTCCACAAGGTCCCTGTTCAGCATGGCAGGTGAGGCCGCCTGGGCGAGGTACTGGTCATTCTCCCCAATTGTATCCCCCGGCCCAATATCTGAAGCTCCTGGACACTGCCCTTGAGGCGATAGAGATGGGATCCCTCGCTGAGTCCGAGGGGAAACCAACCCTGGAGGATAAACAGATTAAGATAGAAGTTAGAAGATCTCATGAAAAATATTCCGAAGAAATAAATATCACGTGGCTGCCAAGGACTGAAATTAATGTTACGATCTGATTTAAATTGTTAGAATACGTCTCAAATTCAATCAATTTTCTAATTTAAGTCATTGCTTTAATGTCGACTTTTGAAAGCTGATTCCTGCTCGTGGTGCCCCTGCTAAGGTAGTTGGAATTAAAGTTCCATTACTGAACTGAACGTCAGCATACCAGAAGCACTAAACTAAAGATATAGATCCAATCATGGGACTTGATAAACGGTTCTTTTCAGAACCTACTCTGCCTGTAATATCAGTGAACTTCGAAGGCTTGTCATCACCGAAACAACAATTGCTATATGAACTATGCCAAGAACAGAAATGCGATGTTTTATGCATTCAGGAAACTCATATAGATAATCATCAGAATCGACCATGTATATCAGGCCTGAAGTTAGTTGCAGAAATACCACACCCTAAACATGGTAGTGCCGTTTTTGTCATACTAGAGATCCAAGCTGAGAGTGTCCACTGTACAATCAACCACAACATTGAGATGATATCCCTAGAACTCAGCAATTGTGTAATCACCTCAGTCTATACGCCTCCTTCAGAAAGATTCTCCTATGCCCCACCTAAAAATTTATATTCAGAGAAGACATCTGTGGTAATAGGAGACTTCAATAGTCACAGCCATGTGTAGGGATACACACATGAAGATGAAAACGGAGAAGCTCTTCTTTCCTGGGCTGAAAGGAGCCACCTCTCTGTCATCCATGACAGCAAACTACCTCCATCCTTCAATTGTAGAAGATGGCAACGAGAATTTAATCCCGACCTCCTCTTCGTAAGCGAGAGTATAGCACAACATTGTCATAAATCTGTGTGCTCACCGATCCCCAAAACACAACATAGACCAATAATGTGTCAGCTACTTCCTGTAATAAGACCTCAAGAAACTCGCTTCAGGCGACGATACAACTTTAGAAAGGCTAATTGGTCTAAGTTTTCCGAAATAGTGGATGAGAAAGTTCGGACTCTCCCAGCTGTACCTGAAGAATATGAACGTTTTGTTGATGTTGTGAATCTATGCTCTCGAACATGTATTCCAAGAGGCTGTAGGACAAACTATCTCCAATGGGTAACTGCAGAGACAGCAGTATTACTAGATGAATATTACAAATCATACAACGAAAACCTATTTAGTAAGGAAACCTTCAACGTTGCAACGCGTATTCTCTCTTCAATCTCTGAGGCAAAGAGAGACCAATGGGAGAAACTGATGGCAGACTGTGATATGAGTAGAAGCAGCCAAGGGGTTTGGAGATTGCTACGGCGCCTAAATAATGACCGTTCTCAAACAAGTACACATGCAAATGTCAAAACTGATGAAATTGCACACCAGCTCATCGAAATGGGAAAACTACTAGAACCATCAAGACTAGTAAGAAGACATATGAGAGAAAACCTGATCAAGAAACCAGCATTCTATATCAACCTTTCACTCAGGCTGTGCTTGATTATGCATTGAGCAAAACCAAGAATGGTAAAGCTGCTGGCCTTGACGACATACGAGTTGAGCAAATTAAGAACTTCGGCCTAGCCACAAAGCACTGGCTAATAGAGCTGATGAACAACTGCATCCAATTATGCAAGATCCCAAAATTATGGAGAAAAGCCAGAGTTATAGCTATCCGTAAGCCAGGTAAGGATCCAAATGATCCAAAGAGTTATCGGCCTATCTCGCTCCTTTGTCATCTGTACAAGATCCTTGAAAGACTCATACTCCATAGGCTAACGGAGAAGTTAGAGGCAATCTTCATACCACAGCAAGCTGGATTCAGAACTGGGAAGAGCTGTACATCTCAAGTGTTGAAGCTAACGCAGCATACCGAAGATGGTTTCGAAAGGAAACAGATCACTGGAGCTGTATTTGTCGACCTTACAGCTGCATATGATAACGTCAACCATATACGACTCCTTATGAAACTATACAATGCTACTAATGACTACCAGCTTACATGCTTCATTAGAAACCTCCTTGAAAATAGATTTTTTGTTGAATTTCAGAGGAAAAGAAGCAGGTGGAGATCACAGAGGAATGGCTTACCTCAGGGAAGTGTGCTCTCTCCGTCATTGTTCAACATCTACACCAATGACCAGCCGCTACCCGAAGGAACACAAAGCTTTGTCTATGCAGATGACTGTGCCATTACCACTCAAGACACCTGCTTTGACGCTATTGAGCAGAAATTATCTAATGCACTTTCAGTGCTATCTGCTTATTACAAGGAGAAGCATTTGAGACCGAACCCCAGTAAAACTCAGACTTGTGCCTTCCACTTCAAAAATAAAATGGCAAACAGAACTCTCAAAATCACTTGGGAAGGAACCACATTAGAACATTGCATCACACCAAAATATCTTGGAGTTACCCTTGATCGCGCTCTCACTTACCAGAAACACTGCTCGAACACCAAGCAAAAAGTGGCAGCCAGAAATAATATTATAAGGAAGATAACGGGTACTACGTTGGGGGGGGGGGGGGGAGGCACATCCCAATACTGTGAGAACATCTTCCACTGCTCTATGTTACTCTGCAGCGGAATATGCATCCCCAGTATGGTACAAGTCAAGTCATGCCAGGAAGGTAGATGTTGCTCTAAACGATACCTGTCGCATCATTACCGGCTGTCTAAAACCTACTCCGCTGAACAAATTGTATAGCCTTGCTGGTATTGCCCCTCATGATATCCGTCGAGAGGTTGCAGCAAAAAACGAGAGGAAGAAGCCGGAAACATCTGAAGCTCACTCTCTGTATGGATACAGACAGGCCAGTTACTCCAAGACTCAAATCAAGGAAAAGTTTCCTCAGAACAAGAGGCTCTTAATAGGACACCTCAGCAGTCTCGAATTGATATGTGGCGCGCAAGCTGCACTCGCTCCGAAGAATGGTTGACACCAAGTGAAGAATTACCACCTGGTCATATGGAGAAATGGAGTACTTGGAGATCACTGAACAGATTGGTGCTATCCAGACGACGTCTCATTTGTTGCAGTGTAGTAAATGCCCTAAAACATGCACAGTACAAGATCTACTTCAGGCAACAGAAAATGCACTGGATGTCGCCAATTTCTGGGCAAAAGTAGTATAGACTTTTTTTATAAGTGTGACTTTGTACATAATGTATATAATTCAGTAAGAGTATATATGTATTTATAGTATTAATGCTTCTGATACGAATAAATAAATAAATAAATAAATAAATAAATAAATAAATAAATAAATAAATAAATAAATAAATAAATATTAATTAAAATATTCCTTTATATTATTATTATTATTATTATTATTATTATTATTATTATTATTATTATTATTATTATTATTATTATTATTATTATGGCCGCGCTATTCCATTGATAATATTTGAAGATCGTAATTCACACACATGTATTCACACAATAAACTACCAACACCCATGCTCCAATTAACCAACACCAAGATGGCAGTAAGTCGAAAATTTAAGAAAAGAGATTTCCACTTCCGGAGGTGCATATGGCCCTGAGGTTCACTCAGCCAACACCAAAAATGAGTACCAGATTATTTCCTAGGGGCAAAGGCGGCCGGGCGTAGAGCTAACCACTCTACCCCACCAAGTGCCGAGGTTAAGGATAGTGAAACCCTTTACCTTCCACCACTCCAAGGGTCTTTTTGGCCGGTACGGAGGTGACTTTGCTTTGCTAAGATGACAGAAATATCAAATCTATCTAATAGTAGAGAAATTAATTAATCTAGAATACAATCTGTTGAAAATCTACAGAAAAGGAAAATATTTAAATGGTACTCATGTCCGACTCGTTGGCTGAATGGTCAGCATACTGGCCTTCGGTTCAGAGGGTCCCGCGTTCGATTCCCGCCCGGGTCGGGGATTTTAACCTTAATTGGTTAATAGGCCGTCTACTAGAAAAAGACCTGCATCAGGCCTCTCCGGAGCCCATACGCCATTATTATTATTATGGTACTCACGTTTTTCGATGCAGACAGATTCTGCTGGGATGTGTAGACATGAAGACAAGTCTCATCTCTCGATTAAGTTGGATGGAACAAGTTCATTGTGCTGGCTTACACAATCACAGCTTAGAAGTACGCAACATGATTTCCACAAAGTCAAGCAATACGAAGTTGTGGCGATAATTCCATGAAATTATTGTGGAGATCGCCCCTCGCCGATCCATGACTGATGATCTTGCCCTCGTAGTTAGGCTGAGACTAAGATTCAAATTAGAAATTTGATCCACTTGCATTACATCACTAAGTTGTGCACTATTATACTTAACTTGTATATTTCTTGACGCAAACATGTACTGTACAACATTTAACACTCCATTTATCATCTGGCACCTTGAAATAATGTCCAGTACGTATAACTCCTAGCTAATATCTCGATTCAATGTCCTACAATTACAGAACACTCGCCACACGCTGCTTGAAATTGTCTCTAGCTGACACGCACTGCGGAAGTCTTCTATGTTGATCCACTTCATGTTTAACGGGTTCATAAGTTCCAAACCAAATACCAAACCCTACGGCACTTAACGCCCTTGAAAGGGCCTTGGCCTGCCCAGCGACCGCTGCTCAGCCCGAAGGCCTGCAGATTACGAGGGTTCGTAATGGACCAAGTCCATAAGATTACGTAGACGTATTCAAAGTTTCCAGATGTAATATACAAGACGAAGTTATATCATCTAGAGCACCCCTGTCCAACGCGGCGCCCGAGATGCCCTTTTATGGAGCCCTTCGCAATTAATTTCCAAATTAAATTTTACTTATTTAATTTAATTTCCGGGATGAACCGTGTTGTACTTGTACGCATATCACGTACAGTTTGCCGACGTTTCGAATACATTGCAGTATTCTTTGTCAAGGCGACTGAAATACCCCTACTCGATCCGAGGTAATCAGTCTCCCAGGCAGAAATTACACTACTAGAGTGGCCTTGATCTTGGCCTTTTATATCCTAGCCTTTCTGGCTGACGTAAGCCCTGGCTGTCTCGTGAGCGTTCTGGAAGGTAGGCCTATATGTAGAGCCAGGTAGTGGGGGCTTGCCCGCGCTGTTATGTAATGGGGTTGCGGCCCGTGTGTTTATGTTGTGGTCTGTATGTCTTAAACTATGAATGATAGGCATCCAAGAATTACTGATTTTGTATCCTTCTTCTAAATTTATGTTGTTCGGATGTTTCTTGATTTCGATAGCCTCGCGGATTTTCCTTTCCAGATTCCAAGGGATAGCTGCTAGGATCTTGGTCTTGTCAAATGATATACCGTGCCTAGTTTCGTAGGAATGCTTGGCTACTGCTGAAATATCTGTGTTTTGGTTCTTGCTGTGACGGATATGTTCTTTTAGGCGGGTGGAGATCAGACGTTTTGTCTCACCTACATAACAAGCTCCGCAGCTACATTCAATGTGATACACTCCAGGGGCCTGTAATTCTATTGTGTCTTTTACTGGTGGTAGATAACGGGCTAGCTTACGGTGAGGCTTATAGATAGTTTTTATGTTGTATTTGTCCAGTATCTTGCCGATCCTGTCTGTAGTGTTTCTTATGTATGGCAGTATCGCTGTTTTCTGGCGGGTCAGTTCTTCTTTAGCGTTGTTTTCTCCTGCGGCGGCCTTTTCTTTGTTCTCTTCTGATTTTTTAAGGACTCGTCGGATGTTATTGAACGAGTTGCCATTTTTCCTAAGGGTTTCCGTGAGGTGTTCTTTTTCTTCCTCGAGGTGCTCTGCGTCAGATATCTCTATGGCCCTGTTCACTAGTGATGTTAGGACAGCCTGCTTTTGTGATGGGTGATGATGAGACGAGGCGTGTAGGTACCTGTCTGTGTGAGTGGGTTTCCTGTATACTGCGCGACTCAGCGTCCCATTGGGGTTACGTATTACTAGCACATCCAGGAACGGTAGTTTTCCGTCTACTATTTCCATGGTGAACTGAATATTTACGTGTATGGAGTTGAGATGGTCGAGAAATAGCTGTAGGTTATTGCTCCCGTGAGGCCAGATTACAAAAGTGTCGTCCACAAAACGGAGAAAACATTTCGGTTTCAGGGCAGATGTAGCTAAGGCTTTCTGTTCGAAGTGTTCCATATACATGTTTGCTATTATTGGAGAGAGTGGCGACCCCACCGCGGCCCCTTCTGTCTGTTCGTAGAACTCCCCGTTGAAATAGAAATAAGTGGCGCTAAGGCATTCTTTAGCTAGTGTTGACAGGTCTTCTGGAAGTTTCTGGTCTAATAGCGGGAATACTTCTGTTTAGCGGCACCTTGGTGAAAAGTGACGTGACGTCAAAACTTACTAATAGGTCCGTACTTTCAATTGATTGGTCCTTAAGGAGCTGGATGAAATGTCGGGAGTCCTTCACGTAGGTTCCAGTGTTTCCTGTATGTGGCTGAAGTAGTCCAGCTAGGTAACGGGCGATATCGTGCGTGGGAGAGCCTATAGCACTCACAATAGGTCGCAGAGGTATGCCTTCTTTGTGTATTTTAGGCAGGCAATACAATTTTGGAGGTATCGGGTCCGAGGATACCAGTTTCTTCTGTATTTCGGCTGGGATACTGGAATTTTTTACTAGTGTGTGGAGTTTGTTCTTAATGCGGTTGGTAGGGTTCCTAATTTTCCTGTATGTAGAATCGATGAGTAATTGTTCTATTTTCCGAGTGTAGTCTGTGCGTGTCATTATCACCGTAGCGTTGCCTTTATCTGCGGGTATCTTGACGTAGTGTTTTTAGGGTATGAATTTCTTCTTTAGTCAAATTGGATGGCGGCGGCTTTGTGGATCTCAGTAGACATGATATATCCTGTTTGATCTCCTCTGCAGATTCGGTAGGAAGGTGCCGGATTGCAATTTCTACTTTGCTAATTATTTCTTCTACCGGTATACTATTCGGAGCTACTGCGTAGTTGAGTCCTTTTCTCAAGACCGAGGTAGTAGGTTCACTGAGTGGCTTGTCTGTGAGGTTTACTATTACATTCTTCTTCAGTGGAGCAGGTGATTTCGGTTTCTGTTTTAGTAAGAGGTGGTTGAATTTCTTGTTTTGCTTGGCAGTGGCTAGTTCCAGTGTACGCTGGGATTGTGTGTTGCTAATGCTGTCTAACGTGGTCCAGTCATTGAGCGACAAAGTGCTGGCAAGTTGCAGGTGGAGATGAAATAATTTATTGTTGAGGTAGTCCAGAGTCTGTCTTGTGTCACTGATCCGTTCCCTGAGGAGTTATATGCTGGTTTCGTGAAGAATACGGTCAGTCCGTCGGTTCTTGGTGTGATATTTCAGTCTCACACATGCTGGTATAATGCTGTTGTCCCTGCAGCGTTTCAGAAAGGCGAGTTGAGCCAGGTAGTTACTCATTTTCTTTCGAAGGTTGTCGAACTGTCTAGTAGCTTTGAGAATATCCTCCCCGTAAAGGTTTCGTATCTTAGAAGTGAAGCTTCCGCGGTGTGAAGAATTATTGTAAACAATACTTTTGCATTTCAATAAATATTCTTACTTTTCTCTTAAAAATGCCGTCCTCAAAGTCAGGAAATTTGTTATATCCGTACCTCCGAATACACAAAGAGCTTTGAGTAAGCCATAAATATGATCTAGGCCTAACTGACTCGTGTCCGCAATTAGTGAAGAGATAGAAGAAAGGTTCAGAAAGAGAGCTATTCGACATGTAAGTAGTTGCGACAAAGGGAAATCCTCCACAAACCTCTCACTGTGGGGGGCTAGCGCCAGGTGTAAGGCCCTCTCTACTCACGGAGCCAAATATAGCCGCATATTTATTCTGCCAAACAGAACCGCTTCCTTATGATTCACTTGATTGCAATGCCATAAACTACCTACCATGACAGAGTTTCACCAGGACGACAATGGGACACCCAATTTACCCGCAAAGTAACTTTAATCCCAACAAAGCTGTGCCGTAAACAATGAACAAACGATTTATGAAAGTCTTGCAATTGGAATATTCCCAGTTCCTAGCTTTCAGGCGAAAATTCAGTATTACTTGTGAGCTTATGCAGGGCTTATAGAATACGTTTTGAGTGCCTTGTGTTGTGATAAGTTGTACATTCAACATGTTTCGTGTGCTTTTTTTTTTCATTACTATTTAAACTTTAAATGATTCAGTTTATAATCAGTTATATTTCATTAAACATAACTCTTCTTAACATGGCTAAAAGGCAAAGAAATTATAATTTTAACAGTGAATGGGAGGACCAGTATTACTTTATTGAAAACAAAGGAAAGTCTGTGTTTATTGTGTAATGCTAGTGTGTCTGGTTCTAAAAGAAGTAATGTACAGCGACATTTTTTGACTAATCACAAAGAATTTGACAGTGAATTTCCTGTTAATTCTGAACTAAGAAAACACAAAGTGAAAGACCTAAAATCTAAATTAGCATTGCAACAATGTGCGTTTAAGAAGCCAGTTCAGCAAACGCGTAACGTGACAATAGCTTTTTACAAAGTTTGTTACGTCCTAGCTAAAAGGAAAAAAGCTTTCAGTGATGGGGAAGTAGTGAAAGAAGCTATGCTAAATGCCGCTGAATCTCTGCTCGAATCTCACAAAGATACATCTGAACTGATATCTTCAATCAAAGGACTTCAGTTGTCTCACCAAACTGTTGCTAGGCGGGTTGAACAGATTTCTAATAATATGGAATCTCAATTACATCAGGATTCGAAATCGTGTGAACATTGTTCACTCCAGTTTGATGAAAGTGCTGATATGTCTGACACTGCTGAGTTGTGTGTATTTGCTAGAATGGTTTTTAATGATTTTGTAGTAAAGGAAGAATTTGTCAAGCTATTGCCACTTCATGGACGTAGTAGGGGAGAAGACATATTTAATGCTTTCGTTAAATTCACCAAAGAGAGTAACTTACCACTGTCAAAGCTTGTCGCTATAACAACAGATGGGGCACCGTCTCATGGCTGGTAGAAATAATGGATTTCTTTCTCTTTGCGCTAAGGATGAATCATTTCCAAAATTTCTTTCTTATCATTGTATTATTCACCAAGAAGCTTTATGCGCAAATGTTTTAAAGTTCGATCATGTCATGAAAATTGTAACTCATGTCGTGAATTATATAAGATCGTCATCTACTCGTCATCGATTGTTCAGAAATATTTTAAGTATGTCAGATTCGGAGTATGGTGACGTCATCCTTCATGCAGACGTAAGGGGAAAACACTCGAACGGTTTTGCTGCCTGTTGGATGAGATACGCTACTTTATGAAATCATCCCTTGGGAAATATTATCATGAACTTGATGATATATCTTGGCTAATCGAATTAGCATTCTTGGCAGACATCACCTCAAAATTAAATGAATTAAATCTCGAATTGCAAGAAAAAGATCATAATATTTCAGGTATTATAAGTATTGTCAATGCATTTGAAAAGAAACTTAAGGTATGGATTGTCCATTTAAATAGACATTTCCTTTCACATTTTCCAAATTTGAAATCTATGGCAGATACAGTAAATGGCGGCAAGCATGATTTTTCATATCTTGCTAAACATCTTGAAACTCTTGGGTCAGAATTCGGTAGTAGATTTAGCCAGTTTGCAATGCTTGAATCAGTGATCATGTTTGTCAATAATTCCTTCGCTTCTGTTGATGGTTGTGAGCTTGGAAGGAGGGGTGTGTGAAATATTCGAAAATTATAATCCTGAAGAATTAGAAATGTAAATTTTAAGCCTTCAGTCAGACCTTTCTTTGAAATCCTCCTAAGCAACATGTACCAATTTCTGGACTCTGGTGGACGGCAAAAAATATCCCATTACCCGCAGTGTTGCTCTGAAGATGCAATCTTGTTTTGGTTCAACCTATCTTTGTGAAGTCGCGTTTTCGACTATGAACATAATAAAAAACAAATACCGATCCTGCCTGACAGACTCACACCTGTATGACGCGTTAAGAGCAGCCTGTTCCAGTTACACACCAGACTTTCCTCAACTTGCAGCGAGCATGCAGTGCCAGATTTCACATTAATTATGTGAGTAAATATATTTTCATATAATTTTTAATTCTAGATTTATTATTATTATTATTATTATTATTATTATTATTATTATTATTATTATTATTATTATTATTATTATTATATAGTCGTTGTAGTACCGATAACAGTAGTCGAATTAGTGGAATCGTACCTGCCGCCCGCATACCCTTAGTTATCATGTGAATGTGCTCGCGTAGAAACGAATGTTGGACAGCCCTGATCTAGAGTGTCTCAAAAAGAGAATGTTCGTTCCTTCACATCTTCTTACTTCTTCAGAAAGAGAAAAGACCGGGGCCGCCATCTCACCGTCAGATAGCTCCTCAATTCTAATCACGTAGGCTGAGTGGACCTCGAACCAGCCCTCCGGTCGAGAGAAAAATCCCTGACCTGGCCGGGAATCGAACCCGGGGCCTCCGGGTGAGAGGCAGGCACGCTACCTCTACACCACGGGGCCGGCTTCACAAGTTCACTCGTGAAATAATCATTTCTTCCCAACGACTTTAAATGTCCCAAGTTTACTTCAGAACGAAGTAATCCACACGAAATCGTAGAACGAAATTCAAACTCAAAGACATTAAGACATTTACAGACCAAGTCCATAAGATTACGTAGACGTATTCAAAGTTTCCAGATGTAATATACAAGACGAAGTTATATCATCTAGAGTGTCTCAAAAATCTTCTTACTCCTTCAGAAAGAGAAAAGAAGAAGAATGTTCGTTGCATGACACTGTCTTAACATTATACCTCTCGACCAATGAACTAGTACAGTGACGTAATCTCCCAATTAGAGTTACTATTGGTCGAGATTTCAACTTAACTGTGATTGGTTCCCTCTTACGAGAGCACGGATCTTTCTAGAATTCAGACACCTCTTTCTCCAAACTTCTCGCATGACGTTAGCACACCTTTGTGACGTAGCCCACGTGCCCATGACCGCTCAACCCAGTTCCAGCTCACAATACCCTCAACGGGACGGTCTGGCCATCAGCTGATAACTAGGCCGTGCGTATGCATGAATAAAATGCAAAGTAAATCAAATATCCTTTCGTTCTCATAAGGTACCTTTTGGAAGGGTACAATATAATGAAGTTGCAGCTTTTCGAGTTCTAATCTGGATTTGAGTAGGTTCTCAAAGACAAAATAAATCATGGGATAATAGCATGATTTATGGTCTCATTAATCGTTCTACGTATGTCTAAATCTCCGATGAAGAAACAAACTTTCGTCAGTTACCACACCTATATGCTATTCGATGTGTTGTTACGAATAAAAACTTCACTGTTTCATTGACCTAATTATTTTAGGTAGAACATGCGCATATACACATATTTATCTTGACAAAGAATGACAAGAGTTCAGTAATTAGTGACTACTTACAAACTCTCTAGCCCCCACAGCACATCTCCGGCCTGGCAGTTTGCACTATGAACGGCCGATCCTTCTGTAATCTTGATTGACTTCACTATGCATGCACAAGGGGATGGGGATGGAGGCACTTAAGTGTATGTGGGGCTTGCCCTTTCTCTATCCCCTACTTAGATTGTACATGTACAATTTTAGGGAAGTATAAATAAAAAAGTACATGAAAATCTACAGCCTGTTCCAAGTCATTCGACAATTGTTCCCTGGTGTGAAAATGGGAAACCACGGAAAACCATCTCCAGGGCTGCCGACAGTGGGGTTCGAACCTACTATTTCTCGAATACTGGATACTGGCCGCACTTAAACGACTGCAGCTATCGAGCTCTGTAGGAAGTCAGCTCCCAGACGAAATGATCTTTACATCAGTCTGTTTTCAGACCAACTTTGCTGTGCGGGAGCGAAAGCTGGGTGGACTCAGGATATCTCATTCATAAGTTAGAAGTAACAGACATGAAAGTAGCAAGAGTGATTGCTGGTACAAACAGGTGGGAACAATGGCAGGAGGGTACTCGGAATGAGGAGATAAAGGCTAATTTAGGAATGAACCCGATGGATGAAGCTGTACGCATAAACCAGCTTCGGTAGTGGGGTCATGTGAGGCGAATGGATGAGGATAGGTTACCTAGGAGAATAATAGACTCTGTTATGGAGGGTAAGAGAAGTAGAGGTAGACCAAGACGACGATGGTTAGACTCAGTTTCTAACGATTTAAAGATAAGAGGTATAGAACTAAATGAGGCCACAACACTAGTTGCAAATCGACGATTGTAGCGACGTTTAGTAAATTCACAGAGGCTTGCAGACTGAACGCTGAAAGGCATAACAGTCTATAATGATTATGTATGTATTTTTTTATTTTTTTTTATTTTTTTGCTATTTGCTTTACGTCGCACCGACACAGATATGTCTTACGGCGACGATGGGATAGGAAAGGCCTAGGAAGCGGAAGGAAGCGACCGTGGCCTTAATTAAGGTACAGCCTCGGCATTTGCCTGGTGTGAAAATGGGAAACCACGGAAAATCATCTTCAGGGCTGCCGACAGTGGGGCTCGAACGCACGATCTCCCGATTACTGGATACTGGCCGCAATTAAGCGACTGCAGCTATCGTGCTCGATGATTATGTATGTATGTATGTATGTATGTTATTACTCACTTGTGCCACTACTCGAACTGTTCACCTGAAACTTACTTCCGACATGACTGTAGACAAATTCTTACTCGCCTTTCAACGCTTCACCAGTCGTAGACGAATTCCACACACAGTGTATTCAGACAACGCTACTACCTTCCATGCAGCCAATAAGGAACTCAGAGAAGTAACTACTATCCTTCAACAAAAACAAAACTTCCCAATACTTTGCAACCAATGGAATTAACTGGAAATGCATTGCTCCACGTGCTGCTTGGTGGGGAGGATGGTGGGAACGTATGATCTGCACAGTTAAGCGGTGTATTAGAAAGGTCTTAGGACGCAGACAAGTAGACCATGAAACACTTAATACAATTCTGGCCAGTGTGGAGGCCGCAATAAATTCACGTCCATTACTCCAGGATGAAGGCCCTAGCACTTTAACTCCTGCTCACTTCCTAAACCTCGGAAGACGATTGATTTATATCCCTACTGGATCTGAACCACTTCTGCACAAAAACTTGAAACGTCAATTCAGACTTCAGCAACAGGCAACAAACAATCTTATGAAAAGATGGACCAAAGAATATCTCTTGGAACTGAGAAACTATCATCATGTCCGGCAGACACGTGGAAAATCCGTTCCTTTACAAGTGGGAGATGTAGTTCTTCAACAAAACGACTCACACAGCCATCATATGTGGGAGAAAGCACTCATCCAAGAGTTACGAGAAGGATGAGACGGCCACATCAGGACACTGATACTCCGCACGACTGACGGACATCAGATTACACGTCCAGTGCAGTTGGTCATCCCACTGGAGGTCGACCAGGGTGGGGAGGATGTGGGAGTTTGAAACTGATCCATTTTTGCATTCTCTATGACAGGGACTTGTGTTCTCTGAACATCTACGAGCATTGTTAGGATATGTTGTTGTATCATCTAGTATAGATTCTTTGAAATAAAATGGTAGCACATTTGACTGGAAGTGATTCTCCTTTTCATTTTAATCTATTCATTACACATGGAGTGACCCGGATTTGTACCACGAAACCCAGCCGTGAGAGGCTAGCGTGCTGCCGCCTGAGCCACGGACCTTAAATAAATAAATAAATAAATAAATAAATAAATAAATAAATACCTGCCCAGTGTATGGGACGCAGAGCTGACTGCGACCAGGCGGGTCCACAGGTGGCGGATAGTGGGCATCCCTCCAGATATGGAGGGCAGCTGCGATATAAGCAGGGAAACCTGACAAATAAGCAGTCCCGGACCAACAGCGGCATTGCCACCAGGATGTGGTGGGACTGTGGAGGGCACCATAGTCTCTAAAAAATGCCACATATATCCAGTGACGGCAATGTGACAAGGCGAGTGAGTGCCGCCTAAAAAGCACTCTGCCATTCCCGTAGCGTCTGTTCCCCATGTTAGGGGCGGCCTGGAAAACTTCTTGGTGCAGCGAACCAAGTCGTAGCAGATGGAAATGCAAATTTCTAGAAGCACAAGCTCTAAACAAGTATCAGTCATGAAAGGTGCAATGAGTAACTCATATCCTCGTGGTGGCGAAGCTACCGAAGCTGGGCATTCGGATCCGGGGGTCCAGCAGCATTGCGCAAGTCAAGACCAGTCGGAGGGTCTTAGAATCCCAAAGACAAATCACAAATGTAAACACAGAACGTTCATAGGGACACTGAATGTAAACTCGATGTTGAAAATAGGGAAACAAATGGAACTGACTAAAATGATGGATGAACAAGAGATGAAAATATTAGCTATACAAGAAACAAGATACCAAGACGAAAATACGGTACAAACACACAACTACAGGATTTATAAAGGTAAACCAGCAGAGAAAATACAAAACACTAAAGGTCTCTGGATGTTTGGAACAGCATTTGTAGTACACAATTCAATGGCAGACAAGATAACGGAATTCAAATCCACCTCACCAAGGATGTCAACACTAACTTTCAAAAACAAGAACAAGAAATGCACAATAATAAATGCACATGCACCAATAAATAAGGACAACCAACAAAATCCACAGAAAGTAGAAAAATTTTGGGAAGGTCTGGAAGAAATTCTAGGAAATACTCCAGAGAAAAATGTTGTAATTCTGCTAGGAGACTTCAATGCACAAATTGGAAGGAATGAACCATCAAGAACCACAGGAAAATTCACGGCTCACAGCAAGACAAACATGAATGGTAAGAGGTTGATAGAGTTGTGTGAAAAATTCAGTTTGAACATCATGACCACCAAGTTCCAGAAGAAGCCAAAGAAACAAACAACATGGATATCACCTAACAAATTATTGGGCGAATTTCAGATTGACCATGTTGCAATCAGTTATGAAAACTCCAGAGAAATTCAAGATGTACATGTAGCTAGAGGAGCAAACTTCGACTCTGACCACTATCTGACAAAAATTAAGATGAAATTAACACCAGAAAGGAGAAAAAGTAGTGGTACAAAAATTACAAGATACAGAATAGAAGATCTGAAGTTCAATCAGCAGACTGTGAATGAATACCAGAACAGGATAAATAAGATTCAAAGTCACAGTTGGACTGAGATGGCAACATCAATACAACAAGCAGCGGAACAAACAATCCTACGAAGTAAAAAGAAGAAACATCCTTGGTGGAATGAAGTTTGCGAAGAAGCACTACAAAGAAGGGCTCAGACATGGAAGAAATGGAACTCAACTAAGAAACCAGAAGACTGGGAGTCATTCAAAGCACAAAGGAAAACAACAGCTAAAACCATAAGAGGTGAACGAAAACATTATGACACACAGCAACTAAAGAAACTAGAAGAAGATTTCGTGAAAAACAATACACGTAATTTCTACCAGACATTCAGGAGGAACTTAACAAGATACAAACCGCCAACCCTATGCTTCAAAGATGACGAAGGAAATCTAATCACTGGAAATGAACAGAATTGCCAACACCTTGCAAATTATTTCCAGAAACTACTGAACTGTAAAAAACCAGAGGAAACTCTAATGTTTGAGAAACCCAAGAACCAGACACCGGACTCAGAACCACCTAATAAAGAAGAAATCAGGGGAATAATAACAGGACTGAAGAACAATAAGACGTCAGGTGAAGATTCAATAGTTGCAGAGTTATTGAAATATGCCGGAGAACACTTAGTGACTCAGCTAGAAGCACTGTTTGAGGAGATTTGGCAGACGGAGAGCATCCCAAAGGAATGGAAGACATCATTAATACACCCGCTGCACAAAAAAGGAGACAGAACAAACGTTAACAATTACAGAGGAATATCATTGCCACCAGTTGCCTCTAAAATTCTATCCAAGGCACTACAAAACAGGACTGAAGGGATAATAGAAAAAGAACTTGGTGAATACCAGGCAGGATTCCGGAAAGGGAGATCATGCAGCGAGCAAATTTTCAACCTAATCTCCATAATACAACTACGTGCACTCACAGCCAAAAATCTAGTGATTGTATTTGTGGATTTTAAGAAAGCCTATGATTCAGTCGACAGAGCAACCTTGATAAGCACGTTAGAAGAGTTTGGGATAGATAAAAAAACTAGAAATTTAATCAAAGAAACCATCACTGACACTACATCACAGGTTAAGTTTATGGGTATGTTGTCAAAACCATTCAAGATCGAAACAGGTGTCCGACAAGGGGACGGGATGTCACCACTTCTGTTTAATGTTATACTTGAAAAAGTGGTCAGAGAGTGGAGGAAGAGACTGATGGAATTAGGGGTGAAAAATGGAATATCACTGGGAAGATCTGGAATCAAAATTGACTGTCTAGCATTCGCAGATGATATGGCAATACTGGCAGAAGACACTGAAACAGCCAAGGTACAAATTGAAACACTTCAAGAGACTGCTGTAAAGACGGGACTTCAGATATCCTTCGAAAAGACGGAACTAATGATTCAGGACAAAAAGGATCCGACACAAAATATTGTCACCAAATATGGAACAATTAAAAGAGTACAGAAGTTTAAATATCTAGGGGAATGGATAACCCCAACAGGACTACCAGGAATAGCATTACAGGAAAGGGCAAGAAAGATGGAAGCAGCATACCAGTTATGTCGAAATGTCTACAATAAAAAATCAGTTTCATTCACTGCAAAAATCAGACATTACAACACTGTCATCAAACCAGAAAGTCTATATGCGATCGAATGTATTCCACTGAACAGGAAGGGCTTACTAGAAAACATTGAAAAGACAGAAAGGAAGATCTTGAGGAAGATACTAGGGCCCAGGAAAGTGGGTCAAGAATTTAGACTGCGGCCAAATGAGGAACTATACAAAAGGACCGAAAAAATCACAACATCCTTCAAGAAGAGAAGACTCTGCTTCTACGGACACATTAAAAGAATGCCACCAGAGAGAACAGCCAAGCGAATTCTGGAATACATGGAGAACAGGAAGACACAAACTAGCTGGCTTAAAGGGGTCAAGGAGGATATGGAGGAAAATAATATATCACAGCAGGCAGTATACAACAGACAGGAATACAGAAAAATCATCAACAAAATTAAGGGATTCCAAGATCAAAGTAGCAAAAAACGGACTGGCAACAACTGGTCACGAGAACGTAAAGAAGCCCACTCCGAAAGGATGAAGAAGTACTGGGCCGATCGAAAGAGGAAGAACCGTAAATGAATGATGCTTAACGTGGTCCATAGTAGACCTATTCGAAAACAAGAAGAAGAAATAAATAAATAAGTAAATAAATAAATTAATAAATAAATACAGTAATAGAATGTTCGCTCAGAAGTTCCCCACAGATAGGTTCGAACAAAGTCTTATATCACGCACCATGACGACTGTACACTGGCTCAACTCCAGACAAGGCCGATAACTCACACAAACAATTCATGAGGCTCCACACAATGAACTGCTCAACACGTATCACTCGACAAGCAACATAGCACTATTTCAGCTGCTCTCCAACACTCAACGACACACTCAACAACAACAACAACAACAACAACAACAACTGCTTCAACACTTCCCCATGAGGACACTCTCTCAACACTTACTTCGCTGCTCCAACTAAAATTCACTCTGCCGCGGCGATCCTGTTTTATATGCCTGGTGAAGGAAGTTCTGATACTTCCGAGGAGCGCCCAGGATAGTAACCTTCTATTTTCTCCTTCCAGAAAGTCCACGGAGATATCAGACAAAAGATAAAATGTAAGGAGAAGACGTCATATACCCTCAGGACGGCTGGATATCTCCGGCCTGACTCACTCATTCTTTCTGGGAAATGCAGAAAGGGGTTTCGAGCGGTTGCATGAGCACGTAACAATATGTACCGGACTTATAAAAAAAAATCTGTATAACCTCTACACTATGTGATAAGGTTTTTCTGGCCTGTTTTCTTTTCAGATTGCACAAGTCTGTTTTTCACGAACAATGGTCGATCCAGAATTGCCAACTGCCGATTCTGTCGTTTGTCACGAGGAAAAGGTTGAGAAACAAGATGTCAAATCGGAAACGTCTACTGAGGCGTTACTCCCGCCTAAGGATCTTCCTTCTACAACCGTTTCAGGAGACGTTTCTTCTGATCCAAGCCAGATTCCCGATCGCTACGCAGAAAAACAACTTAACAAGATTCCAGAAGGTGAAGAAACGGAATTACCCAAGGTTACTGCGTCTGCTCCTATTGAAAGGACGTTGGCCACCTCTTTTTTGAGATACCCATATTCAGCAGACATGATGTCTTCACCTTCCAAGTTCACTCCACTTCGAAAAGCTCCTAATGCACCAAAGAACGTGGTGTCACCTCCAGAGCATACCACTCCTCTAAGACAACATCCACATTCAGCAGACAAACTGTCGAAAGTGTCACCTACGTATACTTCGCCTCAAACGTATGCAGAGCCTAGTGTGACAGACAAGACCTCACCAATGTCTGAAAGTCACTCATCTTCGAGATATCCTGATGTGACTGAGAAGAAAACGCCTATTTCCTTATATCGAGCACCTCCATATGATCTTGATACAACAGAGAGGACATCTCGAACTTCTAGTAATAATAAGCCGGAAGAATATACTGATACAGTAGACGATACCTCAACGATTGCTCCTACACTTACAACCTCAGAAGCAGGATCAGTGAGAAGTAATAAACATGTCCATATGAAAGATGATCAGATCGAAACAGCAGTCCCTGAGTATTCATCAGAAGAGCCGACCGACAGCACTGGTATCATTTCTACGTCAGTCGAAAGCGATCCCCGTACTCCTACTAGTAGAAAACCTTTCTGGGATCGATTTGCAAACAGATTTCGTAAAGAGATGCCTGCCGGTACTCCACAAACTAATATACCAGCAATAGATGAGACTGAACAATCAGATGAATCTGGCGGAAGGAAACCCATAAGAGGCAGGCGACCAACTGGATGGAACAGAAACAGTAAATCTCCAGATGAAGATGAAGATGAACAAGAAGAAGAAGAAGATATTTCTTCTGAAGGAAATATAACTTCGAAAACTGAAAGTACTCATGAGACACATGATGATGATTTTCAGTGGAGACCTTTCCAAATACCTCCGGAAAGTTCTAGTTAAAGCCAGTCATATGAGCCTAAAAATTTGGAAGTTCCGATATATACAAAACCCAGCGATACGTATGATCCAAGCGAAGATTCATGAGCTACTTGTGAATCGGATAGATGCGAAACTGATTGTTGGTCTGGGGAAGACGAACGGTAAAAAAGAAATTAATGAACCAGCAGAAGTGGTTTACATTAAGATGTATCTAATCCTACTGCTCTACCTAATCCAGACGAGGCACTATATTTCTAGAAATATATTTCATATTTTTCTTATATTTTGCTCATTGCTTTCAATCTCCCTTTCAAATAGCTCTTTGTAATATGTAATACCCATGGTTAGCTTTTTTTTTTTTTTTTTTTTTTTGCTAGTTGCTTTACGTCGCACCGACTCAGATAGGTCTTATGGCGACGATGGGACTGGGAAGGGCTAGGAGTGGGAAGGAATCGGCCGTGGCCTTAATTAAGGTACAGCCCCAGCATTTGCCTGGTGTGAAAATGGGAAACCACGGAAAACCATTTTCAGGGCTGCCGATATTGGGGTTCGAACCTACTATCTCCCGAATACTGGATACTGGCCGCAATTAAGCGACTGCAGCTATCGAGCTCGGTGGTTAGCTTAATTAACGTCAAAAGCGTATGCGAGTCATACGTTGTTTAGCAAAGCGCCGTTAATGCCAAACTTCTACATTTCACGGTTACATGAGCGCATAGTATACATTGAATTTCATTGTTATTTCTGTCTTAAATGGAAGATAATTGTTTCCAGATAAATCAAGAGTAAAACTCGGTGACGCTTTCTAAATAATATTAAAATACAAATGTATACATACGAACTTTAGACTGTACATCGCAACTTATTACATCACTGCGCTTTAGTATGTATTGGACTTCTGTTTCTGAAGCCTTTCTGCAATTGAGATTTCCGATCCTTGCCGATCTCCTGACATGTGTCCATATTTCAGTAAATAATATTATTGATCCAGGGGTCGTCCTATTGTTGGTAAAACACATCATTTGGTCTTATGTCTTGCAATTTTCGTAAAATGCGCTCATTGTCCCTGCTAAATAAGGTTGTTGCAATACCCTCGACACTTCTCACCTCCATTTTCGCTTTGAACTTTCCACGCTAATCATGATGGATAAGGATATTTAGAATTCTCAGACATAGCACTCGGCATTCGTTTCTGCCAGCCCTGAACCCCAAGAGATGGGTAACAAAAGACGGCACAATCAAGCACAATTCCACAGAAGAAAGTCGCTTCTGCAGTGAAATATTTGTCGTATATACATAGGAGTATATATTTCTGTGTTAATAATATTTATTAAGCGTCACCGAATTTGGTGGTTGTCCCTAAGACAATTATTATCTTCCATTTAAGACAGAAATAATGTGATGGTGCATATACAGCACCTCCGCCCTTTATTGATCATATAACGTATTATTATTATTATTATTATTATTATTATTATTATTATTATTATTATTATTATTATTATTATTATTGCCTCCGTTGCTTAGGCGGCAGCGCGCCGGCCTCTCACCGCTGTATAGCGTGGTTCAAATTCCGGTCACTCCATGTGAGATTTGTGCTGGACAAAGCGGAGGCCGGACAGGTTTTTCTCCGGGTAC
Organism: Anabrus simplex; assembly: GCF_040414725.1. Classification (NCBI taxonomy): domain Eukaryota; kingdom Metazoa; phylum Arthropoda; class Insecta; order Orthoptera; family Tettigoniidae; genus Anabrus; species Anabrus simplex. The sequence continues at coordinate 611,167,834 of NC_090265.1, read as the reverse complement.
TCTGGTTTTCTCTGTCAACTTTCATTACAGCAACTCTCTCCATTAACATTTCATTTCATCTGTCAGTCATTTATCATTACCCCAGAGGAGTGCGAAAGTCTTCGGCAGCCGGCACATTTCCTAGCCTCGCCGCTAGATGAGGGCTTAATTCATTCCATTCCTGGCCCGGTCAAATGACTGGTAATAGGCTGTGGATTTTCATTTTCATTTTTTATTATTATTATTATTATTATTATTATTATTATTATTATTATTATTATTATTATTATTATTATTATTATTATTATTATTATATTCGTGTGTTAATGTAGGATTATTTCAAGCTGGAAGGTCTCCATATTAGATACTAGTAGTTTATTTTGAACAGACAGTTGGGAAACACAGCAGCTATTTCGAGGTTTGGAAATACATCCAGAGAATGTTTTAGTGAATTATACGGAGAATCCAAGTCTAGGACAAGGCCCCACACCGTTGGCTGCGCAGAAGCGTGTACCTGGGGAAGACATGTCCATGCGCGTACCGCCATGTTGCGGGCGCTCCTCAGTTGACGCGGAGATCGTATGGAATTCATGCTTTAACTTACATTTCGCACACATGAAAACATTCGCCTTATAAAATTAATGACAGCCTACACCGACTACCGTGTACACACACAATAAATATACATAATATTAAGACTGTGGAAATATTAAAATATACTTCTGTGTAAAACTGAACAATCCTTTGGATAGCTTATAGGTGGCGCACCTAAAAAGAAAACTTTAGCGGACTGAATAAGAAGACTGAAAAATACACCACTACAAAAATACACCAGCGGTACCTCGAAAATGATCATGTCGCTCACTTTCAATCAATCAATACTGATCTGCATTTAGGGCAGTCGCCCAGGTGGCAGATTCCCTATCTGTTGCTTTCCTAGCCTTTTCCTAAATGATTTCAAAGAAATTGGAAATTTATTGAACGTCTCCCTTGGTAAGTTATTCCAATCCGTAACTCCTCTTCCTATAAATGAATATTTGCCCCAGTTTGTCCTCTTGCATTCCAACTTTATCTTCATATTGTGATCTTTCCTACTTTTATAAACGCCATTCAAACTTATTCGTCTACTAATGTCATTCCACGCCATCTCTCAGCTGACAGCTCGGAACATACCACTTAGTCGAGCAGCTCTTCTTCTTTCTCTCAGTTCTTCCCAACCCAAACTTTGCAACATTTTTGTAAAGCTACTCTTTTGTCGGAAATCATCCAGAACAAATCGAGCTGCTTTTCTTTGGATTTTTTCCAGTTCTTGAATCAGGTAATCCTGGTGAGGGTCCCATACACTGGAACCATACTCTAGTTGGGGTCTTACCAGAGACTTATATGCCCTCTCCTTTACATCCTTACCACAACCCTTAAACACCCTCATAACCATGTGCAGAGATATGTACCCTTTATTTACAATCATATTTATGTGATTACCCCAATGAAGATCTTTCCTTATATTAACACCTAGATACTTACAATGATCCCAAAAGAAACTTTCACGCAGTAATTAAAACTGAGAGTACTTTTCCTATTTGTGATACTCACAACCAGACTTGTAACCCCGTTTATCAACATACCATTGTCTGCTGTCCATCTCACAACATTTTCGAGGTCACGTTGCAGTTGCTCACAATCTTGTAACTTATTTATCATTGTATCATCCGCAAAAAGCCTTACCTCCGATTCCACTCCTTCACTCATATCATTTATATATATATAAGAAAACATAAAGGTCCGATAATACTGCCTTGAGGAATTCCCCTCTTAATAATTAATGGGTCAGATAAAGCTTCACCTACTCTAATTCTCTGAGATCTATTTTCTAGAAATATAGCAACCCATTCAGTCACTCTTTTGTCGAGTCCAATTGCACTCATTTTTGCCAGTAGTCTCCCGTGATTCACCCTATCAAATGCTTTAGACAGGTCAATCAGGATACAGTCCATTTGACCTCCAGAATCCAAGATATCTGCTGTATCTTGCTGGAATCCTACAAGTTGAGCTTCAGTGGAATAACCTTTTCTAAAACCGAATTGCCTTCTATCGAACCAGTTATTAATTTCACAAACATGTCTAATATAATCAGAAAGAATGCCTTCCCAAAGCCTACATACAATGCATGTGAAACTTACTGGCCTGTAATTTTCAGCTTTGTGTCTATCACCCTTTCCTTTATACACAGGGGCTACTATAGCAACTCTCCATTCATCTGGTATAGCTCCTCCGACCAAACAACAATCAAATAAGTACTTCAGATATGGTACTATATCCCAACCCATTGTCTTTAGTATATCCCCAGAAATCTGATCAATTCCAGCGGCTTTTCTAGTTTTCAACTTGTGTAACTTATTGTAAATGTCATTGTTATCATATGTAAATTTTATTACTTCTTTGGCCTTAGTCTCTTCCTCTATCTCGACATTATCCTTGTAACCAACAATCTTTACATACTGCTGACTGAATACTTCCGCCTTTTGAAGATCCTTACATACACACTCCCCTTGTTCATTAGTTATTCCTGGAATGTCCTTCTTGGAATCTGTTTCTGCCTTAAAATACCTATACATACCATTCCATTTTTCACTAAAATTTGTATGACTGCCAATTATGCTTGCCATCATGTTATCCTTAGCTGACTTCTTTGCTAGATTCAATTTTCTAGTAAGTTCCTTCAATTTCTCCTTACTTCCACAGCCATTTCTAACTCTATTTCTTTCCAGTCTACACCTCCTTCTTAGTTTCTTTATTTCTCTATTATAATGAGGTGGGTCTTTACCATTCCTTACCACCCTTAAAGGTACAAACCTGTTTTCGCATTCCTCAACAATTTCTTTAAACCCCTCCCAGAGTCTGTTTACATTTTTATTTACCGTTTTCCACCGATCATAGTTACTTTTTAGAAACTGCCTCATACCTGCTTTATCAGCCATATGGTACTGCCTAACAGTCCTACTTTTAAGACCTTCCTTTCTATCACATTTAATTTTAACTACCACAAAAACAGCTTCATGATCACTAATACCATCTATTACTTCAGTTTCCCTATAGAGCTCATCTGGTTTTATCAGCACCACATCCAGGATATTTTTACCTCTGGGTGGTTCCATCACTTTCTGAATCAGCTGTCCTTCACATATTAACTTATTTGTCATTTGTTGGTCATGCTTCCTGTCGTTCGCATTTCCTTCCCAATTGACATCTGGCAAATTCAGATCTCCCGCTACAATCACATTTCTTTCCATGTCGTTTCCCACATAGCCGACTATCCTATCAAATAATTCCGAATCCGCGTCAGTGCTACCCTTTCCCGATCTGTACACTCCAAATATATCAAGTTGCCTATTATCTTTAGAAATGAGCCTTACACCTAGAATTTCATGTGTCTCGTCTTTAACTTTTTCGTAGCTTACAAATTCTTCTTTCACCAGAATGAACACTCCCCCTCCCACCATTCCCATCCTATCTCTACGATACACACTCCAGTGCTGTGAGAAAATTTCTCCATCCATTATATCATTTCTCAGCCATGCTTCAACTCCTATTACAATATCTGGTAAATACATATCTATTAAATTACTTAATTCTATTCCTTTCTTTACAATACTTCTACAGTTTAACACTAACAATTTTATGTCATCCCTACTTGATTTCCAGTTCCCTGTTAATATAATATAAGGGTCATGTTTGTAACTGATGTGTTCGAACATTGTACGTATGGCAAAAAGGCCAGACTCAAAGGACGAGAATAACGTGGCAATCTGTCTCTTGAGAAACCTAGGATCAACAACTATTTAGCTTCATTGAAAATATGAAGACATGTTCAAAAAGCTGTGTACAACTTCAGTACAATTACATATCATGAGATAAAAGTTACCTGTCTCTCAGCTGACTGGAAAACACATAAATTAAATATTTACAAACTCCTGTACCGATAACAATAATCGTCAATATCAACAAAAAAGGAAACCTGTGAAATAAAATTAAATTATGAAAGGTACATATGATTCCTCTCTGATAAGTCATTACAGCAAATTTTACTCAATTATCTGAACAGATTGTTTAAAAAGTACCTGACTGAAGAAATCTTTCTAAAACAATCAGATACTTGTTTTATCATTTTCTGAATATGAAATGCCGGCTCTGCGGTTTAGGGGTAGCGTGTCTACTTCTTACCCGGAGGCTCCGGGTTCAGTCCCTGGCCAGGTCAGAGATTTGTACCTGGATCTGAGTGCTGGTTCGAGGTCCACTCAGCATACGTGATTACAGTTGCGGAGCTATCTGACGGTGACAACGGCCGAGAGGATTCGCCGTGCTGACCACATGACACCTCGTAATCTGCAGGCCTTCAAGCTGAGCAGCGGTCGCTTGGTATGCCATGGCCTTTCTGGCCTGTTGTGCTATGGGGTTTGGTTTGGTTTGGATATGATATAACGTAATTGGATGAGTAGAAGTTGAATTATCATATTTGTGTGGTTTGGATTTAGTTAAGTTAAATGCTGCCTGACATTCGTTACACTGGTGCTGGTCTTCTATTGTGTATTTCTTAAAATGAAATTAATACCTAGGGTTAGTTTGAGTTTCTCTGCGTGGTTTAGGCTTAAGTTTTATTTTTTAGAATTTGCTTTACGTCGCACCGGCACAGATAGGTCTTATTGCGACGATGGGATAGGAAAGGCCTAGGAATGGAAAGGAAGAGCCCGTGGCCTTAATTAAAAGTACAGCCCCAGCATTTGGCAGGTGTGAACGTGGGAAACCACGGAAAACCATCTTCAGTGCTGCCGAGAGTGGGGTTCAAACCCACTATATCCCGGATGCAAGCTCACAGCTGCGCGATCCTAACCGTACGGCCAACTCGCCCGGTTAGGCTTAAGTAAGAATGTTATCATTTAAGACGTAAAACCCTCCTCATAATACTATCTTAAATATTACTCCTTTTAAAAACTCATTCTGAATGAACATTATCTGACCACATAAAAGTTGAAAGTGCGTTCTAATTTTTCTCTAATATGAGCACCATGATTTACACCAGAAAGAAAATAAAATGAAATAGAAAGTAAAGCACTTGCAAACAAAAAAGATTAATATCATAGTGAAAAGTTAATTTGATTACCGTTTTCTAATGCATACTAGGATTGACAAGATTGTAATGAGCTTTGTTTAGACTTTATATTGTCAGATTTTTCTGGAATAGCGTATTAACAAGTGTATTTTTTTTTTATTATAAAGCAAGTGGGAAAAATACGATACTAATAAATCATTTTTCAGATAATTGATAATTTGAAGCAATACCTTGCCGTAATATTAGAAGGTTTCATCAAGTTGTATCAATCATATCTTACGGATTCTTGGCCCAGGTTTCTCAAATTTATAATACCGCTACACAGCATTTTAGTTCTAAACAATTATCCCCAAGAACTGGAAAAAGCCAAACAAGAAAAAGAAGCCTAAATATTCTAAATTTCATGTCCATGCGTTCTCTGAATCAACCACCCTATAACCTGTTTAGTTCTCGATTATGGTAAATGAAAGTTATTTTTAACAGTTCAATTTCTACTCACATGTGAAAAGAAATACCAGATCCCTTCTGAAATCAATCTGTACAAATGAAGACTGCACACGAATTCACCCTCGTGAATATCTTTCTATTCCACAGGTAAGGCCTAATATTGCCGTTCAATTTAACTAACGTAATGTATCAGCTCCCACATTCCTTGAAAATATTTGACAATATATTAACACTCCGTCACATATAATACCAAACCAGATCCACTAACAGGCATGATTCAAATCGAAAATATGCAAGAGTCTGTAAGCATTACCACGTGCTAGCCATGTATTCGAAGCTGAAGCGCCCGCAACATGGCGATGCGCGAAAGTGTTCAATATTCCGCTTAGCATCAGCGCGCTCTGTGAGTCTGGATAAGTAATACACTGACTGACAGTGACAATGCAACACCAAGGAGGAGTGGTTCGAAATGGATGAAAGTTGGGGAAAAAACAGAGACGGCACGGATGAATACTTGATGTTTATTTCAAACCGATGTGCAGGTTACACAATGCGCACGGCATCGACTCAGTAGGATGTAGGACCACCGCGAGCGGCGATGCACGCAGAAACACGTCGAGGTACAGAGTCAATAAGAGTGCGGATGGTGTCCTGAGGGATGGTTCTCCATTCTCTGTCAACCATTTGCCACAGTTGGTCGTCCGTACGAGGCTGGGGCAGAGTTTGCAAACGGCGTCCAATGAGATCCCACACGTGTTCGATTGGTGAGAGATCCGGAGAGTACGCTGGCCACGGAAGCATCTGTACACCTCGTAGAGCCTGTTGGGAGATGCGAGCAGTGTGTGGGCGGGCATTATCCTGCTGAAACAGAGCATTGGGCAGCCCCTGAAGGTACGGGAGTGCCACCGGCTGCAGCACATGCTGCACGTAGCGGTGGGCATTTAACGTGCCTTGAATACGCACTAGAGGTGACGTGGAATCATACGCAATAGCGCCCCAAACCATGATGCCGCGTTGTCTAGTGGTAGGGCGCTCCACAGTTACTGCCGGATTTGACCTTTCTCCATGCCGACGCCACACTCGTCTGCGGTGACTATCACTGACAGAACAGAAGCGTGACTCATCGGAGAACACGACGTTCCGCCATTCCCTCATCCAAGTCGCTCTAGCCCGGCACCATGCCAGGCGTGCACGTCTATGCTGTGGAGTCAATGGTAGTCTTCTGAGCGGACGCCGGGAGTGCAGGCCTCCTTCAACCAATCGACGGGAAATTGTTCTGGTCGATATTGGAACAGCCAGGGTGTCTTGCACATGCTGAAGAATGGCGGTTGACGTGGCGTGCGGGGCTGCCACCGCTTGGCGGCGGATGCGCCGATCCTCGCGTGCTGACGTCACTCGGGCTGCGCCTGGACCCCTCGCAAGTGCCACATGTCCCTGCGCCAACCATCTTCGCCACAGGCGCTGCACCGTGGACACATCCCTATGGGTATCGGCTGCGATTTGACGAAGCGACCAACCTGCCCTTCTCAGCCCCATCACCATACCCCTCGTAAAGTCGTCTGTCTGCTGGAAATGCCTCCGTTGACGGTGGCCTGGCATTCTTAGCTATACACGTGTCCTGTGGCACACGATAACACGTTCTACAATGACTGTCGGCTGAGAAATCACGGTACGAAGTGGGCCATTCGCCAACGCTGTGTCCCATTTATCGTTCGCTACGTGCGCAGCACAGCGGCGCATTTCACATCATGAGCATACCTCAGTGACGTCAGTCTACCCTGCAATTGGCATAAAGTTCTGACCACTCCTTCTTGGTGTTGCATTTGCTCTGTCAGTCAGTGTATTTAAGTCTTTGGTCTGGGACATAGATATACTGGTCAACCTCGTAGGTAGCTACGAATCAAGTAGTCTATGCTTCGCGTGTGGTTAATAAATAGCCACGTGGGTACCATTGAGCTGGAAATCTCTCTCTCATGATTGGACAGACACACCGAACGATATCGAGACTTAATAACGTAAATTCGTATCCTCATCCCGAGGTTGTGCAGCTCTTTTTAGGCACACCCCCAATGGAGGTGAGTTGCATGCACCATTTCAACCACATACCAGCCCTCCTGCCGTTCTTAAATTTCTGGCAGTACCGGGAATCGAACCAGGGCCTCCGAGGACGGCAGCTAATAACACTTAGTAGAGGATGAGGAAGTCTATTTATGCGTATGAAGGACGCGACCCGGCGAACTATTAACAATTTACGTTTGAAGAATGTACGAATTCTTATACAGCGCTTGTTTTTGTGTACTGAGCTAGTACATGTACTTGGTCGTCTATATCTCATGGCAACTTTCGGTGATCTATTGCCTGGTTTCAAGGCATAGACCAACAGCGTGTGTTTGTGCAAGAGGAAGTGTCTCTAAAATCAAGTGTTACTGCTTAAAGCGGTACAGTATGAAAGTGGTATACCATGTGTTGATGGCGAGAGCCGGCAAATTGTGTTGATACACAAAAAAGGTGAAGGGTTCTATCTATATCTATAGATCTATATCTATATATATATATAACTATTGGTCATCGGGCTCACTACAAATGCTAGCACAGTCCTCGCTGTCGTTTCTCATTACTTTTCTTCTTGAAATTCTCAATGTGCATTTGGGAGTCTTCCAGTAGTTGTTAATAATTAGAGTGTGAAGTGCAGAGTTTTTATTGATAAAGTACTTATGCTCTGATACAAGTCAGAATACAGTTATTTTAGAATCAGTGGAAAAGTTATTGGAGAACCTAAGTGCAGTTCCTACCTCTTTAATCGTTTTCAGACGGTTAGGCAAGGCCCGAAGCAGATGTACCAGCGCGCAGCGTTATGTGCACGCCCTGGGAAAGAGAATGATCATGCTCTATAAAAATTCGAGGGATCCATTTTTGTGAACTCTGGCTTCCAAATTCCGGACATTTCGGTTAATAATTGCGTTTATTTTATGTTTATTATATGTATTTCTACAGCTGGACGAACACTCTGTTTCATAAAACTAACTAATAATATTTGCTAATAATATTAGAACTCATAAAAATAATTATTAGTTAACCAAATTCTGTTTCATAAAGATTTACATATGACTAATCACTAGTAATATTAGTTCATTAGTCAACTGATAAAAATGGAGGTTAGAATCGGTCTGTTGCATATGTTCTTGGTTTGGGTTTGTTCCTAGCAGTAGGCTAATGCTTGACTACAACCAACTATTAATCCACATGTTCAAAAGGCTCACTTGATATTTTCGTTGTTGTGACTTGAATACATACGAAAATGAATAAAAGAAGTGAAAATAATGTGAGAGAAGAAAATTTCTTTGCGGAAAGTGATTGAGTTAAATTGTCACCTATTTCCAGCCTTTTGCACACTATAACTCTCCTTGTTCCTTTTACTTATTATTATTATTATTATTATTATTATTATTATTATTATTATTATTATTATTATTATTATTATTATTATTATTATTATTATTTCATGTGCTCTTAAAAATCTCTGTTGAGATGGACTAGCGAAATCTTTGTTTACTACCCCTGTTGGTGGGGGTGGTAGAATAACAGCCACGGTATCCCCTGCCTGTCGTAAGAGGCGACTAAAAGGGGTCCCAGGGCTCTCAACTTGGGAGCGTGTGTTGGCGAACATGGGGAACTGAGATGAGTCCTGCCATTGCTTCAACTTACTTCTGCCAGGCTCCTCACTTCCATCTATCCTATCTGACCTCCCTTGGTCAACGCTTCTTCTTTTCCAACCCTGACAGTATTAGGTTGCGAGGCCGAGAGAGTCCTTCATTTTCACGCCCTTCTCTTTCTTTATCCGATACCTTCATTTTTCAAAATGTCGGATCCTTTCCATTTTTCTATCTGATTAGTGTTATTATAGATGATGGTTGCCTAGTTGTAGCCTACTTCCTCTTAAAACAATAATCATCACCAGCATCATCTTGGTTTACTGGTGATATAAGCCAAGATTTTAAAAGATACTAGGAGTGTCCGAGCAGAACTGCACTAGAGAAACACAATGATACTGTGTATCACTACCAACCGGTGGAGTGCAATGCGAAGCTGCTATTTTAAGGTTATGCTTCATTCCTTGCAGTGGAACGTTCTATTACCTACCAATCCTATCAAGCAAATACTCAAAAGTTATGTAATCTAACCTAAATCTCCCATTGTACCGGTATTCATATGTTTGTTACATGTCAGTACAGGCTGTTTTTGACGTAACATTTATTGAACGGTGAATGCCTACACTCATTCCTTATCAATATTTGAATCAGAGTCGACCGTTTCAGTGATCTTCATGATTTTAAGCCAAAATATTAAAATACCGCTCACTTTGGTTTCACTAATAATATGAATTATGAGTCAAAATACACTCATGGAAATAATCCTAATAATATGAGTAACTTTTATTAGTCATGTTGTCTATGAAACAATTTCATCATCATCATCATCATCATCTGTTTACCCTCCAGGGTCGGCTTTTCCCTCGGACACAGCGAGGGATCCCACCTCTACCGCCTTAAGGGCAGTGTCCTGGAGCTTCAGACTCTTGGTCGGGGATACAACTGGGGAGAATGACCAGTACCTCGCCCAGGCGGCCTCACCTGCTATGCTGAACAGGGGCCTTGTGGAGGGATGGGAAGATGGGAAGGGATAGGCAAGGAAGAGGGAAGGAAGCGGCCGTGGCCTTATGTTAGGTACCATCCCGGCATTCGCCTGGAGGAGAAGTGGGAAACCACGGAAAACCACTTCCAGGATGGCTGAGGTGGGAATCGAACCCACCTCTACTCAGTTGACCTCCCGAGGCTGAGTGGACCCCGTTCCAGCCCTCATACCACTTTTCAAATTTCGTGGCAGAGCCGGGAATCGAACCCGGGCCTCCAGGGGTGGCAGCTAATCACGCTAACCACTACACCACAGAGGCGGACTATGAAACAATTTACTAATATTATTAGGAACATCTACTAATAATTTTGACTCATAAACTAATAACTAATATTATTAACTAATAATTTTATGAAACATAATACTAATATTATTAGTTAATATTATTGGTTTCTTACTAATAATATTAGTGAAAGATGTTTTATGAAACAGGGCCAGGGCGACGGCGAACCTATGCCACGCGTGTCACTAGATGACACGCGAACACGATTTCGGTGGCACACAATATGCACATATTAACGTTTTTATATAGGTCTTGTATTATAGACTAACATATCTCGTGCATCTTACAGAAGTCATAGTGTTTCAGGTTTAATAAACAAATACCAAAAATACAAATTCTAGTTCCATTCGGAAGTGTATTATGGCAATACTGATAGGTCCGAAAGTCAAGTGAGATAAATGTCAGATGCGGCCGGAGAGCCGTTCGCTCGCCCACACCAGTCAATTAGTGAACTTTGGCTTGTGTGTGGTTGCTAGCAGCGGGTAATTATTCTTAGTGAGTAACTGTTTATTGTTTTGAATTTTGTGAGACAAATAGTTGCCAAGATATAATTCCAATTTCGAGATTTGGAGAAACTATCGCACTTTAATTCAAAATCTCATATTGCATAAATGAGTGATATTAAGGTCATTTTTTGTGCGCGCGCGCGCGCGTGTGTGTGTGTGTGTGTGTGTGTGTGTGTGTGTGTGTGTGTGTGTGTGTGTGTGTGTGTGTGTGTGTGTGTGTGTGTGTGTGTGTGTGTGTGTGTGTGTGTGTGTGTGTGTGTGTGTGTGTGTGGTTAGAAACTGACAGTTTACAAATGGAGTTGACTGAATTTCATGAAGGCAGTATATGGGTGAACAAATTCGTACATTGGTGAAAATCGAGTGTGATGTTGACGGTGAATACTCTCTCCAGAAGCCGGAGAACTTAATACTTGAACAGTAGAACAGCCTCCTACAAATGTTTTCGGTCATGAAGAGACTTGCTTCAGCACTACTTACTTTGTTTGTGTCATCGTTCGCCTGCGAGCAGTTGTTTTCTAAAATGAACCTTGTGAAGTCAAGAGTAAAAAACCGTTTTGGTTCAGACCTAAGTGCTTCTTGGGTGTTACTGAAGACAACAAGTTACGAACCTAACATAAATGACATGGCTACTAAGATTTAGCAACAAGTTTCACGCGAAAGTTGAGAACGATATTCCACTTAAAGTCCTTTTGCAATATTAATATATTTGATTTCTATATCTATTAATACTAATGACGAAGGGTGTTACAATGTACATTTTTTTTACAATTAATGTTGGGTATTCTTAAAACTTACATATTTAAAAATGTATTATTGCGGATTGACAAAATACGACCACGAAACTTGCAATCAAATGTATTATTTTACAATATATATGTAATAACGTGATATGAAGCATAATTTGGAATTAAGGATAGAATTCGGGGATGGAGAGGTGGGCGATGGGTGTTTGTAGTCATATCAAAGAAATTAACAAGTGGCACAGTATACAGTCGAGAATAATAAACCATACTTAAAATGGCACATTAGTTGGAAAAGGTTCGCCATCCCTGCACTAGACTATTCCGCGCACCAATGAAGACATACCCATCAACTGCGCGCACCTGTGAGTTATCACTATGCAATCCTCCCTACCATAGCGATGGCAGTATCGATACGTAAAAACAGTGTAGCCATCTTTCGCGCGGAATGCGTGTTATAGCCGGTGTTCGGTTTTCATTTGACTGTCACTTATAGAACAATCGTAAGTTCAATATACAGGGCACAGAAAAACGTTGTTTCGTACATTAAAGAAGTGTTAGATGGTACACATACAAGTACTGTCAACAAACGTATCATACATCTGCGGTGATTCATTTCAGCTGCCTACATCCCAGACGCTAAGAATTCAATTAACGCCCGAGTGAGTTCGAACCCCACCGTCGGCAGCCCTGAATATGGTTTTCCGTGGTTTCCCATTTTCACACGAGGCAAAAGCTGGGCTGTACCTCAATTAAGGCCACGGTTACTTCCTTACCACTCCTAGCCCTTTCCTAACCCATCGTCGCCATAAGAACTATCTGTGTCGATGTGACGTAAAGCGACTACTACTACTACTACTAATAATAATAATAATAATAATAATAATAATAATAATAATAATAATAATAATAATAATAATGTCATCAAAACCGTCAAATTATGTTATTGCTTATTAATGGTGAATCAAACACTTCAAGCTCAAGGAGATTCCAAAGGAGAGATGTAGTGTACCACATTTCCTCCGTAATATCTATGTCTTTCTTCTTTAGTGGCGAAAGAATTGTTTTCTCTAGATGAGCAGCAAAGGAGACTTTTGTTAAACTGCATTATGAGAACCAAAATCCTCTCTGCCCACACACAGAGAGAGAGAGAGAGAGAGAGAGAGAGAGAGAGAGAGAGAGAGAGAGAGAGAGAGAGAGACAAAGGTTTACTGATTTGCTTTCAATCAAGGGGAACAGACGAAAATAAAATGTACGGGGTAGTAAAATGAAAACCGAACACCCACTACAACGTGACCATGGTATGGTTTTATTCAAAAGTAATTACCAAAAGCCTTACTAGATTTAGCCCACTGGAGGACGAGACGATCAATTCCAGTTTTGTAGAAATAGGTAGGTCGCTGGCGGATCCACAACGGCACCCACTCTTTCACTCCCCCGTCAGAATGAAACCGACGCCCATGAATGTCTTTCTACAGGTCACCAAAAATGTGAAAATTACAAGGCGAAATGTGCATATCCGGGCTATACGAAGGATGTTGAAGTGTTACCCAATGAAATCAATGAAGCGTAGCTTTCTCCGAATTGGAAGTATGGGGGTGAGCAATAATCATGCAATAGGATGACTCCGTCCGACAGCATTCCAGGGCGTTTTGGCTTTATGGCACTTCGTAATTTCTGCTAAGTGTCTTCATAGCGCTGCGCATTGATTGTGGTTCCACGCTGGAGGAAGTCGACAAACAGAGGGCCCCTGCAGTCAAAGAAGTTGGTCATCTTGACTTTACTGGAAATTGCGTGAACAGCTTTGGATTTCTTTCGCACGGAATGTGTGTTATAGCCGGTATTCGGTTTTCATTTGACTGTCCCTTAAGCCCCATTCACAACGTAAACGTAACGTAACGTAAACTTAAAATTACCGTTAACTTAGAAGTTTGCGGCCGTGTTATCTGATGGAGCCATTCACAATGCGCCGACGTAAACTTAACTGCGAGTCCATAAAATTAAGAGATTGCAAACTCCAAGCTCTTGCGGTTAATTTTACGTTAAGTTTAATAACCAGCCAATCAGAGCAGACATAAACATTGTATTTTGTGCGCGAAATAATTACTTCTTTCGACGAAACACTTGTAATCCTCTTTCAAAATAATCTTTGTGTGTATGTATGATAAAAGGAAAAAAATTACAAAGACGCTCTACTGACAGAGAGTACGTAAATATGTTGTAGCAATGCAATCTGACAGTAAATGGCGAGACAAGCTCGCAGCGCTGGCGACCGGGTGAGTGACAATCCCTGTCATAGATAAAACAGTGTCCCTGTATATTTCTTAACATTATGACAGACTACTAGTTTACGAAACGATATCATCCAAACAATTAGATCCAAACATGTCATCGGGGTGTGATAGCTAGGGGCATAGATGTCGAAAAGGAGATCATACACTTCTTTTTATTAGAAAAAGGGAATCAAATCGTAAGATAGTGTCAAACAGTTCAGGTTTCATCCACACGCACAAAACGAACTGATGAGGATCATTTCTTACAGTAGATCACCGAAATCGCCCTGAGATGACCTTCTTTGATTCAAGGGATGAACCCATTTTCTGTACCGTTGTTTAGTTCTTTTTTTTTTTCAGGTACATAGCTCCCAGGAGCAAAGCAGAGATGTTTGAAGTAATATGAATTCCGCTACCACGTTGTTTGATTCCATCGATGTATAAAAATATAAAACTGGGAGATAGCTCAAAACCCGACTTCCGTGCTAAATAACATGGCAGTGTTTTGATTGGCTGCTCTATACTCTTTAACATTCATGTTACGTTCCTCCATTGTAAATACCACAAATTTTACGTTAATTTTACGGTCACGTTACGTCGTTCAGTTTACGGTTGCGCTTGCATTGCGAATGGGCCTTTATAGAACAATCGTAAGTTCAACGTACAAGGCAAAGGAAAACTTTGTTTCTTAAATTAAGGAAGTGTTAGATGGTACAGATACAAGTACTGTCAACAAACGAACCATAGGTCTGCGGTGATTAATTTCGGCTGCCTACATCCCAGACGCTAAAGAGTAAACGAGCCATACTTTCTTTGCTGAGGCGCTGTCTGCTTGACCATCCTTCTGCCTTCCTTGTATCCTTCCATCTATCCGTCGCCACTCCTGAACACTGTGTCCGAGAAGCGCCGTTAATTTTCAAAAGAATACACGAATTATGTCTGCGTCTGTGTGAACTGTACCGCCAAGTTAGCTAGAGACATTTCGAACATCAGCTCTGAGGTACAGTCTGTCTGTTTTCATTGTGTGCAGCTAAAATATAAACCAAAAGTAAACAGCGTGTCATGTTTACCCTCGAGCACCTGTGAGGTCGGTAGCCGATCTTAAATCTTTAAGCGCGCTCAGCGTCAAAACTTATCATCACGGACCCATAGTTCCCATTGTATGTTCACAATAATTATACTTTTACCATCTAATACTCCTTTAATTGCGAAATAAAGTGTTTCTGCACCCTGTATATGAAATGTGACATGGATATGTCAACAAAATTCACGCCAGTGGCTAAAGCGAATTTCTGAATTTCTTATGTGCATACCTCTACGTATAGTGAGATGTACACTGACTTAGCAAATGGCATGAGATAGTCAACTAATAGCGTGTGGGGCCTCGTCTGGCCCTGCGAACTGCAGTGAGACGCCGTGGAAGTGAGTCGACAGATCCCTGGTAGTCCTCCGGACGCAGATGATACCAAATCGTTTGCAGAGCGGCCGCCAATGCTGGTATGTTCATGAGTGCAGGATCCATGACACGGAGCCTGCGTTCCAGGGCATCCCAGATATGCTCGATAGGGTTCATATCGGGGCTCCTGGGGGGCCATGGCAGTCGTTGGATCTCCACTGCATGTTCCTGGAACCATTCCCGGGCGACGCACAGTGTGCCGAATCCCCGATCTAGGTGGAAAAAATTAATAACGTCGTTAATAGTCCTGGGATCCTATTAAAAGTTGGCACTATACCGTTTTCGAGGTCGCTGAATTCATATCTGGCATCGTCTAAAGTGTACGATGTTCGGGGGTAAATATATAAGGGGTGAGGGGCAAGGGGAGGTTTAAAAAATAACCGAAAGCAACAAAAGAATCGTCCATTTACGGGAGTAAAAACACGATTTGGATGTGTATATTATAGTTTATAACAGTGGTAAACATACAATTTAAAACTGGTTAAAATATGAATAACAATGAGAATTTCAGTCCAGTATTCTTGTTACACCTTATTTGAGGGAATAGACGAAGGCATTGTATGTAAATTCTTCCAGATTGAAAACGTATTTTAAATACGTAGTTTTAGTAAAACACACCTTACACACGAAAACAATATTATATATATTATATTTCCATATAAAAAAGGTTAAGATTACACTCAGAAACATTTCATAAAAAACGTGAAAGGATCATATTACAGTATTTGCAAGTAATTGTCTCATCAATCTCATCCTGTTCATAATAACAACATATCCAATGTTCAATCGTCCCCTGGTTCGTCTGTAGAGTCCAGAGAATCGTAGTCGTTGCTATACTGGTCTTCTTCATTTGATGTGAAAGGATCTTGGGAGTCAGTAAGTAACTCAATTGCTTCCATAGGTAGATTACCATGAGTTTTACGTGGCATTGTTCGGTACTTGTTTATTAAGGGATTTGATGTAATCAACAACATCTTAAGCTGCTACATTTTCGAGTATGAAGTTCACGAAACCTCCGACAATCTTTATTTCTAGCTTCTTGAGCTTCTTCAGATAAAGTTCTTATTGGCACAAGAAAATGTTTAATTACTTGAGTAATGTGTACTAATATGGTATGCACAGTTACGGGCATATAATTCCATGGATATAGTTTGACATACAAAGCCGCAGTTTGCGCACGAAATTCTTTGAACTTATTCACATTTATTTCAGAGCCAGAAGAAAGAGCAGCTAGTAATACACGATATCGTTTTATTAAGCCTTCATCTTTTCCCGCTTGATCGAAAAGAATCTTCAGCAGCAAACGCGACTTCCTCCAAATTACGCGATTCGGTAATATCACAAACATTTTGCTTCTTCGTCTTTATGGAAGAGTCCTTAAATTCCTTAGGGTGACGGCCGGCTTTGTTAGCTACACAACTTGTTTTTGGATCATACGCTGGATCAATGTCGTCTTGTTCACTTAACACGATGAAATCCGTCACATTTCCCTAATCACCGAATTTTTCTCGGAATCGTTGTTCTCTTCTTCCTGCACTCTCCCATTTTTGTTGATATTACGGGATATCAATTTAATTTTGTTTCTTAGGTCCAGAAATTGAGTGTCAGTAAGATTTGTAGGCTCTAATTTATCCATAACATATTGAAATATGATTTCTAAATGCCCCTTTTTACGACAGGACCGCCACGCGTTGAAATATTCTTCTCGCGGTAACGCCCACATAGTCACTGAAAATAAGAAAATAAACCATCATGCACATTCGTGCGCAACCAAACCAGTACAGATCCTGAATCTACATTAAATTTCCCATCGAATGACGTTTAAAGTAAAGTGGCACTATGAGGCACTCATAAAGTTTTTTTCGAGCAAATCGTAAAAACAATCTAATTTTCTACAACTGCTTCCTTTTACAACGCACTGTAAATAACTTGTTTACTGCAGAACGCTTGTATTATGCTTAAAATGAGAACACATACCTCTTTTCACTATTCCATGAACCACAGAATACAACACCTCGTTGAACTTACTAGAAACACAACGTTCGGTTCTCTCCGACACCTCCTATCAACTGAGTTGATAACTGCAAGGAAGATGTTTCAGCACCTGTCCCCTCCATCCTACGTACCAGAAAGCGAAAAGAAAGACTGAAGGTCAACATCTGGTTTGTTTACTATCGAATGAGCCAGGTTGCGCTTTGATTGGCGACAGTGAATTTTTTCCACCTAGATATGGCATTCGACACACTGTGCGACGTGGGAGCGATGTGGCGGCGCGTTATCATCTTGAAACACCGCAGAACCGTCTGACCGCTGGAAGGCAAAAAATTGGTGGAGATGGTCTCCGAGCAACTCAGCATACCACGTACCATTCAAAGTCTCTTCCAGAATAACTAGGGGGCCCATTCCATACCAGGAAAATGCACCACAGACCATAACAGAGACCAGCGCCCTAGACCACACCTTCGAGGCAGGCGGGATCCATCGCTTCATGTGGTCTGCGCCATACACAGTGCCTCCCATCGGCATGGTGCAGTTGAAATCGTGATTCGTCCGACCATATCACGTTACGCCATTGTTCCAGTGTCCATCCCTGGTGACTGGCGACAAATGCGCGTCGTTGTGCCCGATGGCGTTGGGTTAACAGTGGCACCCGTGTGCGGCGCCGGCATCCATACCCCATAGAACCCATGTTCCTACGGATTGTCCACTGGGAGACGTGTCTAGCACGGCCTGTGTTGAATTGAGCCGTGATTTGTTGCACGGTTGCCCGTCTGTCACTATGACAATCCGTCTCAGATGTCGCCGGTCACGGTCATCAAGGTGGCTGGACTGCCGGTCGTTCGTCTGGTGTGGACGGTGACACCCGCATTCAACCATTCACGATACACCCTAGACACGGCTGATCGTCAGAAGCCGAATTCCCACACCACTTCCGAAATCGCACTTCCCATCCGTCGGGCACCGACCACCAGACCCCGTTCGAACGGTGTCATCTCACGACGACGTTCCATGTTACTCCTGTCACATGCACAGCCACTGCTCACAAGGTCTCCTATACAACTGCCGCTGGCACAGGGGGCGTGTGGTGCGCAGACAACATACCTGCGCATCATTGCTCCGCTATCCCATGACATTTGCTTAGTCAGTGTAGACATGAGATTTATCCTGGTAAAAATAGAAGAGTTTTCGTGTATTTGTTTTTCTGATTTCTTTTTCATTTGGTCTGTAAGACCATGCAGCCAGCTCTGTACGTTGTGAAAGAAGGAAACACCGGTTAGAAATCTTCACGCCATGGGGCCTGTCATGGTGTTATGACTATGTGGTGATGGCAGAAAATTTATATAGGCTTGTTGTTGTTGTTTTTTGTGGTGGTAGTGGTGGTGGTGTTTCGGTCATCAGTTTCATACAGCCTTAAATGACACCCATTCCTGTGCCAACTTTTTTCATTTCTACGTATATACTGCATCCTACATCTGCAGTAACCTGTTTATCATATTCACGCCTTGGTCTACCCCTGTCGTTCTTAACACTTACACTACACGCAGAAACTGAAACTAACAAGATCCCTCTATGCTTTCACCTCGTCAAATTTCGCCAAATCATTCTCCTCTCACCAATGCGATTCAGCATATCATCATTCGAGTTTTGATTTATCATTCTCATCTTCAGGATTCTTCTGTAACACCACGTTTCAAAAATTTCTATTCTCTTTATTTCTGTGTTAGTTATTGTCCATGTTTCACTTCCATACATGGCCACATTCCCGATGAACTTCTTCATAAACATCTTTCAAGTCCCCATAACAATATTCGAAGTGAGCAAATTTATTTTCATAAGAAAGGCCTTCCTTGATTGTACTAGTCTACATTGTATGCACTCCTCAATTATGCCACCGTTAGTCATTCTACTACTCAAGCAACAATATTCATTTACTTTCTTCAAGACTTCATTTCCTAATCTAATATTTCCTACATCACCTGACTTCGTTCGACTGAACTCCATTACTTTTATTTTGGATGTATTTATTTTCATCTTGTTCGCCTTCTCCAAAACTGTGTCCCAACTATTCAGCCATTTCTCCAAATCTTCTGCAGACTCAGATAAAAAAGCAATATCATCGACAAATCTCAGAGTTTTTATTTCTTCCCTTTGGATTGTGATTCCGTTTCAAATTCTTCTTTGATTTCCTACATGAACATTGAAAAGGAGTGGGGGAAACCTGCATCATTGCCTCATTTGTTTCTAAATTGCTTCTTGTGTTTCATAGCCCTCGATTCTAATCACTGCAGACTGATTTGTTTACGGATTGTAGATAATCCATCTTTCTCGGTATGTGATCCCGATCACTTTCAGATATCGGTAATTGGACTGTGTGAGGATAGTTTGTACAGAGAGTAGAGCAACTGAATGGATCACAATGTTGAGTTGGATTGATTTTAAAATGTGGTTATTGCTTGGTATACATGGATGTCATAACTGCTTAACAACGACGAAACAGACGCGACAAGAGGAACTTTTGTTTTGAAAGGGACTGATATAAATTGGTTACTAGTGATTTGTATTTAGTGCATACTTCAATTGTATTATTGAGGTAGGTTTCTTGATTGTAATCAGAGGGACAATTTGAGAAGTCTACAATATTGATTCTGAATAGATGGCTGGGTAAGATGCATGTCCAAGTCTCATTCTCATAATTGAGTTGGTATGTCGGCGAGTTAAAAGATAGTAGACTGAACCATTGTTTCTGTGGAATATATTTATGGATGGCTGCGCTATGTTTGCCTTTGCCGTAAACAAATAGGAGATTTGATCTTCTCTTTAAGCCTGTTCCTTGATGTGAAGTTGAAAGACCGTGAACGTTAAGGGTATTGGTCCGCTCTGCTTTGCCACTTGATCTACAGTTGCATTGTGTAGTAGGTGCCATCTAGTACTCCTCTCGTGAAAATCAATTACCTTGCCGGTATTGCTCCTTGTGATGTCAGGAGAGAGATTGCTGCTAATAGGCCTAAGGCTTAAAACAAATTTAATGCCTTCACGTCCACTCTTTGCATACCAACCTGCCCAACGAAGACTGAAGTCCAGGAAAGCCTTTTTAACATCTTCAGAACACCTGAAAGGATCATCGGACAATATCAGGATTACCAAATGGAAACAAAAGACCCCTGGCCTCTTCTTCCCGGACCACCACAGTGTGTTCACGACTGTGTAACAAATGTGCTACACTGGGCATTAAGAATAAAAGAGATGTATTATAGCTTCTGATAGCATCTGAAAGTCGTGTGACAAATTTGTCACGCCGGGAATTATAGGGTTAAACAGACTTAGATCTGGAGGGGGTAGAAACAGAGCGAATCTACAAAAGTGGAACTTCCCCATCGATACGGCGTGTTGTGACTGTGGTGAACTTCAGACATCCGAACATCTGCTATGCTGCCCCCTGTGTCCATCAAACTGCACAATGGAAGACTTGGTGCTGGCCAATCCAAATGCCCTTGAAGTGGCAAATTTTGGGCCGAATCGGTATGACAACTGTATGCATATATTGTTAAAGACCTTTTACTTGTATATATTTGTGTATATAGTTTGTTTCTTTTAAAAGTAGTGTTATTCTATTGTACTTCTGATTCGAATAAAGAAAAATTGTGTAGTATCCCAAAGAGGCCTTTCCATTTTCTTTGGCTTGGTATACACTACTCAGTATGTCCATGATGTATTTATTTGAACACTCATTCCTGCACGATTGTTCTAATTTTGAAGTGCAGTTCTAGGATCCGTGAAAATGAATATTCGTCTGAATGGGACTGGTACGTAGATGAAAGAAACAGAGTGAAACAAATAGTTGTTGATTCCAAAAAGAAGTCATGGGAAGGTTTTGGTAATAACCTGGAAAGGCTAGGTCAAGCAGCAGGGAAACCTTCTGGACAGTAATAAAGAATCTTAGGAAGGGAGGAAAAAAAGGAAATGAACAGTGTTTTGAGTAATTCAGGTGAACTCATAATAGATCCCAGGGAATCACTGGAGAGATGGAGGGAATATTTTGAACATATTCTCAATGTAAAAGGAAATCATCCTGGTGGTGTTGCAAACAGCTAAGCTCATGGGGAGGAGGAAAATGATGTTAGTGAAATTATGCTTGAGGAAGTGGAAAGGATGGTAAATAAACTCCATTGTCATAAGGCAGCAGGAATAGATGAAATTAGACCTGAAGTGGTGAAGTATTGTGGGAAGGCAGGGATGAAATGGCCTCATAGAGTAGTAAAATTTTCAGCATGCGCCAGATAATTGAAAAATGATACGAGAGGAATAGGCAGTTGTGTTTATGTTTCGTAGATCTAGAGAAAGCATGTTCGCCATACAGGGGGACTATGGAATTAAAGGTAGATTATTAAAATCAATCAAAGGCATTCATGTTGACAATTGGGCTTCAGTGAGAATTGATGGTAGAATGAGTTCTTGGTTCAGGGTACTTACAGGGGTTAGACAAGGCTGTAATCTTTCACCTTTGCTGTTCGTAGTTTACATGGATCATCTGCTGAAAGGTATAAAATGGCAGGGAGGGATTCAGTTAGGTGGAAATGTAGTAAGCAGTTTGGCCTATGCTGACGACTTGGTCTTAATGGCAGACTGTGCCGAAAGCCTGCAGTATAATATCTTGGAACTTGAAAAGAGGTGCAATGAGTATGGTATGAAAATTAGCCTCTCGAAGACTAAATTGATGTCAGTAGGTAAGAAATTCAACAGAATTGAATGTCAGATTGGTGATACAAAGCTAGAACAGGTCGATAATTTCAAGAATTTAGGTTGTGTGTTCTCCCAGGATGGTAATATAGTAAGTGAGATTGAATCAAGGTGTCGTAAAGCTAATGCAGTGAGCTCGCAGTTGCGATCAGCAGTATTCTGTAAGAAGGAAGTCAGCTCCCAGACGAAACTATCTTTACATCGGTCTGTTTTCAGACCAACTTTGCTTTACGGGAGCGAAAGCTGAGTGGACTCAGGATATCTTATTCATAAGTTAGAAGTAACAGACATGAAAGTAGCAAGAATGATTGCTGGTACAGACACGTGGGAACAATGGCAGGAGGGTACTCGGAATGAGGAGATAAAGGCTAATTTAGGAATGAACTCGATGGATGAAGCTGTATGCATAAACTGGCTTCGGTGGTGGGGTCATGTGATTGGAATGGAGGAGGATAGGTTACCTAGGAGAATAATGGACTCTGCTATGGAGGCTAAGAGAAGTAGAGGGAGAACAAGACGACGATGGTTAGACTCGGTTTCTAACGATTTAAAGATAAGAGGTACATAAATAAATGAGGCCACAACACTAGTTGCAAATCAAGGCTTGTGGCAACGTTTAGTGAATTCTCAGGGGCTTGCAGACTGAACGCTGAAAGGCATAACAGTCTATAATGATAATGTATGTATGTATGTATGAATTGCTGCACGTCGTACGTGATGGTTGATTTAATGGCAAGTATCAGCTAACTTCGCCGGGAAGAGAAAATGTCTTAGAAGCGTGGAGGGCAGAGCAATAGTACGCATAACTGACTCCTTCTTCGGTGTTAGACCTGTTTGTGTATAATGGAGTATGACTGGCCTAGTATATATCAATGAAATTTGTTACTTATTCGTTGAAATTGGCATTACATATTTATATATTATTATAAAACCTGGTAGAATATGGACAAACTGAGAGTCGTACCTCCTTCTAAATACTGGAAGCGATGGGTCTTGAAAAGTAATGGATATAATGTACTGTAATCCCTTGATGCTTTTGACCAATAGAGGCATCCGTGGTTTTATTCCTCCTTCATACAATGGAAGAAGTTGTTGCAGACTGGACCCAAACATATTTCCTCTTATCTCCAGTGTCCCCCTGTGGGTGGGGGCGGTAGAATAACACCCACGGTATCCCTTGCCTGTCGTAAAAGGCGACTAAAAGGGCCCCAAGGATCTCAACTATGGAGCGTGGGTTGGCGACCACAGGGCCCTTAGCTGAGTCCTGGAATTGCTTCCACTTACTTGTGCCAGGCTCCTCACTATCTATCCTATCCCATCCTTGGTCAACTCTTGTTCTTTTCCGACCCCGACGCCATTAGGTTTGCGAGGGCTATGGAGTCTTTCATTTTCATGCCCCTCGTGGTCCTTGTCTTCCTTTGGCCGATATCTTCAGTTTTCGAAGTGTCGGATCCCTTCCATTTTATCCCCTCTGATTAGTGTTGTTTAGAGGATGGTTGCCTAATTGTACTTCCTCTTAAAACAATAATCACCACCACCACCGGGCGAGTTAGCCGTGCGCGTAGAGGCGCGCGGCTGTGAGCTTGCATCCGGGAGATAGTAGGTTCGAATCCCACTATCGGCAGCCCTGAAAATGGTTTTCCGTGGTTTCCCATTTTCACACCAGGCAAATGCTGGGGCTGTACCTTAATTAAGGCCACGGCCGCTTCCTTCCAACTCCTAGGCCTTTCCTCTCCCATCGTCGCCATAAGACCTATCTGTGTCGGTGCGACGTAAAGCCCCTAGCAAAAAAAAAAACCACCACCACCACCACCACCACCACCACCACCACCACCAACCTTATCTCCAGTGGCATGCCTTTAGCCTCTACCAGTGGTGCCCTAGTGGGACTGGAATTCATGGCTTCAAGATACCTCGTATGTTCTCAGTGCGCCGAACTGCAGGTTATCTCGCTTCTGAAGAACGTACTGTTGTGCGTTGCCGAAGAATATGCAACAATAATCTAGAAAATATATGTGTATAGAGCGTTCCTTTTAATGGTAGATTTGAATGGTAAAGGACGAGATGGCAAAAGGATGAAAACATAGCGATTGGAATCCATTGAAGATGGCAAGTTTTTCCAATGAAAATCCGATGGGATATTAGAAGAGCAAATGGACTAGTCAATAGCGGAGAGACGTTGTTCCGGCACTGGTAACAGAGTAGCCGATATGTCGTTTAACACAAATAAATTAAACTCATCTATCATTTGTAGGACAGCCTCATCGTAAACCCACATTCTGCTACATGCGTTAAAATCGCCACAGAAGAGGAAAGTTGAGTCTATCTGTTGCGTTACCCTTTATCATTCTCTGAATTATTTGTTCGTGGTGAGCTGTATAACGAGACCACTGCAAAATATTGGTTGTTAATGCAAACTCTTACGGTCACGGCCTGAACATTTTATCTGTTTCTACGTGTTCGTTGCTAATGTGGCTACCTCTCCATAACCGTATTCTCGGTCCAGGCGAATGGTAGGATAGCCTTAAATTAGAGTCGTTTTAAGCCAAGTTTCATTCAATGTAGCCACAGTAATATCATCAGAATAGAATATCCTCCCTAAGATCTCTTTTTCGCAAGTACGGATCGAGCGTTACATTGCAGCCTATTGTATTCACTATGTTTGCGACCATGTTTTGCATCATAGCCGGGTTAAAGGCCTCGGGCAATGAAAATTGGGTTTGAGTAATCAGGAGCATGATAAAATATCTTCCCGAACAGATGTTCATAATTTCGGGAAGCGGTTGTCATTATGTCAGGTGGTTATTTTGTTTTTTGTTTTTATGAGGGACAGAGAGGAGATAGGAGTTCTGGGAAATCGGAGCTACTGGCAAGTGTTGAAAAATATACTAACGCTGCTGAATCGATGGCATCCGCGGTTTTTTGCATTTGGGTAGGCACTGTTTGTTGTTGATGGTGCTGTGAGCAAAAGTGCTAGATGGCCAGTTCGTTTACTTGCTGGAAACCGTTCTTTTTGCCAAGGTTGCATATTAGCGGGCGAGATATCCGTGCGGTGCAATGCCATTAGCGACGGACGGCTATCTGACGAGGGGAGAACTAGTTTTGACAGTGGCAGTGCCAGTAGCGTACAAAGAGTTGCCGCCACCCACTTTAGCAGCATGCGATCTGAAACTCTAGTGAAGGAGAGAGGCTTGTCGATTAAGATTGATAGAATATCTGTGTAGCGCTGCGAGTTGTATGTAAGTGATACAAGAGATCTAAGAATGAAATGTTTATGATGCTATAAAACTTTACAAGAAACGAAATCTGAAAAGGTCCATTTTTAGCGCTAACCAGAACTGCGTGCCCCTTTTTTCGGTGAGCACCTCAATTATTATTTGAGGTGGGTCTGTCGTAACGATTCGCACATCATATCCTCATGACATAACTGGGGCCAGAAGATGTGATTGCCCTGCATGGTTTACCCTACTCGGCCTTAAATGTTAAACCTAGTTTCCTCAGCAGCTTTTTATCGCTTTGTCATTTTCATATATATGCGTCTCCAGTATCGTCGTTTTATTTACAGAGGCTTTCCCATTACCTATTCAGCGACTTATTATCTCACTCTCATTGTTAATATAATTTATGCGCATCGAGCTTTGTCATTATACAGTATTTACAATGTCTTTCCCTCTTCATATTTAACCCAACATTAGTACATACGGCATAACCTTCAAAAACTTTGTTACGTTAGGCCTACATGCATATGGTGATTGATCTTTCGATTCTTTCCAGTTCAAAATGCTTCCTTTTTCTCTTCGTTCCTTCTAGGTAAAGTTCGTGTCTTGCTATCGCAAGACTTGCCGACTACCAATCATAACAGAAACACTGAATATAACACCCCACCACCACCACCATCACCACCACCAAGTGAGGATGGCGTCAGAAAGGGTTTGTGGCTTTAAGACAGGGTCAAGTCTACATGTGCATCGCAGTTCGGACCCCCAACCCCACCAGGTTGTGAAAAAAAGCAGAAATAATAATAATGAATTTGTATGTATATGTTGACACACAGACAAAAAACTAGAGAAAGAGCCTTGTTGCAGATAACTGACCGCAGAAAATGGTAATTACTAATTTACGAAAGCTAACTCTCCCCTGAAAATACGAAAATTAAACATAATTTTCTACTAAAATCAGACTATCCTGTACGAGTCTTCATCAACAGCGAAACATCGAGAACATTACCAACGTATTGTATACTTTGTTTCACCTCAACTTGGTATCAAGCTGTGCAATCAGTGCTATAAATTAGAGAGAGTTACATGTAGCCTACTGAATAAATATAATGAACTTGCAGCTTTTTGTATTTTAATCTGGATATTAGTAGGTTTACAAAGAGAACATAATTTATGAGATAACAGCTTGCTTTATCATCTAATTAATAATTCTGAGTTTGTCTAAATCTCTGACGAAGAAACAAAATGTCATCAATAACCACAACCATATGCTAATAAACGTATTGTTACGAATAAAACACTCGCCGTTTTATTGATATGCTTTAGGATAACCTAATCATTACATAGAATTATACTTGACAAAGAATGGCAGTAGTTCACTAATTATTTACTATTTATAAACTATTGCTCCATTTTCCCTGACTAACTCAGCGAGCAACACGAGAGATCCCAAGGTGGACCGTTCGTTTGCGGGCTCTTCACTTATTAGAGGCATTTAAAGAATAGAGCTGACGACAACACAAATATTCATAAAAA
Organism: Anabrus simplex; assembly: GCF_040414725.1. Lineage (NCBI taxonomy): Eukaryota > Metazoa > Arthropoda > Insecta > Orthoptera > Tettigoniidae > Anabrus > Anabrus simplex. The sequence goes on along the minus strand of NC_090265.1, from coordinate 611,140,859 downwards.
TAAGCACTTCACACATTTTTGATGGTAAATAAAAATTAATGGTCGTTTGCGTGATGCCATTCTTCGAATCACCCACTCTTCTGTACAATGAAATTTTATAAGAGATTCAAAAATATTATCGATGATGGCAGAAGACCTGGGTTAAGTCTGAAATGAATTAGAAAAACCAAAAATTAGCCTGTAATATAGGCTGAAAATATTACATTGTATAACAAAAATCCCTATTCCTCAATAGATCATCCGTGAATCGACGAGTTTAATGCTTGTCATCTCTACTCAATAACAAAATATTTAACTCTAGTACACATCAGTTCGAGTACAATGACTAGAATAACGCAAATAATACTCAAAATAAGGAAATCACTACACGCTACTCATGACCACACTATCACTATTATTTACATTATCAATATTTACAAAATGTACGGAATCTACCAGTCCTCTGATCAAAATAGTTCCAAAAATTAACCATTATTGATCCACTTCGTCATCGCATTATTTTCTGTACCGGGAGGTACACCTCTAAGCCACACATTTAAATCTTGCGCCCAAAAGAACTCCTCTTCTGAAAGAACGGTGAACTTTAAACTGCATCTACTTAAAACGTTACTCAGAAGATGTCACTACAGAAATCTAATGAAATTTTGTTATTTTGAAGTTTAATGTAATGTATGAAATTCTACGTGTTTTGTTTACCATTTATCAAGAAGATTGGAAATTCTGCAACAGATGTCACTACAAAAAATATGTATTCATAAGTTTTTTCTAACTAAATTATGTTCATTCATTTTTGGGTTGGCAACATTGATCTTTTCCTTCCGCCAGTTTTGAATTTAGCCAATCCCTAATTTCTGTAATTAATTTTCGACCTATCACAGGCTTCTTCGATTTTGTGTGTAACTTTAAGGTAGCCAATAAAGTGAGAGTGTGGCTTGATTATTCATGAAAGGTCTCGAAAATTCCCCGAGGGTTTATAAACTGCGGATTTTCAAGTCTCTTGGCCATTTGATCAACATCTAACTAAGTGTGTGTGTGAATCAGGAGACAGGAGGCGCCTCTATCATCAGGCAGCAGTTCTTCAGCAAGGTAATGGCCGTTTAACATCTTTATTTCTTGCTAGCTCCGCAGTTTAACCCGAGGGATAGGTCCGAAACTTTAACGATGTAACCTACTTTTCTCTAAATGTAACTTCTGCCGGCTTATGTAATAACTTCATAGATCTTTAACCGTGAATCGGGGATAGCGAGTGATATACCCTCTCGAGATCCCCTTCATATTGGTTTGAGGTGACTACGTTTTGTAACTGGTTTTCGTCCTTTTCGTAATGTCTTTAATTTCTTCTTATACGAGTCACCTCCATAGTCTGGGAATAGCCCCTGTTTCATCGGCTTAATGCCCTTTAGGTTTTAAGTATTCATATCTAGGAGTGCAAGCATTCGCCTCCTTTCATTTGTGTTTCGGGCCATTTTCTTAACCTGTTCTTTTCCGCTACGGTTCAATAGGTTGGGCACTAGATACCCCTGTTTCAAATTGTAAGTTGTGCCTTGATGGCAAGTGATTGTATTTTCTGATATCGCCTTGGAGAGGCTTGGAAAACGGAGAGCACGTTAGCTCTTTTTCAAGTGTTGTAAAAGTGCCTCTAGGAGGCTTGATTTTGTAAGTTACGGAGCTAGTGCTCCATTGTATTGAGGGATTTCTGCCCTTGTATAATTTTGTGTACTTGTAAATCTTGATCCGAGTGCTCAATAATTGTGAAGCGAGGGGCTGGAAGCCCTGATTAGTAAATAGTCACTAAATTTTCGATTGTCTTGCTTTGTCTAAACTTTTTCATGGTACCTGCTATGTCATTGTTATCTCACTAAGTGAAAAGTCGTTAAAGTTCTGTTGTTGATTTCTGAAACCCTAAAGAAATATAACCTTTGTTGAAGTTTTAATCAATTCATGAATTTTTAATTAGACCCATTCACCCCCCTTCTTTCACCTCTGCTGGTCCACGGGTAACCCCGTAACATTTTGAATGAACATTTCTTTATTATGCATTAATTACTCATTAATTCAGCTTAAGTTCTCACCTTAAATTTTTTGGCATTAATTTATCACCCTGATCTCAACAAATTGAGTTTAATCTAACACTTGATTATCCTTATGATATATTAACTCGCACATATAACTTATCTTACACGTTAATCCATTAGTATCTGACTGTATCCATTAACTGGCTTTGATAATTATTTTACAATTATTCTGTTATAATTTGACAAGTTGTTGGTTCACGTCGTTATTTTCTTCCGATCATTTCCTCATTTATAGAATATATTACGATCTTGTTTATCAATTAAATTAAGTAATTATTTAATCTGTCAATTAATCCTTATCTTATCCGCTATTCCACACAAAAATACCAGCAAAGACAAATAAAACACTTCCAACGCTAAAACAATCGTACCTCCATGCTGAACACGAGGTCGAATCACAATCCTCATTTCAATAGTGCATCACATGAAAATTGACATGATGAAAATATTGCAGACTACTCATCCATGCATCTACACACACATAGCGGTACACGATTCCGATACGTAATATTTTATCCGTCACCTGAAATTGAAATTTATTCATTACTAGCAAATGTACCCGTGCTTCGCTACGGTATTCTACATTGTATACGGATATCGACGCAAATACTGTGCGTGCACTAAATGAGATTGTTTTAAAATTGCACGTCTCTTAGCCTTATCCGAGAAATAGCATGGGGAGGTCCCCATACGTTGTTTCCAGTGTAAAGTGCTTGTTACGGATTTGTGATGATAACGGCAGGCTCACTTGCCTACTACCATTCACAATCGAGTTAGCAAGTTTACATTATAATTGCAGGCCCCGTTGCCTACTGCGCGGTCACAATCGATTTGTGGAGTTTTAGTTACAATGGCAGACCCATTTCCTACTTTTAGACAGATTACAGTTGAGGAGTTTTTATTATAATAGCAGGCAACTTCCCTACCACCAGTCAAAATTGAGTTGTGCAGTTATCATTATAATGACAGGCCCTTTTTTACTGCTGCCAGACAGCTTACTGCCAGTCACACAGAATTAGTGAGTTTCCATGAAAATAGCAGGCCACTACACCTAATGCTAGTCAAATTTTAGATTGGAACATTTGTTTATAATAGCGGGCACCCTAGCCTAGAGCCAAACACAATAGGGTAGGGGACTTTCGAACAAAACTGCATGATCCCTTGCCTTCTGCAAGACAAATCGAGAAGTGAATTATTCCTTAACATGGTAGGCCCTCCTTACTAATGCCAGTTACACAGGAGTTGGAGAAGGACCCCATTCCTACTGCCAGCAGTCAAAGTCGGTGTAGGGAGTACTGATTACAATAGCAGGCGCACCCTTTCTCAATCGCTACAAATCGACATCACTGAATATATATAGATGGACATACGAAAGTATATGCATGTTTACAATATTGCAGACCTTCATCTACAGATTAACTGCTGCTAAACGGTACGTCATATTGACAAAGGATTGTACCGTAAGGTGCAGTATTTAGCGATCTAAATGGCTGGTCCTATGATATTTTCTCGCATCTCATCTATTCATGGGTCAGATTGAGTCAGAAACGTTAAATAGGTTGAAATGTGTGTAAGATTATCTTACATTGCATTACTTTTCGGATAATTATGTAACATAGCATTTGGCTCACATATGGGTACTGGGTGGGCCAATATCCGTGTAGAGTTTGATCATACTACCTTTCCTGTAAGTGATTGAAAGTATGAATTATATAGGTAAAGAGTCCAAATTTACTTAAAATCGAGAAATAGAGACGAATCTAACGTATAAGCGATACAGATACGACACAAGGTTGAAGATCACTCCTAATTCAACGAAGATTGTGCCATCCGTTATGTGATAGGACTTCCCCTTTATCCCACGAAATACCTCGAAACGAAGGTCTGCACCATCATTAAAATTGCTTCTATATTTCGATATTCTTCGGGGATAAAAAATGAATAAATTAGAGATCTGTGAAGTTTCTCGTTCGTTACAGGCTGAAACGTATAATTTTGCCAAATTTCAATTTTCTTGCTTGTCTGGCAGATTATGCTGCAATCTGGATTTTGGGTGGGGGGTGTAAAAATTATGACTTTCAGGAAATTAAACCAAAAAATATGCAGACGATCATTATTACCCCTCAAACGGGTATCTGTACAAACATTTCACCAAAATAGTCAATATACAGGCACACACAGTCGTTACGATTTTATTTATATAGATAGATAAGGAATCTGCTCCACGTACAACACATTTTGGCTACGTCCGCTGGACTTAACCTGCAAAACCATGACATCTCACTTATTAATCCCCCTGTCGAAAAATTCACATGAGAAAAACATTTTAGAAATGGATCTCCATTAAGGATTGTAGATTTCGATTAATTTCGGATGTGCATATTTTGAGGAAGTGCAAAATCATGGTTCCGGTTTCGGATAAACCCCCAGTAAATTTAGGTATTCAGAAATAATATTGACCGTAAAACCTACACAAGGACAGGTGGATTCTAAATATCAAGTTTGGTAGAAATATATTCAGTAGTTTTCAAGTTATAAAAACTCATACAATCAAACCGACAAACGGACACCAAAGTTAAGAAATATGCAGATGGTCATTATTACAACTGAAACGGATAACTTTACGTAAATTCCGCCAAAATAGCCAATGTGTAGACAGACGGTCGTTGCGATTATATTTATATAGATGACAGATAAGCATGGGCACGTTTGAAAGTGCAAACCTTCATTTCGAGATTTACTGCTCCTAAACGGTACATCATACCATAAACGGTTTGCACCCTCAGACGTCCCTTTTATCGCTCTACATGTTTGGTGTTGAAACATTTTCTCGTATCTCACATATTTATGGGTTCGATTGAGTTACGATATTTGAATGGGGTGAAATTTGGGTACATTTTCATCATTTTACATTAGTTTTCACATACTTATGTGGAAGCTAGAATCATGAAATTGGGTTCGCATATAGCCATTGGTCGTGTCAATGTGCGTGCCAAATTCGATGACTCTACCTTTCCTATAAGTGTGTCAAACTAAGTAATACACGTGTAAAAACACAAAATTTACGAAGCATCGAAATATACAGCCAACTCTACCCTATAAGGGAGAGAGAGAGAGAGATACGACAAAATATCACAGGATCAAGGTTGTAGATCACTCGAAATTGAACGGAGATCGTGCCATCCGTTTTGTGATAGGACTTACCATTTAGCCGCGAAATACCTCGAAACGAAGTTCTGCGCCGTCATTAAATTGCCTATATTTCGATATTATTCGGCATAAAAAGTGAAATATTTAAAGATCTTGGAAGTTTTTCGTAGGTTACCGGCTAAAACGTATAAATTTGCTTAATTTCAATGTTTCAGCTCGTGTGGCAGATTGTGAGGCAATCTTGATTTTGGGCGGGGGAGGGGGGTAAATTTAGGACTTCCAGGAAACTATAGCAAAAGATATGCAGGTGGTCATTATTACCCCTTAAACGGAAAGCTGTACGAAAAGGAATCTGCTCCACGTATAACACCTTTTGGGCTATGTCCGCTAGACTTAGCCTGAAAACCGACCTTTCATGTTATCTCCCTTATTAATCCTTCCGTTGAAAAATGCACATGAGAAAAAGAAATTAGAATTGGATTTCCAAACAGTTTGATCGATTTCCAGTTAGGTTGGTCTTGTACTTTATATATTGTGGGAGAGTAAAAATCACCATTTCGGTCCCCTATAAAACCCCAGTCCATTCCGGGAATTTGAAATGGTATAAACCTTAAAACCTACGCTTGGAGGGGTGGATGCTAAATATAAAATTTGGTTCAAATATCTCAGTAGTTTTGAAGTTGTAAGATATACGCTTTTACGCGCACCCGCTCTTGCGTTAAGTCCGGTGGGACTTGTACCGAAAAACGGTCCGTTAATGATATCTACGTTATTAATCCTCGTATCTAAATGATGCACATGAGCAAAAATGTTTAGAAATTAATTTCCATTAAGGCAGGTAGATTTCCATTAAGTTTGGTTGTGTATATTTTGAGGGAGGGCAAAATCACGGTTTCGGTTTCGTAAAAAAACCCAATTAGTTCAGGGATTTAGAAACAATATTTGCCCTAAAACCTACCCAAGGACAGGTGGATTCTAAATATGAAGTTTGGTGGAAATATATCCAGTAGTTTTCAAGTTATAGAAAGACAAACAGACCAACAGACAAACAAACAAACAAACAAACTAACTAACTGACACCAAGGAAACCTACCCTCGGACAGATGGATGCTATATATAAAAATTTAGTTCAAATATCTTCAGTAGTTTTCAAATTGTAAGAAATACGCTTTACACGCACCTGCTCTTGCGTTAAGTCCGCTGGGATTTGTACCGAAAAATGGTCCGTTAATGATATCTCCCTTATTAAATCCTGTCATGGAAATGATGCACATGAGAAAAAAAGGTTTAGAAATTAGTTTTCATTAAGGCATGTAGATTTCCATTAAGTTCGGTTGTGTATACTTTGAGGGAGTGCAAAATCACGGTTTTGGTTTCATAAAAATCCCCACTCAGTTCAGGAATTTAGAAACGATATTTGCGCTAAAACCTACCCAAGGACAGGAGGATTCTAAATATGAAGTTTGGTGGAAATATATCCAGTACTTTTCAAGTTATAGAAGGACAGACAAACAGACAAACAAACAAACAGACACCAAAGCTAAAAATGATGCAGATGGTCATTATTACACCTGAAACAGATAACTGTACGGAAATTTCGCCAAAATAATCAATGTACAGACACACGGTCGTTACGATTTTATTTATATAGATAGAATATAGACTAGCTGATGTACCCGTGCTTCGCTACGGGATTCTCAGAAAGACTGCCTTTGTGGTTTTTCTACCTGAAGTCGTCAGAAGGAATGTAGTGATTAAAAGCAATGTTATATAAAATACTCGACCAAATTAATAAACCGCACATTTTGTCACTTTTAAAGAACAGTACTACGGTGCCGATCTAACAATCCAAAGTTCCAGTGCTGCAATGACCAGTCCGCAGACATCCATGAACACTTCTCTGCCATTATTCCGTTAAATATGCACACTGCTCATTCCAATCAGTGCCTCCGAGTAGGAATTGAATAGCTCGAATGCTATGATGAACCAGTTTGTAACGTATCAGTAGTATCAGAAGTTCATCTAACTACCCGGCTACTTCCCGCCAATTTTCAGGCAGGCTGTTATACTCGGTACGACCGGGTGAGTTGGCTGTGCAGTTAAGGGCGCATAGCTGCGAGCCTGGATCCGGGAGGTAGTGGGTTCGAACTCCACTGTCGACAGCCCTGAAGATAGTTTTCCGTGGTCTCCAATTTTCACACCAGGAAAATGCTGGGGCTGTAACGTAATTAACGTAGGGGCTGCTTCCTTCCCACTCCTAGCCCTTTCGTATCTCATCGTCGCCATGAGTCCTATCTGTGTCGGCGCGGCGTAGAGCAAATTTTAAAAAACTCGGTATACAGCAGTAATCCCATCTATCGGAGATGACACAAAGCAAATCACAACAAACAATGGTCAATGTAATGTTATTGTTGATCAATGATATGACCTTTCTGTACTGTAATCCTTCACATTCAGTTTTCAGTTTTCTTTCGACTCTGTAATATAAGGCCGTCTTATAAAATTAATTATAGCGTTGACAGTAGTTCCTTAATCCCCGACTTTACATACCGATTTTCATTAAATTTTGTTTACCCATTTTCTCATGACGGCGCTGATAAGACCTTAGCAACAAAAATCCATATTCATGAATATCTCCGTTATCATAGCCGATACGGTCAAAATGTATAAGACATAAATGATTGCAAATTTAATACTTTGTAACTTTATTTACATAGTAGTTGTCCATAAGACCACTAATAACACAAATATTCCAGAATTAAACTTTGGGCCTTCCTCTAAACTACCATTTCGCTCAGCGTTAATAAAGTTATTTATGGCCTAGATTGTAGCGACTTATTCCCCAACTTTGCGTACCGATTTTATTTACGATGGGACAATTAATAACAAATATTTGAGAATGAAATTTTAGGCCTTCCCCTAAACTACCATTTTTCTTAACGTGATTAAGTTGATTTATGGCGTAGATTGTAGCAACTTATTCGCCGACTTTGCATACCTATTTTAATTAAGATAGAACCACTAATAATATGCGGTAAATATTTGCAAATAAAATTTTAGGCCTTCCCCTAAACTACCATTTCTTTTAGAGTGCATAAGATTATTTATAGATTATATTGTAGCAACTTATTTTAGAACTTTACATGCCGGTTTTCATTAAGATAATATAAATATTTGAGAATTAAATTTTAGGCCTTCCCCTAAACTACCATTTCTTTCAGCGTGAAAAAGATTATTTATGGCCTAGATTGTAGCGACTTATTCCCGGACTTTACATACCGATTTTCATTAAATTCTCTTCAGCCGTTTTCTCGTGATGCGTGTACATACATACAGAGAGACAGACGGAAAATTAAAAAATGCATTTCCTTGTTACTATGGACATGACTGATACAGAAATACCATTATTTTTAAATTTTGAGCAATGTACAGACAAAACTCTTATTTTATATATATATAGATAGATTTTTATAATGGGGTGACTTATATATAGTGATTAACTAGATAACCTTCACTTTAACTCATCATATTCCACAATTTATCTCAAGATCAGTAAACAAATCCATAAATTAACACTTTAATCATGCTAGTCATTAATCAACGATGTTCTATTCCCCATATAAGTAATTCAGAAGATTATGTAGTTCTGAGTCAAATTAGTAAATACGTACAGTCCGCGAATCTTTTAGCGACATTACTTTGTACGGGGGTGAGGAGTAAGAAGGGAGCTCTCCCGGTTCTAATACTGGCAACTAGAGGCGGAAAACTATCGATAGTGTCATCGATAGTTATCGATAGCGACCACTATCGTCTGATATCGATAGTCAGTTGCCTACTATCGATAGTCAACGATAGGGTTTTTTTCCCCTCATTGGCTTATTTTATACCCTAACAGAAATTGTACCCCTGTTTGCAGTTAACTGGTGAGGAGTTTGTTCCAATTCAAAGGTGTGCAATTAAGTATCTATGTGTACCTGCGACTTCAGTGCCGGCAGAAAGACTATTTTAGCATTTTGGAAGGTGGGATTCTCCATTCAACCTAACCTTAGTTGAGCTGGTGCCAATACGGAACAAAAAATGAGATTTATAAGTTGTCAGAGATTGTATGTTGACGAGAAAAGATAAGGCACATTTTAGGTCAAAGACTTAATGAAAACAACTGAAAACTCTCCTGCCAGCTGTTGAGAATGCTGTAAAATATTTTTCCAAATATATTACAATACCCAAGAAAATGTCAGGCGATCGCAAAATGAACACTGCAGCTGAACAAGAATTGCTCGGGCGGTCACGTTATGGGCAAGCGCGTGCAGCCCGAGAATGTCTCGGACGTGCCACTGAAGAGATTTATGAGTGATTCCGATTTGAATTTCATAAATTACATAGTATGAAATTGTTGTACTTTGTAATGATTTTTTGTAGATTGTGTTCAATAAATGTTCTATTTTCAGGCATAATGGTATGATTCGTTCTACTTTTTGAAAACTATCGATTTTTTAAAATGCTGTTTGTTCGGGGCGTCGACCTATAGAAATCTTTTGCCCCTACTTGCACCATGTGATATGAACCTGCGTGTAATTGGAATGGAAGAAGTGTAGAGTGTTGAATGTGAGGATAGCAACATTAAGGTCGACACAAACGCCCAGTCCCCAGGCCAGGGATATTAATCATTTACAATTAAACACCCCTGACCCAGCCGGGAATCGAACCCGGGCCACCGGGTGACAGGCGGACGCGTTGCCCCCCCACACCGTGGGGCCAGACAAACGATCGATTACTATCGATAGTAAAGCTCATAATATCGGAAAATATCGATGGCGATTACTATCGATAGTTTGCCGCCTCTGCTGGCAACCGAATGGAAATGAAATCTGAATTGAATCGATAATATGATCGATCATATGAATTTTCTAAACATTTATTATCTTATGCCAACAACTGGGTCACACATACATTATTTAATATTATATAACATTTCTCGATGCGAATCATTTTCCTAGCATGACTTTTATTGTTTGACTTTGCTGTGTAAACAACACCATGGCCAACTGGATCCCTCGCTGCGCTCTTTATACCGGCCTTGACAATCGCTTGTGAAGCCCAGCATAAAGCTGTAATTGAAAAGTTTCATGCCGCTGGAGCGCTGGCCTCCTACCCACCGACAGGAAGCTGTATACCGCAAATTGCCGCATTTCCAGTTTTATTTATATGTTTTTGCTGTCGTAAATGTTGGCAATGTGTTCGCAATGAGGTGCTTGTTGGCTTGATATTGAGAGCTGATAGTTATTCGCTAGTGAGTTTAATTTTTAATTGTGTAGTATAGTGATTATATTTTTTTAAATTGTGTTTACAAATCTTGGAATTTGTGACATTCTTGTGCACCTTTTTTGTACTTCGAGCAGAAATTTTATGCAAACAAGAACAAAATGATGTCTCGCTGTAACTTCGTCCTAAACAAGAATTTTTAATTTATGCGCTAATTCGTTTTTTTAATGGTGTGGTGATTTGCTTTTCTTTAACTGTGTTTGGAAATATTCAAATATGTATTGTTGTGTGCCTTTTTTGTATTCCGAACAGGAAAAAAAAAGCAAAGGGACATTATCATTTCAAGAATTCTCTGTAGACCAGGACTAAACTACGGAGTGGCTAAAAGCAGTTAGCACTCTCATCTTAGTTTTCCGTTTCTATTTCGGGTATTTACCTTTTCTTTCTTTCTTTCTTTCTTTCTTTCTTTCTTTCTTTCTTTCTTTCTTACTCTGTTTACCCCTCCAGGGTTGGCTTTTCTCTCGGACTCAGTGAGGGATCCCACCTCTACCACCTCAAGGGTAGTGTCCTGGAGCGTGAGACATTGGATCGGGGGATACAACTAGGAATGGTGACCAGTACCTCGCCCAGGCGGCCGCAACTGCTATGCTGAACAGGGGCCTTGTGTTGGGGATGGGAAGATTGGAAGGCATAGACAAGGAAGAGGGAAGGTAGCGGCCGTGGCCTTACGTTAGTTACCATCCCGGCATATGCTTGGAGGAGAAGTGGGAAACTATGGAAAACCACTTCGAGGATGTTTGAGGTAGGAATTGATCCCCCCCACCTCTACTCAATTGACGTCCCAAGGCTGAGTGGACCCAGTTCCAGCCCTCGTACCACATTTGAAATTTCGTAGCAGAGCCAGGAATCGAACCCGAGCCTCCGGGAGTTGCAGCTAATCACGCTAATCGGGTATTTTTACCCATGAATTTTCTTTCATAGAATAATCCTTTAGGCGGTGTCGTATTTGCCATATGACAGCAACACAACATATCCTTATGCAAGATAATCTGAACTTTAACATTTAAATATTGACAAGTAAGAATCACTACTGCTATGACGGTAAGGCCAACGTATGAAATGTTGTTACCTGAGCAATGAACAGTTTATTTACTCAAAATACTTTTCTCTCACTGAATTTTTATTAAAACTTCTTCTTCTTCTTTTTTCGCTATTTGTTTTACGTCGCACCGACACATATAGGTCTTATGACGCCGGTGGAATACGAAAAGGCTAGCAGTGGGAATGAACCGGCCGTAGCATTAATTAAGGTACAGCCTGATGTGAAAATGGGAAACCACGGAAAACCATCTTCAGGGCTGCCGACAGTGGGGTTCGAACCCACTATCTCCCGGATGCAAGCTCACAGCTCACAGCTGCACGCCGCGCGGCGAACTTGTTCCGCCCTACTGCATTTCAAGTAAACATTATTGTCTGAATTTAGCAGGGCCAACTTGCCCGGTATTTAATATTCGAGTGAAAGGTATGAATGAAATGTAATCTGAAACTATACATATTGAAATTAAAATTTAAACATGTTTGAGTCAAAATATTTATGTTATGCATACAACGAATATGGAAAAAGTTAGACTTATGTTTTGTCCAGCCCCTCCCCCTTCCTGAGAGCAGCGCTTGAAGAATGTTAAAACTCTAATTAAACAATGACTCTTAATCTCAAGATTAACATCAGAAGACAAAAGTATTGTGGTAAGTGCCATGATAATAAAAACGATTACTATTATTCCTCAGACTTAAGGAACGTCAGTTGGACTAAAGTAGGGCCCACGAGAGTTGAAGTCTGACGTTTAGCGCCACCGGCGAGAAACAGTTGACTAACGCTGCTCGAAAACGGCCTGTTGCTATGGCAACGATAACAGAGTTGCAACATTTTAGGACGCTATCACCACGTGGGTTGGCTTGCTCTCAGTCACTTTTGTCATTCATATTCTGACTGATTTCTTTTCTCGATGAAGTATCGTCTTCCTATTGTGTTTATTATACCGTAGATTATTTTTTAATTGTACAGGTACCGTTAACAATCGGAGTTAAATAATAAAAAACTATCAATGTGGGTAGTGTTGTTATATTCTGTGATTAACATGTGCATTTGTTGAGGTTATTGTCAGAAACTGATGATTTTGTTAGTGATTATGAAATCTTTTATATATATCGATAATGTCGTGTTCTGTCTTAAATGCTGGAATTATTAACACGAGCTTAGGAACCGGTTAAGGTAAACGAATTGTATCAGGCCTAGGCCTACATGTTTTATTAAACACTCGGCCTGTATGAAAGGGTGGTAGGCTGCAAATGGAGGTAACTATGACAACGTAGCGTACTTCGTAGTTACAGCTTTCGCCGCTCACCTGTCAGACTTCAACTCTCGTGGGCCCTACTATACTCCATCCTCTGCAATTTCATTTCACGACGTTATTTTGGCACATGTCAATGAGAGTAGCCTTTAGGATTAAACGTTTTAACAGTATTAACCTATGTAACAGTCTCCATAACTGTAAATTATGATTAATCATTTTAACAATATTAGTCAATGTAACATACTGTCCGACTCGTTGGCTGAATGGTCAGCGTACTGGCCTTCGGTTCAGAGGGTCCCGGGTTCGATTCCCGGCTGGGTCGGGGATTTTAATCGATTCTGATTAATTCTTCTGGCTCGGGGACTGGGTGTATATGTCCGTCCCAACACTCTCCTCATCATATTCAGACAACATACTACACTACCAACCACCACAGAAACACGCAATAGTGCTTACATCCCTCCATAGAGGGTTGGCGTCAGGAAGGGCATCCGGCCGTAAAACAGGGCCAAATCCACTTGTGCGACGCAGTTCGCACCCGCGACCCCACAGGTGTGGGAAAAAGCGGCAGGAAAAGAAGAAGAAGAAGAAGAAGAAAGTCAATGTAACATACTCATTTATTCCCTAAATTAAGATACATCGGCAATCAGAGTCAGTATCATTTTGGCACGTTATTTTGGCACATGTCAATGAAAGTAACCCTTAGGATTAATCATTTTAACAGTATTAACCTATGTAACATTCTCCATAACTGTAAATTATGATAAATCGGCAATCAAAGTTAATATATTTTCCATAAAGAAGTATGCATTTCTTGAGCGTCTCAAAAAAAAATTCAATATTATCGTCAATCGTTGCGAAAATTGCAACAAGTGCTCTTTAAATTACAACTCGAATCCTTTCAAATGCTCCATGATACAATATCTGACTCATAAGTCTACCATATCACTGGAAATATCACATCATATGAGTACAACTTCGTTTCTTTCGACTCGAACAAACATCTACCTTTAATTTAACATTCAACACCGGTTAAATTCATTTATAACCCGCGCGTGATTTATCATTATTATTATTATTGACTTTTACTTAAAAACAGCCGTTATGAATTAATGTTGGTCTTAGATGACTATAAAATGAACACCATGCCGTGAAATATAGACGGATGACAACGTCTAGCCCATAATAAATAAATAAATAAATAAATTATTGTCACAAATTCAACAACAATTTTCAAGAACAATTAGTTATTAAATGTATAATTTAAACGCGTGGACTACATATTACTACAATTATAATTTTAGAGGTAATATTCAGAAGTATCACTCAGTAGAAGATACCACTACATTCTAATATGATAGATACTCCACATTCACACACAAAAACTACCAACACCCGAGTAAAGTTGAAAGGTTAAAATATCATCTAAATATAGCAAACTAAGAGAAAATATTACTTCTAGAAGAAAGATCGTATTATATTCTACGAAAGTTCTCCATCAACTTTATAAAAAGGTACTTAAATTGCATGATGAGACTCGATCATTTGGCGATGACTGCTTATACTCCATGGGTCGTCCCTTAGAACATGGCGTTGCGCTCTTATTTTTAACGGCACATTCCTAACAATGTTAAGTCCCACGCTGGTTGGCGATATCGTTTTGGAAATCCACTCCTTGGTAATGCTGACATGAGTTGTCCGATGTACAGGCTGAGTAGAATTTGTGAAGTCTCTCCTCTTCTTGATAATGTAGTTTTCAAGAGCTGAAACTGACAAAGTGTTATTACGGTGTGTTCCGACCAGATCAGAATGTATTATCGAGCTACCAAACAACACTTATCTTGGCTCGTATCTCAGAAAGAAAGGAGGATATGAGGTCTACTTCACTTCCCTTAAATAATTACTTGTAATGGGGTGTGTCACACGTTGTCTTGATTGGATTGCTTGTGGCGCACTCGGTTCACATTATTGGTTCGTCTCTCTTGCGTAGTGTAGATTATTCCGGAACAAATGTTTATTTCGCCTGCAAGCACTACTCTTGGGTTGACTTGGTCTGTTACGTGATTTGCTCGCTCGCCGGGTGACATAACAAAAAAAAATGACCTCAGCTAGACTCGGACGAACCGGTAACAGCTGGTAGAATGACGGTCAAGGTTATTTCGACACAGTAATGTTACCAAATAATACGCCAGGTGGAAATAAATGTAGCTGTTACAGAAAATGCACAAGCTCACACATGTCACTAATTTGACGGGGACAGTATCTCGTCCTCACAGCTGGTCTCCGGCCTGGCAGCCTTTACCTTGAACGAGTGATCCTTCTGTAATCTTGATTGACAGGCCTCACATTTCACTTCACTACGTATGCACTAGCGCATGGGGATGGAGGCACTTCCTTGTACGTTGTTCTTTCCCTTCCTCCATCTACAACCCTGACTGAACATGTACAATTTAGGAAAAATAAATAATAGTACCTTCACTCAGAAGTTCTTCATAGTTAGGTTCGAACACAAATCTGTAGACTATCACGCAGTATGACGGCTGTACATTTAGCTTTACTCCAGATAATGCCGATAACTCACACAATCAATTCAAGCGACTGCTCCACATACTGTACTTATAAACACATATTACTCGACAAATGGGTCTAACACAGCACAATTTCAGTTGCTTAAACACTTCACCATGACGACATTCTCTCAATACTTACATCTTTGCTCCAACGAAACACACTCACTCTGCTGCGGCGAGCCTCTTTTATCTGCCCGGTGAAGGAAGTACTGGTACTTGTGTGGAGCGCCCAGAATAGTAACCTTCTAGTTCCGCCTTCCAGAAAGTCCCGGAGACATCAGACAAAAGACAAAATACAACAAGAGGACGTCACATGGCCTCAGGACGGCTGGATGCCTCCGGCCTGACTCACTCATTCCTTC
Organism: Anabrus simplex; assembly: GCF_040414725.1. Taxonomy (NCBI): domain Eukaryota; kingdom Metazoa; phylum Arthropoda; class Insecta; order Orthoptera; family Tettigoniidae; genus Anabrus; species Anabrus simplex. The sequence continues at coordinate 611,125,086 of NC_090265.1, read as the reverse complement.
TGGGTTCCTTCCAGGGGGTTGGAGGTTGCATGAACACGTAATACTATGCACCGGACTTATAAAACAAATTTCTATAACCTCTACAATAAGTGATAAGGTTTTTCTGGTCTTTTTTTTTTCAGATTGCACAAGTCTGTTTTTCACGAACAATGGTTGATCCAGAATTGCCAACTGCCGATTCTGTCGTTTGTCACGAGGAAAAGGTTGAGATAGAAGAAGAAAACAAACTGAAAACGTCTACAGAGGCGTTACTCCCGCCTAAGGAACTTCCTTCTACAACCGTTTCAGGAGACGTTTCTTCTGCTCCAAGCCAGATTCCGGATCGCTACGCAGAAAAGCAGCTTAACAAGATACCAGAAGGTGAAGATACGGAGTTACCCAAGGTTACTGCATCTGCTCCTATTAAACATTCGTCGCTCATCTCTATTTTAAGATATCCTTATTCAACAGAAAGGGTGCCTTTACCTTCCAAGTACGCTCCATATCAAAAAAGTCCTAATGCACCAAAAAACGAGGCGTCAACTTCAGAGCATGCCCCTCCCCTAAGACAACATCCACGTTCAGCAGAAAAGGTGTCGAAAGTGTCACCTAAGTATACTTCCCCTCAAACTTATGAAGAGCCTAGTGTTATAGAAAAGACCTCACCAACGTCTGAAAGTCGTTCATCTTCGAGATATTCCGATATGACAGAGAAGAAAACGCCTGTTTCCCTATACTCAGCACCTCCACATGATCGTGATACAACGGAGAAGTTATATCAAACTTCTAGTAATAATGAGCCGCATGAATATCCTGATACAGTAGATGATACGTCAACGATTGCTCCAACTGTTAAGTATACATCCTCAGGAACAGGATCAGTGAGAAGTAATAAACATGTCCCTGAGTATTCATCAGAAGAGCCGACCGACAGCACTGGTACTATTTCTACATCAGTCGAAAGCGATTCCCATACTCCTACTCGTATAAAACCCTTCAGAGAACAATTTTCGAACAGATTTCGTAGAAAGAAGCCTACCGGTATTTCACAAACTAATATACCAGCAATAGAAGAGACTGGACAATCAGATGAATCTGACGGAGGGAATTCCGTAAGAGACAGGCAACCAGCTAGATGGAACAGAAACTCTCCAGATGAAGGCGAAGATGAACAAGAAGAAGAGGACATTTCTTCTGAAGGAAATATAACTTCGAAAACTGAAAATACTCATGAGTCACGTGATGACGATTTCCAGTGGAAACCTTTCCAAATACCTCCGGAAAGTTCCAGTGAAATCCAGTCAGAAGAGCCTAAAACACGTGAAAGCTCGGATTCAAAACTCGGTGCTGAGTATGATCCACAGAATGCTTGTGAACCGGAATGCGATGCTGCTTGTTCGTCAGGGGAAGACAAACGTTAAAAAGGGAAATCAATGAACCATCAAAAGTGAATTACGTTAAGATGTACTGTATACACTAATCCTAAGCAGTAGCTATTCCAGACGAGACACTGTATTTCTGGAAATATATTTCATATTTTTATATTTTGCCTAGTGCTTTTGATATTCTAACCCTTTCAAATAGCTCTTTGCAAAATCTAATACACATGGTTAGCTTAAGTAATGTTTAACGCGAATATGAGGCATACGTTGCCAGAGTGGCATATTTTAATTAGTGTTCAATCGATATGTATCCGCCGTTAAACAGTGCCCAACTGTATTAGCTTAACTTTGTCACAACAGATGAAGTTGCTGGACGTTCACAAGGCGTATCATCACGTCAATTAATTTGGAGCAGGGAAAGAACAGTTTATTAACAAGGTGATATAGAGTTTTGTGCCTGAGAGCAATGGAGGCACTCTGTTAGCACCTATAACATGCCCTAATGAAAGAGCACCTGCTTACACAGGTGAAGGTCTCACAACAATTGGACGAATACAAAGGCAGTGACTAGACAAGCTTGAAGTACTTTACATCCTCTGTGAAGCAAGAGATTCATTTGGAAGAGTAAGTAACAGGAAGGTATCAGTGGAGAGACCTGGCATTATAGGTTGGAGAAGTCGCTATTTAATGAAAATGCGACGGTTCAAAGCAGTCGGGAAACCAGTGTTCTTCCTCGATGAAATGTGAGTCGACAATAACTTCACGTTTGGTAAATATTGGCAAAGCATACATAGTGTAATGGGTATCATAAGTGGGATTAATAGACTAATCGTAGTTCAGATTGGATCAACAGATAGTATTTATCGCCTCCGCTATGCTTAAATACGCTTGCTGTCTAAAATTTATATTTGTATATTCCTCGTGCTTTGTGTTGTATAACATTTCATTCATTTCATACTCGGAAAAAAGCAGTTTTTTCCTTGTAGAAACCTTCCAACTGAACTTACGATCCGCCATTTTGGATGTAGGCCTACCGGTAACAAGTCAAATCTTTTACAAAAGACAACACGATGCTCATACCTTTCATCAAAGAAATTTTATAAAAGGACATGTTATAAAATATTCCTCCATTACACTGTCATACATTTTATAAAGGATATTTTGCAAAAAGGCAAGCCTCCGTGGCTCAGACGGCAGCGCGCTGGCCTCTCACCGCTGGGTTCCGTGGTTCAAAATACCGGTCACTCCATGTGAGATTTGTCCTGGACAAAGCAGAGGTGGGTACTCCGGTTTCCCCTGTCATCTTTCACTCTAAAAACACTCTCCAATAACATTCCATTTCATCTGTCACTCGTATGTCATTGCCCCAGAGGAGTGCGACAGGCTTCGACAGCCGCCACAATTCCTATCCTCGTTGCTCGTTTTTCATTTTACAAAAGATCTTTGACAAATTCCTTTGATAGTGGAATACGAGCCTAATAGGCCTATAGGCGAATACTGAATTTTACCTCTTAGACCCGTTTCTTGATACGGGGCCGAGGGTAAGATCAGATTACCTTGCATAATTTTATGACCGGATGGCCTTCCTGACGCCAACCTCAGTTGAGGAGCTCATGAAGGTGAAATGAATGACGGTGAATGAAATAGGCTAAGGAGGTGAAAGGAATCGGCTTTGGCCTATGAATATGAACTGTCCCGGCACTTGCCTGGAGGTGACACTGGGAAACAACAGGAAACCATTCTCAGGACAGCCAATGGTGGGGGTTAGAACCCATTCGTCTCCCGAACGCGAAGCTTGGCTCCATAAATGAAATGAAATGGCGTATGGCTTTTAGTGCCGGGAATGTCCGAACACAAGTTCGGCTCGCCAGTCTTTCAACTTGACGCCCGTAGGCGATCTATGCATCGTGATGAGGATGAAATTATGATGAAGACGACACATATACCCAGCCCCCGTGCCAGCGGAATTAACCAATTATGGTTAAAATTCCCGACCCTGCCTGGAAACGAACCCGGGACCCCTGTGACCAAAGGCCAGCACGCTAACCATTTAGCCATGGAGCCGGACTTGGCTCCATAGCAGTAGAGCGTTAACAAACGCGGCCACTCCGCTCTGTCCTGAAATTTACCTACGATAATAAAGCTATTTACAAACTGATACAAAGTTTGAAAGCTAGAAGAGCAGCTGGAATTGAAAAGTTTCCTGGGTATATACTAAGGCAATGAGTCGTGATATAGTATCATATCCGAAATATTTATTTGTTTACTGTTTGCTTGAATGAGCTATACCAAATTAATTGAGAGTAGTAATTGTGGCCCCAGTGTAGAAAGCAAAGGGTAATAAACATAAAGCAGATACAGTAATTACAGTTCTGACACTTGGCTGAATGGTCAGCGTTGAGGCCTCGGTTCAGACAATCCAGGGGTCGATTCCCGGTCGGGTGGGGAATTTTAATCACAACTGATTAATTCTTCTGGCTGGGGGAGTGGGTGATTGTGTCTGTCCCAACATTCTCCTCTTCATATTCAGATATCACGCCACCCTACCAACCACCGCAGAAACATGCAATAGTGATTACATCTCTCCACGTAGGTTTAGCGTCAGGAAGGGTATTCGGCCGTAAAACAGGGTCGATTCCACTTGTGCAGCGCAGTTCGCATCCACGACCCCACGGTGTGGGAAAATCAATAGTAGAAGAAGAAAAAGACACGGTAATTACAAGCCACACAGCTTGATGCGTGGCTTTGTAAGCTCTGAGAAAGTATTGTTTCTGGTTATATTAGACACGTTTGTGTAATAACTAACCAGTCTGATAGACGGCAGTTCGTGTTTAGGAAAGACTAGCGAATGTACCCGTGCTTCGCTACGGAATTCTACATTGTATTCGAATATCGAAGTAAATAGTGTGCATGCAGTAAATAAGATTGTTTTAAAATTGCATGTCTCTTAGCGTTATCCGAGAAAGAGCATGGGGAAGTCCCCGTACGTTGTTTCCAATGTAAAGTGTTTGTTATGGATTTGTGATATAACGCCAGGCTCACTTGCCTACTGCCATTCACAATCGAGTTAGGAAGTTTACATTATAATTGCAGGCCCCATTGCCTACTACGCGGACAGAATCGATTTGGGGAGTTTTCGTTAAAATGGCAGCCCCACTTTCCTACTTCCAGACAGATTACAGTTGAGGAGTTTCTATTATAATGGCAGGCAATTACCCTACTATCACTCGAAATTGAGTTGTGCAGTTATCATTATAATGCCAGGCCCATTTTCCTACTTCCAGCCAACTTACTGCCAGTCACACCAAGTTGGTGAGTTTCCATCAAAATAGCAGGCCACTATGCCTAATGCCAGTCACATTTTAGATGAGGACATTTCTTTATAATGGCGGGCACCCTTGCTTATTGCCAAACACAATCGTGTAGGGGAGTTTTGAACAAAACTGCATGCTCACTTGCCTTCTGCAAGTCAAATCGAGAAGTGAACTATTCATTACAATTGTAGACCTTCCTTACTAATGACAGTTACACAGGAGTTGGAGAAGGAACCCTTTCATACTGCCAGTCAAAGTCGGTGTGGAGGGTACTGATTACAATAGCAGACCCACCCTTTCTCGATCGCTACAAATCGACATCAGTGAATATATATAGATCGACATACGAAAGTATATGCGTGTTTACAATATTGAAGACCTTCATGTACAGATTAACTGCTACTAAACGTACGTCATATCGACAAAGGATTATACCATAAGACACGCCTGATTTAGTGGCCTAAATGGCTGGTCCTATGATATGTCATCTATTCTTGGGTCAGACTGAGTTAGAAACGTGGAACAGGGGTAACGATTTTGTAAGATTATCTCACATTACATTACTTTTCGGATAATTATGTGACAGCTACATACATAGCATTTGGCTCACATATGGCTACTGGGTGGGCCAATTTTCGTGAAGAGTTTGATGATTCTGTATTTCATATAAGTAATCGAAAGTATGAATTATGCATGTGAAAATTCCAAATTGACTTAACATCGATTAATAGAGAAAAATCAAACGTAAAAGGGATACAAATACGGCAAAAAGTCATAAGACCAAGGTTGTAGATCATTCCAAATTGAACGGAGATTGTGCAATCTGTTATGTGATAGGAATTTCCGAAGGTCTGCACTATCATTAAAATTGCCTGCATATTTCAATATTCTTCGGGGATAAAAAGTGAAAAATTTAATGATCTTGGATGTTTTCCGTTCGTTACAGGCTAAAACGTATAATTTTGTCAAATTTCAATGATCTTCTTTTTCTTCTGGCAGATTATGCCGCAATCTGGATTTTGGGCGAGGCGGGTAAAAATTAGGACTTTCAGGAAACTAAACCAAAAATTATGCAGATGGTCATTATTACCCCTTAAACGAAAAGCTGTACGAAAATTTCGCCAAAATAGTCAGTATAGAGGCACACAGTCGTTACGATTTGATTTATATAGATAAGGAATCTGCTCCATGTAAAACACCTTTTTGGCTATGTCCGCTGGACTTAACCTGCAAAACTGACCATTCATGACATCTCCCTTTATCCTCCTGACGAAAAAATGCACATGAAAAAAAGGTTTAGAGGTGGAATTCCATCACGTTTGGTCGATTTCCAGTCAGGTTGGTCTTGTTCTGTATATATTGTGGAAGAGTAAAATCACCATTTCGATTCCCTATAAACCGCCAGTTCATTCCGGAACATGAAATGTTATTTACGTTTAAAACCTACCTTTGGACAGGTGGATGCTAAATATAAATTTTGGTTCGAATGTCTTCAGTAGTTTTCAAGTTGTAAGGAATACGCTTTACATGCACCCGCTCGTGAGTTAAGTCCGATGGGACTTGTACAGAAAAACGGTCCGTTAATGATATCTCCCTTATTAATCCTCGTATCGAAATGATGCCACATGAGAAAAAAGGTTTAGAAATTAATTTCTACCAAGGCAGGTAGATTTAAATTAACTTTGGTTGTGTATATTTTGTGGAAGTGCAAAATAAGTTTCGGTTTCGTTTAAACCCCCAGTCAGTTCAGGGATTTAGAAACAATATTTGCCCTAAAACCTATCAAGGACAGGTGTATTCTAAATATGAGTCTTGGTGGAAATACATCCAGTAGTTTGTAGCACTCGCGTACATACGGCGTAATTAAGGAAGAAAATAATACAGTTAAGAAAGTTGAAAGTAATAGAAAATGGATTATAACTGAGGACAGCCGGATAACGACAAATATATAAATGCCAAGTTAATGTATTGGAAAATCAAATGCCCCTCAATAAATTATGCTAGTGTGAGTTATGGATATAATAACGCGGTAACAGAGGAGAAATTTAGGTCCAGTGATTCCTAGGTAAACAAATAATAAGAAGATGACTAATGGTGTTATTACTTAGGCCTAATCTATTCGAGGGCGGTTATAACATCCAACGATATTCCGCCAATATCCCGCAGATAGGCCGATTGACGCCTCTCTTGCCTTCTACCCAAGAAACAACCACGAATTTAAAAGCATGATGAGGAATCTGGCAATATGTTACTTCGATGCTGGCATGCAGTCAGAGACGTGCCATGGTAACCTGTAGGTTCGTTGTCGGTCTGTCGGCCACTCAATGCAGAGCATGATACCAGAGGAAAATTGTAAATTTCTCCGTCATGTGGAGAGTAAGGTAAATTATGAACACAACGAAAGTTGTTTATAATGAAGAGACGTTTCACGTACGGTAAAATAAGTTTACAGAAAATCAATAGTATAAGAGAAAATGGAGGAAAACCAATGGTTTTCCTATAAACCCCCGTCTATTCAAAGATTTTAAAATGATATGCATATTGAAACCTTCCCCGGGATGAGTATACTCTAAATATGAAGTTTGGTTGAGATCTATCCAGCCGTTTCGACGTGATGGTGGAAAAACCATTCTGGTTTTCCTGTAAACCCCCCGTGTATTCAAAGATTTTAAAATGATATGCATATCGAAACCATCCCCGGGATGAGTATACTCTAAATATGAAGTTTGGTTGAGATCTATCCAGCCATTTCGACGTGATGGTGCAAAAACCATTCTGGTTTTCCTGTAACCCCCCCCCCGCGTGTTCAAATATTTTAAAATAATATGCATATCGAAACCTTCCCCGGGATGAGTATACTCTAAATATGAAGTTTGGTTGAGATCTATCCAGCCGTTTCGACGTGATGGTGGAAAAACCATTCTGGTTTTCCTGTAAACCCACCGTGTATTCAAAGATTTTAAAATGATATGCATATCGAAACCATCCCCCTGATGAGTATACTCTAAATATGAAGTTTGGTTGAGATCTATCCAGCCGTTTCGACGTGATGGTTGAAAACCATTCTGGTTTTCCTGGAAACCCCCGTGCATTCAAAGATTTTAAAATGATATGCATATTGAAACCTTCCCCGGGATGAGTATACTCTAAATATGAAGTATGGTTGAGATCTATCCAGCCATTTCGACGTGATGTCGGAAAACCCATTCTGGTTTTCCTGTAAATCCCCGTGTATTCAAAGATTTTAAAATGATATGCATATCGAAACCTTCCCCGGGATGATTATACTCTAAATATGAAGTTTGGTTGAGATCTATCCAGCCGTTTCAACGTGATGGTGGAAAAACCATTCTGGTCTTCCTGTAAACCCCCCGTGTATTCAAAGATATTAAAATGATATGCATATCGAAACCTTCCCCGGGATGAGTATACTCTAAATATGAAGTTTGGTTGAGATCTATCCAGCCGTTTCGATGTGATGGTGGAAAAACCATTCTGGTTTTCCTGTAAACCCCCGTGTATTCAAAGATTTTAAAATGATATGCATATCGAAACCTTCCCCGGGATGAGTATACTCTAAATATGAAGTTTGGTTGAGATCTATTCAGCCGTTTCGACGTGATGGTGGAAAAAACCATCCTGGTTTTCCTGTAAACCCCCGTGTATTCAAAGATTTTAAAATGATATCCATATTGAAACCTTCCCCGGGATGAGCATACTCTAAATATGAAGTTTGGTTGAGATCTATCCAGCCGTTTCGACGTGATGGTGCAAAAACCATCCCGGTTTTCCTGTAAACCCCCCGTGCATTCAAAGATTTTAAAATGATATGCATATCGAAACCTTCCCAGGGATGAGTATACTCTAAATATGAAGTTTGATTGAGATCTATCCAGCCGTTTCGACGTGATGGTGGAAAAACCATTCTGGCTTTCGTGTAAACCCCCGTGTATTCAAATATTTTAAAATGATATGCATATTGAAACCTTCCTCGGGATGAGTATACTCTAAATATGAAGTTTGGTTGAGATCTATCCAGCCGTTTCGATGTGATGGTGGAAAAACCATTCTGGTTTTCCTGTAAACCCCCGTGTATTCAAATATTTTAAAATGATATGCATAACGAAACCTTCCCCGGGATGAGTATACTCTAAATATGAAGTTTGGTTGAGATCTATCCAGCCGTTTCGACGTGATGGTGGAAAAACCATTCTGGTTTTCCTGTCAACCCCCGTGTATTCAAAGATTTTAAAATGATATGCATATCGAAACCTTCCCGAGGATGAGTATACTCTAAATATGAAGTTTGGTTGAGATCTATCCAGCCGTTTCGACGTGATGGTGGAAAAACCATTGTGGTTTTACTGTAAACCCCCGTGTATTCAAAGATTTTAAAATGATATGCATATTGAAACCTTCCCCGGGATGAGTATACTCTAAATATGAAGTTTGATTGAGATCTATCCAGCCGTTTCGACGTGATGGTGGAGAAACCATTCTGGTTTTCCTCGGGATGAGTATACTCTAAATATGAAGTTTGGTTGAGATCTATCCAGCCGTTTCGACGTGATGGTGGAGAAACCATTCTGGTTTTCCTGTAAACCCCCCGTGTATTCAAAGATTTCAAAATGATATGTATATCGAAACCTTCCCCGGGATGAGTATACTCTAAATATGAAGTTTGGTTGAGATCTATCCAGCCGTTTCGACGTGATGGTGGAAAAACCATCCTGGTTTTCCTGTAAACCCCCGTGCATTGAAAGATTTTTAAATGATATGCATATTGAAACCTTCCCCGGGATGAGTATACTCTAAATATGAAGTTTGGTTGAGATCTATCCAGCCGTTTCGACGTGATGGTTGAAAACCATTCTGGTTTTCCTGGAAACCCCCGTGCATTCAAAGATTTTAAAATGATATGCATATCGAAACCTTCCCCGGGATGAGTATACTCTAAATATGAAGTTTGGTTGAGATCTATCCAGCCGTTTCGACGTGATGGTTGAAAACCATTCTGGTTTTCCTGGAAACCCCCGTGCATTCAAAGATTTTAAAATGATATGCATATTGAAACCTTCCCCGGGATGAGTATACTCTAAATATGAAGTATGGTTGAGATCTATCCAGCCATTTCGACGTGATGTCGGAAAACCCATTCTGGTTTTCCTGTAAATCCCCGTGTATTCAAAGATTTTAAAATGATATGCATATCGAAACCTTCCCCGGGATGATTATACTCTAAATATGAAGTTTGGTTGAGATCTATCCAGCCGTTTCAACGTGATGGTGGAAAAACCATTCTGGTCTTCCTGTAAACCCCCCGTGTATTCAAAGATATTAAAATGATATGCATATCGAAACCTTCCCCGGGATGAGTATACTCTAAATATGAAGTTTGGTTGAGATCTATCCAGCCGTTTCGATGTGATGGTGGAAAAACCATTCTGGTTTTCCTGTAAACCCCCGTGTATTCAAAGATTTTAAAATGATATGCATATCGAAACCTTCCCCGGGATGAGTATACTCTAAATATGAAGTTTGGTTGAGATCTATTCAGCCGTTTCGACGTGATGGTGGAAAAAACCATCCTGGTTTTCCTGTAAACCCCCGTGTATTCAAAGATTTTAAAATGATATCCATATTGAAACCTTCCCCGGGATGAGCATACTCTAAATATGAAGTTTGGTTGAGATCTATCCAGCCGTTTCGACGTGATGGTGCAAAAACCATCCCGGTTTTCCTGTAAACCCCCCGTGCATTCAAAGATTTTAAAATGATATGCATATCGAAACCTTCCCAGGGATGAGTATACTCTAAATATGAAGTTTGATTGAGATCTATCCAGCCGTTTCGACGTGATGGTGGAAAAACCATTCTGGCTTTCGTGTAAACCCCCGTGTATTCAAATATTTTAAAATGATATGCATATTGAAACCTTCCTCGGGATGAGTATACTCTAAATATGAAGTTTGGTTGAGATCTATCCAGCCGTTTCGATGTGATGGTGGAAAAACCATTCTGGTTTTCCTGTAAACCCCCGTGTATTCAAATATTTTAAAATGATATGCATAACGAAACCTTCCCCGGGATGAGTATACTCTAAATATGAAGTTTGGTTGAGATCTATCCAGCCGTTTCGACGTGATGGTGGAAAAACCATTCTGGTTTTCCTGTCAACCCCCGTGTATTCAAAGATTTTAAAATGATATGCATATCGAAACCTTCCCGAGGATGAGTATACTCTAAATATGAAGTTTGGTTGAGATCTATCCAGCCGTTTCGACGTGATGGTGGAAAAACCATTGTGGTTTTACTGTAAACCCCCGTGTATTCAAAGATTTTAAAATGATATGCATATTGAAACCTTCCCCGGGATGAGTATACTCTAAATATGAAGTTTGATTGAGATCTATCCAGCCGTTTCGACGTGATGGTGGAGAAACCATTCTGGTTTTCCTCGGGATGAGTATACTCTAAATATGAAGTTTGGTTGAGATCTATCCAGCCGTTTCGACGTGATGGTGGAGAAACCATTCTGGTTTTCCTGTAAACCCCCCGTGTATTCAAAGATTTCAAAATGATATGTATATCGAAACCTTCCCCGGGATGAGTATACTCTAAATATGAAGTTTGGTTGAGATCTATCCAGCCGTTTCGACGTGATGGTGGAAAAACCATCCTGGTTTTCCTGTAAACCCCCGTGCATTGAAAGATTTTTAAATGATATGCATATTGAAACCTTCCCCGGGATGAGTATACTCTAAATATGAAGTTTGGTTGAGATCTATCCAGCCGTTTCGACGTGATGGTGGAAAAACCATTCTGGTTTTCCTGTAAACCCCCAGTGTATTCAAAGATGTTAAAATAATATGCATATCGAAACCTTCCCCGGGATGAGTATACTCTAAATATGAAGTTTGGTTGAGATCTATCCAGCCGTTTCGACGTGATGGTGGAAAATCCATTCTGGTTTTCCTGTAAATCCCCGTGTATTCAAAGATTTTTAAATGATATGCATATCGAAACCTTCCCCGGGATGAGTATACTCCAAATATGAAGTTTGGTTGAGATCTATCCAGCCGTTTCGACGTGATGGTGGAAAAACCATTCTGGTTTTCGTGTAAAACCCCGTGTATTCAAAGATTTTAAAATGATATGCATATCGAAACCTTCCCCGGGATGAGTATACTCTAAATATGAAGTTTGGTTGAGATCTATCCAGCCGTTTCGACGTGATGGTGGAAAAACCATTCTGGTTTTCCTGTAAACCCCCGTGTATTCAAAGATTTTAAAATGATATGCATAACGAAACCTTCCCCGGGATGAGTATACTCTAAATATGAAGTTTGGTTGAGATCTATCCAGCCGTTTCGACGTGATGGTGGAACAAACAGACAGACAAACAGACAAACAGACAAACAGACACGAAACGTATAAACCACCGATTCGGTCTTGAGTTGGCCTAAAACGGATAATTATCTGAAAAAATTGGCAAAACAAAAGAAATTACAGACAGCGGACCCCCTACAATGTTATGTATATAGATTATCCCAGTGAGGCTCATCCAAATACTGTAGTCGTACCAAGTGCTAGAGTGTTACTGTCTGCGATCAAGGACAAATCAGTTTTCCTTGGCAAAAGGATGTTCTCCGGAATACACCACGAGAAATGGGATCCGTTTGTAAGCGCTCAGTGGATAAGGGGAAGGTATCAGTAGAAAGAGTTTAGAGATTAAAGCAACGTATAGCATATATTTTAGATTCAGGTCAACCAGCCAGATAGATTTTTCCCCGCCAGTGCAGAATCAGTTATTTTTCGGACTCATCGGCACTTCTCGGAAACAGATGAATAAAAGGGCATTTTTTCACCCGGGACACCCACTTGCTCGACCTCAAAACATATGTCGCTATTGAACTGTCCAAACCAATTGATAGCGTAGATCAGTGGAGAATACTGACGGAAATGAGGGCAATTGAACCAGACAAAAGAGTGTTGAATGGGTGGCTAAATTTTTACAGAATCGAACTCAGATAATTAGAAAAGGTGAGGCATTATCTTATCACGTAACGATTAAGAGGGGGGTCCCGCAGGGTAGTATTATTGGGCCTTCATACTTTCTTATGTATATAAATTATATGAGTAAAGAAATGAAGTCACATGTAAGGTCTTTTGCGGATATTGTTATTCTGTATACAGTAATAAAGTTGCAGGATTGTGAGCGATTACAAAAATACCTCAGCAATGTTATATGAGATGGACAACATGATAAACGGGATGAAAAGTTAAGTTATTAATTTTACCTAGAGGAGAATTCCTCTCAGTTTTAATTACTGTGTCGATGGGATGATAGGACCTCATGGGGATCACTATAAGTACTTAACACATTCACTGCCGCCTTAATGAAACCTACAAATCACCCCAAGAGTCTACAATGCTCCTCTTCTTCTATTAGCCTTATTTAACAGGGCCTCTCAGGGTGCATGCACTGTGCACAGTGCAAAAGACGACTTCGCTTGGTTGACCAGAATGCAGACCCCCACTCCTCGATTTGGAGCAATACCGCTGTATCTCTCTTTCCCCATGCCTGTCTCGCTCGTTCCGCCTGTCTCCCTCTTCCTTACTTGCTCCGTAGCGCTCCAAATCCGAGCAGAGTTGAGCCGAGTAGCCCAGAGACGAAGCGTTGGTCCGAGCCAAGCCGAGTGGTACCGATGCACTGTGCAGAGGAACTCTGCGCCTTGGTTTGGGCACGTGAGATTTTGGGCGTTTTAGAGGACCTGAGCTAGAAAGTAGTAGACGGCAGATTTAACATTACAAGAAATTTTTTTACACATACACACGAAAAATCTTCCGTCATTGCCACTGAAGAACAATATAGTATCCTAGGTGCCGGTAGACGTACATGTGCGTCATGGAAGTGTGTGTTATTAATACAGCATATTTACATTACATTGTAAAAAGTGATGATACATCGTTATATAAAAATCGTTTACCCCAAGAATATCCTTCAGTAATTGTTTTTATTTTATGCAGTAGTGAATATTCCTGTAGTCATTAGCATCATGTACAGCATAGTGGTTAATCCTAAAACAAGGGTCTACACAAAGTGCAGAATTTTCAGAGAACTGAGCCCGGTAATATATGGAGTCAGTCTTTTTTCCCTTTCCGTGGAGCAATTTACGTACATCGCTTTTTCATTGATTTGCCTTTTGAATTTAATTTTTTTATGTTGGAATTGTCATTGACTGGCGCTTTCATCCATTACTAGACCACGTTGGAAAGCAGCAGATCACGACCAAAAATCCGAACTCGAACCTCAATCCCAGTGTCATTACGGAAGAACAAAGCCCAAGCACAGTACCGACCAGTAAAGACAAGCAAAACCGGCTAATACACAATGACGCACATGCCCGTCAATAGCATGTAGCGCGGGAACGACATGACGCATATGCGTTTCAGACGGCAGCCAGCGTGTTAACAGACGAGCACACGCACGTGCGCGTCAACAGCATGTAGCGCGGGAACGACATGCCGCATATGCGCGTCAGACGAAAGTCAATGTGTTAAGTCTTAACATAAGGAATGATCTTCACTGAGGCAATCTCGTTAACAAAATCATAAATAAAGGTTAGAGAAATCTTCAAATAATTATGCTAGTATTTAGGGGTTGCGGTATAGATGTAAAGGAGAGAACGTGTAAGTGGCTTGTAAGACTCAAATTAGAGTATGGTTCCAGAGTATGGGACCTACAGTATACCAGGATGACTTGATATGTGAACTTGATAAGATCCAAAGGACCGCAGCGCGATTTGTTCTCGGTGATTTCCGACAAAAGAATAGTGTTACAAAAATGTTGCAAGCTTTGGTATGGGAAGACTTGGGAATAAGCAGACGAGCTGCTCGACCAAGCGATACGTTTGCAGTGGAATAAGCTTGAGTGAAGATTTCAAAGGTAGGAAAGTTCATAATATATACATATATATATATATATATATAACTAGCAAGATACCCGTGCATCGCTACGGTATTATAATTCAAATTTATAATTGAATGCTTAACGTTTTATATATAATCCGCCGAAATTCGCGATCTAACTCGTTTTCTGAGAGAATCCGCCAAAATTCGTGAACTGACTCGTTTTCTGACAGATTACGGCAAAGTTCCTCCCATTTTTCAATCTTTCTTTCCAGCAATCGATTGTGTACATCCCGGGCTAGGTCCAGGTATTCCACCCGGCCAGTTGGGCCTCTAAATCTTTGCCATCTTGTCCTATAAGCATTTTAATATGGATCAAATCCTCGAGGAGATCCGGCGTGGTGTCTTCTTGGGTGCCTTGGTGGTACTGAACCCGCGTCTGGACTGCAATCGGAGTCATTACCCGGCCAAGGCCCATTTCCAGCGCGGTCCGCACACTTTGACGACGGTCCAGAACATTATTATTATTATTATTATTATTATTATTATTATTATTATTATTATTATTATTATTATTATTATTATTATTATTATTATTATTATTATTATTGATGGTCTGGAACCCACAGCAAGATGCAAGACCGCTACTTGGCGGTAAATTACATCCTCTGCCATTGTCATTGCTGACAATGTGACCAGCACCATCGTCGCGCGTAAGAAAGTGCGCGAGATTTCTGGCGACACGAATGATATACTTCCGTGAATTATTGACCTTATTATAGAGGTGAACAATTGCATGGTCAATATCATTCATATCGTTTATTTCAAATGTGTTTAAATTTTTATTTATATGCCAGGAGAATCTACTGTAATCTAACTTCATGTACTCCAAAGGAAAAGATGGTTCTTGAAAACGAACCCAGGAAAGATTAAAAACGATCAGTTTTTGATTAGAATAAGTACATTATGAACAGTAAAATCAATTGGTCTCAACTCACTTTTCATCCCACTGCCGTTAGTTGATTTACAGCCCCTCCCCCCGCCCCCCCCCCCCCCAGAAAAAGAAGGCGTGTTTCCTTATGTTTAAAGAAGATTCCAAATACCAATGTTCACGTCTGTTACCTTCAGTTCCGATATATAAGTATCCCCATAAAGATAATTCACTCTTTTTTTTAATTCCTTTCACACTCCCCCCCCCCCCCTAAGTGAATTTCCCGCTAAAAATACTTGTCTCTTTAATAAATAATAAAGGATCTTCTAAATACCAATTATCACGACTCTAACATTCTCAGTTTTTGATATATGTGTCCACATAAAAGGAATAAACTCCTTTTCACCCCCGCCCTCCAAAATGAAATCCCCCAGAAACGTTTTTTTCTTTGTTTTAAGGGAGACCCAAGTATCAATTTTTACGTCCGTAACAACTTTAGTTTTTATTAGATGTAAGTATCCTCATACAATTCAATTAATTTTTCAATTTTTCACCCCCCCCCCCTTTCATTGGATTTTCCAAGAACACGTGTTTGTTTAATTTTAAAGCAGATTCCAAATACTAATTTTCACGTTTGCAAAATCTTTCGTTATTGAGATAATAGTATCCTCATACAAATAATTCAACTAATTTTTCAATTTCCCTCCTCCCTTTATGTGGATTTCCGAAAACAAAAATACGTATTCCTTTATTTTTAAAGGAAATTCGAAATACCAAATTTCACGTCTGTAACATCTTCAGCTTTTGAGATATCAGTATCCTAATTAAAAGAATTCAACCCCATTTTCAGTCACTTTTACCCCTCCACCCAAGTGGTTTTTCAGAAAACAACAAAAATACATGTTTCTTTATTTTCAATAGAGATAAAAAATACCATTTTTCACTTCGGTAACATGTTAAGGTTTTTAGATATACTGTAGAAATGCTCATTTTAAAATTTCACCCCCTTTTTAGTTCCCCTTAAGTGGAGTTTCCAGAAACAAATAACCTAGGTTTCTTTACATTTACAGGAGATTCCAAATACCAATCTTTACGTCTGTAACATTTTACGTTTCTGAGATATACCGTAGATAGTCTTTCTAAAAATTCATCCCAATTTGTCACTCGCCGGCATGAGTGGCTCAGACGGTTCCTGACGTTCTAACCCCAACTTGGCAGGTTCGATCCTGGCTCAGTCCGGTGGTATTTGAAGGTGCTCAAATACGACAGCCTCGTTTCGGTAGATTTACTGGCACGTAAAAGAACTCCTGCGGGACTAAATTCCGGCACCTCGGCGTCTCCGAAGACCGTAAAAGTAGTTAGTGGGACGTAAAGCAAATATTATTATTATTATTATTATTATTATTATTATTATTATTATTATTAATTTGTCACTCCTGTTTAACCCCCATTAATTAGATTTTCCAAAAACAAAAAACACGTGTTTTATTTATTTTCAAAGGAGATCCCGAATACCAATTTTCAGGTCTGTAATATCTTCTGTTTCTGAGATATTATTCTCATTTAAGGCATTCAACCCCTTTTTCACTCTTTTTCACCCCTCCTATTGGGATTTTCCGAAAACAAAAAAATTTGCTTCTTTATTTTTAAAGGGGATTCTAAATACCAATGTTTACATCTGTACACTTTAAAAGTTTTGAGATATAGATACACTCATTTAAAACGTTCACCCCCTTTTCAACGCCCCATTAATTCGATTTTCCAAAAACAAAAATATGTGTTTCTTTATTCTCAACGGAGATCCCAAATACCAATTTTCAGGTCCGTAATATCTTCAGTTTCTGAGATATAAGTATCCTCATTAAAGGCATTCAACCCCTTTTTCACCCCCTTTTCACCCCTCCTATTGGGATTTTCCGGAAACAAAAAAATACGTTTTCTTTTTTTAATGAAGATTCTAAATACCAATTCTTACATCTGTAAACTTTCAAAGTTTTGAGATATAGATACACTCATTTTAAAAATTCACCCCCTTTTCATCCTCCCATTAATTGGATTTTCCAAAAACAAAAATACGTGTTTCTTTATTTTTAAAAGAGATCAAAAGTACCAATTTTCAGGTCTGTAATATCTTCAGTTTCTGAGATATAAGTACCGGTATCCTGATTAAAGGCATTCAACCCCTTTTTCACCCCTCCTATTGGGATTTTCCGAAAACAAATAAATACGTGTTTCCTTATTTTTAAAGAAGATTCTAAATACCAATTTTTACATCTGTAAACTTTTAAAGTTTTGAGATATAGATACACTCATTTTAAAATTTCACCTCCCTTTTCACCCCCTTAGCGACGGAATATCCAAAAATCCTCTCTTAGCGAGCACCTACATCTTAATATGAATGTATCCCCAATATGTCATTTCTTTATGTTCAGTAGTTTTGGCTCGGCGATGATGAATCGGTCAGTCAGTCAGTCAGTCAGGACAAGTTATTTTATATATATAGATAGATAAGAGTTTTGTCTGTACATTGCTCGGAATTTAAAAAGAATGGCATTTCTGTGACGGTCATGTCCATAGTAACAAGGAAATGCAGTTTTTAATTTTCCGTAATTTCTGTCTGTCTGTACGTGTGTACGTACGTATGTACACGCATCACGAGAAAATGGCTGAAGAGAATTTAATAAAAATTGGTATGTAAAGTCCAGGAATAACTCACTATAATCTAGGCTATAAATAATCTTATTCACGCTGAGAGAAATGGTAGTTTAGGGGAAGACCTAAAAGTTAATTCTTAAATATTTGTTATTAGTGGTCCTATCTTAATGAAAATGGGTACGTAAAGTCCGGAAGTAAGTCGCTACAATCTAGGACATCAATAATCTTATTCACGCCGAAAGAAATGGTAGTTTAGGGGAAGGCCTAAAATTTAATTCTCAGATATATATGTTCTTATTGGCCGTAACTTAATGAAAATCGGTATACCAACTCGGGGAATAAGCAGCTACAATCAAGACCATAAATTATCTTATTTACGCTAAGTGAAATGGTAGTTTAGGGGAAGGCCTAAAATTAAATTCTCCAAGTATTTATTAGTGGTCCTATCTTAATAAAAATCGGAATGCAAAGTCGGGGAATAAGTCGCCATAATCGAGGCCATAAATACTTTTATTCACGATGAGTGAAATAGTAGATCACGGGAAGGCCTAAAATTTAATTCTCAAGTATTTGTTATTAGTGGTTCTATCGACAAATACTACGTAACTGAGGTTATTTAGTATAAAACTAGCTGATGTACCCGTGTTTAGCTACGGGATCCTCAGAAAGAATGTCTTTGTGGTTTTCCTAAGTGACTTCAACTTAGGTTATTAAAAATCGTCAGTTGGAATGTAGCGATTAAATGCAATCATGTAAAATACTCGATCAAATGAAAAACGCACATATTCTCACTTTTAACGAACGTTATTACGGTGCCGATCTATCAGTCCAAAGTTCAAGTGCTGGAATGACCAGGCCGCAGACAGCCGTGAACACTTCTCTGACAGTAGTCCATTAAATATGCACACCACTCATTCCAGTCAGTACCTCAGAGTAGGGATTGAATTGCTCGAATGCTATGATGAACCAATTTGTTACGTACCAGTAGTATCAGAAAATTTATGAACCAGAGGAATGGCATGCTAAAGAAGATAGTTATCTAACTCCCCAGCTACTTCTCGCCAATATTCAGGCAGGCTGTTATACTCCGTACGACCGGGCGAGTTGGCCCTGCTGTTAGGGGCACGCAGCTGTGAGCTTACATCCGAGAGTTAGTGGGTTCGAACCCCACTGTCGACAGCCCTGAATATGGTTTTCCGTGGTCTCCCATTTTCACACCCGGCAAATGCTGGGGTTGTACCGTAAATAAGACCAGGGCCGTTTCCTTTCCACTCCTAGCCCTTTCCTACCCCATCGTCGCCATAAGACCTATCTGTGCCGGTGCGACGTAAAGCATTTTTTAAATACTCGGTATACAGCAGCAATCCCATCTATCGGACATGAAATGCAACAGAAACACAAAGCACATCACAACAATGCTCAATGTAATGTTATTGTTGATCAATGTTATGAGGTTTCGCTATTGTAGGCCTTCACATTTAGTTTTCTTTCGACTCGGTGATATAGGGCGTCTTAGAATATTATTTATAGCGTAGACTGTAGTTCCTTATTCCCCGACTTTGCATACCGATTTTCATTAAATTTTGTATAGGGCCTACCCATTTTCTGGTGACTCGGCGCTGATATGGACTTAGCAACAAAAAATCAAATTCATGAATATCTCTGTTATCATCGCCGGTACGGCAAAAAGTAGAAGTCATAAATGATCGGAAATTTTATACTATATAACTTCAGTTACGTAGTATTTGTCGATAGAAACACTAATAACAAAATTTGCGTATTAAATTTTATGCCTCCCCCTAAATTACTATTTCACTCAACGTTAATAAAAGTATTTATGACCTAGATTATAGCGACTTATTCCCCGACTTTGCATTCCGATTTTCATTAAGATAGGACCACTAATAAATACTTGGAGAATTTAATTTTAGGCCTTCCCCTAAACTACCATTTCACTCAGCGTGAATAAGATTATTTACGGCCTAGATTGTAGCGACTTACTTCCGTACTTTACGTACCATTTTCATTAAGATAGGACAACTAATAACAAATATTTGAGAATTAAATTTTAGGCCTTCCCGTAAATTACTATTTCACTCATCGTGAATAAAGTAATTATGGCCTAGATTATAACGCTTTGCATTCCGATTTACATTAAGATAGGACCACTAATAAATACACTGACTGACAGAGCAAATGCAACACCAAGAAGGAGTAGTTCGAAAAGGATGAAAGTTGGGGAAAAAACAGAGACGGCACGGACGAATAATCGATGTTTATTTCAAATCGATATGCAGGTTACACAATGCGCACGGCATCGACTCAGTAGGATGTAGGACCACCGCGAGCGGCGATGCACGCAGAAACACGTCGAGGTACAGAGTCAATAAGAGTGCGGATGGTGTCCTGAGGGATGGTTCTCCATTCTTTGTCAACCATTTGCCACAGTTGGTCGTCCGTACGAGGCTGGGGCAGAGTTTGCAAACGGCGTCCAATGAGATCCCACACGTGTTCGATTGGTGAGAGATCCGGAGAGTACGCTGGCCACGGAAGCATCTGTACACCTCGTAGAGCCTGTTGGGAGATGCGAGTAGTGTGTGGGCGGGCATTATCCTGCTGAAACAGAGCGTGGACATTTAACGTGCCTTGAATACGCACTAGAGGTGACGTGGAATCATACGCAATAGCGCCCCAAACCATGATGCCGCGTTGTCTAGCGGTAGGGCGCTCCACAGTTACTGCCGGATTTGACCTTTCTCCACGCCGACGCCACACTCGTCCTCGTCTGCGGTGACTATCACTGACAGAACAGAAGCGTGACTCATCGGAGAACACGACGTTCCGCCATTCCCTCATCCAAGTCGCTCTAGCCCGGCACCATGCCAGGCGTGCACGTCTATGCTGTGGAGTCAATGGTAGTCTTCTGAGCGGACGCCGGGAGTGCAGGCCTCCTTCAACCAATCGACGGGAAATTGTTCTGGTCGATATTGGAACAGCCAGGGTGTCTTGCACATGCTGAAGAATGGCGGTTGACGTGGCGTGCGGGGCTGCCACCGCTTGGCGGCGGATGCGCCGATCCTCGCCTGCTGACGTCACTCGGGCTGCGCCTGGACCCCTCGCACGTGCCACATGTCCCTGCGCCAACCATCTTCGCCACAGGCGCTGCACCGTGGACACACCCCTATGGGTATCGGCTGCGATTTGACGAAGCGACCAACCTGCCCTTCTCAGCCCGATCACCATACCCCTCGTAAAGTCGTCTGTCTGCTGGAAATGCCTCCGTTGACGGCGGCCTGGCATTCTTAGCTATACACGTGTCCTGTGGCACACGACAACACGTTCTACAATGACTGTCGGCTGAGAAATCACGGTACGAAGTGGGCCATTCGCCAACGCCGTGTCCCATTTATCGTTCGCTACGTGCGCAGCACAGCGGCGCATTTCACATCATGAGCATACCTCAGTGACGTCAGTCTACCCTGCAATTGGCATAAAGTTCTGACCACTCCTTCTTGGTATTGCATTTGCTCTGTCAGTCAGTGTACTTGGAGAACTAACTTTTATGTCTTCTCCTAAACTACCATTTCTCTCAGCGTGAACAAGTTTATTTATAGCCTAGATTGTAGCGACTTATTCCTGTACTTTTCGTACCAATTTTTATTAAATTCTCTTCAGCCATTTTCTCGTGATGCGTGAACATACATACATACAGACAGGCAGAAAGAAATTACGGAAAATTAAAAACTGCATTTCCTTGTTACTATGGACACGACCGATACAGAAATATCTTCTTTTTAAATTTTGAGCAATGTACAGACGAAACTCTTATTTTATATATATAGTTTTCCGATCATTTATGACATATATTTTTGCCGTACCGGCTCTGACAACAGAGATATTCATGAATTTGATTTCAAACAATCAATACTGATCTGCATTTAGGGCAGTCGCCCAGGTGGCAGATTCCCTATCTATTGCTTTCCTATCCTTTTCCTAAATGATTTCAAAGAAATTGGAAATTTATTGAACATCTCCCTTTGGTAAGTTATTCCAGTCCCTAACTCCCCTTCCTATAACTAAATATTTGCCCCAGTTTGTCCTCTTGAATTCCAACTTTATCTTCATATTGTGATCTTTCCTACTTTTATAAACGCCATTCAAACTCATTCGTCTACTAATGTCATTCCACGCCATCCCTCCGCTGACAGCTCGGAACATACCACTTAGTCGAGCAGCTCTTCTTCTTTCTCTCAATTCTTCCTAACCCAAACATTGCAACATTTTTGTAACGCTACTCTTTTGTCGGAAATCACCCAGAACAAATCGAGCTGCTTTTCTTTGGATTTTTTCCAGTTCTTGAATCAGGTAATCCTGGTGAGGGTCCCATACACTGGAACCATACTCTAGTTGGGGTCATACCACAGACTTATATGCACTCTCCTTTACATCCTTACTACAACCCCTAAACACCCTCATAACCATGTGCAGAGATCGGTACCCTTTATTTACAATCCCATTTATGTGATTACCCCAATGAAGATCTTTCCTTATATTAACACCTAGATACTTACAATGATCCCCAAAAGGGACTTTCACCCCATCAACGCAGTAATTAAAACTGAGAGGACGTTTCCTATTTGTGAAACTCACAACCTGACTTTTAACTTCCTTTATCAACATACCGTTGCCTGCTGTCCATCTCACAATATTTTCGAGGTCACGTTGCAGTTGCTCACAATCTTGTAACTTATTTATCACTCTATAGAGAATAACATCATCCGCAAAAAGCCTTACCTCCGATTCCACTCCTTTACTCATATCATTTATATATATAAGAAAACATAAAGGTCCGATAATACTGCCTTGAGGAATTCCCCTCTTAATTGTTACAGGGTCAGATAAAGCTTCACCTACTCTAATTTTCTGAGATCTATTTTCTATAAATATAGCAACCCATTCAGTCACTCTTTTGTCTAGTCCAGTTGCACTCATTTTTGCCAGTAGTCTCCCATGATCCACCCTATCAAATGCTTTAGACAAGTCAATCGCGATACAGTCCATTTGACCTCCAGAATCCAAGATATCTGCTATATCTTGCTGGAATCCTATAAGTTGAACTTCAGTGGAATAACCTTTCCTAAAACCGAATTGCCTTCTATCGAACCAGTTATTAATTTCACAAACATGTCTAATATAATCAGAAAGAATGCCTTCCCAAAGCTAACATACAATGCATGTCAAACTTACTGGCCTGTAATTTTCAGCTTTATGTCTATCACCCTTTCCTTTATACACAGGGGCTACTATAGCAACTCTCCATTCATCTGGTATAGCTCCTCCGACCAAACAATAATCAAATAAGTACTTCAGATATGGTACTATATCCCAACCCATTGTCTTTAGTATATCCCCAGAAATCTGATCAATTCCAGCGGCTTTTCTAGTTTTCAACTTTTGTATCTTATTGTAAATTTCATTGTTATCATATGTAAATTTTATTACTTCTTTGGCCTTAGTCTCCTCTATCTCGACATTATCCTTGTAACCAACAATCTTTATACACTGCTGACTGAATACTTCTGCCTTTTGAAGATCCTCACGTACACACTCCCCTTGTTCATTAATTATTCCTGGAATGTCCTTCTTGGAACCTGTTTCTGCCTTAAAATACTTATACATACCCTTCCATTTTTCACTAAAATGTGTATGACCGCCAAGTATGCTTGCCATCATGTTATCCTTAGCTGCCTTCTTTGCTAGATTCAATTTTCTAGTAAGTTCCTTCAATTTCTCCTTACTTCCACAGCCATTTCTAATTTCTTTCCAGTCTGCACCTCCTTCTTAGTCTCTTTATTTCTCTATTATAATAAGGTGAGCCTTTACCATTCCTTACCACCCTTAATGGTACAAACCTGTTTTCGCATTCCTCAACAATTTCTTTAAACCCATCCCAGAGTCTGTTTACATTTTTATTTACCGTTTCCCACCGATCATAGTTACTTTTTAGAAACTGCCTCATGCCTGCTTTATCAGTATGGTACTGCCTAACAGTCCTACTTTTACGACCTTCCTTTCTATCACATTTATTTTTAACTACCACAAAAACAGCTTCATGATCACTAATACCATCTATTACTTCAGTTTCCCTATAGAGCTCATCTGGTTTTATCAGCACGGCATCCAGGATATTTTTCCCTCTGGTTGGTTCCATCACTTTTTGAATCAGCTGTCCTTCCCATATTAACTTATTTGCCATTTGTTGGCCATGTTCCTGTCGTTCGCATTTCCTTCCCAACTGACATCTGGCAAATTCAGATCTCCCACTACAATCACATTTCTTTCCATGTCGTTTCCCACATAGCTGACTATCCTATCAAATAATTCCGAATCCGCGTCAGTGCTACCCTTTCCCGATCTGTACACTCCAAATATATCAAGTTGCCTATTATCTTCAGAAATGAGCCTTACACCTAGAATTTCATGTGTCTCATCTTTAACTTTTTCGTAGCTTACAAATTCTTCTTTCACCAGAATGAACACTCCCCCCCACCCTTCCTATCCTATCTCTACGATACACACTCCAGTGCCGTGAGAAAATTTCTGCAGCCATTATATCATTTCTCAGCCATGATTCAACTTCTATTACAATATCTGGTAAATATATATCTATTAAATTACTTAATTCTATTCCTTTCCTTACAATACTTCTACAGTTCTACACTAACAATTTTATGTCATCCCTACTTGATTTCCAGTTCCCCGTTCCCTTATCACCGCTCCCTAGGCCATCCCGTTTCCTTGAATGTACCTCCCTATTACCCTTCCAAACAAATTTCCTAACTTATACGTACCACTGCGGTTTAAATGAAGGCCATCTGAGCGCAGATCCCTATCTCCTACCCACCCATTAGGATCTAGAAATTTCACTCCCAGTTTCCCACATACCCACTCCATAGTCTCATTTAAATCCCCAATCACCCTCCAGTCAGTATCCCTTCTACACACTATTCCACTAATAACAATCTCCGCTTTCTTAAACTTCACCCGTGCTGCATTTACCAGATCCCACACATCTCCAACTATGTTGGTACTTATATCAGCTTGCCTCGCGTTGTTGGTACCTACGTGAAACACTACCACCTCCTCCTTCCCCTCCTCCCTCTCTTCTACTTTCCTCAACATCTGCCTCAACCTAATTCCTGGATAACACTCTACCCTGGTACCCTTTCCTCCACACACTTTCCCCACGTGTCTAACGATGGAATCCCCCATGACCAGAGCCTCAACACTACCCACCTCATTTGATCCCCTCCCCTCCTGGTCAGTCCTGTCTTTCCTGATAGCTGCAGAAGCTACTTCCTCCTCCCTTTTCTCCTTCCCATGACCCTGTTCCACCTGTCTTTTCCTATCCTCTACTCTACATTTTCCTTTCCTCCCTTTTCCCTTCCTCCTACTTCCACAGATCTCAGCAACAGTTCCCTGTCCCTCATCTTCCCTCTGCTGTTCTACCTGGAGTGACTCGTACCGATTTCGCACAGACACCTGTCCTGAATTCTGATCCTGAATAGAGCCCTACACCAGTACTACACAAATATTTTACAATAATAAAATAATCACACTAAATTCTAATAGGATATTACTCGTATACTACTGTACAGTACACTACAGTAATTTTAAACTACTTTCAGACGTATCCTAATTACGATACCGGTACCGTACCGTATGTCACTAAACTAAGCAGAACAGAAATTAAATTTGCAAGAACTACTGTACTCAAAGATTACCAACGAAGCTAAATGCTTAGACAAATTTGGAATAATAGGTGCCCGGTTTTCAGGTCTTTCCTTTTTCAGTTTTTCAGTTTCGCTGTCCACTAATTTATTACTTTCTCCGAAGCAACTCTTCGATATTGTGAGAAATAAATCAACTCTATGTAATGTGACTGCGTTTGAAACATTCAATAATAAATGACTTATATTTTTTTTTTCAAGGTTTTATATTAAAATAATAATGTTGTCGTGTCATTTCGATTTTAATAAAAGTTAGTAAGCACATATTTGCTCCTCATTTCAAGTAGTTAGGCTCTCTTCTGAACCCCATCGTTTGGTTAAGATCGTGACCGAATTTCTTCCCGCAACGACCCATGATTTAAGAGTTCTATATTGCTCTACTGTAGCAGCTGTGGCCGACCAACGATGGAATGGTAAGTTCAAGGGTTCAGTAAAAACAGCACTAAATGAATCAGATATACACAAAATTTAGCTATTTCAATATGTTTTCACTACTTTATCACTACAATAATGCAAGAGCTCTCTCAACAGCCAACCGTTCTCAAGCGCATCCAACAATGCATTTTTTGTTGCTAAGTCCATATCAGCGCCGTAACGAGAAAATGGGTAGGCCCTATACAGATGGCATGCAAAGTCGGGGAATAAGGAACTACAGTCTATGGTCTACGCTATAAATAATATTCTAAGACGCCCTAATATCACAGAGTCGAAAGAAAACTAAATATGAAGGCCTACAATAGAGAAAGCTCATAACATTGATCAACAATAACATTACATTGACCATTGTTGTGATGTGCTTTGTGTCTCTGTTGCCTCTCATGTCCGATAGATGGGATTGCTGCTGCATACCGAGTTTTTTTTAATTTGCTTTACGTCGCACCGACACAGATAGGTCTTATGGCGACGATGGGATAGGAAAGGGCTAGGAGTGGGAAGGAAGCGGCCCTGGTCATAGGCGCCCGCAAGGGGGGGCAAGGGGGGGGGCGCTTGCCCCCCACCTGGAATTCTAAAAAGTTGATGTTCAATTGTTTAATATCATACCAGATTATTTCATAAACTGAACTTACTGACATTCATCTAGCATCTGTTATATTCGCAAATTTCTCTAAACAATTTAATGTTGCTGACGTTATATTTGTATTTATATTCAAGAAAATTGTTAATGTGCCCCCCCCCCTTGGAAAAGATCCTGCGGGCGCCCATGGCCCTGGTCTTAATTACGGTACAACCCCAGCATTTGTCGGGTGTGAAAATGGGAGACCACGGAAAACCATATTCAGGGCTGTCGACAGTGGGGTTCGAACCCACTAACTCTCGGATGTAAGCTCACAGCTGCGTGCCCCTAACAGCAGGGCCAACTCGCCCGGTCGTACGGAGTATAACAGCCTGCCTGAATATTGGGGAGAAGTAGCTGGGGAGTTAGATAACTATCTTCTTTAGCATGCCATTCCTCTGGTTCATAAATTTTCTGATACTACTGGTACGTAACAAATTGGTTCATCATAGCATTCGAGCAATTCAATCCCTACTCTGAGGTACTGACTGGAGTGAGTAGTGTGCATATTTAATGGAATAATGTCAGAGAAGTGTTCACGGCTGTCTGCGGCCTGGTCATTCCAGCACTTGAACTTTGGACTGTTAGATCGGCACCGTAATAACGTTCGTTAAAAGTGAGAATATGTGCGTTTTTCATTTGATCGAGTATTTTACGTGATAACATTGCATTTAATCGCTACATACCTACTGACGTTTTTTAATAACCTAAGTTGACGTCACTTAGGAAAACCACAAAGACATTCTTTCTGAGGATCCCGTAGCGAAGCACGGGCACATCAGCTAGTATGACTATAAAATTGGAATTCAAGAGGACAAATTGGAGCAAACATTCATTTATAGGAAGAGGAATTAGGGAGTGGAATAATTTATCAAGGAAATTGTTCGATAAATGTCCAAGTTCTTTGAAATAATGTAAGAAAAGACTAGGTAAATAATTGATAGGGAATCTGCCACCTGTGTGACAGTCCTAAATACAAAGCATTGATTGATTGATTGACTGATTGATTGATTGATTGATTGATTGATTGATTGATTGATTGATTGATTGATTGATTGATTGATTGATTGATTGATTGATTGATTGATTGATTGATTGATTGATTGATTGATTGATTGATTGATTGATTGATTGATTGATTGATTGATTGATTGATTGATTGATTGATTGATTGATTGATTGATTGATTGATTGATTGATTGATTGATTGATTGATTGATTGATTGATTGATTGATTGATTGATTGATTGATTGATTGTAAAGGACTACGCACCCTATCATTGCAGGGAACACAACAAGGCTACAGAAAGAAGTCATAACAAAGAAACCATGGTAGAGGGAAGAAGTGTTCAAAATCGACCAGTTGTTTAATGCGCATGGACATAATGTTCCAAGACATCGCCATGCATGTGAAAACTCACCGCCACGGAGTTGGTGTAGGATAAATTAGAAAATTTGTCAGATTCAGGGGCGTAGCGGGCGATATAAATATGTCAAAACTTCATGAAATAGGCTTAGATGAAAGAAGTCGAATCACATCGGAAGATTGTAGGAATTACTGCTATCACGTTAGGAAGTTAGAATAAGAATACTGTGAGTAGTATGGACTGCTGGAAAATGCAAAGAAAAGTCGTGTCATACATGTGGACACCAATGGCAAAGATGACGATCAATGAGAAGAAGAAGAAGAGGAAGAAGAAGAAGAGGTATTAATTCAGCTTGTTAAACCGGTAAGTCTATTGTGAACAAGTAATATAATGGACAAGTGCTGAGCAAGTGGAGGTGACACACCACCAAGGCCTTCGCTACGCCGCCGGATATTACAACTGGGCAACCATCCTCTTGTAACATCATTAATTCTCTAATGAGTATACGGGCAGGTACTCGCGAGTACTTCACACATTTTTTAAACCAGCGTGTACATTTTATACATTGTGAGTCTTACTAATAAAGGGTGCATCATCATAGTATTCCAACCATTCGACCCTTGCTATGAGGCGCTGATAGGAATGGGAAGTGTGCATACTTAACGGAAAACGGCAGAGCAGTGTTCACCGCTGTCTGTAGCCGGGTCGTTTCAGCTCTGGAACTTCGCATTGTTAGGACGCCAGTGTAGTACTGTTCGTGAAAAGTAAGAAACGTTTTTCATTTGATCGAGCATTTTATACGATAGCATTGTTTTTAACCGCAACACTCCATTCGATTAATATTGTATTCTGACAAGAATACTGATGTCATTGTAATAACCTATGTCGAGTTCAGTTTAATATTCGTCCGTGTCCGTTACACTATTACGAGAAAATAGATGAGTGGATTTAATGAAACTTGGTATTTCAGTTTGGAATAATGTCAACTTGGATCTGAGGTATAAGCTGTTAAAAATTTTCAGTAGGGAGATTGCTTCAGATGGAGCATAAAGCATAAAACTCGATTTTTTTCTCTCTCTTTCGCTCGCTCTCTTACGGCGGTTTTACACTAAAATAGCTCATGAAACCTCGACGTAAAATCCTCCACATTTTTTTTTTTTTTTTTGCTAGTTGCTTTACGTCACACCGACACAGATAGGTCTTATGGCGACGATGGGACAGGGAAGGGCTAGGAGTGGGAAGGAAGCGGCCGTGGCCTTAATTAAGGTACAGCCCCAGCATTTGCTTGGTGTGAAAATGGGAAACCACGGAAAACCATCTTCAGGGCTGCCGACAGTGGGGTTCGAACCTACTATCTCCCGAATACTGGATACTGGCCGCACTTAAGCGACTGCAGCTATCGAGCTCGGTCCACATTTTTTACAACTACCGAACGTGCTCTCCACATAACTCTGATCAAAACGATTATTGTACACTCGTTTTTCAACTTCAAATATTTTTCCTCCACACGACCACATGAGGTTGGGGTGCAGACCGAATGCTTCATCACCCACTAGAACGTAGGGAACGTTTTCGCCCTGGTTGTGGGGTAACGGTTTCGGTTCAGGTAGCTTGACATTTCCGCTTTCAGTTGCCCCCAAAACGATGAATTTGAAAATATTGCTGGATCACAAATTTCCTATAAGATCTAACATCAACAAAAACAAATGGTATTCACGATCTGCAACTGCCATTAAAACTATAGAAAAAATATAATTAAAGCACAGTGAACCACTATCTCCGGTCTAGAAGGCCAAGAATAACGGCCGAGAGGATTCGTCGTGCTAACCACACGACACCTCATGATCTGCAGGCCTCCAGGCTGAGCAGCGGTCGCTTGGTAGCCCTTCGGGGCTCTTGCGCCGTGGGTTTTGGTTTTGGTTTGGAACCACGATCTTGTGGGTTTATAACTCGAATATGTTTACTATTAACACTGCCAATGCAATGCGGGGAGTGAGCTTTATTTCCATAATCATTGGCAATCGTATGTGTTGAAAATTTAAATTGTTTTGAATTGTGTAGTATTTTGATTCTCATTTGTTTTTGGTTGCGTAACATGGCGACTCTTGGACCAGTGAAGTGAATTAGTGTTGTTGTCTAAGTCTGTAATCTATCACGATTATGTGTTGTTATTGAGTTTAAACAGTAAATATATTGAATCTATGGAGTCAGATTGAGTTTATTACAACATAATGGTGACCCCGACGTGATGGATGCTGTGAGTTTATTCCTGTCCTAGAAGAGAAGGAATTTGAAGTACAACAGCACGTGGTCCCGAGTTACTATTTCTTCCAAGTCGAGAAGGAATAAATATGGACAAACTGAAGAAAGGTAGGATACCTGTGAGAAAATGCTTCACAACGACATAAAGGGAATTCTCGCAACAGGTACGTGTCCCGATTTTAACGATGCACTTACTTCAAATTTCAGTCGTTTAGAGGCATTAATGTAGGAGCTTCGTGAATTAGACAGCAAAATAATGGATGCACTTTTAGATAGGAGTGATGATATGGCTGTAATTGTATCAGAAAAAGAAACTTCCGAGAAGTATAACGACGAATTTGAGGTTATACGTGTACAGGTGAATAATGTTTTGACGCACCGTAGATCAGACAGTTCTTTAAGTGAGGCACATGAAAAGGCCTCATATCATAGTCATGATAGGAGGAGAACTTATAAACTTCCCAAGATTGAAATTAAGAAATTTAATGGTGATTTACGCGAGTGGTTAAGTTTTTGGTCGCAATTTCGGAAGATTCACGAAGATGATGGCCTGCATGGTAGTGACGAATTTCAGAATTTACTGCAAGTTATGGAAATAGGAACTGAACCTCATGAAATTGTGCTTAGTTATCCACAGACGTCAGAAAATTACCCGAAGGTCATTCAAGCTCTACAAGAACGGTTTGGAAGAGCGGATCTTCGATTACAAGTGTATGTCAAGAAATTACTGAAGTTAGTGATTTCAAATGCGACGCAAGAGGGCAAGCTTCCATTACCCACCTTCTTAATCAAGCTAGAGTATCACCTTCAATCCCTCAGTAGTTTGAATCTAGCATCTGCAGACCCAAGTACATGGCTCTTTCCATTAGTCGAATCTAGCCTCCCAGAAGAGACATTACGAGCCTGGAAACAAGAAGGAAGTACAAATGGAGAAATTGGGTACAAAACCTAACCACTTAGCTAAGAACTACAAGTCTTCCGTTCACTGCTTACTTTGTGGAAATAAGCACATTACTTTTATGTGTCCTGATTTATCACGAGCTGAGAAGAGTGAATCTAAGATTGAGAAGGAAACGCAACCAACTCAAGTTACATCCGACCTAGCTAACCTACAAACACTGATGGTCAAATTACAAGGTAATAGTAAACAAAAAACAGTACGAGCATTCTTAGACTGTAGCTCACAACGAAGTTACCTCCTTTAGAGTACAGTTAAAGAGTTGAGGCTAGAACCTTGTGCAGAAGAAATATTAACCCATGTTTTGTTTGGCGGAGATCAAACTTCTAGCATTAAACACAAAAGATTCAAAATCAACATAGGAAGAAATGATGGACAATTCACTTGTGAAATAGAGTTACGGGATCATCCTAGAATTTGTCAGTCGATTCCACGAGTGTCAAGATCCTCGGACTTATTGCAAGAGTTGAAAATGAAGATATGGATCAGTGACCTGGGTGATGATTTCCCCGAGATTGAGCTTCTCATATAAGCCAAGATTCTCACAGGAAAGACAGTCCAATTGAAGAATGGACTCTTAGCCGTGGAAACGAAACTCGGACGGACTTTGGCTGGTGAGAGGCAATACCAGTCTGTTGATGTTAATCTGAGTAACCTCACCATCTCAAGGGCTTGTAACGATATGCGAACCATATCTGAGCTTTGGAACCTGGAGACTATTGGTATCTGTGATCAGGTAGAAGACAAAACGACTGTAGAGGTCAAACAGAATCTCCTTAGCACTTTGAAAAGAGATGGCAATGGTCGCTATATAATAAATCTCCCATGGAGAAAAGGTCACCCCGAGATCAGTTGCAATAACCATATTGCAGAGAAGAGACTTGAATCTACAACTGACAAGCTGATGAAGGCAAACCTATTCACCAGTTACAATCAGATTTTCACCGAGTGGAAGAAAGAAGGATTCATAGAAGAGGTACCGAATGAAGAATTAGAAACATGCTGTCATTATCTTCCTCATTAGCCAGTAATTAAATTAACAATCTTGACAACTCATGTTCGTCCTGTCTTCGACGCAAGACAGAAGGTGTTTCACTGAATGACTGTCTAGAGAAAGGGCCCAATCATGTTCAGTTAATTCCAAAGGTACTCCACATATTTCGGGAGAACGTAATTGGAGTTACTTCAGACATTCGAAAAGCCTTCCAAATGATTGAGGTTGCGACGGAAGATCGTGATTTTCTGCGTTTCCTATGGTGGGAGAATTGCGATATGAAGAAAATCAAAGTTTACAGACACTCACGAGTGTTTTTTGAAACTACCTGCAGTCCATTTATACTAGGCGCTTTAATAGAACACCATATTACCAACTTACATAAGGTAGACAAATCCACAGCACATAAATTAATGGAGTCGATGTATGTCGACAACTTTGTGACATCGGTAGCTTTGAAGGAAGAATTTGATACATTTCGAACTGAGAGCATTAAACTGGTGAATGATGCAAAAATGGAACTTAGGAATTGGGTATATTCAACAGAAGGAATCACAGCAATGGAGGACAGTGAAACTGAGAAGGAATACATCACAAAGGTTCTCGGACTACAGTGGAACAGAAGATCGGACACACTGAGTGTTGAATTTAATACAGAATTTTTAGCTCTCCTCGAAGTATTGACGAAGAGAATCTTACTTTCCTTAATACACAAGATTTTTTATATCATTGGGTTTCTCACTCCATCACTTCTCCCATTCAAGTTGTTGTTGCAGAAGGCATGGTGCGTAGGAAATGAAACCAAGAAGGTCAAACAGAAGTGGGACACACCATTACCTGAGAGTATCGCTGATGAATTTCGTAAGCGTTATCAGGAAATAAACTGCTTAAGGGAAGTGGAAGTTCTTCGACTAATCACGGGCAGTGTGAAGGAAAGGAATCGATGGTCGCTTCATATCTTCGTAGACGTCAGCCAACACGCTTATGCCGCTGTGATCTTTTTACGAACTGAAAGTGACCAGGAAGTTTCAGTGCAGCTGCTGTTAACTAAAGCCAGGGTGGCCCCACTTAAAACCATCACTATTCCCAGGCTGGAATTATTAGGCTGCTAGTTGGAAGTAGACTCGCATCAACAGTTAAGTGTGCTCTACATCTACAAAATGTGAGAGAATATTTCTGGAGTAATTCTTCAACCGCATTAGCCTGGATAAGAAGAGACGAACCATGGTCTACATTTGTTGGCAACAGAGCAAAAGACATCAGGAATTTAACAAGTCCAGAGGACTGGAAACATATTCCAGGAATACACAATCCGGCTGATCTCATATCAAGAGGATGTTATCCTACCCAGCTGAAGGAATCCTCGTGGTGGAAAGGTCCGGAATGGTTAAAACGACCAGAAGAATAGTGGCCATTTAATCAGCTGGAAGACAATGAGGATGAAATCACAATCCTAGCAGAAAGGAAGAAGAAGTTGGACTGCACTATGACAATACTAATTCTAGAAATGACAAGAAATTTGAGTTTTTTCTCAACGAGTTAGGGTTATGGCATGGATTCTTAGATTTTGTAGTAATGCAAGGAAGATTAACTGCCATGCAGGTCCCCTACACTTTTCAGAAATAAAGGCAGCAGAGCTGATTGTCATCAAAGGTATTCAATCAGATTCATTCCCAGCTGAGGGTGATAACGTCAATGGGATAAATGTTGTCAGAGACGAGGAAGGTCTCATCCGAGTGAAGACCAAGATGAGAGAGGATCTAATGAACTTCAGATACCCATTGTTGCTACCTAAGAAACATAAACTAGTTGAGGCACTGATTATGGAGCAACATCGACTTCATTGTCATGCCGGTTTGCAGTTTTAATGGCTTATTTGAGGAAAAGGTATTGGATAGTGCAAACTAGGAGGACTGTAAAGAAAGTGATAGCAAGTTGTCTGCAGTGTAAACGTCATAAAGAATGCTGAAACAGAGTCTGCCCCTCTACCTAATGATCGAGTAAAGGATGCCAATGTTTTTGAAGTGGTTGGCATTGACATGGCAGGACCATTAATTCTGAGAGGTAATTCTAAGGTATGGATTGTTCTCTACACCTGTGCCGTCTTCCGGGCAGTCCATTTGGAACTAGTTTCATCATTAAGTACCGAAGCTTTCATTCTTTCATTGAGAAGATTTATCGCTAGAAGGGGCCGTCCATCCTTTATCTATTCTGACAATGGTACTAATTTTGTTGGGGCTCCCAATGCATTTAAAGGCCTAGATCTCCAAGAACTTCAGCAACAACCTAGGTTTCAAGAAATAGAGTGGAAGTTCAATCCCCCTACTGCAAGTTGGTGGGAAGGATGGTGAGAACGTCTGGTCCGTTCCATTAAAGAATTGTTGAGACGAATGCTCGGAAGGTCTGTACTCACTTATGAAGAATTACTAACTTCGCTTTGTGATGTAGAGGCCGTTATTAATGGACGCCCACTGACATATATCAGAGGATCCTGAGGATTTAAATCCTTTGACACCATCAATATTTCTTAACGATGTTGGAGAGGGTTTTATGCAAGATATTGATCATCTCGAGAAAGAGAAGTTCCAGGCACGCCTGCGCTACCAACAACACCTGATGCAAGAACAACGCTTTAGGAAGGAATACCTGTCCCAGCTGATCCAGTGTCCCAAAGGAAAAGGAACATCGACTTTGAAGGAAGGTGATGTGGTTCTGGTTGGTTGCGAGCAACAAAAGAGAGTGGAGTGGCCACTAGCAAGAATAGTGTCTCTCTTTCCTGGCAAGGACGTTGTATCTCGGGTGGCCAAGTTAAGACTGAAAGATGGATCACTGATAAGACCTATTGAACGACTCTACCCTCTGGAGATAGACACTCGTGAGGACCCTTTGGTTTCCAAAGCCTCTTCACCTGATAACATTCCCCATGGGTACAGAACCCGTAGTGGTCGCAGAGTGGTCCCCAATCCAAAAATACTCCTCTTAAGTTATAGACTATGGAACTGTGCTGAAGAAAGGGTCCTGTGATAGTCGCAGGCATAAGTTATTTGTGATATCAAAGTGACTGAAATTATTCCCACAATTTCAGGGTGGGAGAAATTTTGAGAATTTAAATTGTTATGAATTGTGTAGTATTTTGACTCTCATTTGTTTTTGGTTGCGTAACATGGCGACTCTTGGACCAGTGAAGTGAATTAGTGTTGTTGTCTAAGTCTGTAATCTATCACGATTATGTGTTGTTATTGAGTTTAAACAGTAAATATATTGAATCTATGGAGTCAGATCGAGTTTATTACAACGTTATGTAAACTCTCAGTGGACGGATATGGAAAACACTCTTTTAATACTGTCCATATGCTTGTACAAATGCAATTTACTATTTCATTTATAGTACTGATGCCAAATCTGTAGGCGTAGTGCTCCAAATGAAACCGTGGCTGTTAAATAAATTATTAAGGATAGTGCAGAAGCTATTGTTTAGGCTACTCAGGGGCCGGCTCACAAGAGAAATCTGTAAAAGTATTTCCACTGGCCAGGTATCCTTAAAAAAAATTTGACTGCATTAGAATTGATGTGAGATAAACATAGAACGCTAGTGTTTTCATTAGTTTACTTAATATTTTTATTAAACGTAGCTATAGAGAAAAAATATTTATGCTTAAGTGAATGCAAAAATGTTCCATAAACAATAACTGGAGAGCCCTTGCCGAAAAACTAATTGCTATATTTCTAGTATTTTCAGGCAAACTCGTAATTTAAAAATTGATATAACGTCAAGAATCTATGGAAGAAATCCATCAATAGTCAAAGAGCAGGGGGAAATATGTTCGGGAGCGAAGACAGCAATAAATATGTCTACCATGAAAAACTCGCCTTTCTGAAGAAAACCATAAACATGAGGGACACCGAGTCTAGTTTTGGTGGTTCAGAAGCTCCAAATGAAACCGTGGCTGTTAAATAAATTATTAAGGATAGTGCAGAAGCTATTGTTTAGGCTACTCAGGGGTCGGCTCACAAGAGAAAGAAAATAGGTCATTGAAAGTCAAAATTCTCGAGGCTTTATTGTAGCGAAGACCGTCATTTGTCTTTCTATAAAGGCCTTCTTCCTTCACTTTGGGAATTTACTAATGATAAAACTTTACAGTTTTGGACCGAGGCCACCAGTCTCATACAAAATATTAAAAGAGCTCGGATTGTTCAGCACCAACCAACATCTCACCAGCCGGCTATGTACACTATAGGTACTTTGGGCGAACCCCAGCACAAACTTTCTCAAACAGGGAGCCTCAATCACTAATCCCTGCCCGCCTATACATGTTACCACCCACTGAAATTTCATAAGACAGTTCCCTCTTTGATTTAGATTTTAGTATCCATATGGTTAATTAGTATGAACGCTGTTGGAAGTTAAGAAGGATATTTCTTTCAAACTTATAGAACACACAATTCACTAAATTAAATTGAATGAAAAATCACATTGCAGCCTATTTCTTTCCACTCTGTGCTGTTCCCTTCAAAGTGTATTATTATTAATAATATAAATAAGAACCCATCTCCTTTATTATCAATATTTCCAAGTTTAAAATTTTTCAGCAGCACGATAAGAGTTTTGATGCACTTATAAACCCTACTTTCTCACCGACCTTATTTGCGCTAAGTACTACAAGGTTTCAGAAAAAAACAATTTAAAAGTTGATAACACAGTACTGTGCATTTTGAATACAAGAGAAATAATTGCTCTTATCTCATAGCGAGGCGTTCAACTGGTTGTATAGAATCCTTCATTTTGATGATTTCGCGAGGTTGTGTAACTTGCGCAGCAGTTCATCGAAGTAGGATACTGACATCCGAAAGTAGTTAAAGAAGCTTGCCATCGTCTACTCTCAAGTCATGAAACAGTGTGGCAAATACTCCCACCTGATTTCTCTGTTCCATCACCGGGTGCGCCCACTATCTCCCGCTTCGTTTCGTTTTTCTTAAGTGTAGAAGGTAAAGTAAACGAAGACGATGATAGTCCATATTTATTTATTTATTTATTTAGTTATTTATTTATTTATTTATTTATTTATTTATTTATTTATTTATTTATTTATTTATTTATTTATTTATTTATTTATTTATTCTTGTGGTTTACCGTTGCACGAACACATCGACGGTTTTCAGTGAAACAGGGGTGAGAAAGGGCGGCTCTACTTCCTTCCACCTCTAGCCTTTTCCTACCCCATCGTTGCCATAAGACCTATCCGTGTCGATGAGACGTAAAAAATATCCTTTCGCCACTACTCTAATTACACAAAGTTTTCCAACACTGTTTCATCCCAGTATTATTCTCCCTATGTCTGCTTATTGTCATAGTTGTTATGATTTATCTTTCGTTCTCCTGGTATAAGTTTAATCAAAGTGTTAACTGGAAACGGGGTAAAATAATTAGAATATGGTTAGGATTTCCTACTTACCAACTAATACATTTTTATTAAAAAACCGGTATCATTTAATTACAGCTTACAGGAAGCTCTTAAAACTTCTCGTACCTCTAAGCATACCCATCCTTCTTCCAAGGTATACGGCCTTAATCGGATATAAAGTAATCCCTAATAGCGTTCGCCTCTTGAGAATTCCGATGTGGTTTGTTTCCCTGCGGCTCTGTCCCTTTGTCGGCTTGGATCACTCTGAGCCATGATCCTGGAATGATACTATCATCTTGGGTGTCAGTGTCAAAATGTCCCCTGAGGACCTTTCTTGAGGGAGTTGTGGAGATAAATGCATGTGGTACTCAGAGTCACTGCATTTTCTAAACTAATCTCCATAGGTTTTCTAAATACTCAGAAAACACTGGCCAGCAATCCGAAGTTTTTTTCTACTAGTCTGTGAGCACGTGAATGTCGGTAATTGTAGATTCCATGAGGTGGACCTTCGTCGTAACAACCCACGTAAGGTTTCATAACGTGCTCTTGTAACGGAAACGCATCATTAGCCACAAGAACATGTTCCTCTTCATGGAAGAGGACCTGGAGCTGGGAGAGAAAATTTGTTGTCAGATAAATTATTGTAAAACACAGTTTCCCGGAATACTCAACCGTCTGAAATTCTTCAATGACATCCAATATTAGCGTACAGGAACCAATATGTGACGTCAGCGACTGCTATCAACACGATGCTGAAAGTTCCCTTCTAATTAAAAAGTTGATTACTAAGTCCTTTTGGTATGTTATAATGGAATGATAATTCCATAAGCCTTGTGACACAAAAGTAAGCATTAAATAAGCTAGGGAAGGTGAAGATACATGTCCTAGACTGTATAGGCAAACACTGTTAACGTCTGGGACAAAATAAATTATATTTGGTGTAGTTTGTTTGTTTGTCCATCCCTTGTCCCGTTTCTCTAAGGGGTCGGGTCTGAGGTGAGATGAATCTGTCATGGCGGGATTTTATGACCGGATGCCCATCCTGACGTCAACCTCATCAGAGGAGTTAATGCGATGAAATGAGTGACATGATATACAACAGTAGGAATGAAGAGGATGAAACCCGGTGCCGGCACATAGCCTACTCCTGTCGAATAGCACCAAGGGGTCTGCCCAAGGCTTAACGTCTCCATCCGACAGACGAATCACCATCATAAGCGTCATATGCCCTCGCTACATATGAAGTCGAGCACCATGGCTAAATGGTTAGCATGCTGGCCTTTGGTCCAGTGGGTCCCGGGTGAGATTCCCAGTCGGGTCGGGAATTTTAATTTTCATTGGTTAATTCCGACGGCTCGGGGGCTGGATGTGTGTGACATCTTCATCATTAGAAATCATCATTAGAAATCCTCAAAGACGCGCAGATCGCCTATACGGCGTCAACGGCGTCAACTCGAAAGACCTGCACCAGGCTTCTTCGGAGGCCACACTAATAAAAACTCCCTATGAGCACTGCGGAGAGGTTTGGAATTTAATCCAGGCTTTTCAACGCAATCTAGCGATTAGAAGTTGTATATCACCACCTCCCGTACCGTGCTGGCCAACAATCCGATAGTGAAAGTTCTTTCGAACAACGGGACTCGAACCGGCTAACCACGGTGTCAGACCGTTTAGACTTCAACGCCTTAACGATCATGGCTGCCAGTAATAGCCAAATAATTGTAAGAGGAGAATGTAATGCATGTACCGAATTTAATGAATTGCAATGAACGAATGCTCTCTCTCCAGGTTCAGACGATCCGAAACCAGGGGATGGGAGTATTCTACTGTATTTAATTTGAACGTATTATTCATTTTTCAGCAAGCTGCAATGATCTGTTATTCTTATTACAGGACGAGACTTTGAAAACTGAATATTTACTCTGCGTTGCAACTCTAGACTCTGCAGAAATTTCAGTGGATTGTCCACCACATCAAATTTTGTAAAACATGGATTTATTATTATTATTATTATTATTATTATTATTATTATTATTATTATTATTGTTCCGGGGTTTTTCGTGGTCTGTACCTGGAGGTACACCTCAACGCCGCGCATTCAAAACTAGCGCCTAAATGAACTCCTCTATTGGTGAAACAGTGAAACTGAAACTACACCAACTTAGAAATTTACTCAGATGTCACCACTAAAATATTACCGTATGTAATTTTGTTATTATGCAGTTTCCAAACCTGAGTGAATTTCTACTTGTTTTGTTTGACATTCATCAAGAAGTTTGGACATTCTTCCACATGTGACACCACCAAAAACTATGATCATGCACCCTGGTGCGAAGTGAAAGAACCTATAATTTAAAGGTTTTGTATTTCTAGGTTTTTTTAACTAATTGATGTTCATTTATTTTTGGGTTGGCAATATTTACCTTTTCTTTCCGCCAATTTTGAATCCAACCAGTCACTAATTTCTGTAATTAATGTTCTACCAATCAACGGCTTCTTCTTCGATTCAGAGTGTAACTTTGAAAGTGACCAATAAAAATGAGAGGGTATGGCTGGTTTCGTCTTGAAGGATCTCGTACCTTCCCTGAGGCTTTTCACGTCTCTTGGCCAATTGATCGTCATCTTATTGAGTGTGTGTGTCAAAGCAGGAGGCGGGTCAGCAGTACATCAACAAGGTAATGGCACCATAACATCTTTCTTTCTTGTTAACTCTGCAGTTTAACTCGAGGAAAAGGTCTGAATCATTAACTATGTAACCTACTTTTCCTAAAAATGTAACTTTCTTCCGGCCAATGTAAAAACTTCATAAAATCTTTATCTGTAAACGAGGGATGGAGAGTGATATACCCTCTCAAGCTCCCCTTCATCTTGGTTTGAGGTGGCTACGTTTTGTAACTGTTTTCTTCCTTTCCGTAATGGATTAATTTATCCTTATACGAGTCACCTCAGTAGTTTGGGTATAGCCCCTGTTTCATCGGCCTAGTGCCCTTTAGGTTTTAAGTGTTCATATCTAGGAGTGTAAGTATTCGCCTCCATTCATTTTGTGTCTGGGCCAGTTATTTAACCGTTATTCTTTTTCTATGAAGGCCCAGCAGGTTGGGTATTAAATACCCCTGTATAATCATTTTCCAATTGTAAGTGTTACCTTGAAAGGCCAGAAATTGTAAGTTGATGTTGCCTTGAGTAGGCTTGGAAAACTGAGAGGCTGTTAGCTCTTTTTCAAAGTTTTGTAAGATTAATGAATGCCTCTTGAAGGCTATATGTTGTAATTTTGGGAGCAAGTGCTCTTTGAATTGGGGGATTTCTGCCCTTGTACAAATGTGTGCTCTTAATTTGAGCTAGTAGCTCAGGAAATTGTAAAACTAGGGGCTTAAAACCCAAAGTGTTAAGGTTCCAAATCTTGGACTTTTTTCCAATCTTGTTCAATGATTGCTACTTGTACCTGCAATATTGTCATGAAAATCTTGTCATGTGTGAAGTTCTGAAATTATAACCTTCAGTTTAAGTTTTAAATTCAATTCAGCCCTGGACCTCAAGAAAAAACAAAAGAGGGCGCGAGCAGCGGAATGCAAGACTTACGGACAACGATAATGAGAATTCACAGACATAGCACTCCCAATCATCAGTGCCAGCCCTGGACCTCAAGAAAGAAACAAAAGAAGGAGCGAGCTGCGGAATGCAACATAATGTAGTGCTGTTTACAGCCATTAAATACGCATACATATTGCCCCCTTCATGCCGGGCTCAGCTCTGCCGGTGCGCGAGAGTCTCAAGGGTAGACCGTCGCTTATCGGCTGTGCAGAAAAATTTTAAAGGGCAGGGATAGCATAAGGACTAGCGGCAAATGAAAGGAAAGCTAAATATGTTTTTCACATTTATTATGACTAACACTCTTCCAAAAATAATATTTAAAATTACAAAATCTAGGAAATTTTCATTGGTATTATTTCTTCTCTTCAGGCTATTACTGGTAAGGAATCTTCAACAATTAAAAGGACGGCAGATGTTCGAGTCTGCAATTATAACACCAGATGTTAATTTACATTTAACTTAATGACAAAATTAAAATGAAGTTTGAGAAGATCTTCTCCAATAATAATTAAACT
The DNA here is from genome assembly GCF_040414725.1 of Anabrus simplex. NCBI lineage: Eukaryota > Metazoa > Arthropoda > Insecta > Orthoptera > Tettigoniidae > Anabrus > Anabrus simplex. The sequence goes on along the minus strand of NC_090265.1, from coordinate 611,082,980 downwards.
ATTTTGAAAATTAAAATATTTCCTCTGGATTCATTATAATATTAATGGAAAAAGTGATCACTTTCTCCTTCTTATAAAAATTAAAATAAAATTTTTATTCCATGAAATTATTATTAATTCGTCTTCCTTAGTCTTTAAATTTACCAATTAATTTATTTTTATAATTATATAGTGATTAATTTTCACATGATCATCTTAAATTTGACGTCATGTCAACTTATGTGTTATTCATTTATGTGCAATAAATAGTCATGTAATATCTACAAATCCGAGTTCGTGACTTCGATCCACTGATATGGCCTTTGCTTATTCATTTTTCTTTAGTAGTTAAGACCCTATTCTATCTTAAAAATCAATAAAATTTACTAAAGATTCATATTCCATCAAATTGTGAACACACGAAACTGTCATAAAATCTACCAAAATTTTGCGCGAATAGCGGGGAATATCACCACAAACACTGACAATAAACATCACAGTAGACAAAATATAGACAAATCTCACACAACACATTCACACAAAGGCACACGGTAACATTATAAAAATATTTACACGAATACTAACCCTTGATTATTATTTTTAACTTTAATCTAAATAAGGGAAAACATTCTTAAGATGACAATATCATGTAAAAATCTTTGCGTCAACTTGGGATGTGATAGAGTTCAGATTATCATTTCGATGAAAAATTTTACCATACGACGATGTCGATGGGAATATTATGAACAGAAATCGTCCGAAATTATTGGTTAAGAATGTCTATAACACCGGTCAAAATTTAAAATACGCGCTTGCGGCTCATGAGTTGCTGTATTAATTTTATTCTCTTACTATTTGTGGCTCTCAATTAATCTGTGCTCAAATTGAAGAAATTATGTTAAGTAACATATTTCCTTCTCAAAATGACTCTATAATGGGTACACAAATTATTCCACTAACTATAATGTCCATCTACAAGTCAAAATAATAACCATAGCACAGTAAAATATACAAGTGTTCCGTCAGGATACTGCCGTATTCCAGGCCTATATTTACACAAAATGAGCACACATTAATCTCGATCAAGAATAAATAATATTATACTCATGGCCCTATTCAAGTTTTTAGCCCATAATTAAATAGATTTATTTTTATTGTTATTATTATTATTATTCCTGACCGTGCAAGATTACACTCGCGAACGCTACTGTATGATAACATTCAGATGACTCTAGCGTATCTCAAATCCAACGAGACGTCGTATAATTGTAAAGTGAAGTTTATCACAGTGAAAAGTATTGAAATACTGTCCCATCTGGTTTCAATTAAAATATAAAATCATTTTAAACGCATCCAAGATTAACGTAGAGGTCAAATTAAATTTAGTTCTCCTGCCACAATGAACTCGGGACAGTCGAAATCTTTCTCGATGACACTCACTCAAATAACTATCTAATAGAGTTCAATGCACATTCATTCAGTAACACAAACTACCTCTCACCAAGGAAAGAAGGAAAGAAAAATCTATCTATGACAATACTAATAGAAGTTACTCTAAATGAATAAGGAAAAGCTATGTTTACACAACTTTTACATGTACAGACAGAAAAGAAAGAAAATAATTTTTTTAAATGGTACTCATGTGACTGTTGACTGCTGGATTCTGGTTGATGACCTAGGGCATTATCCCCTTACGCACCATCGAATCAAGTCTCGTCCATGTCTGAGGTGCCTTACATAATTAGAAGCTCATTGAGGACGTGAGGACGTACAGGAAGCAGCAGCATAACTCATTTTGTGGAAGGGCAGGCATCTTGAAATGTGCTCGAACCAGTAGTCTTCCTCTCCTGATTTCCTCGTGAAAAGCTGAAACTGACAAACAAGTCTTAGAAAAGTTCAGGACACACGCCCGATGCTTGATGAGATGGATAAAATAAACTTAACTTTTGTGAATCTCCAATTAATTGTAGTCAGAATTTTGAAAATGTCTGAATTGCTGTATGTTAGGTTTTCAAGGCCTTATGTGAGGTAAAGTTCCCCAGCGAAGCAAAAGACGTCTAATCTCGACCGTAGTTGTAGTGAGAATAATTCTCAGACGTTGAGTTCAGAAGTAGAAACCAGGATAAAAATTTCCTTGGGAAATACCACTATCTCGTCGTCTTAAGACGGAGGTGTGTCTCTTAATTACACTTGATTGGTTGATCCATAATACTCATGCGAAGATTGTCGTTTTATTGGCTGCCATAGTCTTACGTCAATCGTCCTTGATATTATCGATCGCATGGCTTATGCAGTGTTCACCTTGTCACGTGGCACTCGCAGCTGATTGAAGGACATCTAACAGTATTCTCGGCTCACTCCCTCGCGTGCTGGCCCAACTGGAAAATCCAGTCACCAGGTGACTGGTTCTCGCCGGCTTGGAAGTGATGAAATTCCCTTCCTGGCGGTCGAAATAATGTCCCAACTCACTGTTGTAATAAATGTTCTTTCTTAATAAAATATTACCACTTGAAGGGTACAATATTTCTTGCTAGTTACAGCGGTATTTCTTAATCAACCTCCGACTTGAGACTTTATTTGAGTAAAATAAATTATTATCTTCCATTTGTGACAAATAATACGTGACAAATATTACAATGATATTTCGTGGATCAACATTTTATTTATTTATTGGTGACAAAAGGTCCCATGAGCCTCTGGCTCGTGATAGGGACAATACAGTACATACTTTTTTAAGGCAACACAACAATTACGTTTCATATACAATGGCTTTTCTGTAAAGTGACAAGTACATTTTTATTTTATTTTTTTACATGTTAGGATCATAGTTTTTCAGAAGTATATTCAGATATTGCATGGCTGTAATATACTAAATATGGACAATATTTATATTATTGTATTAATTAAAGCAAGTTATATAGAGATTATACTATGATATCTGTAAAAGAGTAATATTCCTTCAGTTTTTTTTCTTAAAAACATATAACCGATTTAGAGTTCTCTATAACAGGAGGCAACACATTATATTCCCTAAACATTGATGATTCTATGCCTTTCACTCCGTACTTTATTGAATTAGAGTGAGAGGGATATATCCTTAATGATCCTCTAGTTTCATATCCATGAATTTCACTAAAATGGGGGAAGTTAACAGTAGAATGGGTTAATTTCCTGTCTGGCTTATACATAAAGACTGCCGATGAAAATGCAATTTGTTTATGGAATGGCAGAATATTTGACTCTGAAAAATCTTCATGTGACGGTTTGAGGAAGGGGAATCCATACATGATTTTGATGGCTCTTTTTTGCAGGATTTCCAAATTATTTCTAATTAACATATTCCTCACCAATATTCCTTTTCTTTTTCTGAATTTCCCGACACCATTTTGCGGATTACTTTTCCTTTTACGATAATTTCCGTTCATTTCTTCAGCTCGCTCAGCACATTCACTCTCTGTGTCCTCCATGTTTTTTGTTTACAAGCAGTAGCCAGGGTCACCAACACTGATGCAATGAACATTCTGGAGTAGGTACATATTCACGAATCATCACAGACATCGTACTCTAAGTAATGACTTTATTTTAATGATAAGTTACATTAAAATTCTTATGTAATGGTCATAATGTTAGCCGCTCTCGGCAAATTCCTTCTTTCAATCATCGGTTCACCACCACGCTACACCACAATGTTAGTGCTAAGCCTGCAATGTTTCGTATAATTATTTAATTTCTGCTCTATAGGGGTTAGCCCATTTTTGCATTCCGACAAAGGCTCTCAGGTTAAACACTCAAATTTTCACCCACTGTATTTCCTCTAAATGATCCCTGCTGATATTAGGGCATGTAGGAATAGTTACTATTCACGTTGCTCAATAGATAGCAGCACCTAACTCACTTTTTTAATTTTGAGAGTTAGACCGTTTTTGCGAGCATGTCTTCAAATGCACGTTGTAATTTTCCGTAATGTCTGTCTGTCTGTCTGTCTGTCTGTCTGTCTGTCTGTCTGTCTGTCTGTCTGTCTGTCTGTCTGTCTGTCTGTCTGTCTGTCTGTCTGTCTGTCTGTCTGTCTGTCTGTCTGTCTGTCTGTCTGTCTGTCTGTCTGTCTGTCTGTCTGTCTGTCTGTACACGCATCACAAGAAAACGACTGAAGAGAATTGAATGAAAATCGGTATGTAAAGTCGGGGAATAAGTCGCTAAAATCTAGGCCGTAAATAATTTTATTTACGCTGAGTGAAATGGTAGTTTAGGGGAAGGCCTAAAATTGAATTCTCTAATATTTGTTATTAATGGTCCTGTCGATAAATACAGCATAACTAAAGTTATATAGTATAAAATTTCCGACCTTTTATGTCTTATACATTTTTACCGTATCGGTTATGATAACAGAGATACCGGTATCCATAAATTTAGATTTTTGTTGCTAAGTCCATATCAACGCCGAGTCACGAGAAAAAGGGTAAACAGAATTTAATGAAAGTCGGCATGTAAAGTCAGGAAATACGGAACTGTAGTCTACGCCATAAATAATTTTATTCTCGACGATGCCGAAATATAAATATTACATGCCAGAAAACTGAATCTTCATGATGCTCATTATAGTTCAAGTTTCATTATGATACAGATTCTCCACCAAACAGAGTTCAGATTTTCATTATGATACAACTGTTTGACCAATTAGGTAAGGATAACATCGCAACTGCGCTCAACGCACTAGCTTCACACTTGTTTCCAAAATCAAACATGTCGGACACACATATTAACATCAATTCACCTTCTACTTCCAATATGCCACAACCACATAGCACATTTCCGCAAATTCACTTCACCAACTGTACAATATGCCTTTGCTGGCAGGACCTAGTGTTTACACTGCACTATGTCTTCTGGTATAGGCTAGAGCAATTTTGTTATTTTCATAGATCTGTCTCTGTCATATCCTTGGCTTTGACAACATGAACGTGACTGAGGTATGAGCGATGCTAGTAATGCCAATCCTTATGCACCCAGTCCCTGCTATGAATGGTGTGAAAATGTTGCTTATAGGGTCGGTTGGTGTATGCATTTCAGTGGGCTTGGCAGACTGATATGTAATAGCAACTCTGGCTCAGTGAGGAAAGCAACGGGAAACTACCTCACTCCTCATTTCCCTAGTACGCCTCTTCAGTGATGCCTAGGCCATCTATGACAGCTGATGGCAGAGCTGTTGAGGATCCCACCAGTGGCATCGCTGACGGACTGAACATACATACATACAACTGTACAATAAATAATTTGTATTTGAAATAAAGCTAGGTTATGATATCCTTCTATCAAAATTTTGAAAACATACGACATTTTCAAAGTCTCTGATCCACTCACGGAAAATAAATAACCCAGCACATGCGCTCTGCGTTCTGCTCAGTAAACTCAACTGTCAAGCGATATCTCGACAGAAATTTATAAATATTTAAATAATAGAGTTATAATTATCGTCGAGCATTAACAGTCGTATGGTATGCAACTCGCCTATAATGGTAACCAGCTGTACTACCCGGCGTAGCCCGGTCGGTTTAGGATGTTTACTTTTAAGATTAGTATCACCAGTTAGTTATGATAAAGTGAATTTTTATAGAATTCCTTTCTGTGATATGGATTTTCACCATCTATTATATAGTTTTAGAGTTATTTAGATGGGTTTGATTTCAGGTTTTAAATGATTTCATTTTTTAGTAAAATTTTATCCTTGTGGAAGCTCGAATTGATTGGGAAGTAATTGATCCTCTCAAAAAGATATTAAGTGATAACTTCATGTATTTATCAGTCACGGTATAGATATGATCTACACGATTTCAACTCTCATTGAGACTCTCACCAATCAGCCTTAAGACCCCAACCGCAGTGGATTCAACACTAATCTCGGTCATTTCATACTATTCACTACAAAACCCCTTTCAGTGCACCGTCCCAATGGAGGCTGAACGTCGACTTAAACGATATTTAGGAGGTCACAACAATGAATTCGACATTAATATCAGTTATTTTCTATTATTTTTAAATAATGGAAAATGCCATGCCCTCCCATTCCCCACCCCCTGTGGGGATTGGTGTTTTATCTCCATAGCATTCTTTTTTCCAGATGGTAAGTCATATATGTACCAAGTTTTGTTGAGAGCTATTTTGAATATTACCCGCATACATCCATATATGACGATTATTTTTACATTCATTTCCACCCCCTTCTCAACCTCAATATTCGTTTCACTATTCCACACTATTTTCGATTATTTTTACATCTCAGCCCTTCCCACCCCACCCTATGCGTGCTAGGTCTACCACACCTCCTCGCAGTTTGTCTTACGATAGTAAGTCATAAGTGTACCAAGTTTGGCTGAAATCTCTCCCGTAGTCCAGCAAACTATGGATTCAACACTAATATCGGTCGTTTTTAGTTTTAATTATATTTCGCCCCCTTCCCTAGAGCTTCTAGGGGTGTCTTGTCCCCGCAGTATCTTTAACAGATAGTAGATAATATTTCTACCAAGTTTTTAACACCTGTGCTGGAACATACATACAAACACCCAAAATCTCGGTCATTTTCACATTTACTTTGCTTCAACCCTTCTCACAACCCTGTTTACTGGGGCTCAACTTGGACTTAAACGACATCCGGAGTGTCACTATTCATTTTAGCGATCCCGAAGGATTCGACACTATTTCCGATTATTTTTATATATCATTCCCCTCTAGTCCCCACCACCCCAAAGGGTGATGAACTTGGACTTCAACAAATTTCGGAGTGTCACTATTTATCTCAGCCACCCTGCAAATGATGAATTCGGCTCTCTTTTCTATTATTATTATTATTATTATTATTATTATTATTATTATTATTATTATTATTATTATTATTATTATTATTTCTCACTCGCCCTCGCTCCCGCCCCAAAGGGGGCTGAAATTGGACTTTAAAATCCGGAGTGCCACTATTTATCTCAGCGACCCCGAAAACTATGAATTCAACACTATTTTCGATTATTTTTCTAACTCGGCCCCAAGCCCCCCCCCCCCCTCCTTTAAGGTTGCTTGTGGTATCTTTCCCCCACGAGGTTTGTTTCCTGATACTAAGTCATAAGTGTACCAAGTTTGGTTGAAATCGCTCGAGTGGTTTAGGAGGAGATGCAATACATACCTATAGACCTATAGATTACATAGACTCACCTTTGCTCGTCGGGAACTCCCAGTTGCTCTTCGTTAGGAGGGGGGTGATAACTCTTGTCATTCCATTGTTGATATTCTATATTTTTAACAGTTTCTTAAATATTTTACATGTCTAATACACAGCTACATTCTTCAAAATGGGCAGACCTATCAAATTTGGTATTATGACATGAAAGTACATCTCGATCACGGCATGTTGGATTGCTATTTCAAAATAATAGGCATAAGAATGCACCTCCTATCAAGAAAAGCACTTTGTAAGTCAATGCGGCGTGTTTTCATCCTCCTATATACGGCAAACACTATCCTCATCACGACGCGCAGGTCGCCTACGGGAGTCAAAACACAAGACCTGCACGTGGCGAGCCGAACATGTCCTTGAGCACTTCCGGCACTAAAAGCCATACGCCATTTCATTTAGTGGACTATCATGATATAGCGTAAGCTGCCGTCGCCTAGCGACAATCTGTCCATCAAGTCGATCCAGTTTTGGTGCGGCTTTGCAATTTAATAAAATTACATAAAATTACTCATTATAATAAAACTGCCTTACCGATTTCGTTCAAACCACTTTACAACCCCTTTCAGATGTAATGAGAACAAATTGTGAAAATTTCAGCGAAATCGGTCCAGTAGTTTTTGAGTCTATTAACGTCAAATATACCAACCTATAGCTAGCTAGTTGTTTTACGTCGCACCGACACAGATAGGTCTTTCGGCGACGATCAAATATACCAACATCTAATTTTATATATATAGCTATAAGACACGAGTATGTTTATAAAACGAGCGGAACATAATGTACTATTATAAGATGTCCTAATACCACAAAGTCGAAAGAAAACTAAATGTGAGGGCCTACAATATAGAAAGCTCATAAAATTGATCAACAATAACATTGCATTGACCATTGTTTGTTGTGATGTGCTTTGTGTCTTCTGCTGCCAGATAATCCGTTATATGGGATTACTGCTTGTCCAGAGTATAACAGCCCCTGAATATTGGTGGGAAGTACCTGGAGAGTTAGATCTCTCTTCTGTAGCCTGCCATTCCTCTGGCTCATAAATTTTCTGATACTACTTGTACGTAACACACTGGTTCACCATAGCATTCCAGCTATTCAATCCCTACTCTGAGGCATTGATTGGAATGAGCGGTGTGCACACGTAACGTGGCAGAGGAGCGTCCGCGGCTGTCTGCGGCCTGGTCATTCCAGCACTAGAAATTTGGACTGTTAGATCGGCGCCATAAGACGGTTCGTTAAAAGTGAAAAAATGTGCGGTTTTTCATTCGATCGAGTGTTCATGGTAATATTGCTTTTAATCGCTGCATTCCTACTGAAAAAATGTGCGGTTTTTCATTCGATCGAGTGTTCATGGTAATATTGCTTTTAATCGCTGCATTCCTACTGACGTCATCGTAATGACCTGTGTTGACTTCAGTTGAGAAAACCACAAAGACAGTGTTTCTGAGAATTCCGTAGCGAAGCAGGGGTACATAAGCTAGGGGGCCGATTTCCTAAAAATCCGTTAAGGATTTAACGTCACGTTAAACTGCTTTAACGGGATAGTTAACAGAATGGCTGTTTCATCAACCTTCGTTAACGTTAACGCACCGTTAAACTCTCTGTTACTTTAACGTAGCACTCTCGTCCTGGTAAGCTGCTTAACAACATGTTAAAATAAAAAATGGCTGGAAGAGATTTTGTGTTCGGTGCTCAGGTGCTCTATAGATTACGCTCAAAATGCTGAGAGACAGGAAGTTTCATGGAGAAGAAATGACGAACTTGAACTAACAGGAATGCAGTTTTTGGAGCTATATAGATTATCTAAACCTGTCGTGAGGAAAGTACGCGAAGAGATAGAAGAGAGGTCAGAATACCGTAGGCCTGCAGGACGAAATTAACCCCTGTTTCGGTGTTTCCAAAGCGCCATTGCTGATTACACTGAGGCATTATGCAACGGGACCATTTAGTTCGTTACGGGAGATATCAGTACGGTATTGTAAACTGTAGAAGAGGGATAGGTAGGTCTAATTAAACTAGTATTCCATTAATCTTACTCATATCTAAGAAACATTGAGTGGAATTATAAACTGAAAGGACGGGAGAGCATAAGCCTACACTATGTATAACCTGGTAGGCCTAATTTCTAATATGATTTTGCTACCGTACTGTAGTTATTAATGGTGTGTACAGTTAATATAATTTAGCTTCAAAACCTCTGAATGGTAATATAAAAGAGATATCTCACACAATAACAAGAATGCTATAAAACTAAAGAATTATATATTAGGAGAGATATAGGTATTGCACTGATATTCCATTAACTTATACTACACCTTGTATAACCTGGTACGCCTAATTTCTAATATGATTGTGCTAGTGTAGTTATTAATGATGTGCCCAGTTAATAAAATGATAAAATTCAGCTTATAAACCTCTGAATGGTAATAACCAAAGCATCGTATTGAAATACAATTTCAAAGGAAGGGGTATCATAATCAAATGTAGCCTACACCATGTACCGTATAACCCAGTAGGCCTAATTTCTAACATGATCTTGTAGCTATTAATGATGTGTCCAGTTAATAAAATTCAAGCTTAAAAACCTCTGAATGGTAATACAAGAGAGATTTCTCACACAATAACAAGAATGTTTTAAAACCAAATAGAGATACGTATTATATTCACTTACTACACTTAAGAAAATGGAAATTGCAACACCATGGAGGCATTGGTCGCTTGTGTTGATTTTCAAGATATGGAACGATGCCATGTAGGTATGTAAACGATCAAAGTTTCAAACCCATTGGATTGTTCCTACAGGTCTCCCCACGTGATTGGTCGCGGAGGAATCAACTCCAGTATACGGACTCTGGTGTAGCGTAGTTTACTTGCAGTCTGTGCAGTAAAGTGTTCCCCGTCAAACATGCCTCGACGGCAGAGAAGAGCACACTATCAACAACTGTCTCCGTTTGAGAGGGCTCGGATAATTGGGCTGTGTGAGGCTGGATTATCGCTAAGGACTGTCGCTGCAACTGTTGGCCGACAGGCATCTACGGTACAACGTGTATGGCAGCAGTGGTCAAATGAAGGTACCTACACTCGTAGACCTGACACAGGCCCAGCCCGACAGACAACTGTGAGAGAGGATCGCCGCATCATTCGGATGGCCCGGATGGCCCGGATGGAACCCCATGCAACAGCAGCGCAAATTCGAGCAGCTGTGGCACCCCACGTTACACAACAAACAGTTGGTAATCGCCTGCGTGCAGCTGGCTTACGAGCCCGTGTCCCTGCAGTAGGTGTTCCATTGACCCCAAAACAGCGACGTGTAAGGCCGGCCTGGTGTCGATAAAGATCGACGTGGGTCGACGAATGGCATAGGGTCGTCTTTAGTGATGAATCGCGCTTCTGTCTTGCCCGCAGTGAAAGCCGGAATCGTGTGCGCCGACGTATCGGAAAGAGGGGCCGCCCAGATCTTATCATCGAGAGGCACACAGGGCCAACACCAAGCATTATGGTCTGGGGAGCTATTGGCTTTAATGTGAAATCGCAATTAGTGCTTGTTGAGGGCACTATCACTGCTCGACAGCACGTTGAGTACGTTGATAGGGTACTTATGATGGCGAGCATTGCTATTGGGATGTTTCAGCAGGACAATGCCCGGGTTCACACTGCACGCATCTCCAAAGAAGCTCTCCACGATATCACAACCTTAGAATGGCCCGCCAGATCCCCGAACCTCAGTCCTATTGAACATGTGTGGGACATGATGGGTCGACAACTGGCCAACCGTCCTCAGCCACCCACAACTCTGGAACAACTGACCCCTGCAGTGCAGCAAGCATGGGCCACAATTCCTCAGGAAGCGATCCAGGGCCTTATTGACTCCATGTGTCGACGAATTCATCAATGTATTGCAGCTCGTGGTGGGCACACCTTGTATTGATTGTTGTCCAACTTGCGGTCAGAGGGACCTGAAAGTGTAATCATCGAAGCACAACCGAACACTCGTCCTGCATGTTCATTTGCAGCAATATAGCACAACTCCTTCTGGGTGATGCAATTTCCATTTTCTTCAGTGTATATCATTAAGTTATTAACATCTAACAAACGTTACATTTTTTATTGAAATATAAATTCAAAGAAACGGGGATCACAATCACAAGTAGCCTACACCATGTAAAGCCTGGTAGGCCTAATTTCTAATATGATTATGCTGCTGTAGGTAGGTTATTAATGATGAGTCCAGTTAATAACTCAGTTTACCGGGCTAGTTGGCCGTGCGGTTAGGAGCGCGTGGCTGTGAGCTTGCATCCGGGAGATAGTGGGTTCGAATCTCACTGTCGCCAACCTTGAATATGGTTTTTTGTGGTTTCCCATTTTCACACCTTAATTAAGGCCACGGCCGCTTCCTTCCAACTCCTAGGCCTTTCCTACCCCATCGTCGCCATAAGACCTAACTGTGTCGGGGCGACTTAAGCCACTAGCAAAATAATACTTTAGTTTAAAAACTTCTGCACGGTAATATGAAACAGATATTTCACACAATAACAAGAATACTTTAAAACAAAAGCATCATTTCATAGAAGAGAGAGATAGATGGTTTACTGATATCCCATTAAAAATGTGACAAAAATTACATTTTGTATTGAAATGTAAATTCAGAGGCCTACACCATGTATAACCTTGTAGGCCTAATTTCTAATATCGTGGGCTCAATACTAGAACTAGGTAACTGAAAATCTACTGTTTTGAAATAATGAAGTTTTAATGTTAGAACACTTACAATGTGCCAAATTCCTATGTGGCAATGCTTCGTGGAGCACTTTTTTTCAATACATGCAGTTAAGTAGATCGTAATGTATCTCTAAGAAACGAATTCATAAAACTTTATGAATTATACTACAATTAATTAAAATCTTATTTAGTTTTAGCACTAACTTAAACTGGTATTTATAGAGATATATATGACACAAGGACTGAAAAGAAAAGGCAAAACATTCATATTCTTGGATGTTACATATCCATATTTTATTCATACTCTATAAAATATAAAAGCTCACAGTTTAGCACCATTTTACTTTCATTTATTAATCATCTGCACTGCTCGATAAGTAAGGAAGATTAGCATATAAGCTGTAATAATCTTTGTTCATGGATGCTGGTCTACTGTGAAAAAGAGACATCAAATCGTCGTACTTGGCTTTGCTGATGCACTTAGGTTCCTTGTACAAAGGCTGCAATGACTGGTGTAAAGATCGCCGTGTGGTTGTGCTGCAGTCAACTACCTACTCTGAAATCTTGGTCGTCCAAGTTTTCCTTAAATTTGAAACAGTCAGGGAAGCTTGCCTCAAGTTTAATCCAATACATTTTTTGCTAATGAACTGGCTGCCTCTTCTTTCTTACAAGAAAGTTGGTTTGCACAAATGTTTTTCCATCTCCAAAGGCAATGTTTTCGAAGACTGTGTATGGCTTGTCCCCCCTTTTGCGAGCACTGCGTGCAGTCGCTTTCTAATCCCCTAGCCAGTACGATTTTCCAACTCGCTTGAATTCAGTTCTTATAGCTGAATGAATAGAGTCACATTCCATCTCAGAATGCCCATATGTGAGAAAGACGAGATCAATACATTTTACGTTCAGCGTCTTCACAGCATTCATGCACATGCCTCCCACAAATTGGTTTAAGTTCTGCCCACCAAAACGGTTACTGAAACACCGGATTTCTCGGACGTATTCCGGTTGGGACTGAAAGTATATGAACAGACATGATGCAATCTCACTGCTTCCCCTTCCTGCTTCACCTTCGTGCCACATGTAGCAGACTCCTTCTTTGGAAACTACATTGTAAACTGTAAAATTATGCGTTGCTAACCTCCCTTTATAATAAAGAGCATTGTTTGTTGGGTTACTTCGCACCATGAGCACCTGCTCAAAAATTTAAGGACACTATTTTGCCTTCAGAGACTCCTGATTCTTCTTTGTCCTTCCTCTTTTCTTCTCTAGCCATATTCTTGTTCTTTAAGTGGTCTTTATAATCGAGCACGAATCCCTTGTCTTCAAAATATGCTGTACAAACACGGCATTGGTCCTTTTTTGGTCGGTGAAAGCCTAAATTATAGTCATTAATGAAAATGTTCCTGTATGCTGATTCTTTAGCTTTTAGGCGTTTAGTGTCCTCACACCATTTGGAATATAGCCGATACATGACTTTAATGTTCAAATCCGGATGCAAACACTTCCGCTCCGTATCTGAACGGCAGTAATGAGACGGGACAACCGAAAAAGATTCAATGTGGGCTTTGATACCTTGTTTTACTTCAGGGGCAAGCACTTTCTTTTTGTGGCGCCCCTGCCATCACCAGGAGAAGTATTCGTGTTTGACTTTTTCCTTAGAGCAATATCCACTACACCCTTCTTTATTCCTAACGTGTGGATAAACATACTCTTGCACGCTTTCACACGTATTCCATCAACAGGTAAATAGAAAAAGGAGGTAAAATTCCGCCTACTACCAGATGCAGCCGTCTTTGTTTTCGTTTCCACTTTTTTCATGTTGTTATGTACCGGTATGAAGTCACGTTGTCTTGTATAATTCCCATTGCCCAATAAGCACGAAAAATGGCCTGTCTTGTCTCTTCCGAAATTTGGCACTTTCGCTTACACTGGGATGTGCACCTTCTGTTTAGTGATCCCCGTGCAATGATATATTCCTGTCCATGAGGTCTTTGAGATTTCACTAAATTCTGTACCCACTTGTCGGGTTGTTTCTTTCTCTTTCTAGGTCTCTCCGTGGTTTCAGAGCATTCATCTATTCCTTCTAGATTGGATTCTTAAAGTATAGGATCTACATTGAGTTCCTTGGGTATAGGGTCATGTTCTGAGCCAGTACTGTCACTTTGCTCGCTGTCTTCATTAGGTTCATATTCGGACATATCAGGCGAGAAGTCTAAATTTGATTCAGAGTCTCCTTCAGAGTATTCAGGCGCTTTTATATTAGAGATATTGCCAGAAGTTGTCGGTACCCCCTTTGATCCATCATGCAATATACCTGAAAGGAATCAAGAGAATGTTAGCCATAAAGTAGTAATAGTACGAACAAACTTGCAAGAGCAATTCTAGTCAAAAGGAAGTTCAATGACATTGATATAATATTAGGTAGATTGGCTATCTCGCAGTTTTATTACAATAAAATGTACTGATGTACTGTTTGTTAATGTTATTTACCTGAATCGGCCTCACCACTTTGTAAGTCCGCCTCCGTAGAGTAACGGTTAGTGTTATTAACTGCCGTCCTTGGTGGCCTGGGTTCGATTCCCGGTACAGCCAGGAATTTAAGAATGGTAGGACGGCTGGTATGTGGTTGAAATGGTACATGCAGCTCACCTCCAATGGGGGTGTGCCTGAAAAGAGCTGCACCACCTCGGAAAGAGGACACGAGTTTACTTACCACTTCGTAAAACTAACTCAACCATTCGTCTTCCTCTGAACATTTTGATCAACGTGTATGCCACAAAACACACCTTTAAAGTTAGCTAAACAACGTGCTCAGAGGAAGCACAATAGTAACAAGAACAAGACAACAAAGTAGTAGTCTGCTTCACTTGCCTGTTAACAGTACAAAACCTGACAATAACAAGTACTACAAAAGGATAACTCCAGTTGTCTACATTTTGTTACTGCAAAATGAGTTTAATCTGAATTCAAGAGGTGGATATCTACAGTTACCTATTTATTACACTCAATATATCCTTCATTTGTCACTTGTCTACTTTTGAAAATTGCGGGTTAATGACTCAAGGTGCATTGTTTTGTTATCCACTTTTGGCATTTCAAAGTTGACTATTGACTAACTCAAAGATGTAGATAACTCAAAAGTGATAAAATTTGAGTTATCTAGTTATAGTATTGGCCCACGATATGACTGTGCCACTGTAGATATTAATGATCTGTCTAGTTAATAAAATTCTGATATTGTGATATTCTGCATCACAAGTCGTCATTACGGAGAGGCTCAACTTCGTCGCCGATTAATGAAATAATCTTCGAGGTCCTCTATTTAAATTCTGGAATAAATATACGACCTCCGGTTTTTGACCACTCTACCGAGCTCGCTGCTGTAGCCCTGAAGATGGTTTTCCGTGGTTTCACATTTTCACACCAGGAAAATGCTGGGGCTGTACTTTAATTAAGGCCACGGCTGCCTCCTTCCCCTTCCTAGGTCTTTCCCATCCCATCGTCGCCATAAGACATATCTGTGTCGGTGCGACGTAAAGCAAATAGAAATAATAAATAAAGTTTTGACCACTCCAACTCGTTCTTCAAATAACCCTTTTTTTTTTTTGCCCTTCTTTCTTTAGGCTGTCGTATAGGTATTTCAAATGGAACCTCTTATTCCGCGCAAAACAAAAAAATTAGAGGAACAGGTGAAAATGACAAATGAATTACATGATGCCCGACATCGTTCAGAAGAGCGAAATAATGTTAATGCTAGACACAGTTGACTTAATCGTTAACGTTAACGGCACGTTAGTTAACGAGCTTGTTATGGTTTTGTGTGAAACGCGATTTCTATAACGCCACGTTAAAATCTTAACAAGGTGTTAACTAACGCTCTGTTATCGAATTTTTAACAGTGGTTGATGAAACTGGCCCTAGAATATTATACGATAGGATAATTGTAACAAGTTTGTAAATTAATATAAATCTATGATCTCTCAGATTCTTTAACCTTTAGACACGGTTTTCTTGGCAATAGTAAAGTAAACATTGCCTAACTTATTCAATTATTTTTTCTCTTTGCATTTAGGCCATCTGTGGACCAAGGAGCTTGTGTTCTAGGTGTGTTTTTGTCGTCTGCCCCTTTTGGCATACTGGATTGTGTTCTTAGCGGCCTCTTGAGCCTTCCTGTTGTCCCAGTATTCCTTCATTTTCTCGTTGAATTCTTTCCTGCGCTCCTCTGACCAATTCCCAGCTCCTTTGTGACTAATGATGTAAGGGATTTTAGGAAAGGTTTAGTTTTGACCATTAAACGGTATGCATTCCTGTCAGTTATGGCAGCTTGATTAATATTAAGCTCTGCAAGATCTTTGTCCACTTGCTTGGTCCAGGGGAATCCAGTAGCTTTGCCTTTGTTAGCAACCTTGAAGATCTTATGGGATAATCTATTAGGATCCATTCTGTTTAGGTGTCCATAGAAAGTCAGACGTTTTCTTCTGATGGCATCTATGATGTTTTCTTGATGCTGGTAGAGCTCATTGTTCGATTTGTACCATCGACTTCCATCTGGAAGGATCCTTGCAAGGGCGCCCATACCCAGGGGCAAAGTGGGGCTGCCCCCCCCCCCCCCCCTTAGCTCTCAGGGAAAGGAAAAAATCTAGTCTAGTCAGGTGTTTTCCTTTCAAGAAAATTATTTAAAAGTCAGTATTACGCAGAAGCGGTAGTACCGTTCCCCACCAACAGGCAGGGAACACCGTGGGTTATTCTACTACAGAATACAAGTCGCCATTTATCTTCCAAAATATTAAAAATACTACGTATCCCCAGGTCTTCCCCCCCCCCCCACAAACTGTCATATGGGCGCTGATGGATCCTTGGCCCTATTATTCTTCTCAGGAATTTCCATTCTTGCACTTCTAGGGCTCTCAGTGGGGTCTTTTTAGTTAGGGATAGGCATTCTGCTGCGTAGAGGACTGATGGTCTGACTACTGCATTATAGTGTCTCAGTTTTACATTCTTTAATAAATGCTTTGAGGCATACAGTTTTCTGCAGGCATGGTAGGCCTTGTCTAATTTGATTTTCCTTTGTTCAAGAGCCATCTTTTCACTTAGGTCCTCCGATATCCATTCTCCATCAAGAGACCCGCTTTAGCTGCTATAGAGTGCAGTGTTTGAAGCTGCATAGTGGCCTCATGCATGTTGTTTGCTAATAAAGTAAGGTCATCAGCAAAGGCCAGGCATGGAATCCTCAAGTTGTCTGCTTTAAACCCCATCCTTAATCCGGTGTTCTCAAGTAATGACCTTGTCCATTCTCTTATGATCTTTTCCAGGACACATTTAAATAATATGCATGAGATACCATCTCCTTGCCTCACCCCTGTTTTGATTGTGAAGCTCTCTGATAATTGACCTCTAAACTTAACTTTAGAAGTGGTGTTGTGCAGGGTGGCTTGCACCAACCCATTAATTTTTTTGTTTAGTCCCATATGTCCAGGATTACTTTGTGCATGTGCCTGAATGTTTTCTTACCAGCTTATTTCAACATTTCTAATACTATTCCATCTTCTCCAGGGGCTTTGTTGTTCTTGAGAAGTTGAATGGTGGGAGGAGGGATGTCTTTGGTGTCCGGGTTAGCTGGTTCTCTAACTGGGAGGCACAGCGCAGGTTCTTCAGCATTTATAAGTCCTTGGAAATAATCAGCTAGGGTCCTGATGCAGTCATCATCATTGAGGCACAGTGATCTGTCTGTTCTCTGGAGGTGTAAAGTTTAGGGTGTGAACTGGGTTGTCTGTTGTTTTAGATCTTTGTATAAGTCTCTAGAGTTGTTTCTTCCAAAATTCTCCTCGGCTTGCTTAATCAGTTCTTTGTTGTATTTTCTTTTCGCCCCTCTTATGATGCTGGATGTGCTCTTTCTTTGTGTAATAAAGGCTTGTAGGTTGGCTTCGTTTTTATGATGGTTCCATATGAGCCATGCTAGTTGCCTGGTTTCTATAGCCTCATCACATTCGTTAGACCACCATGGGTGCTTGTTTCCTTTAGGTCTGTTGGGGATCGTCTTCTGAGCCGCGTCTGTTGTAGCATCCCGAAGTGGGTCCCATTTTGCAGTGGTGTTAATCCTATTGATGTGTTGGTTCATTGGTTGCATTGTCTTCTTTAAGTTTGGTGATATCAAACCTAGGAATCTTCTTTCTCTTCATAAGCGTAGCCTTGGTCTTATACAGTGGTTTCAGATTCATCTTAACCATGGACAGGTAATGATCAGAGTCTATGTTACCTCCTCGTAAAACCTTCACGTTCATAATATCGCAGTGGTGCTTCTTGTCTATTGCTATGTGGTCAATTTGGAACTCGCCCATTATGCTGTTTGGGCTGCACCATGTCATGGCCTTCCTAGATAGGTGTTTCAAAGCCATAGACTTCAAGAGTAATCCATACTTGGTGCACAGACTGATTAGCCATTTCCCATTCTTTTTAGTTCTCTTATGGGCAGGGTATCATCCTACAATCTTCCGTTATTTCTGTTCTCTCCCAATCTGAGCGTTGAAATTGGGTGAAGAGAAGCCAAGTATGCTAGCAACTAGTTTGTGGTGTACTGCGAATCCTTTCCCCAGGAAGGGTACATTCATCATGACTCTATTACCAGGCTTTCCCTTATATATATTATATTCTTGAGACTCCATAGCATCTTCATCTGGCAACCTAATCTCTTGTAAGGCTGCAATGATGATGTTCTTGTCTTTCAGGATTTCAAGGGTGTGTTTAAGTTTCCCGGTCTTGAGCAGGGAGTTAATATTGATCGTAGCTAGGTATGTGATGTTCCTTTTTCTTTTAGTTCTGACTGGGTCACAGAAAGGCATAGGTCCCCCAGAATCCGACAACCTATATGCCTCATCATGAACGGGGTGGATTGGTTACCATCTGGGGATCTATCATTATTGTTTTTCTACTTCATGTCTGATACAGTCTATCACACAAGTGTGTATAGCTGGTCACCCGAAAGTGACGAGTTGTTGTTGTAAGCCTTGAAGCCCCCAGCACCGATCAGTTCACTGACCCAGCTTCCCGCTGGGATCGGTTACCCAACTTTCCACTGGGTTGCTCAGCTTGACAGGGACACCTCTTGTAGGTTACGTGCTGGAGTTGGAGTGAAAGAGGCTAGTTGGATTCTCTTGCTGAATCCAATATTTTATGATGCAGATACCCAGCACCGATGCATTTCACTCCCATTTGCCTGGAGCCACAAGGACTCCTCCTAGGTTAATTCCTGGGATTATTATTATTATTATTATTATTATTATTATTATTATTATTATTATTATTATTATTATTATTATTATTATTATTACCAGTATATAAAATGTACATCACTCTATTATAAAAGTAAACTCGTGTCCTCATCCCGAGGTGGTGCAGCTCTTGTTTTCAGGCACACACCCAATTGAGGAGAGCTACATGTACCATTTCAACCACATACCAGCCCTCCTGCCGTTATTAAATTTCTGGCAGTACTGCGAATCGGACCTGGCCCCCGATGACGGCAGCTAATAACACTAATCATTTTGCTATGCAGGCAGCATTCTATTAAAATGTTTTGCAATTTTCTAATATGTGCACGTTTTCATGTCACTAGGAATGCAGCCTAAATTTCTGGCTGGTATCATCGCCATACGACCTATCTGTGTCGGTGCAAGGTAAAGCCACTAGCAAAAAAAATAAATAAATAAATAAAAAATTGCTGGCTGCATTATTGTTGTTTATTTAATTTTAGTCATCCAAACTTATTTCATCATTATATTACACTAGCAGATGTACCCGTGCTTTGCTACGGAATTCTCAGAAAGACTGTCTTTGTGGTTTTCCCAACTGAATTCAATTACAATGACATCAGTAGAAATGTAGCAATTAAAAGCAATATTACCATAAATACTCGATCGATTGAAGAACCGCACATTTTCTTACTTTTAACGAACAGTACGACGGTGCCGATCTAACAGTCCAAAGTTCCATTGCTGGAATGACCAGGCCGCAGACAGCCGCGAGCACTCCCCTGCCATTATTTCGTTAAATGTGTGCACTAATCATTCCAATCAGTGCTTATGAGTAGGGATTGAATAGCTGGAATGCTACGATGAACCAGTGTGTATCGTAGCTAGGTATGTGATGTTCCTTTTTCTTTTAGTTCTGACTGGGTCACATAAAGGCATAGGTCCCCCAGAATCCAGTGGTATGAGAAAATTTATGAACCAGAAGAATGGCATGCTAAAGAAAAGAGAGATCTAACACCCCAGCTACTTCCCACCAATATTCAGGCAGGCTGTTATACTTGGTACGCAGCAGTAATCCAATCTATCAGAGATAAGTGGTAGCAGAAGACAAAAGCACATCACAACAAACAATGGTCAATGTAATGTTACTGTTGATCAGTTTTATGAGCTTTCTATATTGCTTTCTATATTGTGGGCCTTCACATTTAGTTTTCTTCTGACTCTGTGATACTAGGGCATCTTATAAAAGTATTTATAGTGTAGACTGTAGTTCCTTATTCCCCGACTTTATATACCGATTTTCATTAAATTCTATTTACCCATTTTCTCGTGACTCGTCGCTGATATGAACTTAGCATCAAAAATCCAAATTCATGAATCTCTGTTATCGTAGCCGGTATGGTAAAAATGTATAAAGCATAAATTATCTGAAATTTAATACTATATAACTTTAGTTATGTAGTATTTATTGATAGGACCATTAATAACATCAACATTTGAGAATTAAATGTTAGGCCTTCCCCTAAACTACCATTTCACTCAGCGTGAATAAAATTACTTATGGCCTAGTTTATAGCGACTTATTCCCCAACTTTACATTTTCATGAAATTCTCTCCGGCCGTTTTCTCGTGATGCACGTACATACATTACAGACAGACTGACAGACAGTAATTACAGAAAATAAAAAAGTGCTTTTCCTTGTTACTGTAGACACGACTGATACAGAAATACCATTTTTTAAATTCTGAGCAATGTACAGACAAAATTCTTATTTTATATTGAAACGGGAATGCCATGCCGACATTCTCCGCCCAAAGTATTTCTGAGACAACGCAAGCCAACATTCGTCTAGGTGATTTGAAACTACCGCCATAGCGTATCGAAGAGGAATTGTGACATCTTCATGAGTTACCGTGGACCACCGCACAGATGGCACTGCCATCCACAATGATGACTGAGCGCGAGGATAACAGAGGCATTGTCAGGACTACTACTTCAAAATCTACTAAGAAACTCAAGCATGCAACTTACGTTTGAAAATGATTTCATCTGCTGGACACTTTGGAATATTTCCTGGATGATGCCTTCGAAGTAACCAGCTCCCTTCTTATCTCCTTTGTGCAGAAGAAGAATTGACATTTCAAGTAGTGAAATATGAGTTTCGGTAGCAAACACAGCACATGATCTTCACAGCACCCCAAGTGCGATGACTTCACTTTAATAACATGTAATTTATCCAAGCACTCGAAGAAAGTATTACCCCATAAACATCCATACACGATAGCTTTTCTGCAACAACATTTTCCACTCACAACAACACATTATAAACACTTTCCGACGCATACGTGAGATATGTGGCGCTTTGCATTGAGCCGTAATCTTTAATTAAAGGGAAGCAGGCACATTATCAGTCAGTTTGCCGAAAAGGAAAGGACGACATAAATCACACTGAATCACTTTTGAAATATTCCGCACTATGTATCCGGCTAAATGATACACTAAGTTCTCTTTGCTACAATTCCGCCCACTTAACTCAGGTAAACTGTTTTTCCAGTCTGGTATTTGAATGTCATTTTTGATGTTCACAATTTTTTCCCTGATTTCATCTACAGCTTGTGTCTTCACTGCACGATTTTTACTTTCAGTTTCTCTTGCAAGAATACACATTTGATTAACAAGAGACGTCAATGGGGATTCAGCTCTGTACTCACAGTTTCCGCCAGACAATAAGGCAAGTTTAGTCGGTATGTAAATAGACTGCAACATGTGTAATAATGTAGAAAGTCAATAGTGGACAGATGATCATCACAACTTAGTGATCACAGGATATCAAAATGACGTTCTAGGGGATCTTGATTAAATTTTCCTGTCAAAACGTAGCTATAATTGTGTTCCCACAAATATTCAGACACTTCTAAGGTATGTTCCATGGTAAATCTTAAAGACTCCAGTGTCCTTTGTGAAGCGAATGAATTTTGAGCACCGTAGCTCTGAGAACATTCTGCCATTTAATTAAAGTTTCATGAGCTTGTGATCCTTTATACAGTGCTTGAGTGGGAATAGCCGAATTTAATGCATCAGTCAGACAGTTTAAATCGCTTGTGAAAATTTCTGTTTGTTTACTGTCTTCTAAACCCTGTATTTTAATACCCCGATAGAATGCTATACCATTAGCAACTGATCTACTGAATAGTTGAAATGCCAGTCTTACATTCATTCGCTGAAACAAATTAGGATCCAAGTGGGCAGAGTTTGTAGCAAACTTTCAATCTGGAAAATTCAGGAGACAAGTCACATTCATAAACTTTCCTGTAGAATGAATAATCAACAATATTGCCATTATAATTAACCTGTCCTTTGTCATGAAAATGATCTCGTACACATTTAAATATATGTGGCGCATCTGAAAATGCCCATAATTTTCTGTTGGAGTCGGTTGGATTGGAAATATAATACTTCAGATTCTTTATTTTACCAGATATTCCTAAGCATTTCCACAACTTTTTATTCGACTGGCTACCATCTGATGTGAAACCAATTATTCGGACACCTACTTGCTTTAACTGTATCATGACTTGAATGAGAATGTCATCCCAAAAATGAATGAATGTCACACACAAAACAGTTATGAGTTAATTTTTGGTCTTTGCTATGGATAGCCTTCTCCCATTTTAGTAAAATACCACTCTCTTTAGGGGGCCTAAAGTAATGTCTACCTGAAGATGATCGGTCATATCCAGAACTGCAGCCGGGTACAAAACACGAGGACATGATGTGGTAGTTTCTTCCCGCACTGATATACGTTGCCTTATAGCACAATAGCGACAAAGACCGAGGTATTTAAAACTTAACACCACTCAATCATGAATACACTAATAATGCAAACTGTCGAAACATCTCTGACAGCGACAATAATGAGCAATAAAAATTACTACAACTGAAGGCGAATATAACGCAGTCTCTGTTGACATCACAATCGTCTCTGCTGCCACCAATCGGGTGTCCCACCAACCTCTTGAGCTCTCTTACGGGCGAATGGAGAAGATGTCGCACTTCCTCTTCGATACTGTATGCTACCGCTGTATGCACAGGCAACGGATATGACGGCGAGTCATGCGGCTGTTCACTGCTCTGAGCTTGCCAAGGACAAATGATGTCACAATAGAACCTTCTATACATTCTATGTCAATATCTCTTGAATGAAACGTGATGTCAAATTTCTGACTACACCACCATGTAGCCCAGTATTAAATATGGTGATGCACCAAGTTTCAAGAAGATCGGTGGCAAGATAGCCAAGTATAGAAGTTAATTATATGAATTTTGAAGTATGTGGTCTGACCTTCACATATAATAGAGGTAATCTTTGTTGGAAAAGAAGAAATATACCCAAAGAATGGAGGAGAGCTAAAAAAATATCACTTTTCAAGAAAGGAAATCGAAGTTTTTGCAGTAACTATCAAGGAATAAGTTTTTTACATGTTGGCTATAAAATATATGCTAAAATAATAAACAATAGACTTCAAATTATTGCACACAATCTCTTACTGGAAGAACAATGTGGATTTAGAAAAGGCAGAACTTGTACAGATAATATATTTAGCCGTAAACAGATACTGGAGAAGAGAAGAGAATTTAACTTGAATATGTATGTCGCTTCAGTTGACCATGAAAAGGTTTTTGATAGGGTAGATAGAGAACAGTTATGGAATATAATGATAAAAAATGGATACCCTAAACATCTTATTCAAGTTATTCAAAGTCTGTACAAAAGGATGAGAATTGTCTTAGATCTAGGATACAAACTAATGGAAGAAAACTGATCTGCATTTTGGACAATCGCCCAGGTGACAGATTCCCTATCTGTTGTTTTCCTAGCCTTTTCTTAAATGATTGCAAAGAAATTGGAAATTGCCCCAATTTGTCCTCTTATTACAAGTTATATCCTCATGATTATTCTGTATTGTAAGTTATTATACAAGAAAATAACAAAGGTTTGCTAGTTGCTTTACGTCGCACTGACACAGATAGGTCTTATGGTGATGATGGGACAGGAAAGGGCTAGGAGTGGGAAGGAAGTGGCCGTGGCCTTAATTAGGGTACAGCTTGGTGTGAAAAGAGGAAACCACGGAAAACCATTTTCAGGGCTGCCGATAGTAGGGTTCGAACCTACTATCTGCCGAATACTGGATACTGGCCGCACTTAAGCGACTGCAGCTATCAAGCTCGGTAAAGGTATTTTATTGGTCCACCTATTCAATACTGTACCAGAGGTACACCTCAACCCTGTGCATTTAAATGAAGCGCCTTGAAGAACACTATCTGACACATAAAGTTGCAACAGCTATTTCAAGAAGTTGAGACATTTCTCCATAAATGTCTCTATTAAAAAACTGATGTCATGCACTCTGGTGCAAAGTGGAACAACTAGAAATTTAAAGAAATTTTGTGTTTATAGGTTTTCTGAACTGAATTGACTTTCTTTGTTTTTGATACTTCAAGGTTTTCAACACTTCTTACCATGGGCGCACATACGACAGTTTCTAGAGGGGGGGCCCAGACCTGGGGGGGGGGGAAGTAGTAATTTTAATATTTTGGAAGATAAATGGCGATTTGTATTCTGCTGTAGAATAACTCACGGTATCCCCTGCCTGTTGGTGGTGGACGGTACTAACGCTTTTACATAATACGGACTTTTAAATCATTTTCTTGAAAGGAAAACACATGGCTACACTAGATTTTTGCCTTTCCCTGAGAGCTAGAGGGGGGCAGTGGCTCCACCTTGCCCCCGGGTATGGGCGCCCTTGCTACTTACTCATCCCGCCAACGTTGGATTCTGGCAGAAATTTTGTGTATTTATTTTTCAGCCAATTATATTTATCTTGTACCTATTTTATCTACCAATAGAATGAGAAGGCGTGTCTGGTTTTAGTCCAGAGCCTTCTCGAACCTTCCTCTCGGGTATAAAAGCTGGCACCTTTTCGAGTTAACTTGTCTTATTGATCGCCATGTTATTGAGTGTGTGTGTTAAGAGAGGAGGCGGAGGGCTCATCCATTGGCAGGCAGAACATCAGCTAAGGTAATGGCCACCATTTTTCTGTCTCTGTAGTTATCTCCGCAAGCTGACTTGAGGGGAAGGTTTCCAATCTTTAACTATGTAACAGTCTATTTCCTAAAATGTAAACTTTCTTCCTTCTCATGTAAAAGTTCAAGTAAGTCAAAAGTACTTAAACTGAAAACCGAATTTCCCTTCAATTAATCTTGAGGTGACTACAATTTTGTAACTGTTTTCACTATTGTAAATTGTAACTTAACTTGTCCATCTAGTCACCTCAGTAGTTTGGGATTAGCCTCTGCATCGTCGGGCCACAAGCCCAAGTAGGGTTTTAATCTTTGATTTCAAGGATAGCAAATGTACTCCTCCATAAATTTTTGAGATTGGGGCCAGTAATTGAACCTGTTGTTTTCCATAAAGGCCCAGTAGAATGGGTACTCGATACCCCTGTATTATTTCTTCCATGTAAATGAAAACTGATATGGTATTGTTAAATGTAGGTTGTGCCTAGAGAGGCCTGAAAATGTAAATTGTATTGAGCAACAATGCTCTAATCTCTTAAGGTAAAGGTTGCCTTGAGTAGGCTGTAAGGGTTTGGGAGCGCAGTCTCCTTGGTTGTATTATAGAGCATAGAGGCTCTTTTCTTGTAATGTAATAGACATTTGTGTAAATATTGAGTGGTGCCTTTGGAAGGCCGTAACCTGTAACCGTTGGAGCAAAGTTCTCCTGAAAATTGAGTTTTCAATATCCTGTAAAAGAAATTGGGAGATTCATCTCCTTGACTATCTGTCTAAATGCAACATTAGTGATGTAGGGACTTCTGTAAATAGGGAGCTCAAATTGTAAATAACCTTTTCTAGGTTTTTCTGTTTTTCTATTTTGTACCAAACTAGCTCTGTACCTCAAATCTTGTTGTTTTGTTAAAATTCAATATCTGAAAAGAAATATAACCTTAATTTTTTAAGTTTTAAATTAATCTTTTTACTATCGTAGATAGTCCCATTCAAGCCAGCACCTTCTTTCACCTCTCTGTTCCACGAAAACTCCGGTAACAAATACTATTCACTTTTATGTGGTTACATTTATATACAGCTATAGAGTTTTATAGTACATATTTTGCCCTTTCTAGAGGGCATCTTCTGCCTTTAGTTGAAAAGTTGAACTTAAATATTAAATAAAATGTGAAACACGAAGCTAGATAATTAACATTGTAAAGATAAAAGTAGTATACAAAGTCATTTAAAATATGGACAACACTACATTAAAACTGTGATAACATAATAGAATAAAACTATCTCAACGGCAGTCTATAAACATGCATCTGAAACTAAAACTAGATCTTCATCTGTCTAGAACGTGTGGAACTTGTATATTCTCGAATATGTAATTCCAAGATAGTCACAAAAGATCTTGCCTAAAGTTCGTGTGTTCAGACTGAATAAAGATGATACCTTTGTTATTTTCTTGTACATACTACTTAGTCAAGCAGCTCGTCTCCTTTCTTTCAAGCTTCTCTCCAACACTCTTCAGTATATATAGATGAAGTAATCAGAAACTGGAAATGAATTGTGCACTCTGGAATAAAATTGAGTACAGACACATACATAAATACTATGCTCTTTGCAGATGATTAATTCATCCTACAGGATGATGAAAATAAACTCCAGAAATCAATACATCAGTTAAACACCATTTGTAAAATAGTATCCAGAATGAAAACCAAAGTTATGGCATGGCAAGGGAAATCAGAGCGAAGATAGTAATTGACAATCAACAGGTAGAACAAGTCTCAAATTTTAAGTACCTTGGTTGTGAAATATCTTTTAATGATGATGATGACGAGGTGAAGAAGAAGCTTCATCGATTTCAACATATGTGTGGGACAATTTGCCGAACACTGAAAGGAAAAGTAAGAGAAGATAATCAACTTAAATTCTATAAGACTATGGCTGTACAAACTTTGTTATATGGAAGTGAGACATTGGTGGATAGAACAAGCTATAGGAATAAAATACAATCATCTGAAATGAGATTCCTAAGATCAGTGAAAGGATACTCCCTAAAAAATAAAATACGAAATGAAGAGATAAGACAACAATTAAATCTATTCTCAGTGAATGAAAGAATATTCCAAAACAGGATAAATTGGAAAAACCACATTCTTAGGATGGATAACTACAGAATCCCAAAACTTGCCCTGGAGTATCATCCTACGCAAAGAAGAGATATTGGCCGTCCTATGAAAAGATGGAATGAAATCTGAGCAATGAATCATTAACAGTAAATTTCTACCATCTGATACTTATATTTGTATCAAGCAAATCAAACAATCATATACAGTACATGTTTCATTCCATTTGGAACATCTTCAGCTGTATTACAACGCTTAGGTGAAATTACAAAGTATTTATCTTCTTAAGAACAACTTTAATAAGTACCTTGTTTTACTTAAAATCTATGTGAATTTAAAAAAATTGAAATAAATTAAAATCAATGTGGATGGTTGAATGGGGTAGTGAAATGGGAGGGAAATGGATTTACTTATTTCACCTAAACATTGGAATACAACTGAAGATGTTCCAAATGGAATGAAACATGTACTGTAGATGATTGATTGATTTGCTTAATACAAATGTAAGTATCAAAAAGGTGGAAATTTCGGTGCGACGTAAAGCAACTAGCAAACAAAAAGATGGAAATTTACTGTTATTGATTCATTGTAAATAGGATTTGATACAGGAAATGAAGCTGATTTCTTGCAATGAAATCTGGGGTCAGAACAGGCTATTAGCTTAATCCATGAAGAAAGAAAGTAAGTAAGTAAAGATAGTTTTGTATAGGAGCTGACTTCCTTCTTACACAATACTGTTAATCACAACTGCGAGCTCACCACATTAGCTTTACTGCACCTTGATTTAATCTCACTTTACTATATTACCATCCTGGGAGAACACACATCCTAAATACTTGAAATTATCTACCTGTTCCAGCTATGTATCACCAATCTGACATTCAATTCTGTTCAATTTCTTACCTACTGACATCAATTTAGTTTTTGAAAGACTAATATTCATACCATACTCATTGCACCTATTTTCAAGTTCCAAGATATTAATTAGACTGCAGGCTTTTGGCACAACCTGCCATTAAGACCAAGTTATCAGCATAGGCCAGACTGCTTGCTACATTTCCACCTAAGTGAATCCCTCCTTGTCACTTAATACCTCTCAGCAGATGATCCATGTAAACAACAAAGGAAAAAGATTACAGCCTTGTCTAATCCCTGTAAGTACCCTGAACCAAGAACATTCTACCATCAATTCTCACTGCAGCCCAATTGTCAACATAAATGCCCTTGATTGATTTTAATCATCTACCCTTGATCCCATAGTCCCCTAGTATGATGAACAATTTTTCCCTATTAACCCTGTCATATAGGTACTATCTCTAGATCTATGAAACATGAACACAACTGTCTATTTCTTCCGGAGAAAGTTAAAGATGACAGACATGAAATTCTAGGTATAAGGCTCATTTCTAAAGATAATAGGCAACTTGATATCTTTGGAGTGAACAGACCGGGAAAGGGAAGTGCTGATGTTGATTCAGAATTATTTGATAAGATAATCAGCTATATGGGAAATGACATGGAAAGGAATGTGACTGCAGCAGGAGATCTGAATTTACAAAATGTCAACTGGGATGGTAATGCAAATGACAGGAAGCATGACCAACAAATGGCAAATAAGTTAATATGGGAAGGACAGCTGATTCAAGAAAGTGATAGAACCAACTAGAGGGAAGAATATTCTGGATGTGGTGCTGGTAAAACCAGATGAGCTCTATAGAGAAACTGAAGTAATAGATGGTATTAGTGATCCTGAAGCTATTTTTGTCGTAGTTAAAAATAAATGTGATAGAAAGGAAGGTATTAAAAGTAGGATTATTAGGCAGTACGATATGGCTGATAAAGCATGCATGAGGGAGTTTTTAAAAAGTAACTATGATCGGTGGAAAACAGTAAATAAAAATGTAAACAGACTCTGGGATGGGTTTAAAGCAATTGTTGAGGAATGTAAAAACAGGTTTGTACCTTTAAAGGTGGTAAAGAATGGTTAAGATCCACTATATTAAAACAGAGAAATAAAGAGACTAAGAAGGAGGTGCAGATTGGTAAGAAATAGAGTTAGGAATGGCTGTGGAAGTAAGGAGAAATTGAAGGAACTTACTAGGAAACTGAATCTAGCAAATAAGGGAGCAGTGGCGTATGCTGGGATCAAGACGTGGGCTATCACTATACTAGGTTACCTCTTTTTGATGGTTGGTTTAGTGAACGTCAAGCCTTAAGTGTTTTGAGCTGCAGCCAATAGCGAACGGAGTAGCCTGCTGTGTGGTCAAGGCTGCTTTGCAAGCTACTGCCCTGACCTCTGCTACTGTCAATACACAACACCTGATCAGTGGAAATGGTAGCCTAAGGTTTAACAAATTAAAGTCCGTCTTTGTGGCTAAATGGTTAGAATGCTTGCCTTTGGCCTGATGGCTCCATTTCAATTTTCAGAATCAACCCCCTCATACTGTTAATTCCCCTGGCTTGGGGACTGAGTTTTCATGACGTCTTCACCATTCATTTTATTCTCATTAGGTCACCACCAAGAATATACAGATGCCCTGCACCATGATTATTATTATTATTATTATTATTATTATTATTATTATTATTATTATTATTATTATTATTATTATTATTATTATTATTATTATTATTATTATTATTATTATTATTTTTAAATAAAAATGATGAATTTTACAGCAGTCGAACCCATCGTTCACTGGTTCATTAGCTTTCTTGGGAGATCAGTGGTGGTGTCCGACCCATGATCATGGGTTCTATTCCAACCAACAAAAGAGAACTCTAAACCTGAAAGATTGCACTTCATTTTAGCAGACCTACAAATAAATAGAAAACCAGGCTATATTGCTCCTATAACAGCAGCCCTGCAGTGACTTCCTACAAGGATGTAGAAGTAACCAGGAATGAAATACCAGCATTCTATTATCTATATGATTAAGTCAAAAGTATGAGGTGAGGAAGTATATACGATGAGTAACGCATGACTGATGGTAAGCAGTGGTGATCTGACTGACCGAAGCCTAACACACCCGTCTCCCCCCGATCCTGTACGTTATACAGCAGCAAGCCGCTCTAGGTGAGTCGAGGGGAGAAGGACGAGAGTCTGGGCTGCAATATCAGTCTCCAATGCTTTGTTCTCAGAAATACGTGCGACGTTTTTTCTCACTGCTTTCAAGTTTTGTAAATGGAACAATGTGTCAGATGCTTACATTATAATGTGTTTTAGACTTCCATCATTCTCAATTAAGGTTTGAGCTTCACTGATAGCCTTGGTAGCCCTCAGTATATGCCACTGGAAGTGAGCTTAGGATAACATGATGGCAAGCACTATTGGCAGTCACACAAATTTTAGTGAAAAATGGAAGGGTATATATAGGTGCTTTAAGGCAGAAACAGGTTCCAAGGACATTCCAGGAATAATTAATGAACAAGGGGAGTGTGTATGTGAGGATCATCAAAAGGCAGAAGTATTCAGTCAGCAGTAAGTAAAGATTGTTGGTTACAAGGATAATGTCCAGATAGAGGAGGTGACTAATGCTAAAAAAGTATTCAAATTTGCATCAATGACAAAAATGAGATTTACAGTTAAGATACAAAAGTTGAAAACTAGAAAAGCGGCTGGAATTAATAAGATTTCTGAGGATATACTAAAGCCAATGGGTTGGGATATAGTTGGGGGTCTACCATATCTGAAATACTTATTTGATTATTGTTTGCATAATGGAGCTGTACCAAATGAATGGAGAATTGCTATGGTAGCCCCTGTGTATAAAGGAAAGGGTGATAGACATAAAGCTGAAAATTACAGGCCAGTAAGTTTGACATGCATTACATATAAGGTTTGGGAAAGCATTCTTTCTGATTATATTAGACACTTTTGCAAAATTAATAACTGGTTTGATAGAAGGCAGTTCGGGTTTAGGAAAGGTTATTCAACTGAAGCTCAACTTGCAGGATTTCAGCAAGATATAGCAGATATCATGGATGCAGGAGGTCAAATGGACTGTATCATGATTGAGCTATCTAAGGCATTTTATAGGGTAGATCAGTAGTGGTGATTGGGGGGGGGGGGGATCGAGGGGGACCGCCGCCCCCTATTTATTTTTGAAGAAAATGTTACATTTTTATTCCATTTTAGCTGGCTTTAACTAGGAATTATTAAACAAAGCAATTTGTACAAGCCCTGTTGTCTTATCAGCAAATTCTTCTCCTTTATTTTCTTTAATTATTAACAAAATTATTAGCGGAAATACGCACAAAATATCGTTTGAAATGTCATAGCACCTTCTGTCAATATTTTCCATACCAAATTTCTTGGGACACTGTCATATGCTTTTTCAATATCTATAAACATTACTGCCATGTCCTTTCCATATTCCCAATACTTTTCCATCACTTGAAGCAATGTAAATGCTGTATTGGGTCAAATGTGGACCTGCCTCTTCGAATCCATGCCAATTTTCCCTTTACTCTGTCTCTTATTCGTCTATCCAAGGATCTCAGCTATATGAGCTATATGAGGTATCAATGTCAATCCTCTGTAATTTTCACATTGCTTCCTGTCCTCTTTCTTGAAAATTGGTATAATGACCCATTTTGTCCACTCTTTTGGAACACTTTTCTCTCCATATCACTCTGAAGAGTCTATACAACCACTGTAGACCAACTACTCCTGCTGCTATTATAATTTCTATGGTGATCTCTTCAGTTCCAGCTGCCTTGCCTCGTTTCATTCTTTTAGTGGTCCACTCAATCTCTGCCATGGACACCTCATTTTCCATATCTTCCATCTGCACTGTGGCAAAAAAAAATAGTATGTGGTATCAATAAATGATATATTCATAGGAATGACAAAAATGATGTAAATCACATCACAGGTAATGAAAAATGATCGACCCACGACACAAAGGATCATCAAACAGTAGGTATACATTTTGAGCTGCTCAGCACCTAAGGCAGGCAGGTATCATTTCACTGGTGGGAACTTGTCAGACCGTGGAAGGGCATATGTTTGATACCCCAAACCATAAAGGAAAGGAGAGGATACGAAAAGGGCCAGTCCACCGTGGGGAGAGCTTTGCAGATAAATTTTGAGAAGTAGAACTAATGGGGTAATTCTTTAATAATACAAGATCAGAAAGTTGAAAAGATGGAGTACAGACTCGGGAATTACAGGCTTTGCGATGAAGATCTCTGGCCTGAAGGAGTTGTTGAAGGGTGTGATTCAGTTGAGTATCAGTAAGAAGATGGGAGGGGGTATCCAATAATGAGGATATATGCCAAGATAAAGAGAGGGGTGGGTGTAACTCTCTGCGAAGAAACAATTTAGCAGGGGTAAAAGAAGTAGAAGAGTTAATAGTAGCATTTAATGCCAAAACAAAGTGGAGAAGTTCAGTAGAATGAAAATAGAAAGAAAGGCTTTGAGATTTCGATGGTAACGTTCTACAATATTAGCCTGAGGATGATATGGGGAGGTAAAAACTTTCTTGATACCATGAGAGAAACAAAAATTGTAAAAGGCTTTGGAAGTAAAGATAGAGGCATTATCGGAAACTAATACTTTAGGAAGACCAATAATAGGAAAAATCTGATTGGATAATAAAGTAATTATTTGGGAAGAAATATTGCGTAATTTTGAAAAACCGTCACGTAAGGTGAATATATAAGCATTTGCTTTTGAAGATTTAATTAATGGTCCAACAATGTCAATATAGAATTTCTCAGCGGGATAAGAAGCAGGAGAAGCGGCATACGTACCGTAGGGTTGGTGGTTGAGGGGCTTATGTTTCTGACAAGAATCACATAAAACGAACCCAAGAATACACATCTTTTCTCATCTGTGGCCAAAAAAATAAAGAAGCAAGATGAGCATAAGTTTTAGCCATTCTAGAGTGGCCCCCAACAGGGGAACCATGAAAATACTGAAAGATCATAGGACATAAATTTGAAGGGAGAACGAGGCAAGAAGTAGCATGTGGAGTAGGTTTAAAGACAAGAAGATGATTCTGCAAATGAAAAGGACCAGAGTAATTTGGAAGAGAAAGGTCATGAATCAGCTGTTGGCAATACGGATCTTGTTTCTGATGGTCTACACAAGAGTGGAAAGAAAGAGGGAAGTTGGTAAGGGAAGAACTAGAAGTAATAGCTTTAACAGGAAAATAATCAATTTCAGGTTCATGGGATTGATTGTCTTAAAAAAGGCGGGATAAAGCAACAGCAACCGAATTGTGAAAGCCCGATACAAACTTGAGCGAAAATTTAAAGCGAGATAAACGGAGGAGCCAACGACCAGTATGACCTACTTTTGGAGTATTATGAAGCAACCAGGATAAAGCTTGATTGTCGGTATTTACTACAAATTCCCGATAGTCCAAGTACTCGGCAAAATGTTCAATAGCCAGAAGCCCCAGAGCTTCTCTTTCGTATACAGAATATTTTCGTTCGACAGAAGATAGAAGACGGCTGAAATAGGCGATGGGTAAGGTTTGGCCATTACAAGTTTGTTGTAATACAGCACCAAGAGCAACGTCAGAGGCATCAGTAGAAAGTTCAAAGGGCAAGGGAAAATCTGGAATTTGCAGGAGAGGGGCGTGAGAGAGTTTAGATTTTAAGGTATCAAAAGCAGTTTGTTGAGAAGCAGCCCAGTGATATTTAATGCCTTTTCTTTTGAGAAGACTTAAAGGTTCCAAAATTTGAGAGAAATTTGGAATGTATTTGGCATAAAAGCAAACCATACCTAAAAAGGAGCGCAACTGTTTCAAATTCTGAGGAGGGGGAATTTTGTGAATGGCGGAAACGCAGTCAGGATCAACAGCGACACCCTGTGAACTTAGGATATGGCCAAGAAATTTGATAGATGTTTGAGCTACAAGAACCTTGGAAGGGTTAACAGTCAAACCAACTGAACGAAGATGTGTAAGGACTTCACGGACATGCATTAAATGAGATTCAAAATCAGGAGAATAAACAAGGATATCGTCAATAAAAGGAAATAAATATTTGTACTTAATATTGGAAAATAAAGAATCAACAAAACGCTGCATGATCTGGGAGCCAAGATTTAAAGATTTAAAGGAACTTTTTTGAACTGATATAAACCATTAGGCATAATAAACGCAGTGTAGCGAGAGCTAATGTCATCAAGGGGAATCTGATTGTAAGCTGAATTAAAATCAAAAATAGTAAAAAAAATGAGAATTAGAAAAATGTTGAAAAGCAGATTGTACTTTGGGCATCGGATAGGCATCATACAATATATGAGAGTTCAATTTTCTATAATCAACAATGAATCTAAAAGATCCATCAGGTTTATTCACAATGAAGGCAGGAGAAGCATAATTGGAGGATGAGGGAATGATAGTGCCATCACGAAGCACCTTATCAATTAACTGGTTAAGAATTTTCATCCAAGGAGGGCTGAGAAAATATGGAGAAGAACGAACCGGAGTAGAGTCTGTCAGATCGATATGAGCAGTGAAGTTCTTAACAGTACCTAAGTTGGGGGTGATCACATCAGAAAATTCATTGAGTAGAGACTGTAGGCCTACCTGGTCAGAATAAAGGGAATTAATTGTGAGAGAAGAAGACTGATGGGAAAAAAGGATAATCAAACAGGTTTATCAATGGAACAGATTTAGATGAAAAATGAAAAGAAACCTGGGAGTTAACCAAATAAAGAATGAGACCAGTGTGAGAAAAAAATTCAAAACCTAAAATGAGAGTAGACGATAAATGTTCAACCACAAGAAAGGTAAAAGGCCAGGAAAAATATTAGATTTTAATGTTTAAAGAAATAGTTCCAAGGACATGAAGGGGTTGATTAGATGCAGAAATACATTGCTGGGAAAATGGAACATACTGCAAATGAGAAAAATTGGCTTTTAATGATTCAAAAAATGATAAACTAATAAGGGATACAGCCGCAACCGAATCTAAAAGAGCAATCGATGGCAAATTATTCACAGTTATCAGAACATGAGAAGTACGTGGAAAAAAGAAAGCATTATTTATACTGGAAGAAAATTGAGGAACATTTTGAGCAGCAGAAAAGGTAGATGAAGGCAGGTTTTCCCCAAAAATACGATGACTGCCTAACGACGCGGCTGGAAGGCGTTTCCCGAAAGTGAGGCAGTGCAATACTTAGAAATGTGTCCCTAACCTTTACAGTGGAAACATGTTATAGTTGAACGATTTGTTGATGAAGAAGGGGAGACGGAAAGCGAAGGTAGCGAAGTAAGTGGGGGAGGTAGTACGATACCAGGTAGGCGAATAGATGAATAATATGAGAGGTCTCCTAAAGAATTGATGACATGAGACTGAGCCAAGTTATATAATTGAAGCATGGTAGTAGGGGGGTTAAGTGCATCAAGGAGTTGACGAAAGGAAGGAGCAGCATAGAATCGGATAATTGAAATTAATTCAGAAGTATTATAAGCAATGTTTAATACGTCACTATAGGTGGTAATAGAATCAAGGTAGTCATGTGTAGGTTTGGTGGGTAGTTGGCGGCGACGGACAAACTCAGTACTTAGTTTATAACGAATCTCATATGGCAAAAAATAATCGTGTATTACAGCCCGTAAGTGAAACCATGAAGAGAAATTAGACATATTATCGAGGCAAAATTTTGAAAAGAAACCAGTAGTTTTAGCTGACAAGAGACCGATTAATTGAGGAAGGGAAGCTAGTGTAATATTTAAAAAATTTCTAACAGAGAAAAGCCAAATGGTCAAGCTTTGAGGATCAGTAGCCTGTAGTTGAGGTACAAGAAGCAGTGACTGCTTAACTATCTGAACATTAAGGGCACTGTCAACAGAAGTAAGGTGAGGGGAAAAAGAAAAATGGGGTAATGGAGACGGAGACATTGCATGTTGAGAAAAGACTGGAGGAGGTTTTGTGTCATCATTGAATGGATCAGTTAAAGGAGAATGCATTGATGAACTAGAAGAAGGAGAGAAAGAAATCAAGTCCCCAACAGAAGGGTTGTGCAAGGACACATTATGATGTGAAGGAAGTGGTGAAGAATTGGAACTTTCACCCAGAGGAAAATTATCAGAAAAACATGCTATATCTACAAGTGAAAAAATAACAGGGCATATAAATAGTACAAAAGATTGCCTGCTACCATTTGTGGCGAAAAGTGGTATCAATAAATGATATATTCATAGGAATGACGAAAACATGTAAATCACAGCACAGGTAATGAAAAATGATCGACCCACGACACAAAGGATCATCAAACAGTATACATTTTGAGCTGCTCAGCGCCTAAGGCAGGCAGGTATCATTTCACTGGTGGGAACTTGTCAGACCGCGGAAGGGCATATGTTTGATACCCCAAACCATAAATCTCGTTAGGTTACGGCAAAACAAAAAACTGATGTGTTAAACATGACATTTATCAATCAGCAGAGTCAGTGGAACAACGGCGGGCCGACCAAGAGGGTCGTCCGTGGTAAGTGCAGAGTCAAAAAAAAAGAGAGTACAGAGGGGAGGGAGCTTACAACAAGCAAAATTAAAGAAAAGGGAGTCAATTTAAATAAGTTATATTTCAACCATAAATGACTAGAACAGGCAAGAACAGGAATCACAAAGATTTTAGTAAGGGCTCGGCCCTTTTAACAACAAAATGCAATTGAGACAAATCTTGATTAAAAAGATTCTTGCGAATAACACCAATAAGTTTCTGCAAAAGCCCAAGACCCGTATTTGGCAGAAAACCACAATTAGTATATATTTTATTTAAATATTTTTCTTTTAAAAAATGACACTAATTAAGAAAGAAGGGGGAGGTATTAATACAATTTGACAATAGTGATTAAAGGCCACACTTACAATGAAATAACAAACACAAAAGGGGGTAATAGAGTTAGAGCACGTTACAAGACAGAAATATACGACTTAATACCATGAAAAGAAGGGGGGAAAAGGAGACA
This sequence comes from Anabrus simplex, assembly GCF_040414725.1. Lineage (NCBI taxonomy): Eukaryota > Metazoa > Arthropoda > Insecta > Orthoptera > Tettigoniidae > Anabrus > Anabrus simplex. Next base: position 611,045,694 of record NC_090265.1, on the reverse strand, counting down.
GACTGGGAAGGGAAGGAAAGGGAGGGGGATTTTACCAGGCTGCTTAAACCCTATAAGTTCGCAGCGTGAGTGACCGCTCCGGCCTCAAGAAAAGTTCAGGAAGTGGCAACACTTCCAACATTTGTCCAGATACAGTTTATCATGTAAAGTAGAAGATTAATTAAGATGTCAGTCTGAAGGACTCTGTTAGAATGAAAGCCATAAAGGCACAGAATAATCAATCGTTCAGTGTTCAAGTCTTCATGGAAAACACAAAAGATGAAAAAGTTATAACATTTGCTCACCCAGTCTGAAGATTATCAATGCAGATTCCACAGAATAAAAATGTAAAACATTGCAGCGGGCCAGCCGCCTGCGAAATGTTCTGCTCTCTCCACTGAGGGATGATTTCACTCGATGTCTGACCGGAGAAACAAAGTAATAGCATGCTTATATAGGTGGTGAAGTGAGTCCAGAAATTACTCAAAGAAAAATTCGTAGCATGACGTCACAGCGGAGCAGCAACAGTGGAGTGGAACAGGCCAGTTTGTGAATGGCTGGGTGAGCAAGCAGATGGAGAGAAAATGGCAGCAGTAGAATGCGCCGGATGGCAGACGGTAAGAAGAAAAAATCTTGATGTAGTAGAGAGGCATTACAGCAGAAAAACTGGCTCTTCGATTTCTCCTTGTACCAAGGTATTTTGCACGTTTTAAAGCTGTTCAAAGTATTTTCCCCACCTCTGCAATATATCCTGCTTCTGTGTCATCACTTCCTCCTGTTAATTTTTAATGAAGTTGGCACCTTCACCTGGGTTTTTCTTCTTTTTAACCCACTGAAATAAGATCTTTTTGTTCCCGGTTGTATCTTCTTGCAGAGATTCAGTGAATTTTTGTCAGCATTTTTTTTTTTTTTCTCTTCTAGAACCACCTTGGAGCACTCCTTCTTGCAGTGCCTGTATTCTGTTTTGTATTCTGTTGTTCTGTTTCTCAGCCATCTTTTCCAAGCTTGTTTCTTCCTTTTAACTATATCTTTTACCCTGTTATTCCACCAGGGCGTTTCTTGATCTTTCTTCCTTCCTGATACTCATCCACAGGTCTTTTCTGCAGACTTGACCATGACTGGTTTAAAGTATGCCCATTCTTCTTCGACCCTTCCGATATCTTCCTTAGGTATACTTGTTTTAATGTGTGTCTGGAAATCTTCATTTATTTCCTTCTCCTGCAATTTCCACACCCTTAGCTTCCTCTGCCTAATCTGTCATCTTTTGTATCTTTTCCATCTTTAACTTATCTGTCACAACTCTGTGATCTCTTTTGAAAGATTCACCTGGGAGGGCTGTTAGGTCTACCAACATTTTCCTGCTGCCTCTCTCGACCAAACTGTAATCTATCAGAGTTTAGAGTTATCCCAACTATATCTTGTTATCTTCTGACTGTTTTCCTTTTGCAACCATGTGTTACCAATGATCAGCTCATTTCTACAAAAGTCTACCAAAATATTTCCAGCCTTGTTTCTCTTCCCATATCCAAATGAACCTATAATCTCTTCATCTCCTTTTCTTTCCTGACCTACTTGGGCAATCATGTCTCCTATAATCACAACCTCTTTGTCCTGGATATGGTCTTCCAGATATTCGAGGTATTCCTTCAGATCCATATCTGTATTTCCTGTTTGTGGAGCATACCCTCTCAAGTCTCAATCTGACCTTAGCAAACAAACCGGTCATTTATGTTTTCCACCAATTCTAGGTATTCCTTTACGTCTTTTCTAATTATGAGACCTACACTATTTTTGGCTTCTCTTCCTCCGCTATAGTATAAGGTGCACCCTTTCTTTAGTTTCCTCTCACCTTTCCTTTCCATTTGGTTTCACTGATTCCCAGCAATGCTATATCTTTGTCAACCATAAAATCTACAATTTCTTCCACTTTCCCTATTAGTGTCACTACATTGATGGTCGTTATCTTGATGTATTTGGTTGCTGGTCGCCCATTTCTCACATTTCTCCCAGCATCACAAGAATTGCACGTCGCTTGTGGGGAACGCCCTAACATTTTCCGAAGCTTCAGTACACTTGTCATCATATAGGCTTTTATTACGATGGGTTCGCCACTCCCAAAGGCATTTTAGAGCTACTGCCAGCCAAAACTTGTAGATTGCTCATAACATGGAGAACAGACGCCTTTTGTAGCCACTCCTCTGGAGTACAGACGCTACAACTGATATGGGGTTTCAGTGGCATTTCCTCCACTGAGATCCCATTTCCCTTCTACAAGGACTCCTCCGCCCTTAGCCCTTATAGTTACTTACCCCCACCCACCACTCGGCGTGGAGACACTGGCTGTATGGTTTACTCCATTACCATAGCAGATTATTGTATAGTACTGCCACAGCAGATTATTGTATAGTACTGAATAGTATTGTATAGTATTGAATGAAATGAAAATCCACAGCCTGTTTCCAGTCTTTCGACCGGATCAGGGATCAGCCCCCATCTAGCGGTGAAGATAGGAAACGTGCCGGCTGCCGAAGCATGTCGCACTCCTCTGGGGCAATGATAATTTACTGATAGAAATGAAATGTTATTGGAGAGTGTTGTTGGAATGCAATATGACAGGAAAAACCTGAGTACCCGGAGAAAAACCTGTCTCGCCTCTGCTTTGTCCAACACAAATCTCACATGGAGTGACCGGGACTTGAACCATGGTGCCCAGCGGTGAGAGGCCAGCGTGCTGCTGCCTGACCCACGGAGGCTCTTGTATAGTATTGAATAAAAATCTCATAATACTATTATTACTGCACTTAAATTAGTAGACTGTCAACCTTTTCCTCTCTGTAGAAATTAGTTCAGAGAGCATAAAAACTTACAATTTTGCAGCTTTTTCTTCAGTTTTGAATTATAATAATGTTATTGGCTTTACGTCCCACTAACTATTGTTACGGTTTTCGAGGTGCCGGAATGTAGTCCCGCAGGAATTCTGTTATGTGCCAGTAAATCTACCGACAATAGGCTTGACGTATTTGAGCACCTTCATATACCACCGGACTGAACCAGGATCAAACCACCAAGTTGGTGTCAAAAGGCCAGTGCCTCAACCGTCTGAGACACTCAGCCCGGCTTCAGTTTTGATGTGTTATTCCCCCCACCTCGTCCACTATATCCCACAAACATGGGTACTATTTGTTGTCTGTATAATTTTTTGCCCCCGCACTTTTAATTCCCAAACGCCGCTACTGGAGTAGATCATGGGAAACTACTGGCAAAAATGAGTGCAATTGGACTAGAGAAAAGAGTGACTGAATGGGTTGCTAGATTTCTAGAAAATAATCTCAGAGAATTAGAGTAGGCAAAGCTTTATTTGACCCTGTAATAATTAAGAGGAGAATTCATCAAGGCAGTATTACTGGACCTTTATGTTTCCTTATATAAATAAATGATATGAGTAAAGAAGTGAAATCAGAGATAAGGATTTTTGCAGATGATGTTATTCTGTATAGAGTAATAAATAAGTTAAAAGATTGTGAGCAACTGCAAAATGACTTTGATAATGTTTGTAAGATGGACAGCAGGCTATGGTATGATGATAAACGGGGTTAAAAGTCAGGCTGTAAGTTTCACGAATAGGAAAAGTCCTCTCAGTTTTAATTACTGCATTGATAGGGTGAAAGTTCCTTATGGGGATCACTGTAAATACCTAGGTGTTAATACAAGGAAAGATCTTTGTTGGGGTAATCACATAAATGGGACTGTAAATAAAGGTTACAGATCTCTGCACATGGTTATGAGGGTATTTAGGGGTTGTAGTAAGGGTGTAAAGAAGAGAGCATATCTCTGGTAAGACCCCAACTAGAGTATGGTTCTAGTGTATGGGACGCTCACCAGGATTACTTGATTCACGAATGGGAAAAAATGCAAAGAACAACAGCTCAATTTGTTCTGGGTGATTTCCGACAAAAGAATAGCTGGGAAGACTTGGGAGAAAGAAGACGAGCTGCTCGACTAAGTGATATGTTGCAAGAGACTTGTATTGAATAGGTGGTGATAATAGAATAAATTCTTTGTGTGATAATTTGCTTATAAGTGGTATGTTCCGAGCTGTCAATGGAGAGATAGCATGGAATGACATTAGTAGATGAATAAGTGGTTTTTTAAAAGTAGGAAAGATCACAATATGAAGATAAAGTTGGAATTCAAGAGGACAAATTGGGGCAAATATTTGTTTATAGGTAGGGGAGTTAGGGATTGGAATAACTTACCAAGGGAGATATTCAATAAATATCCAGTTTCTCTTAAATCATTTAAGAAAAGGCTAGGAAAACAACAGATAGGGAATCTGCCACCTGGGTGACTGTCCTAAATGCAGATCAGTATTGATTAATTGATTGATTTTTCAATTACCTGGTGCATACTGAAAATCTGATCCTGACTGCCCCTCTGTAGGCTGAAACCACACTGGTTTTCATCCAACTTCCTCTCAATGACTCTCCCTTCCAAGATGCCTGGTATACTAATCAATGAGATACCGCGATAGTTATTGCAATCCTTCCAGTTCCTTTGCTTACAGCTTACAGCTCCATTGTGTGTGACACCACCATGAAGATTTCCTTTTACTTTGAGAAGATTTTCAAATTTCCTGTCCAGTGATTCCCTGGGATCCACTATGAGTTCACTTGAATTTCCCAAAACACTGTTCATTTCCTTTTACCCTCCCATCCTAAAATTATTACTGTGCAGAAAGGTTTCCCTGCTGCTTGACCTAGCCTTTCCAGGTTATTACCAATAGGTGGAATTACTGCTTTTGTACAATCTGAAGGTACTTTACCAACACCCCCTGCTAATCTCATTATTCTATGAAGCCATTTCATCCCTGCCTTCCCATTATACTTCACCATTTCCAGTCTAATTTCATCTATTCCTGCTGCTTTATGACAATGGAGTTTATTTACCATCCTTTCCAACTCCTCAAGCATAATTTCACCAACATCATTGTCCTCCCCATGAGCTCCATTGTATGTGACACCACCATGAAGATTTCCTTTTACTTTGAGAAGATTTTCAAATTTCCTGTCCAGTGATTCCCTGGGATCCACTATGAGTTCACTTGAATTTCCCAAAACACTGTTCATTTCCTTTTACCCTCCCATCCTAAAATTCTTTATTACTGTGCAGAAAGGTTTCCCTGCTGCTTGACCTAGCCTTTCCAGGTTATTACCAAAATCTTCCCATGACTTCTTTTTGGATTCAACAACTATTTGTCTCGCTCTGTTTCTTACATCTATGTACAATTCCCTCTCTGCATCAGCCCTTGTATGGAGCCATTTCTGATAAGCCTTCTTTTTACCTTTACAAGCTGCTCTCACTTCATCATTCCACCAAGATGTTTGATTTTTCCGATCTTTACACACAGTTGTACCTAGGCATTCCCTTGCTGTTTTCACTACAGCATCCTTGTATACCACCCATTCTCTTTCTATATCCTGAACCTGCTTACTCTCCACTGTTTGGAACTTCTCACTAATCATATCCATGTACTTCTGTCTAATTTCCTCGTCCTGGAGATATTCTACCCTTATTTGTTTGCAGACAGATTTCACTTTATCTATCCTAGGCCTAGTGATACTTAGTTGACTACAGATCATCGAAAAATCCCCGGAAAACACGTACATTGCTAACAGATTTCTTGAATTTGAAGTCGGTTAAGATATAGTCTGTTATGTACCTGGTACCCCTACCCTCCCATGTGTAGCGGTGAATAGCCTTAAGCTTGAAGAATGTATTCGTAACTGCTAAACCCATACTAGCACAGAAGTCCAGCAGACACTTCCCATTCCTATTAGCTTCCATATCTTCTGCACATTTACCAATCGCCCTTTCGTATCCTTCAGTTATATTTCCAATTCTTGCATTGAAATCACCCATTAGCACTATCCTATCCTTGCTGTTGACCCTGACTACGATGTCACTCAATGCTTCATAAAATTTGTCCATTTCATCCTCATCTGCAACCTCAGGTTGTGAGTACACTGAGACAATTCTCGTTCTAATTCCTCCAACTGCCAAATCTATCCACACCATTCGCTCGTTTACATGCCTAACAGAAACTATGTTGCGTGCAATAGTATTCCTGATAAAGAGTCCTACCACAGACTCTGCCCTTAGCTTTTTAATACCAGTCAAGTACACTGTATAATCTATCTCTTCCTTGTTATCTTACCTTACCCAAAGATCACTTACTCCTAACACATCCAGATTCATCCTCTTTGCTGACTCAGCCAGTTCTACTTTCTTTCTTCCATAAGCCCCATTAATATTGATAGCTCCCCATTGAATTCCATTTCATTCGCCAAGTTGTTTCCAAAGAATCTCTTGCCAGTAAAATGGGAGTGGAACTCTGTTACTCCCGTAGGTAGGCTTGCTTAAAATGTTCTGAGCTCGGTAAATTCATGAAGCAGGATGCTACCTTACTTAGCAAGTCCAAGTGAGGATCTCTCCTCTAACGGGTTAGGGACCACCGGTGGATTGTATAGCCCTAGCCACCTGAGCATAAGGAAGGCCATGGCTCAGAATATGTCCGAGTTGTCCATTCCCATTCCATAGCAATTGTTATCCCGACTCTCAAGCCACTTACTAGGCCACTCAGCCGTTGCCCATGGTTCATGAACTAGGAAGTGACTACAGTAAGCCATATCCACATCCATGCAGGGCTCTACCTGCAATATGATGGCATGTATTAAAAACCCAACCGCATGGCACTACAGCCCTTGAAGGGCCTTGGCCAACCAAGCGACCGCTGCTCAGCCCGAAGGCCTGCAGATTACAAGGTGTGTGGTCAGCACAACGAATCCTCTCGGCTGTTATTCTTGGCTTTCTAGACCGGGGCCGCTATCTCACCGTCAGATAGCTCTTCAATTCTAATCACGTACGCTGAGTGGACCTCGAACCATCCCTCAGGTACAGGTAAAAATCCCTGACCTGGCCGGGAATCGAAACCGGGGCCTCCGGGTAAGAGGCACGCTACCCCTACACCACGGGGCCGGCGGCGGCATGTATTGCTATATCCAAAAATCAAGAGGATCGTAGTAAAAGTCAATCGGTACAACCTAACAGCTTATAAATATTTTATTTTCCACTCTTCATTACATATTATATACCGGTACCCATAATTTAAGTTAGGTAGTCTAGGTACCTACTTCAGCTCATTGTAAAATCGTGTTCTTGTCCCGAGGTAGTGCATCTCTTTTCAGACACACACCTTTTTAACCAGTCTTAAATTTCCGGCAGTACCGGGAATTGAATCCGCATCTCCGAGTACACTACGGAGATGGAGAGTATTTTAGGGTTTAAGCAATAAAATGAAGAAAATAGTTAAAGCCTGACAATGCCACGCAATACGCAAGGCAACATTGTTCTAATCGCCCGCCAACGGACCAAACGGTCAACCCAACACCCGCCCGCCATTCACACCAAAAAAGGTGCACATTCTCTTTGCGTGCACCCTTCCATATCAAGCTATGCCGTTATACATTCTTTTACTGCGGATGAAATTTGGCTGTATCCAAGACCATCTACAATAGGTACAGAGATGGTCTGGCTGTATCCGCTGCTGTCCCAACTACAACTTCGAGACGATTTCTTACTATCGTACTCGTAGTCATTTTCATTGCATTGTTACGATAGATCGATATTTCAAACGGACATGAAGCATGATGAGCCGCGAGCCATTTGTGTGAATTCGACAACCAAGTTGTTTTTGATTGTTTTTCCACTCTCAGAAAAAAACAAATGTATAGTACGAGATATACAAGGTAAACAATGAGCGTGTTTATGCGAATATAACAGGATGTATTTTCAGAAAAGAGAACTGTCTGGGTGAGTAGTTGTAGGAGTAACTCTGTGTTTGCTCTCCAAAACAAATATTTTGTATTTTTATCAACTTATGCACGTTGTGCAAATTTTTACTGATAGTAATACATAATTTTTACCAAAGAATGAAGGACGATATGAATTGCCCCAGTATTTCTTGGTGATTTTTTTACTGACTTGTAAAATGGAGTTTAATATATATTTATAAAGTTAATTTGTGTGCGTGGTTTAAATAGCCGTGTACTTTATTAACTTCTTATTACTGATGTAATATAAAGTGTGTGTGTGTTTCTTTTTTCTGTTTTTAGGTAATGGATGATAAATGCAGATGAAGAATTCGTGAAGTGAGTGATAATAGGTGTAAATATATTTTCTGCTACCCTAGTGTGCATCAGTGCGATTGAGACTTTTAGGTTAGTTGGTGATATTAAGACGCGGGAAAACGTCCACGCGGTTGTTTGATGACAATTTCTATGAATCATTTAACAGTCATGGCTATGGACAGAAGTCCTGAGTCTATTATTCGTGAAATAACAGTGAATGATCTTTCTGCATTAGGAAATAAGTGCGATGTTTTATCCGTTTTGGTGAGGGAATTAAATAACTCGGTTTGTTCAGTTATTAGATCTGTGAACTCTGAAATCAAAGATTTGACGGAAATACGTGGACTTTTGCCATTTAGTAGTAGTCCTGTACAGTGTGATAGTAAAGGCACACAAACTGAAGATAATGTTACTAACCAAAATAAGACTACCAACGAGCCGCAGTTTGACGAGGGAACCGAAATTGATGTTTGTGTTTTGTGTGACAGCTTCCAAATACTTGAACATTTTGCTGCTATTTATGATGAGTCAAGTGGGAAAAGTGGACTTGAGAGTAAAATCAACAGTACAGTACCTTTAAGAACAAAATCTTCAAACAAAGTCCCTCAACAGATCTGTGATAGTTGTTTCAAGAAATTTACTTTATTTCATCAAAACTGTGCTAATCCAAACAAAACACAGCAAGAGGTCATTCGCAGCAAATCAGGAAGCAAAGCTAAAAGGAGTTCAACAAGAGAAGATAAAAAAATTGTAAGTAGTATGTAATACAATTGGATCTCTTGTACGTATATTTCATTATTATTCATACCAAGAAGTATGACGATAACTCCATATGAATTAACATCAAGGTTGAATGTTTTATCAGTTGTCATGTAGGTCTGATTGGTATGTAGCAGGTAGTACTGATATTTATTTCAGTATATCGTCGCTGCCGGGACAAAACCTCCTATGGGAAATATTTTAGGTTAGAACTTTGGCCTGTAAGGTTCTGTCATCTAAGGTGCAATATTGTGTTGGTATTGTCAAGGCATTCTCGCTCTTCATAATGTATGTGCTGCAGGTCGGTATATATCTAAAAATATTATCTCATAGGAGGTTTTTTTTCCCGGCAATGACGATATTGTAGTTGAAGAGTTCAAAAATTTGCATATTCCATTTGTATTGCACTTATATTTTTATTGTGTAGTGCATTTTTGAAAGACGATGTGTAGTTCTAACCACCTCAGCTTAGTCCTAGACCTATTAAGAGATTTAGTATCTTTGAGTACTTGTATATGCCTGCAGATATGTTGTTTCAGTAGCGTATAGAGTATTATAGTCTAGTGGTATTGTTTCAGACGTTTTACCAAAGTAGTCACAGTTCCGCTTTTAGTGAATAAATGTAAGATTTTCTAAGTGAAAAGTCTTGGCATTTGGATATGCTCTAAAACTGTAGGTGTGATTGTTTAGAATCACAGCATTAGCAGTTGAAAACTATTACTAACTTTGCAGCTTTAGAGGTAATGAAAGTTGGCACTTACAGACATTCCATAGGATCTTACCTTGCAGTTTATAGGATTTTCTAGGCATTTCTTTCCTGTTTTTCACATTATCTACTTCAAGATCATTAGTCATAAACACAAGGGGCCGATTGCAGAAACGGTGTTTAGACCTTGTCTACGGTTAAACAGTGTCTGAGTATGACTGCCGCATTGCAGAGACGATCAATGCTTTACTTCTCGCAGCCCAGCACTCGCTACATTCAGCTGCGCGCGGAACGACTGTCGTTTGTTTACACGCTCGCGGCCTTCTCGGGAAGGATGTTGTGAAGCTATGCTCAGAGCTGCCAACCTCTGTACGGAGGAACTAATAAGTGAGGTGCTTCGATAGCTGGTGGCAAGACGATTAGTCTGGACGGTTAGGATTCTTGCCGTGGACAAGACGATTGGTCTGGACGGTTAGGATTCTTGCCGTGGACAAGACCATTGGTCTGGATGGTTAGAAGCCGCGAAGCGGCCTTAGGCCCCTAGTTTCATGTGAAAACACGATTGGTCTGGACGGTTAGGATTCTTGCCGTGGACAAGACCATTGGTCTGGACGGTTAGAAGCCGCGAAGCGGCCTTAGGCCCCTAGTTTCATGTGGAAACACGATTGGTCTGGACGGTTAGGATTCTTGCCGTGGGCAAGATGATTGGTCTGGACGGTTAGGATTCTTGCCGTGGACAAGGCCATTGGTCTGGACGGTTAGAAGCCGCAAAGTGGCCCCACGCCTCTAGTTTCATGTGGAAACACGATTGGTCTGGACTGGTTCTTGCCGTGCGGACGGTTAGGATAAGACCTGGACAAGACCATTGGTCCGGACGGTTAAAGCCGCATTGTAATTTTACATGGTGTTTTTTTGTTTGTGCTTTTATTCAGCCAGGGTTGGTAACGCAATGTATTTATCAGCATTGATGGCAATGACGTCACATTCCGTTCACCATGACCATTGAGAATGCAAGAAACTACTTGAGCCATGGACGATGGCGGCTACTGCTCTTTATTAGGTTATAAAAGTAAACATATTTCTCGGGGCGGGCTGGTGGGTTCCTAGACATGGCAATGAACACATCTCTCCTCTAAAAGGAATTCCAAGTAAGATTTACATTATTTTCACTTCCCTATAATGTTATAAACGTTGGGCTGCGGGAAGTAAAGTTTTACCCAGAGACGTTATTTATCACTTAGACACTGTCTAAAGTCGATGTTCTCAAGACGCCATGTTTAAACACTGCTGAGAGCACTGTTTAACCTCAAAATAGAAGCGAATCGCAGTCGGTGGTTGTTTACTATGGAGCATGTAAATTATGTTGGTATGTTGAGATGGTTCAGGAGAGAAATGTTAATCAGATGGCCTCCTGTACGTCGCCTGCTAAGAGATCGGAGCATCCTTTTGAAATGAACGGGGAGGCACAATTTAAAACACGATTTCGCTTTTCAAAGGAAACTGTAAGGGAATTGTTGCGCAATGTGGGAGAATTAATCAAACACGACGCAAGTGGTAGCCCATTACCTGTCACTCTGCAGCTCCTTCTGACTTTACGATTCTTGGCAACCAATGCATTTTATACTATGAACGGTGATACGGTAAATGTCAATGCAGCGACTGCCGGACAGTGGATCGTGTTGTAACTGCCATCAGTAGTTTGTGGAGAAGATTTATCAACTTCCCTAACAACGATGAGCTACCTGCTATCAGGAATGATTTTGCTGTCCTTTCCAGGTAAATAGGCCTAATCTTTTTTCTGTGGATTGAATGTAATGATCATCTCAGTAATGCGTGAACTCAAGCGTGTTATCCATTTACACGGTTGAAAATAATTGTTATTATTTCTAGGGACAACTTTCCCAGAATAATAGGTGCCATTGACAGTACTCATGTCAGAATAACTTGTCCCAATCATCAGAGAGCTGTCATGTACATCAACCGGAAGGGATTCCATTCTGTTAACTGCCAAGTAAGTGCACATAACACTGACGCAAAACAGCACTAGTTTTTTCTGTAATGGCTGATATTTGTACTCATCTTAACGACACTACTCTTATTAAAGTTACACTTCATTCTATGGCGTGCACAATAGTGGAAACAATAGAAATGTAGTGGAAAGAACTTTCGGTTCGTGGAAAAGAAGATTTCCCTGTCTTGCACAGGGTCTGCGAACGAAAGTTCGCAAAACCCTGAAAATTATCGTGGCGACTGCTGTGTTACATAACCTTGCTGTGCAGCGCGGTGAACTTAACCTGGAGGCAGACTTACCGGATTATGAAGTGCCTGTTGAACCAGTAGCAGATGATGTGACAGGAAACAGATATCGTCAGCTCATAATTGATAACTACTTCACTCGCTAGAAATCATGCTACGATAAGATCACCTCAAGTGAAATGAAAACATATCATTTATTCATTAATTATTATTTAACATGATTATCAATTAATAGAATTATACCACTCTGGCAAGTCATAACCTTTTTTTTCATTTCCTGTTCAATTAAATAAATGTCTAAGAGTGCCTTCCTTTCTTGTAAATCTAACACATGCAACTGTTTCTTGTGGATTTCTTGCATTATTTTCACTGCCTCGTCCTCTTCATCTTCCTTGAATCGCCGTTTTCTGGACTTGGCACTGGAAGTACACGAAAACATAGACCACGTTTAGAGGTTATACTGTACTTTTTTCTAAAAAATTGAGGTTACAAACCGTAGAAAACAGAAATTAATTAAAATTTCTCACCACAACTTACCTTGGAGTCTGAGGTGAAGATCTCTCCCCTGTGAATTCGATCAAGTCCTCTTTTCCACCTCCTTAACTTCGGCATCAGGACGGTAACCTCTCTCCACCTCACGCTCGCTGAGCGGTCACACCTTCCGCAGGGATCTGTTTTCATACGGAGCAAATAAAACTTTCGTCAAGCAATTTATTTACAATACATTTCCTACATCAAGGTCCGGTTTCATTAACCCATGTTAGTACTTAACAAGGTGTTTAATCATTTTAACATACGAAATAAGAAAATTCGCGTTTCATCAACAACTGTTAATGTTAACATATGTTAAACTGCGTATTAAAGTTAACATCAGCCATTTCCCATGTTAACCCATTAGTGCATGAAGTTTCCTGGTCGCATTTTAGTAAATTTTTTTGTGTTTTTCTAACCATATGTAAGCACATTAAGGCCCGGTTTAATCAACAGATATATTTACTAACTAATTCAATTAACAACTCTTTTTCGAAGGAGGAAAAATTAGAACTACGATTCCGTTTCACTTCACGCGCCATATTTTACAGCTGTGCTCAAACAAAAGCGCATACAAGCGCGCTGTAAAAGAGCATGTTCTTACCACTGCCTCCTTGATTCGCACCAGTTCGCAATATTGGGAGAGTTAACAGTCGATTAGTTAACATTTCACAAGAAAAGTTTGATGAAACGCAAGAAACCTAGCAAGATGTTAAATTTCTAACTCCGTATTAACTAACTTCTTGTTAGTATATATTTAACATGTGTCGATGAAACCGGGCCTTAATGTGCGTACAGATGGCTTGACGATAAAAGAAAAGGACGAGGCGCAGGAAAAGTCCGCGAGGGTTTCAATGGGGTAAACAGATACTTTTTTTAGTGGGTATCCGCTGTCACCTAACAAAATCACTTCATTAATTGTCCCACTTCAAACTGTGCTCCGATATGGGAGTTACTAAATATTGTATTGTCGTGTGCAGAACCAGACCACCTAGCAAGTATATCCCTGATTTGGAGGTTAGGCTCACTAATCACCTGAACATTAACATTAACAGAGAAATATCCCTTTCGATTACGATATATTTCGGCCCAATCGCCTCCAGGTGATTGGATTCTTACATGTGTGCAATCTATTGCACGTAGAACAAACACCAGGAAAACGGCTTATTTCATAGAAGTCGCGGATAATTTGCTGACGCTCTTCCTCTGAAGGGAATGTTATATACCTCCTTCTCATGGATGCTATTGCTGCAGACACTCGACAAACAACTCTATTAACAGTGGCTTTAGAAATTCCAGCATTGTCTCCAGCCATTATGTGAAAATAACATGTAGCAAAAACTCGTAATATTATCAGTACCTGCAACATTGGAGAAAGAGGTTCTCTTCGTAGGATATTCTAATCTCACTTGAATTTCGTCAACAACCTTAGCAACGACTGTTTTCGATAACCTGTATCTATGAAGACATTTCGGATCTGTCAAATTTTCAAAGTCATTACGTCGCTGAACTCTTCTTCGATCAGGATTGTTTTGTAAAAGATCAAAATAGAGCAATTCTGCCTCGAAAGCGAGATTCATAGCAGCCATTTTGGAACAGGTTGCTAAATGCTACTGTTAGCCATTTAACATTGGAAATGGCTGATGTTAACTTTAATACGCAGTTTAACATTTGTTAATGTTAACATTTGTTGATGAAACGCAAATTTTCTTAAATCGTATGTTAAAACTAGCAAGATACCCGTGCTTCGCTACGGTATTATACTGAAATTTATAATTGAATGCTTATTGTTTTTGATATATAATCCGCCGAAATTCGCGGTCTGACTCGTTTTCTGCGAGAACCCACCAAAATTCCCGATCTGACTCGTTTTCTATTAGATTACGGCATGTTTCCTCCCATTTTTCAATCTTCTTTTCCAGCAATCGATTTCGTACTTTCCGGGCTAGGCTCAGGTATTCCTCCCGGTCAGTTGGGTCCGTAAATCTTTGTCATCTTTTCCTATAATCATTTTTAATATGGATAAAATCCTTCAGGAGATCCGGCGTGGTGTCATATTGGGTTCCTAGAAGGCACTGAACCCGCGGTCGGACTGCATTCTTAGTCATAACCCGTCCAGGAGCCGTTTCCAGCGCGGTCCGCACATTTGACGACGGTCCGGAACATTATTATTATTATTATTATTATTATTATTATTATTATTATTATTATTATTATTATTTGTTGCTGGAATGGATGATGACAGGAAAACCGGAGTATCCGGAGAAAAATCTGTCCCGCCTCCGTTTTGTCCAGCACGAATGTCACATGGAGTGAACGGGATTTGAACCACGGAACCCAGCTGTGAGAGGCCGGCGCGCTGCCGAGGATCCTTATAAGTACATTAAGAACAGTAAAATCAATTGGTCTCACCTCCTTCTACACCCCACCGCCGTTAAGTTTATTTACCGGCACCCCCCCCCCCCCCCCCAAAAAGAAATTAAAAGAAGGCTTGTTTCTTATGTTTAAAGAAGATTTCAAACACCAATGTTCACGTCTATTACCTTCAGTTTTGAGATATAAGTATCCCCATAAAAAAAATTTACTTTTTTCACTTCATTTCACACTACTCCCCCCCCCCTAAGTGAATTTTCACGCAAAAAATACCTGTTTCTTTAATAGTAAAGGATCTTCTAAATACCAATTATCACGACTCTAACTTCTTCAGTTTTTGATTTATGTGTCCTCATGAAAGGAATTCAACTCCTTTACACTCCCGCCCTCCAAGATGGTTTCCCCCCAAAACGCGTTTTTCTTTGTTTTTAAAGGAGATCCAAATACGAATTTTCACGTCTGTAACAATTTTAGTTTTTATTAGATGTATGTATTCTCATTCAATTAATTTTTCAATTCTTTCACCTACCCCCCTTCATTGGATTTTCCGAGAATACGTGTTTCTTTATTTTTAAAGCAGATTGCAAATATCAAATTTCACGTCTGTAACATCTTCATTTTTGAGATATCAGTAGCCTAATTAAAAGAATTCAACACCATTTTCAGTCACTTTTACCCACACCCACCCAAGTGGTATTTCCGAAAGCTAAAAATACACGTTTCTTTATGTTTAATAGAGATAAAAAACACCATTTTTCACTTCTGTAACATGTTAAGTTTTTTGAGATAAACTGTAAAAATTCTCATTTTAAAATTTCACCCCTTTTGAGTTCCCCTTAAGTGGAGTTTCCAAACACAAATCACCTATGTTTCTTTAGATTTACAGGAGATTACAAACACCCACTTTTACGTCTGTAACATTTTACGTTTCCAATATATTCTGTAGATATAGTCTTTCAAAAATTCACCCAATTTGTCACTCCTGTTTAACCGCCATTAATTGGATTTTCCAAAACTAAAAAATACGTGTTTCTTTATTTTTAAAGGAGATCCCATATACAAATTTTCAGTTCTGTAATATCTTTCGTTTCTGAGATATATGTATCCTCATTAAAGGCATTCAACCCATTTTTCACCCTTTTACACCCCTCCTATTGGGATTTACAGGAAACCAAAAATACGTTTTCCTTTATTTTTAGAGGAGATTCTAACTACCAATTTTTACATCTGTAAATTTTTAAGTTTTAAGATGTAAACACACTCATTTCTAAAAATTCACCCCCCACTTTCAACCCCCAATATTTATATCTTCAAAAAACGAAAAAATACGTGTTTCTTTACTTTTAAAGTAGATACCACATACCAATTTTCAGGTCTGTAATATCTTCAGGTTCTGAAATATAAGAAGCCTCATTAAAGGCATTCAACCCATTATTCACCATTTTACACCCTTCCTATTGGGATTTTCCGAGAACAAAAGATTACGCGTTTCTTTATTTTTAAAGGAGATTCTAAATACCAATTTTTACATCCATACACTTTAAAAGTTTTGAGATATAGATACACTCATTTTAAAAAATCACCCCCTTTTCACCCCCCCCCCTTTTGGATTTTCGAAAAACAAAAAAATACGTGATTCTTTATTTTTTAAAGAGATCCCAAACATCAATTTTCAGGTCTGTAATATCTTCAGGTTCTGAGATATAAGTAGCCTCATTAAAGGCATTCAACCCCTTTTTCACCCATTTTTACGATTCCTATTGCGATTTTCAAAAAACCAAAAAATACGTGTTTCTTTATTCTTAATGAAGATTCTAAATATCAATTTTTACATCTGCAAACTTTAAAAGTTTGGAGATATAAATTCACTCATTTTAAAAATTCGCCCCCTTTTCACCCTCCCATTAATTGGATTTTCCAAAAACAAAAAAATACGTGTTTCTTTATTTTTAATAGAGATCAAAAGTACCAAGTTTCAGGTCTGTAACATCTTCAGTTTCTGAGATATAAGTACCGGTATCCTGATTAAAGGCATTCAACCCATTTCCCCACATTTTCACCCTTTTTCATCCCTCCTATTGCGATTTTCTGAAAACAAAAAAATACGTGTTCCTTTATTTTTAAGGAAGGTTCTAAATACCAATTTTTACAGCTGCAAACTTTAAAAGTTTGGAGATATAGATTCACTCATTTTAAAAATTCACCCCCTTTTCACCCTCCCATTAATTGGATTTTCCAAAAACAAAAAAATACGTGTTTCTTTATTTTTAAAAGAGATCAAACGTACCAATTTTCAGGTCTGTAATATCTTCAGTTTCTGAGATATAGGTACCGGTATCCTGATTAAAGGCATTCAACCCATTTTCCCCATTTTCACCCTTTTTCACCCCTCTTATTGGGATTTTCTGAAAACAAAAAAATACGTGTTTCCTTATTTTTAAAGACGATTCTAAATACCAATTTTTACATCTGTAAACTTTTAAAGTTTTGAGATATAGAGCAACTCATTTTAAAATTTCACCCCCGTTTTCACCCCCTTAGCGAAGGAAGATCCCAAAATCCTCTCTTAGCGAGCACCTACGTCTTAATATGAATATATCCCCAAAATTTCATCTCTTTATGTCCAGTAGTTTTGGCTCGGCGATGATGAATCAGTCAGTCAGGACAAGTTATTTTATATATATACTAGCAAGATACCCGTGCTTCGCTACGGTATTATACTGAAATTTATAATTGAATGCTTATTGTTTTTGATATATAATCCGCCGAAATTCGCGGTCTGACTCGTTTTCTGCGAGAACCCACCAAAATTCCCGATCTGACTCGTTTTCTATTAGATTACGGCATGTTTCCTCCCATTTTTCAATCTTCTTTTCCAGCAATCGATTTCGTACTTTCCGGGCTAGGCTCAGGTATTCCTCCCGGTCAGTTGGGTCCGTAAATCTTTGTCATCTTTTCCTATAATCATTTTTAATATGGATAAAATCCTTCAGGAGATCCGGCGTGGTGTCATATTGGGTTCCTAGAAGGCACTGAACCCGCGGTCGGACTGCATTCTTAGTCATAACCCGTCCAGGAGCCGTTTCCAGCGCGGTCCGCACATTTGACGACGGTCCGGAACATTATTATTATTATTATTATTATTATTATTATTATTATTATTATTATTATTATTATTATTATTATTATTATTATTATTATGTGTTGCTGGAATGGATGATGACAGGAAAACCGGAGTATCCGGAGAAAAATCTGTCCCGCCTCCGTTTTGTCCAGCACGAATGTCACATGGAGTGAACGGGATTTGAACCACGGAACCCAGCTGTGAGAGGCCGGCGCGCTGCCGAGGATCCTTATAAGTACATTAAGAACAGTAAAATCAATTGGTCTCACCTCCTTCTACACCCCACCGCCGTTAAGTTTATTTACCGGCACCCCCCCCCCCCCCAAAAAGAAATTAAAAGAAGGCTTGTTTCTTATGTTTAAAGAAGATTTCAAACACCAATGTTCACGTCTATTACCTTCAGTTTTGAGATATAAGTATCCCCATAAAAAAAATTTACTTTTTTCACTTCATTTCACACTACTCCCCCCCCCCCTAAGTGAATTTTCACGCAAAAAATACCTGTTTCTTTAATAGTAAAGGATCTTCTAAATACCAATTATCACGACTCTAACTTCTTCAGTTTTTGATTTATGTGTCCTCATGAAAGGAATTCAACTCCTTTACACTCCCGCCCTCCAAGATGGTTTCCCCCCAAAACGCGTTTTTCTTTGTTTTTAAAGGAGATCCAAATACGAATTTTCACGTCTGTAACAATTTTAGTTTTTATTAGATGTATGTATTCTCATTCAATTAATTTTTCAATTCTTTCACCTACCCCCCTTCATTGGATTTTCCGAGAATACGTGTTTCTTTATTTTTAAAGCAGATTGCAAATATCAAATTTCACGTCTGTAACATCTTCATTTTTGAGATATCAGTAGCCTAATTAAAAGAATTCAACACCATTTTCAGTCACTTTTACCCACACCCACCCAAGTGGTATTTCCGAAAGCTAAAAATACACGTTTCTTTATGTTTAATAGAGATAAAAAACACCATTTTTCACTTCTGTAACATGTTAAGTTTTTTGAGATAAACTGTAAAAATTCTCATTTTAAAATTTCACCCCTTTTGAGTTCCCCTTAAGTGGAGTTTCCAAACACAAATCACCTATGTTTCTTTAGATTTACAGGAGATTACAAACACCCACTTTTACGTCTGTAACATTTTACGTTTCCAATATATTCTGTAGATATAGTCTTTCAAAAATTCACCCAATTTGTCACTCCTGTTTAACCGCCATTAATTGGATTTTCCAAAACTAAAAAATACGTGTTTCTTTATTTTTAAAGGAGATCCCATATACAAATTTTCAGTTCTGTAATATCTTTCGTTTCTGAGATATATGTATCCTCATTAAAGGCATTCAACCCATTTTTCACCCTTTTACACCCCTCCTATTGGGATTTACAGGAAACCAAAAATACGTTTTCCTTTATTTTTAGAGGAGATTCTAACTACCAATTTTTACATCTGTAAATTTTTAAGTTTTAAGATGTAAACACACTCATTTCTAAAAATTCACCCCCCACTTTCAACCCCCAATATTTATATCTTCAAAAAACGAAAAAATACGTGTTTCTTTACTTTTAAAGTAGATACCACATACCAATTTTCAGGTCTGTAATATCTTCAGGTTCTGAAATATAAGAAGCCTCATTAAAGGCATTCAACCCATTATTCACCATTTTACACCCTTCCTATTGGGATTTTCCGAGAACAAAAGATTACGCGTTTCTTTATTTTTAAAGGAGATTCTAAATACCAATTTTTACATCCATACACTTTAAAAGTTTTGAGATATAGATACACTCATTTTAAAAAATCACCCCCTTTTCACCCCCCCCCCCCCTTTTGGATTTTCGAAAAACAAAAAAATACGTGATTCTTTATTTTTTAAAGAGATCCCAAACATCAATTTTCAGGTCTGTAATATCTTCAGGTTCTGAGATATAAGTAGCCTCATTAAAGGCATTCAACCCCTTTTTCACCCATTTTTACGATTCCTATTGCGATTTTCAAAAAACCAAAAAATACGTGTTTCTTTATTCTTAATGAAGATTCTAAATATCAATTTTTACATCTGCAAACTTTAAAAGTTTGGAGATATAAATTCACTCATTTTAAAAATTCGCCCCCTTTTCACCCTCCCATTAATTGGATTTTCCAAAAACAAAAAAATACGTGTTTCTTTATTTTTAATAGAGATCAAAAGTACCAAGTTTCAGGTCTGTAACATCTTCAGTTTCTGAGATATAAGTACCGGTATCCTGATTAAAGGCATTCAACCCATTTCCCCACATTTTCACCCTTTTTCATCCCTCCTATTGCGATTTTCTGAAAACAAAAAAATACGTGTTCCTTTATTTTTAAGGAAGGTTCTAAATACCAATTTTTACAGCTGCAAACTTTAAAAGTTTGGAGATATAGATTCACTCATTTTAAAAATTCACCCCCTTTTCACCCTCCCATTAATTGGATTTTCCAAAAACAAAAAAATACGTGTTTCTTTATTTTTAAAAGAGATCAAACGTACCAATTTTCAGGTCTGTAATATCTTCAGTTTCTGAGATATAGGTACCGGTATCCTGATTAAAGGCATTCAACCCATTTTCCCCATTTTCACCCTTTTTCACCCCTCTTATTGGGATTTTCTGAAAACAAAAAAATACGTGTTTCCTTATTTTTAAAGACGATTCTAAATACCAATTTTTACATCTGTAAACTTTTAAAGTTTTGAGATATAGAGCAACTCATTTTAAAATTTCACCCCCGTTTTCACCCCCTTAGCGAAGGAAGATCCCAAAATCCTCTCTTAGCGAGCACCTACGTCTTAATATGAATATATCCCCAAAATTTCATCTCTTTATGTCCAGTAGTTTTGGCTCGGCGATGATGAATCAGTCAGTCAGGACAAGTTATTTTATATATATATAGATAGATGATTTAACACCTTGTTAAGTACTAACATGTGTTGATGAAACCGGGCCTAAATATATATTATGCATAGAACACGGGATATTCCGTACTTTGGTAGGGAGGTGCGATCCGAAAAATCGGATCACATGCAAGGATAAAATACACTGAGGAAGAGAGGACTCAATAATAGAAGACCAGTACAACACAACAATAGTTTCTTTATTGTTGATTTTGTCAGAATATCAGTTACAAATAGACTCACATTAATTACAAGAAACATGCTCGATACAAACAATTTTTTTGCTCAATATTCTGTACTTTTATCACACTTCTGTTGAGTTCTTCAAAGAAAGTGCCTAAGGCATAATACCACCACCGTTTATCTAGTATGAATGGTAGGCCTTGAAAAATTTCGGGTGCAGGCCTACATCACATTTGTCGCACATGAATTTTGCTTTACCTGAACACTGGCGACATTTCTTTTCAGTGCTCACGGATATAATCCAGTGGTTCCTTCCGTCAAAGCGACTATCTGTGTTGTGATCACACAGTTGTTTTCCCCTTTTAGAAACATTTCCATAAGTCTTCAGCAAACTAACACATACATCCCTTCGATACTTTAGGAGACTGCGATTTATCATCATCCGGCAAGATTTTACGCATTATCAGCCAGCCATGCAGTGACAATACAAATGTCCAGGAAGTAAACAAAGATTGGCCAGTATCATTTCTTTTGTCGTATTCTGGTTCTGTATGTTGCCACTAACTGATCCATTAAATCTATACCCCCCATTCCTTTATTATAGGAGCCAAAAAGTGTAGGCTGCTTGATTGTCACCTTTCCTTTCTTTTCCTTGGACCATCTAGAGCAGGTTCCCTCTCTATTTTCACCGTGGTTTGTTGCTTGTTATCGTTCCACCCGACAGCAAGTATTTCACCCGAAGAGCGGAAATCGCTGGATCCACGTGGCAGTTTCCTCATTTCATCATTTATGTTGTGCTAATGAGAGGGCCATTTCTCAGTACGGCCTTCTCGAATAGTTCCCATTGAACAGTAACCTTCATCAGACAGGTGTTTGAGCAATTTTATTGACGTGAAATAGTTATAAAAGTATAGCTTGAACCGTTTGTGTGGGGGTACATCAGCAGATTTGCTTAGTGAGATAACTGTATCATCAATTAAGCCAAACTGCTTTTCATCATTTTCTTCCTTCCCTGTATAAATTTTGAAAGATACCATATAACCAGATGAAGAACAAAGTGCCCAGTTCTTCAATCCAAATCTGATTGGTTTACCTCGTATATATTGCTTAGCATAATGTTTCCCATAATATGGAATCATACTTTCGTCTATAGACAAGTGCTCTTCAAGTCCACCATGGCTCCTGAAATTTTCGTTCAGTATATCGATGATAGGTCTCAGCTTGTACCGGCGATCGTTCGGGTCAATGTTGTCATTATCATTGAAATGCAGGTAGTGCAAAATACTTTCAAATCTATTACATCGGATGCTGTTGGCTAAAAGCTTGGGAACATCTTCATCTGCTGACCAGTACATCCTTCTGTTGGGATATTTAGCATACCCTAATAAAAGCAGGCCTCCTATCAGCACCCAAAATTTTGACTCTGTTAGGCCGAGAATAAAATTGCTTTCTTCTACAATTTTCTGTACCAAGTTCTTTGAATAAAACAACCGAAAAAACTGCAATGGTGTTTGGCATGTTTCTGTGGTTCACACTGAGTTTGCAAGACAGGATGAGGATCTGATTTCTTCCACGTAAAATTTGGTTTTACCCCCACAGGAACACGCTTCTTCTTTCGCGGGAGTCCGCCATTTCCATCTGTTTCAGGTACCTGAACAAACTTTTGAACCAGACGCAATAGGTTCTGGTGTAAGTCCGAGAGAATTTTCGGTTTCTTCAAGGTCTGCGTCATTAGTGTGTATTTCACACGAGCTAATCATCATCCTCCAAACAAGGTAGTTAAGGTTACCCTCATGTTCGTCATCAGTTTTATCACTGTCAATGTCTGTCTCCCTACCCTCTGCTGGAACTGCAGCGTATATTACATTCTCAGTGTCATCACTGTCTTCCTCGTCCTCTTTCTCAAGCATTTCAATTATCTTGGCCACAGGGCGACTGAAACAAAATGAAAAACAAATATTGTACTCATTATGTTGAGATCAGAAACATCCTACAACGATTACAATGTTTAGTTGGTATTGTATAAGGAGAACAATGTAAGATAGCTTTGCATGTGATCCGATTTTTCGGATCCATGAATATAAATCACGTTATCACGTACTTGTGCAAAATACATATCAAACAAAAGCATGGATTCTCAACAATACTTCTATAACAAATAATTGATCAGATATGTTATAAACAAGTGAAATTTTTGCAAAATACCACATGCTGTGAACAGTGCTCCTCTGAGACGCCATGTTGTCTTCTAATGAATACTGTATCAATCTGGCTAACTGCACACACTAACTAATGGTACTGACTTGTTTGGAAGGAATTACTGAACAGATATGAAAGTGGAAAGAAAAGAAAATCATACAATTATCAAATTTAAAGCCTGAAACACCAAGATCTGATTTTTTGGATCATATGCACTAATGGATTAAATGGCTAACATTAGCATTTAGCAACCCGTTCCAAAATGACTGCTGTGAATCTCCCTTGAGATGCAGAATTGCTCTATTTATATCTTTTACGCAATAATCCTGATCGAAGAAGAGTTCAGTGACGTAATGACTTTGAAAATTTGACGGATGCAGAATTTCTTCATAGATAGAGGTTATCGAAAATAGTCGTTGCTAAGGTTGTGGACGAAATTCGAGTGAGGTTGGAATATCCTACAATGAGAAACTTACATATTTCTCCAATGTTGCAGGTACTAATAATATTACGATTTTTTGCTACTGGTTCTTTTCACATAATGGTCGGAGACAATGCTGGAATTTCTAAAGCCACTATTAGTAGAGTTGTTTGTCAAGTGTCTACAGCAATAGCATCCATAAGAAGCAGGTATATAACATTCCCTTCAGTAGAAGAGCGTCAGCAAATTATCTGCGACTTCTATGAAATAAGCCGTTTTCCTGGTGTTTGTTCTAGGTGCAGTAGATTGCACACATGTAAGAATCCAATCACCTGGAGGCAATTGGGCCGAAATATATCGTAATCAGAAGGGGTATTTCTCTGTTAATGTGTTAATGTTCAGGTGATTAGTGAGCCTAACCTCCAAATCAGGGATATACTTGCTAGGTGGTCTGGTTCTGCACACGACAATACAATATTTAATAACTCCCATATCGGAGCACAGTTTGAAGTGGGGACAATTAACGAAGTGATTTTGTTAAGTGGCAGTGGATACCCGCTAAGAAAGTATCTGTTAACCCCATTGAAACCCTCGCGGACTTTCCTCATCCTTTTCTTTTATCGTCAAGCCATCTGTGCGCTTGCACTCTATAACTTATATATATTTACTAACTAATTCAATTAACAACTCTTTATCAAAGGAGGAAAGATCAGAACTACCGTTTCACTTCACGTGCCATATTTTACAGCTGTATTCAAACAAAAGCGCAGCGGATCGTGCTGTAAAACAGCATGTTGATACCACTGCCTCCTTGTTTCGTACCAGTTCGCAATATTGGGAGAGTTAACAGTCGATTAGTTAACGTTTTACAAGAAAAGTTTGATGAAACGCAAGAAACCTAACAAGATGTTAAATTTTTAACTCCGAATTAACTAACTACTTGTTAGTATATATTTAACATGTGTTGATGAAACCGGGCCCAAGAGTAATGATTATTTAATAGTATACATTATACGTACGTAAGCGAGCTCTCCATCATCATATGGGTTTTCAAGAGCTTCGCCTGAATCGCCTAACACCACCAGCACATTCTCCTCTAAAGGACTTAAGGGGCTTGGTGGAGGCCCACCTCCTGTTGTATTGGATTTTTTTTCTTTTATCATCCAAGCTGTTTTTAGCCTGGAGCTTCAGCCTCCGCCACAGTCCTGTAAAAATACCCCAATACATTTTAATGCATGCCTATTGGGTCAGCTTTTGCCTTTATTTTGATTCAACATGATTAGTTTTCCAATATAGAACAGCTTAAGTCCCACTGAAATAAAAACCGCAAAATTAACTTGAAACTTACCCAACAGAGTTTTGCTGTCACGTGGGGGTTCTGAGGAAAACTGTTGTTGAAAGCCTCTGTAATCTTCTACAAGGCTACCTTCTTTTTCTTTATTGTATCGCTGTTGTATGCCTTACATTCCACAACATCTTGCGACTTAACCATTTCAGAAAATACTATTTTTTTCTTCGCTTGAAAAGTTTTCTGAACGTCTTGCCATTTTCACAACATACAACAGCTGATTAAAGATGGCGCCTGCATTGGTGAGTTTTTTGGTCCCAGCTGGCAAAGAGTAGCTTTGAAGACACTTCTATTTCCGTTTTGGAGCTGATATGGAAACATAAACGATGTCATGCTAATGTCTTGCTAAACACCGGCTGAACACCGTTTAAGCAACGGAACACCGAACATGACTTAGACATCGTTTAGTTAGACGTTGCCTAAGGCTTAAAATTAGTCATCGTTTCTGCAATCGGCGCAAGGAGTTACATTGGTATTTGAATTATGTTTATATTCTCTGATATCCTGCTCCTTTAATGACAGTTGTACCTAATCTCTTATTAACTAGGAGATTATCAAAGGCAGAAGTGAAAGAACATTTTAAAACTAGAGAAGGAAAGAATAATAATAGGCCTATATGAAAGAAAGGAGCAACAATGATTATTGGGCTGTAGCGTGTAAGTTAGCAACATTTTTTTTATATATTTATGTTTTTCAGGTGTAATGTATTTAAGTACATTTATACCTTGATTATTCATTGTGAGAATACTGTTTAGTAAAAAATAAAATTAGTCATTTGGTGCTATTCACCTTATTCACACTTTGTTCTTGATACTGGACATCACAAGTAGACCTAGGGGCTACCCTCCTTAACAAATGAAGGGTACACAGGAAAAACGAACATTGTCACAAAAAGCAAATTTTACAGGAGAGACATTTTAAAGTTTGAACACTTCTACACAAAATACTAAGGAGATAATTTTTTGTATGTAGGTGTCTAAATTATTGTCACATATATGTGTATCTCATCCATCAATATGATGTTTCTAAGTTAACAAGTACTCTAGTAATAAATTTTTAAGTTCATTAGTGCAAGGACTATGTGCATTTTTCCTCTGGATTCTCCTGAAAGAATGGGCACTTGCACGATATTACACTGATTATTCCTCCAATATAGCATTAACAATACCTCAATATGTTAAAAAATAGTTTTGAGGGTATTTTACAATGTTTTAGAATATTAATAATAATAAACTCAAATTAACACAAATTGAAATAAAAGCATTACAGTCAATTATGAATTTAATGTGTTATGTTACTTTAAATATGCACATAATAGCTCACATTAAAATGTCTGTATCAATGTCT
This sequence comes from Anabrus simplex, assembly GCF_040414725.1. Taxonomy (NCBI): domain Eukaryota; kingdom Metazoa; phylum Arthropoda; class Insecta; order Orthoptera; family Tettigoniidae; genus Anabrus; species Anabrus simplex. The sequence goes on along the minus strand of NC_090265.1, from coordinate 611,019,362 downwards.
TTCTAAAAATGGTTCAATTTGTAAAAGTTTGGCTTTCGACTTCAAAAATTAAAATAATTTGAACATTTTTATAACTAAATATGGCCGTACACATATGAAACGTAATACACATTTTAATACTTCTCTGTCCTCTTATGTAATGATCGATTTAATTTAATCACCTTACCACAGTACTTTATCAAACATCACTATCGTCATCGTTCGGTTGGTTCTTAGTCGACCCTTTTACGACAGGTAGACGACTAAAGAACTCCTGTGCATCATCTCGGCAAAACTTCTTCAGTATTTTAAGGTCCTTGTACTTCTCTTCAGGCAAAGGAATTGGTCCTGAATATGCTTGCGCAAATTCATGTTGGCCGTGTAACACGTTCTTACGCCCTGTTGCTGTAATAACGGTGGAATTGAAGAGACCATTGTATGTTTCACGGTGTTCAACAGTCTGTGGATATCTGGGTGTAATTCGAAGTTCCAAGATGGGCCGGGTTGCAGCAGGGAAAGTTTTCTTATACATCGGTGTTAGGAAGTTACCCCAGGACTTGAACATATCTGTTTTACAATCGACTACCTCAAAAGGAGAAGGTTTCACTCGAGCATTTCTAATTACTTCCCGCCAGTCATCTGGAGTTTCTGCTAGAGATTTTTTTTGGATTAGGCCCATGTTTTTGTCACACTCCATGTACGAATGTCCTCTTATTGGGAATGTGACAACTACTTGGTCAAAGCGATTCAAAGTTATTGCTACATAGTGGAGAAATCTAATCATGGTGAAGTTTTTGTTTTGTCCACTGCATGAATCACAGAAAATGTGGAGTTTACGGACAGAATGATCTAGGTAGGTTGTTATGAAATGATGTAGCATTGAAACTACATCGTCTGCTCCCTTTTTTCCCACTGTCTGATCGTAAGTGTAAAACACCGACATACCAGTTGCTAAAACATGTATATTGAACACATAAAATGAAAGTTGTCTACGATAATAGGCCTCACTGGTCGATATGTTTGGTAACGGAAGATTTCTACCAAAATATATACCTATTCCCTCGTATGTTGCATCTTTTCTAGCTTCTCTTCTTGCGTTTCTCTTCCTTTTGTAGAACCAGTCAGCTCTAACTGTGTGCAGTTTCATTTCATTATGCAGTTTCTTCAAATCTTCTTCAATCTTCTTTATTTCCCCCAGATTAGATGACGTTTCTTTAGCCTTTTCTAAGTTACTAGCTGATGCTTTCTGTTCATCGCATGTGCTACACGTATCACTTCGGGGATGCCCAAAAGAGATGTTAAATTTTGTGACAAATGTTACTCTGAATGTCTCATAAGAAATTTGAACATGCGGATAGCGTTCCAGAAACATGAAAAGTAACTTTTTCACATTCAGTTCTTCAGGTAGGTAAACTTTTCCTGTATCTTGTAAACTATAATGAGCTTTGCGTCCCTTAAGAGAACTGAGAAATGTAGTCATTGCTTCATATGTTTCTTCAGGAAGTTTACTTCTGCCTCTATTCTCATGTTTTCCCCTTTTGTCAATTGGGGAGTGTCGTGTTGTAGCCAAGGACGATTTAATTGTGTGTAAACGGCGGGCAGTTACACCAAAAAAAGATAAGATTGCTTTAAAACAAACATTAATTTCAGCGAGTGTCCCTTCACGCACGACACGAACTTTATACACATAAGAAAAATCATGCAGACAGGCCTCTTGTGCTGGTTGCCGTGGTCGCCTTCGGTTAACAGGAATTACGGTCATTAATCCCGCCAAATACGAGTTCTGGGCATTTCTGTCACCTAACTTATTAAAATCATGTATTAGCTTATTCCGTTCACTTGCAGTGACCCGCTTAAAACATTGTAATCGTTTGCAGTCACAGTCTTCACTGGATTGATACGTAGTATCTCGTAACTTCTTCATAACACTTTTCACACTACCGAATTTACGTTTCTTCTTTGTAGAATTCCCCATGCTCGCTACTTGAGTCTCTTCATCACTTGAATTGTAGACATGAGTGTCCATCACAGCATCCATCGTACTACGTACAATATTAGTGTAACAAACCTACACAATACAGAGACAGAACAAATCAACTGACACAGCCATCAATCACCTTAAACGGTAATGGCAGCGACACGCGCATGCGCATTCGAGCTGTTGGTGGACTGTGTTCGTTTTAATGTAGTTCCACGCATACATTGTTCGTTCTTCCTCTGTGTACCATTTCTATTTTACTGCATATCTTGGACATCGTTCATTGTTTCTCTTTGATATTTCTCGTGTTGATAGCTTCACTACTAAGCTAACAAATGGAACTAATAACTCATTTTTTGAATTTTTGGACATTGTTCGTTTTTCCTGTGTACCCTTCAAATAGTAACTTGAGACATGAAGACATTTTGATCACGTAGATAGAGGTACAGTTCTGCCCATAAAACTAGAACGACAGGGCAAGTTGGCCGTGCAATTAGGGGCGCGTGGCTCTGAGCTTGCATCCGGTAGATAGTGGGTTCGAATCCCACTGACGGTAGCCCAGATTATGGTTTTCCATGGTTTCCCATTTTCACACCAGGTAAATGCTGGGGCTGTACCTTAATTGAGGCCACGACCGCTTCCTTCCAACTCCTAGGCCTTTCCTATCCCATTGTCGCCATAAAGGTCAGTCTCTACTGATTGACATTTTACAACATGTTAAATACTGTTTCATTTAACATTGTGTCCACGCTTATGAAAATGTTGAACTTGATTTCGCCAGGCTGAGTGGCTCAGACGGTTGAGGCGGTGGCCTTTTGCCCCCAATTTGGCAGGTTCGATGCTGGCTCAGTCTGGTGGTATTTGTAGGTGCTCTTATACGTCACCTTGCTCCGGTAGATTTACTGGCACACGAAAGAACTCCTGTGGGATAAAATTCTGGCACCTCTGTGTCCCCGAAAACCATTATAGTAGTTAGTGGACCGAGCTCGATAGCTGCAGTCGCTTAAGTGCGGCCAGTATCCAGTATTCGGGAGATAGTAGGTTCGAACCCCACTGTCGGCAGCCCTGAAAATGGTTTTCCGTGGTTTCCCATTTTCACACCAGGCAAATGCTGGGGCTGTACCTTAATTAAGGCCACGGCCGCTTCCTTCCCACTCCTAGACCTTTCCTGTCCCATCGTCGCCGTAAGACCTATCTGTGTCGGTGCGACGTAAAACAACTAGCAAAAAAAAAAAAAAAAGTAGTTAGTGGGATGTAAGGCAAATACAATTATTATTAAACTTGACTTCCTTTGCTTATGTACAGGCAGTTCATCATATCAGTTTGTGGTAATACTTGCAGGTGGTGTCTTGTATTTTCAAACAAGGACAATGGACTCGGATGAAGAGGATTTGGCCTTTGTTATTGCCACTGTTGTTTCTTTCAAGATCTTGAGATTGAAGGAAAGGAGAATGTGGGTACAACAATATCCCAATAAAAGGCACAATGTGCATGACATTCTGATGAACTGAAAGTAGAAGACAGGTTTGGATTTAAAAACTTTCTGAGAATGTCTGAGCATGATTCCAATGTAGTTTTGGAAGAAATACTTCCTACCATAATAAAGGAGGACACACAGTTACGAGGAGCTATTCCACCTCACCTGCACCTTGGGATAACTCTGCGTTTCTGCACAGTATAAACTTTGTCCACTCCCATCCCCAACTTCCTGCTTTCCTGAACTTTTTGCAATTCTCGACTGTACTGGGAGCGGAGGGAGGCTAGTTTTTTTTCAGTGCACTCCCACGAGCAATTAAATATAATTTTGAATTCCTGGAAACTGTCGGCTTTCCTCACTTTATGTCAGTATTCCTTCGATGAGACATTCCACAAAGAAGGCCTTTCTGTTATATCATTAATGAAGTCCAGGGCGATCTTGCTCCACTCCATTTCTGACTATAAATTTTGTTAGTATAGTGCAGAGCAGGGAGAACGATACACTTGCCCATACTGTATTTGTAGCCCGTAACTATAATCCTACTTTTTCCACGAGAAGCACGTCGTTTAAGCTATCTGTTGACATGGAAGTTGCCGATGCAGTGCCGACGTCTCACGAACAATGAATTGACTTGATGAGTTTTCCACTTGGAGGGGAAAATACACCAAAATGTTAAAAGTGTTAACCTCAGTATTCTGAGTTAACATGTAAAGTCAATTGGAAGATGCAATGACAAGATACATGTTCGATTTAACATGTTGGTGTTAAATGTTAATCAGTGGAGGCCGGCCTTAAGACCTATCTGTGTCGGTGCAACGTAAAGCCAAAAAAAAAAAAAAAAAAAAAAAAACTAGAATGGACACTTTTGACTAATACAGCTTGTTGGACCTGTTTTTATCCACTACCTTTGACTTGTTAGGGATTTACATAATTGAAGACATGGATGGAAGAAGGGCTTAAGTCAGGTTGTGTCGTTATTCGGTAAATTGCATATACACATTCCTTGGTGGCTGTTCTAGATACTACCTAAATGGCTTCTCGGTAGTGTTAATAGATGGCGTGTGATGTGCTATATTGAGTTGCGCCGTTCTTCCAAATATTGCTCGTGCCCGACTTAAAATACACTCCAATGCTGACTTACGGGGAGCCAGCACTCATCACTCATCAGAAGCGAATCGGCTAACGCAGGAGTAATGTCGGGAGGAGAAACATCTGATATTTCAGCAGATGACAGTGAATATATACCAAGTGAAACCTCAGATGATTCGGATACCAAATCCTTACAATCCGAATGTTCTGCCGTTCTCAGCCCAGTGTCATTTGCAACATCACAAACAAAAGCATTTTAGTTTTCAATTCAAAAGTATGTCATATTATGTTACTCTCCTGAAGGAACTGTATCAGGAAGCCAGACTTATAATATTACGTTTCATGACAAATTTCAGTTATTGAAGGATATAAAGTCTGTAGATACTTTGGATAGTATCCCAGTCCCTCATGTAGGTATTGAAGCCGGGAAATTAAAAGATGTTAAAGATTTAGTAAGCTTTATATGCGCAGATGCACGTGCATGGTTTGAAAATATTTTCCGGGGAGCTGAATCTGTGGGAGTAGGAAATTCTCGATATAGTGGTTCCCCTAATAACATGTTGTGACCTGTCAAATGTTCTAACCTGTAAAACTTGTCTACATGCTTCCAACAATGTAAATAACATTAATTTTCAATGAAAATGTTTCTTGAAATTGGAATAAGGGCGTAACTCCAAAATACAAAACAGACAACAAACCACAAAATTTATAAATATTTTTGATGTACATATTATGAAATAATCAATAATATAGTTATGTATAACATCCCAGAATTCTGTATTTCTGAGAGAAGTGTTTGATGTTATAATTCTTTAAACTCATTTATCTCGAAAGTGTGTTTTTTGAGTTGTGCCCTTCTTCCATCCATGTCTTCAATTGACTATAAAGCAGTGAGTGAGATGGATTTATTACATTGTTTCCATTTCCAGTGGATCACTACAAGTGCTCAGTTATGGGATATTTTGCCTCCCAGTTTATTCAGTACCAGTAATGGTACTATATAATATACAGGAGAAGTTTTTCTGGCGTAATCATGGTATATTGATTCAGAAAAAGGAAAGAAGGTTACACGCAACAAGAACAATAATAATTATAATAAACATGATTAGCCATTTTAAAAATTTAAACTGAGGATATGACATCTCTATCCGCCAAGGCTGCCAGAGTTTGATTCCTGGCCAGTATTGGCTATGGTGGGCTTTTGAAAGAAATATTCTTATCCCTATGTTTAGGAGGTACTGTAAAATACATACCTGTGGCTATGATCATAATTGTGAACAGTACTGTAAAACTACAACCTTGCTTGCTTTATTTAAACTCCTAGGTTCGTTCCAACATGAGTCCGTGACCATCCGACCCATGCACAGTTGAGAGAAAGCACTCCAACACACACCAAACCGATCCCAGACTAATAATAATAATTTCGTGTGGCTATTTCTAGCCGAGTGCAGCCCTTGTAAGGCAGACCCTCCGATGAGGGTGGGCGGCATCTGCCAAGTGTAGGTAACTGCGTGTTATTGTGGTGGAGGATAGTGTTATGTGTGGTGTGCGAGTTGCAGGGATGTTGGGGACAGAACAAACACCCAGCCCCCGGGCCATTGGAATTAACCAATGAAGGTTAAAATCCCCGACCCGGCCGGGAATCGAACCCGGGACCCTCTGAACCGAAGCCCAGTATGCTGACCATTCAGCCAACGAGTCGGACGATCCCAGACTGATGCATGTACTCAAATTGGGCGTTCCAACATACCCCAAACTGGAGTTATAGATCGCCAGAACTTGTCCGCGGCCTGTGGCATGTACCGGTAGTACGGACATGCGCAATGGAAGATATGCGCGAGACAGGAAACTCACTGGACAGACCACGTCCATTTCCATTCCCGTTCTGTTCCTTGTTCTTCTCACGTGTGATCTGTTTACATTGCCATAACCTCTAAGCAGTAATAATTATTTCTAAATCTGTTATTGAATTCTGTTAAAGTACTTGTGAATTGAGGAGTAGTAATAATTAATTAAAAAATGAATAAATAATGAATTATTAATTAGTACATAACTAATTAATAAATACACAATAAAAATGGAAAGCTATGGGGATTTCGTTGAATCTTTATCCAGCGAAGATGAGTTGGATATGCAGTTAGTAGCGCCAAGGAAGAGAGGAAATTATTTACATATTGTTGCTAGTGGAATTCTTGAGGATCTAATCGTGTCATTCTAATTTTACTGTCCAAACTCAGTAGTGATTATTCTAGTTGGTTTTTTTTTCTTCTTTTTCTTTTTTTTTTCTTTTTCTTTTTTTTTTTTCTAATGGTAGAAATTGATAGGGTCACGGCCACATAAAAGTTAATTAGTAATTTAAAACTTGTAGGTAATCATGGTAACATACTTACCACTTGTTCCACTGCTTTCCTCTCACCTTATGGTGCCCTGGGAGCGAACTGTGTTGAACATGTTGTGGAGAGATGTAGGTAGTGAGTTGTGTGTCTATGAAGAGCATGTGTTGAGACAACACAAACACCCAGTTCCCGCGTTCGTGGAATTAACCAGACCTGGCCAGAAATTGAACCCGGGACTCTATGAATCGAAGTTTGTAACAATGACTTTTGAAGATAGTGCAAGTTATGCAAAATACTAGCAGCATATCCTACACTATATTTACAACAATTCAAATAATCAAACTAAACACATCTATATACATCGGATATCGAGTAAAGTATTAAATGCTACACAGATTCTAATGTGAAACCCGGTTCACTGCAAAAGATCTAGACAGAATACTTCAATACTTCAGCACTCGGGCTGTTCCCTTTTAAAACAACGAGACAAGGTATACAATCACAAATAACAATGTAAAACATCAACCTGTAAGGGAAAGACATATAAATAACCCTTGATATCATGAAGAAAGCAATGGGCAACATTGCCTCCTTCTGCTACATTTGAGTGCTCAACTGCGCGGTCATCCGTCAAGTACTTCCGGGTAGATTACGAGCTGAAAAGAAATGTTGAACTCAACACTATGATAAAGTTTAGATTCTGTCTCCCGAGGCTGTCACTAGGAAGTTTCGTCTCCTTCACACCTACAGATAAACACAGGCCAGAAATCAGCTTGCCATGAGATAACGCCTTTCGCTGGCTACACAGAAACTCACATATATTCATACCTTCTTAGCATGCTTTTACCATTGAATATCATCAGACTCAATAGTCTGGAATTAATACTGTCCATTCTGATCACAATATACACTCAGAAGACACTTGGCAGGCACACGCATCTGCACAATATTCTTTCTCTTTACAAGGCATACAATCAGCCTGCATCAATACATTATAATTCGGCATGCAATTTTTATTTCATTATTTCTCATAAATCCCATTGGCCTTCCACATTATGAGACTCAGTTCGTGTCCTTTACAGACCATCAGGTAAAACAGAATCCAATCAAAGATCTTATTTTAACGACGACGTTCTGCAGCTCCTTCAGTCAGCTTCCGTAAAATCATGCGTCATGCAGAATATCTATACGTGTCTCTCTGAATAACCGAAATGAAATGAACTAATACGTATGGAACGTTGTATAATGATAAACCTGTCAATCTAGCCCTTCTAGCATATATATAAGGAAAACTCGGAATACCCTATACTAAGTAACATGCGTAAATAAACAACTAATCCTATCAATCCCTCATTTTCCCAATCATCTAATCATAAAGCAAAATGAAAATAAAATAAACATGCATTACTTTCGTATCTGAATCTATCATATTAACAAAATCAAACAAACACATGCCTTCAGGCTTACTGTACATGAAAATTAAAAATTCTATCTACACTGCCCTAGTAACTTTACATAATTTACATATCATGCCATAAATAACACATGCGTCTTAACTGAATTCCATCCGACGACTCTCAAGATACCAGGATAGCAGCTTACATCCCCGCTGATTGAGGGATTTACTCCATGTTAATCACAGCATTAACATGTGGGAATGCACTTCCTTCTTCTGCATGCATGGCCATCATCTTGCTTGAAAATAATCCACTGGAACACAGAAGACTATGGTTGACAATATCTTCGCTGCTTAATGCTACGAGCTGAAATACCCTTTCTCTTAACAAGACCAGCTAAACACACTGATACATTTATCATACACTTCACTTAAAGGGTGAGAATACAGTTTGAAAAGCAGCACACGGTTCGTTACGGAAGTTCCTCGCGAAACACGCCCGTCGCGAAGTAGTGAAACAATAGCACGTCTCCTCTACACTTGCTACACATCGGTCACTAAGCACCGTCTTTATATATTGAAAGTAAACTCTGCCCAAAATATACTATTCCATTTACTCAAGAACAGTAAAATCTTCCAACTGCACAATTTAAAATATCATTGAGAACCAGATACTGTTACAGGAATCACGATCACCAATTCAGAGTTTGTGCTTCCGCACTATCCAAGCATTTAACACAGAGTGACGCTCTCCAGAGCTAGGGTTACTGAGGAGGCTTCGGTGACGCCATATCAATAATGGGGTTCCCGGGTGTCTGAACCAACCACCAATCAGAAAATTCGTCGTATATGATGACACAATATTTATTGTGAAATATTTACAAAACACAGCTCAAACACTAGCAAATCGCTTCCACCAATTTTTATATTACTTTTCCAAATATATCTGACTTCTGAAACTGTGGAAAACCGATTACCTACAGAAACTGACTTTAGCAACTGAGCACGTTGGTCATACTGGAATTAAGATTTGGCGCGGTGTAGCCTCCATGTTTCCCAAGTCCTTAATTTCCCATTGGCTGAAATATATTGTTTAGTCAGCATCTACTACACGTGTCGATCCTTGCCAGCGCTTGGTTACGCCACCCTTTCTCACGGTCATACGGAAATATGAAGCAATGTCCAGCGACTCACTGTCTTGCTCAACATCCGGTATCAACTATCTTGGGATACGATGCTTTAACATGTTAGACTGTAACTTTTATGAATAAATTTTACATATTGGGTCAAATAATACTCTAATTATTATTATGGGCCGGCAGGATACGGCTCAGTACTACGGTGCCGATCTTACAGTCCAAAGTTCCTGAGCTGGAATGAGCAGGCTGCAGACTGCCGTGAACACTCCTCTGCCATTATTCTGTTAAATATGCTCACTGCTCATTCCAATCAGTGCCTCAGAGTAGGGACTGAATAGCTCGAATGCTATGATGAACCAATGAGTTACGTACCAGTAGTATCAGAAAATTTATTAACCAGAGGAATGGCATGCTAACGAAGAAAGTTATCTAACTCTCCAGCTACTTCCCACCAATATTCAGGCAGGCTGTTACACTCGGTACGACCGGGCGAGTTGGCTGTGTGGTTACAGGCACGCAGCTGTGAGCTTGCATCCGATAGATAATGGATTCAAACCCCACTGTCGGCAACCTTGAAGATGGTATTCCGTGGTTTCCCATTTTCGCATGAGGTAAATGCTGGGGTTGTACCTTAATTAAGGCCAAGGCCGCTTCCTTCCACTCCTAGCCCTTTCCTATCACATAGTCACCATAAGACCTGTTTCAGTGCGACGTAAAGCAAATTTTAAAAATTACTCGGTACACAGCAGTAATCCTATATCGGAGATGAGTGGTAACAGAAGACACAAAACACATCACAACAAACAATGGTCAATGTAATGTTATTGTTGATCAGTTTTATGAGCTTTCTGTATTGTAGGCCTTTACATTTAGTTTTCTTTTGACTCTGTGATATTATGGCGTCTTTTAAAATTATTAAATTTATTTAGGCTATAGCGTAGACTGTATTTCCTTATTCTCAGACTTTACATACCAATTTTCTTTGAATTCTGTTTACCCATTTTCTCGTTATTCGGCGCTGATATGGACTTAGTAACAAAAGTCCAAATTCATGAATATATATGTGATCATAGCCGATATGGTAACAATGTGTAAGACATAAATGATCGTAAATTTAGTACTGTATAACTTTAGTTACGTAGAATGAACTACCATTTCACTCTGCGTGAGTAAAATTGTTTATGGCCTAGATTATAGCAACTTATTCCCCGACTTTGCATACCGATTTTCGTTAAAATAGGACCAGTATTTGAGAATTACATTTTAAACCTTCCCCTAAACTACCATTTTTCTCAGCGTGAATACAATTATTTATGGCCTAGATTATATCGACTTATTACCACGGCTTGCTTACCGATTTTCATTAACATACGAATACTAATAACATAAATATTTTAGAATTAAATTTTAGGCCTTCCCCTAAACTACCATTTCACTCAGCGTGAATAAAATTATTTATGGCCTAGATTATAGCGATCTATTCCCCGACTTTGCATACCAATTTTCATTAAATTCTCTTCAGGCGTTTTCTCATGATGCGTGTACATACATACAGACAGACAGAAATTAGGGAAAATTTAAAAGTGCATTTCCTTGTTACTGTGAACACAACTGATACAGAAATACCATTCTTCTTAAATTCTCAGCTGTGTACAGACAAAGCTCTTATTTTATATATATAGATGTATAAATATATTTCATCCAAGTTCTTTTATCAAAGATTATAACGTTTCTTTGATCCAAGTTACTTAAATCGTAGTTCCTTAACAGTGACATACAGGCCTAAAACTTGGAGGCAGATATCCCTCCCTAACCAATTAAAACAAATATAAGCCATGTGTGTGTGTTTCATAGTTTATTCATTTTTATAATACTTGATGTAGGCCTACTGTGTTCTTATTGAATTTCATCAGTATTTTAGTAATTTACCCTTCCCTTTTACGTACAAATCTACAAACAAGTAAACAGTGCAAGGTAGTACAAAATAAGCGCCAAACGCTTTGTTTTACAAGTTGTCCATTTCATGACCGTATCGATGTTTAATCAAGAAGTAAGTATAAATAACCACCTAATCGATACTTTATTAATGCCTCAGGCAAAATGTATCACATCGTTACTTCACCAGGTCGCGCTCAAAGACAGACCCTCTAGACAGCGCAGAATAAACATCTTTTCCAAACAAGAACGAGAGGCAAGATGACCTATTCTGATGACCTCCATTTTTATCAAAGGAGTCTCCAAAGAACGTTTATTTGTGCTTATTGTCAATGTTTTTCTTTTCAGTTCTTTATTTATACAGCTGAAGAGGACCACTAAGTGGTCGAAACATGTCCTGTAAGTTTTAATTTTATTCAGTTTTGCCTGAGGCATTAATAAAGTATCGATTAGGTGGTTATTTATACTTACTTCTTAAACGCTTTGTTTTCATGTCAGATTGCTGTCCAGGAAGTGTTCCAACACGATCAAGTTTGGGACCAGCCGCTGACCAATCCCAAACCAGCGCATGCACATAAGGCGATGTATGAATCCATTGGTGACCGTCAGAAACTTAAGATCCATAAGGCCAGTGCCCCCATCCGCCCAAATATTATTTATAGGCCTAGTCCGCTTTATAAACTTTCTCAGTTCATTCAGAAATTCTTGAAGATCAATTACAGGTTTTTGTCAAATAAAACACTATAGAGCTGAACAAGAAATTAGATAACTTTGAAATACAACCCCATCATTTCATCCACTTGTTCAACATTTCTAATATGTATCTAAGTATTAATATAAAAAAATTAATTCCCATCATTGAAAGAAATCTAAATACACACAGTTCCCTAAGCAAACTTGAGATCCAAGACTTCATGAAGGTCCTGAAATTAGTAGTAAGTAATAATTTCTTTATCTTTGACATCATCATATATCAACAGGATGGACTGGCAATGGGGTCACTGGCTTCGGGAATCTTAGTGGAAATATATCTAGATTTCTTAGAACATACAATAATTGACAACAACGACACTTTTGCCGATATTCTATTTTGGTCTAGATACGTCGATGCTGCTTTGGTAATACTAGACGATAGGACTACTAGCGCTACCTCTACTAATATAGATCCAGATATTAAATTCACCCTCGAGTTGGAATCCAACAAACAAATTAACTTTCTAGACCTCACGATAAGCAGGCTCCCATCCTCCTTAACATACAGTATATATAGAAAACCCACGCAAACTGCTACAACCATAAGACAGAATTCTACACATTCTTACACACAAAAATGTCCTACTGATAATAGCTTGGTCGACCGTGCATTTAAAATACCAATGTCGAAGACAAATTTAAAGAAAGAATTAGACACAATCCGCTCCATTGCCAAATTTAATGGATATAACGACTGTTTCAGTTCAAGCATCGACTAAATGCTACCTTAGAAAAAGAAAAAACCAACTTATTACACATTCTACCTTCACTTTCAACGAAAACGTTTACAGTATCATCAACATTTTTAAGAAACAATATCAAGATATCCAATAATAGGAATGTGGAAATAATACATAACTCCAACACAATAAACAAAAATAACACCTTCTTGAGGTCAGGGGTATATCGGATTAGTTGCAATAACTGCAATTCCTCGTGCATGGGGCAGACCGGAAGGAACCTCAAAGTTAGGTACATGGAACACGTCAGTGCTATTAAATACAATAGGTTTTCGGCAGTGGGCCAACATATGCATGATGTGAAACATAATTTTACCACTATAGAAATCGCAAGGTTTGGGTTCAGATTCCACTGGTGTCTGATTGGCCATTTTTGTTCTGTACTTAACATCTCTTCAACACGTACTAAATGTGCGTAACAGACCTAATAGGTTGAAAGTCGGTTTCGATTACAATGCGGTCGTGAAAATTCAATATTAATTAAATCAATCTTTGTCGCTCGTAAAAAGAAAGTTTGGATCCACGATACCATTGTGGACACTATTCGTTAGCCAACTGCAAAAATTTTACTCTTACAGTGAAATATGTAGGCTATATGTTGTGAACCGAATGAGTCTGGTAAGATCGTAAATGTAATAATTTTGTTCATTAACTTAGGTGCTGATGTTATGAAATACAAGTTTCTTGAGCTACTCTCTGAAGCAACTTTTGTGGACTGACTTGCTTTCTTGCCTGTATCTTTTAACCTCTCCTGTGTGAGAGTTGTTCTCCTTTGCTGTTTTTCTTATTAGTTACAGAACCAGTACTACACCGCTTGTGAACAAGTTGTTGCATGTAATGTTTTTATGGTACTGTAGACCCTAGAAACTATCTAAGAAATTTTCAAACACCTTTTACCTGGTTTCTCCTGGTGTAAATAGCAGTCAACCAAAAATATTCTCTGCGCTCTAGTGAACTTAACCATGTTGATAATAAACTTACAACACATCTTAAAACTACAGTAGTTAGTAGCAAACTGCTACGTCAGCTGCCAAGCTTGACACAAGCCATATGGCGCTTGCTTGGGGTCCCGTGGCCTGTGAGCAAAAGTTTGTAGTCTTAAATTATCCTGTATATGTGGTTGAAAGAAAGGTGGATAAGCTACAGGGTCTTGTTTTCATAGGAGGAATGTGTCGTGGTAATTAAACTCGTGATTTGGGTTTTTTAAAATTTTATTTTATTGTTTCTCAAAGTTATGTTGGTAGCAATTCAGTTAGGCCTATGTACGACAGCGACATCTTTCATGGTAAATACGAATTCCATTGCAATGACATCTGTCTTAACCTATGTATACGACTTTTAAATCTTTACCTGCCAAATGTCATGTTAGCCAGGTGGTGAAGATAATAGACTACCGGTACAGACTTTGAGATTGGTGGTACAAATCGACCCGTCGTTAGGAATTTATTACGGTTAGTTCAATTCATGTAAGGTGCAAATATATAAGACTAGCTGATGTACCCGTGCTTCGCTACGGAACTCTACATTGTATACGGAATTCTAGTGTACACGTGAGTAAGATTGTATTAAATTGCATAGCTCTTAACGTTACTCTAGAAACGCGACGGGGAAGTCACCAAACATCTTTTCTCATATGAAGACTGAGTTAGGGAATTTTCACTGTAATCGTAGACCCGCTTGCATACCATCAGTCACAATCAGGTTGGGGAGTTTTCATTATAATGGTAGACACTCACTCTCCACCTGTCTTTCTACATCCTCGGAAAGACTGTCTTAGTGGTTTTCCCAACTGAATTGAACATACATTACAATGTCAGTAGGAATAGCGCGATTAAAAGCAATGCTTTCATATGAAATACTCGATCAAATGAAATGCCACACATTTTCTCACTTTTAACGAACAGAACTACACTGCCGATCTAACAATCCAAAGTTCCAGAGCTGGAATGACCAAGACGCAGAGAACCGTGATTCGTGAACACTCGTCTTTTTTCGGCAGGGCGAGGGTCGAATAGTGGAGAGTCCCAGGGCAAAAACTATGCCCTTTTACTAATCTGTTTCCTAGGAGTACCCAATGAGTCGGAAAATATCAGTTCACTACACTGGTGGCGGAAGAATCTATCTGACTTGGAGGCAAATTTTTCCGCCAAGCCAGAGGAGAAACCCCCTCTTCACCGATAATTTGGAATAAAATGAATGTAGAATTTAATAAAAGTGAAGAGGAAGAATCTTTTCCTAAGAAACGGTTCTTTTCAGGATTGAATTTTGAGTTATCTAGTGAATTGTAGTGCTAATAATTTGGAATAGGCCTAACTTGTTATTCTAGACCAGGCCATACTACTACTACTACTACTACTACTACTACTACTACTGCTGCTGCTGCTGCTGCTGCTGCTGCTGCTACTAAGTCAGCCTCTGCCTTAAGTATGCACACTACTCAGTCAAAACAGCGCGTCAGAGTAGGGATCGAATTACTGGAATACTATGAAGAACCATTGTGTTACATACCAGCTGTATCAAAAAATGTATGAACCAGAGGAAAGGCATGCTAAAGAAGAAAGTTTTCTAATTCCCCGGCTATTTCCCACCAATATTCAGTCAGGCTATTATACTTGGTACGCAGCAGTAATCCCATCTATCGGAGTTGAGAGGCAGCAAAAGAGAAAAATAACATCACAAAAAACAATGGTCAATGTAATGTTATTGTTGATCAATGCGCTTTCGTTATTGTAGGCCTTCACATGTAGTTTTCTTCCGACTATGAAATACTCATCATAGTCGGTACGGTAAAACTGAATAAAACATAAATGATCGGAAATTGTATTCTCTGTAACTTTTGTTATGTAGTACTTTTCGACAGGACCAAAAACAATGGTATTTAAAAATTAAATTTTAGGTGCCTTCCCCTAAACTACAATTTCATCCAGAGTGAATAAAATTGTTTATAGCTTAGACTATAGTTTCTTATTTCCCGACTCTATACCGTTTTTCGTTAAATTCTGTTAACCCATTTTCTCGTGGCTCGACGTCGATATGGACTTGGCAAAAAAAAGTACAAATTCATGAATATCTGTTATCAAAGCCGGTACGATAACAATGCATAAGACATAAATGGTCGGAAATTTAATTCTGGTTATGTAGTATTTAGCGACACGACCACTAATAATATAAATATTTGAGAATTACATTTTAGGCCTTCCCCTAAATTACCATTTTGTTCAGTGTGAATAAAATTATTTATAGCCTAGATTGTAGTGGCTCGTTCTCTGACTTTGTATACCAGTTTTCAATGAGATAGGACCACTAATGACGTAAATATTTAAGAATTAAATCTTAGGCCTTCCCCTAAACTAGCATTTCACTCAGGGTGAATAAAATTATTTATAGCCTAGATTGTAGCGACTTATTCCCCAACATTGCATACCAATTTTTATTAAGATAGGACCACTAATAACATAAATATTTGAAAATTAAGTTTTAGGCCTTCCCATAAACTACCATTTCTTTCAGCGTGAATAAAATTATTTATAGCTTAGATTGTAGCGACTTATTTCCCAACTTTTCATACCAGTTTTCATTAAATTCTCTTTAGCCGTTTTCTAGTGATGCGTGTACATACATACAGACAGACAGAAATTACAGAAAAGTAAAAAGTGCATTTCCTTGTTACTGTGGACATGACTGATACAGAAATACCATTATTTTTCAAATTCTGAGCAATGTACAGACAAAACTCTTATTTTATATATATAGATGTAAATTAATCAAGAATGGATAATAGAAGGCGGCAGGACAAGGAGAGTGAAGAGTTAAAAGAAAAGTAAATTGGTAAAACTATGCACTAATTTTAATTTCTCCCCATCCAAAACCCCTATTACCCAGGCAGGTCCCGCAAGTATTCTCTGCGCTGGCCTTGTTTCATTGACACTTTCAACAACGAGTCTGTTATAATTATTGAATTTTCCATCCCTATTGATACATTTCCTTCCCGATATGATATTACGGACATAGTAAGAGTGGTAAGATATTTCTCGGTTTGGGTCACGTAGCTAACTTATCAGCTTGCATTCAGGAGATAGTGGATTTGAACCTCACTGTCAGGAGCCCTGAAGATGGCTTTCCATTTTCACACCAGGAAAATGCTGGGGCTGTATCTTAATTAAGGCCGCAGCCGCTTCCTTCCAACTCCTAGGCCTTTCCTTTCCCACGTCGCCATAAGACCTACATACGTGTCGGTGCAACGTAAAGTATGCTGTAGCGTTGGCAAGTGCACTTCACAGCCCAGGTATTCTCAACCTGACGTGGTTAGTGACCATGGGCCCTGTAGCTGAGACTGGCATTCCTTCCTCCTTCGTCAAGCTGATCTTTGTTAGTCAACTCTTCTGGCCCCAATGGTATTATGTTTGAGAGACCTAAAGAGTCTTTGTTTTTGTGCATGCCGTGGCCACTCGTCTCCTTTTGCCAGTACTTTCACTCTTCATAGGATCGTATCTTCTGATTTGTGTTAAGAGTGGACTGACGTATAACTTACCCATATCAGAAAGAAATTTTAAATCTTCGATATAATGTTAAGCCGCTCTGTAGTGATGTTTTTTCTTGTTTTTACAAAATGTTGATATTTCACTGTAGCCTACTCTTTATCCTGGTAGTAAATTTATGGAAGTTTGGAAACCTTGATCAAGTTGGTGATATGTGATGGTGAGTGTTTTCAGGGACAAAATTATAGATAACACTGGCGTGCAATAAAAAAAAATTTAAAAAAATTGTGTGGTAGACTAAAATAGATTGGTTTTATTAATTTTGCAGCACTGAATTCAAAAATGAATTTTGTTTCATCGTACCTCATCTGGTTAAATGGCAATTGTACAAAATGTTATTTTGTCGTTACGTAAAATATTTTATAATTAATATTGATAGAATTACGCCTACAAAGTGAGAAAAGAAACATACAAACGGAACAAATTAGCAATCAAAGTAAATGATAAATAAATTGTAAGCTTACTCAAATTTACTCAGTTGCATTTTTCCTTTTTTCTCTAGAATTTGCGTGTTTTTGAAGTTCGTGAGTGGTCTCTGGAAGGGTTGTCACATGCAATCGACCAACAGTAATTGGCCATCATATTTACATCCCATCATTATTACTTTGGTCACTGTCCATGTTTCAGAACCGTAAGTTACCACTGGTCGTAATACTGTTCGATAGACTGTCAACTTTAATATTCTACCAAGACTGCATGATCTAACACTTCCAGTTAAGCTAAGTAAGCCCTATTGTCTGCAGCAATCCTTGCTTTTATTTCCTCTTTCATGTCATTATCTTTTGTCACCAGCACTCCTAAATACTTAAATTTTTCACATATCTCTCGTAGTTAATCCCATTTAATTTTATGCACTTATCTTCCCTAACTATGGTCCTCCTAGATGCAAACAGGTAATGAGTTTTGGCATTATTCACTCTTAGGCCCATTTCTCCTGCTTCCTTTTCTAATCTATCCAGTCCTTCCTCTAGGTCTTTCAATCTTGTAGAAAGCATATCATTTATCAGCATAAGCTAGATTCTGTGTTACATGGTTGAACAGCATACTGCCTGGATTACTAACCTCCACCTTTCTCATCACACGCTCCAAAACCACATTGAAGAGCGGGGTAGATAACACATCCCCTTGTCGCAAACCTTGGTTTACTTCAAACTCTTTATTTAGTACCCATGGGTCATTTATACCATTCTTATCAATTTAGTTTGGAACTCCATGTCCATCATTGTATAATATGGTTTCCTCCTTTTCACACTATCATAAGCCTGCCGAAAATCCACAAGCTGATGCACATCCACATTATAGTCATAGCATTTCTCCATTACTTGCCTGACAGTGAATATGTGATCTGTTGTTGATCTACCTTGTCGAAAGCCACTTTGGTAGTCTCCTAGTATCTGCTCGACCAGTGGAGTGAGTCTCATAGACAAAACCTTGGCTAAGACCTTATAAACCACACTAAGCAAAGATATACCTCTATAATTTTCACAGTTTGCTTTATCTTTCTTCTTATGAATTGGGCAAATAATCGCTAAGCTGAAATGTTATCACTTCCTGGAGCCCTATTATTCTTCAAATACTTAATTGCTGTCGTCACTTTTTTTATAGATGGTACAGGCACTAGTTTTAAATCAAGGCTAGGATCCTGCCAAAGCTGCCCATCCTCTTCTTCCAATCTCAGTGTCTCTGCAGCCACATTCAGTAGTTCATTAAAATATTCAGCCCATCGGTCAAGAATCCAGTCTCTTCCCCCAATCATGTTTCCTTCTTTATCTCTACAGAATACAGCATGTGGTTGAAAACCTTTATAAGTCCTTTTTCCCATAGAACTTCCGTACTTCTTACATATCATATTGTTCCTCCAGATCTGTAATCCATTTCCTCTCTGCCTCTCCCTTCTACAAATTCTGTCTGCCTCTTTCCTCTTCTTCCTAAATTCTTCTACGTATGTTCTTGTTTTCCTACTAAACATTTTCTTCCTTGTTTCATTTCTCTCCTCAATTGCTCTTCTGCAATCGTCATCAAACCATCCTTGCCTTTCAGTCTTTACTTCCACTTCTAGTACTTCATCCACACTTTCCTGCAATGCATCCCTTAATGAAGTCCACTTTCCTTCGATGTTTTCCTTTGCCCAGCTTTGTTGTTTAGCCTTCAATTTCTTCTCCATCCTGTATTCATATAGCTGCACAGTTTATCAATCAGTTTTGAGACCATATATCTCCTTAGGGCTTTCCCTTTCTTAGCAGATCTGTAAGTTGCAATACGTTGCCTGTATTTTACCCGTACCAAATAATGGTCCAAATCACAATCAGCTCCCCTACAACTGTCAACTTGTAGTATATCAGATGCATGTCTCCTGTTGATTACTACATGGTCCTATTTGATTAAAGGTGACACCATCTGGTGAACATCAAGTGGCTTTCCGTATATTCTTTCTCTGAAACCATGTAGGCTACTCTTCACCACCATCGAGTTTCCAATGGCAAAATCAATTAGCCTCTGTCCATTATCATTTGACTCATCATGCAAACTTTCCTACCCAATTGTCTCCCTATAGGCTTTTTCTTTACCCACTTTAGTGTTGAAATCTCCGAGTATGATTTTTACATCTTGTCTTGGAATGCATTCTATTTCTGTTCCATAGAACATATCTTTCTCCTCATCCTCAGCCCCTTCTGTAGGTGCATACACACACAGAAGTGATATTAAAAAAATTGGCCTTCATCCTTAGGTGCATATTCTTACATTTACAGGTTTAAAATATAAAACTGCTGACTTATATCTGTCATCCACTAGGAAGCATGTGTCACCTATTGTACCTCTGACTCCACCACTATGCAGAATTGTACATCTACCACTTCTAAAAACATCATTTCCTTTCCATCTGACTTCCTGAATTGCTGCTATTCCAATATATTTCTCCATTTCTTGTTTCAGACTGTTTAGGGCTCCTGGTTTATTCAGGCTTCGTACATTCCAGGTTGCTATATACATATCATATTTCTGTTTGCATCTTCCATTTCCTCGCCTAGGTCGTTTACCATTATCATCAGTCCGGCTATTCTTGTCCACGAGTTTCGTAACGATTTGTTTTTTCTGATATAGGGTTGTTAGCTCCATGTTCAGCCGCGAACCTGGAGGACTAGGGTATCCCTCTTAGTCTGGTCTATCACCTTTGTTGACCTGTCCGGCTTGGGTGGCCCTACCAGGAGCTTATGCTCCCGCTGGCATAGCTCTCAGGATCACGTAGGCACGCAAGCTGACACATCGCGACAAGATGAAGATACCAGCATGGGAGCTTTTCTTTATATGCAGGGGCTAATATAGCAACTCTCCATTTACTTGATATAAGTTATCTCCTTCATGCAAACAGTAACCAGAGAAGTAGGCTACTTTAAATGTGGTACTATTTCCCAACCTTTTGCTTTTAGCATATCTGCAGAAATCTTACCAATTCAAGCTGCTTGTTTTTGTCTTTTGTACCTTATTGTTAATGTTATTGTAGGTAAATTCCAGTACTTCATTACTATTAATCTCCTCCTGTACCTGGACAATATACAAAGGGTACTAGGAAAGTTTTGCAAGATGCAAAACCGGTTGGCTGGACACCCGTGTTATGGTGAGGGATGAAAAGAGGGGTGAAAACCGGTCTAGAAGACTGCAAGGGACGACCTTCACACCAGTTGTTACCAAGCAGTGGGATTGAAAGCAAGTTACGATATCAGTGTGGTCTAAAGGTAAATATCGTGCAATTATCCGCTGCAATTTTGCTTGTGGATTAACTGTTGACCAGTGCCTGGAGGAAATGACTCCTGTGCTGGGTAAAGACTGTCCACATCGGACAGCAATTTTCCGCTGGTACAAATAGTTCCAGAGGGGAAATTTTGGGGTTGAAGACGATCCTAGTTCTGGGCGACCGTCTGAATCAGTGACTGAGGGAAACATTGAAGCTGTGAGGAAAATTTTGCAGCAAGAGAGGCGGTTGACATATCAGCAGGTAGAAGAGACCCTCCACATCACTGCACCAGCTATTCATTCAGTTCTACACAACCATCTCCATGTTAGCAAGGTTTGTTCCCTTTGGGTGCCCCATTCACTTTCAGAGGAACAAATGGCACATCGAGTGAAATGGTGCTGAAAATTGCTATAACAGTTTGAAAATGGGACTTCGCGTAATGTCAATAGCATTATTACAGGTGACGAAACTTGGCTTTAATATTACGATGTCCCAACAAAATCCCAGAACAAGGTGTGGCTGTTTGAAGATGAGGGTACTCCTGTGACTGTGCGAAAGTCAAGGTCAGTGGAGAAAAGGATGATTGCAGTATTCTTCACTAAACGGGGCATCCTGACTTGGGTTGTGCTAGAAACACAAAGGACAGTTATTGCGAAGTGGTACAGTGAGACTTGGCTGCCTCAGGTCATCCAGGCTCTCAAGCAGCTCCGTCCAAGGTCACGGCTCAACACTTGGCTCTTGCATCACGACAATGCTCTAACACATTGTGCTAATGTAACAGTGGATTTTCTTGCCAGATCAGGGTTGACTGTGCTTGATCACCCTCCATACAGTCCTGATCTTGCCCCATGTGACTTTGCACTCTTCCCACTGAAAGGGCGGCTTTTTGCATCTGACGAGGAGTTTCTGGCAGCATGGGATCAAGAGTGTGAAAATATAACCGAAGAAAAGTGGCGGAGTTGGTTCAGTGACTGGTTTCGACGTATGGAGAAGTGTATTGGGTGTGATGGAAATTATTTTGAAAATGTCTAAATCTTTCACTCACATTGCAAAACTATCCTAGTGCCCTTTGTATATGCAACCAGCAATCTTTAGATACTGCTGACTGAATACTACGGCATTCTCAAATCACTCAGATGTAGGCCCAGTTTATTCAATGAATGTTAAGTGTTAACACTGCTGTTAAGGAGACTTAACACATAATTTAACAAAATGGTCATCTCATCAAGAATTGTTAACTCTAACAAATTGTTAATACTTGTGTTAAAGTAACATGGCAGCAGCCCTGTGTTAAGCCTCTTTAACAGCTGCCGACATTTCAAATTGGAGGCGTGTAGAAGACGTTTGAAGCTTAACTGCTGTATGAAGACTATTTATAAACTGAAGAAGGCAAAAAAAAAAAAAAAAACACGCTAAGAAAAAACAACCTTTTTAGAGTTGTCAGAAGATTTCTACTAAGATATGAACAAGTTACTGGAAGAAATTGAAAATAGGTTGGAGTTTCCAACAGATTGAAACTTATCAGTGTCTCCAGTGCAGCAGTGACTTATAGTTTTTATAAGGAGAGGTCAGACCCTGCGTCCAATCGATTTCATCAAGCTATTTAATGTACGTGGTGGGGGACACTCAACAGTAACTCGTGTATAAGGGTTTAGGTCAATACGCTTTCGTTTTCGAAAAAATTGAGGACAAATGTCGTAAAGCAGGGTCCGCTTTGGACCAAGTGGGGGTGATATAACACTAAAAAGCGAACTCATTTTACTTAAACATGTCAGGTCCGCAACCTAATAATTTCCAAAAAATTGACGAATCCACAGATTCCAATGCAGCACGTATATACTTGGAGAGTGGCAACACAGTCAAGCGGAGCGGTGGCCGAGTGGCTACCGTAATCATCTACAAACTGCGACGACGTGAGTTCGAGTCCCGTCGCAGCTTTATATTTGTGTACACATTAAATTATTATTTGAGAGAATGTAAAAAATGCGAATAAAAATATTAGGCAAACTGCAGTGAACTTTATTTTCTACCTCAAATGTGTGTGTGTGTATATATATACTCACACCCACAGATCTAGCAGTAACTGTGAAAATGTTTAGGCCTATATTAATTACAGGTAGAAAATTAACTGTACTGCAATTTGCATAATATTTTTCTTCCCATTTTTATCTTCATGTTCCCTTAAATATTTAGTACAAGAATTATAGCTGTGACGAGATTCGAACTCACGTCTACGACGTTTGCACACAAGTACAATGACCACTAGGCCACCACTCGGATTTGACTGTGATGTAACTGCAAGTGTATATGTGTTGCATTGGAATCGGGGATTCAACAATTGTTCAGAAATTATTAGGTTGCGGACCTGACATGTTTGAGTAAAATTTGTTTGCCTTTTAGTGTTCTATAAAGCCCGGGCTAAGTGGCTCAGGCGGTTGAGGCGCTGGCCTTCTGACCCCAACTTGGCAGTTTCGATCTTGGTTCAGTCCGGTGGTATTTGAAAATGCTCAAATACATCAGCCTTGTATCGGTAGATTTACTGGAACGTAAAAGAACTTCTGTGGGACAAAATTCCTGCACCTCGGCATCTCTGAAAACCATAAAAGTAGTTAGTGGGACGTAAAGCAAATAACATTATTAGTAGTGTTGTATCACCTCCACTTTGTCCAAAGCGGATCCTTTGTCATGACATTTGACCTCATTTTTCTTTCGAAGACGAAAGCGTATTTACCTAAACCCTTATACATGAGCTGAGTGTCCCCCCACAGGTACATTGAAGCTCGTTGAAATCAGTTGAACGCAGGGTCTGGCCTCTGCTTCTTAGATTATATGCTTGAGTCACTTTTCATGTAATTGTAGGTGACTATGTTCACGAGTACAAGACAAGAATGTGTAGAATTCTGCAAAGAATTCCTGCTGCTATTGCAGCATTAACAAGGCATTACATTATTTTTCCCACAGTAAGAGAATGCCCTAAAATCATTCCAAACATATCAATTATCACATTTACCCGGTGATGTAGGAGCCTTAGATTGCACTCATATAAGAATAATATTAAATGTTGTGATATAGCAGTCCATTCTTTCATTTTTTAAAGCATACTCGCATACATTCAGATTAAAATTTATAACAACATTTGTCCCGCATTCATCATAATGTCGCTTTTGTTGCTTCTTCTTCTTTTATGGCCGCATAGGATCACTTTAGTCAGTCCATCGTTCAGTCTCTTTGAAGGGATTGTTCTGGCTTTGCGGTCCTCCCAGTACTTCTTTAGACGGTCCGATCTTCGTGCCCTTTCCTCAGTTGAAAATGTGCGTGGTGTTGGTTTGTTTCGTGTAAGGGTAAAGTAGAGGTTTGTATTCTTAATTTTTGTATTCAATTTTATCTTATTTGTGGTGTCTTCTGTTGTAAGGCCTATTTCCTTCAGATTCTCTCTTACTTCTCTGATCCATTTACATCCAGTTGTGGTATTTTTTGAGAGATTGTGTTGTACTAGTTGTTTCAGAAGTCTCGAATTCTGCATCTGCATGATATGTCCAAAGAATCCCAGTCTCCTCTTACGCATAGTATCTGTAATGGGTTCTAGCTCTTTGTACACGACTTTGTTAGGTATTATCCGCCACAGTCCATCTTTCTGGTATTTTTTGTTGATGCAGGTTCTTCCAATCCTTTCAATTTTCTGAAGTTTCTCAGTCTTTGATTGTTTATTCAGGTGAAAAAGTGTTTCTGCTGCACATGTAGCTTCCGGTTTTATAACTGTGTTGTAGTGTTTTATTTTTGCATTTATTGATAAACATTTCTTTTTGTAGATATCTCATGTTAATTTTTGTGATTTAGCTAATCTATTTGTTCTTGTTTGGATTGAGATTTTTTCATTTAGGTTATGTGTTAATTCTTCTCCAAGATATTTAAATTGAGTTACTATTTTGATTTTATTACCATTTATGGTAACTTCTTTTAGTTGTGTTGGTTTTTGGGGCATAATTTCTGGGGTTTTTTTTCAAATTATATTTTAAGGCCAATTTTATTTGCAATTTTTTGAAGTTCTGATATCTGGGTTTTTGCTTCTTTTATGTCCACTGCTAGTAATGCTAAATCGTCAGCGAAACCCAGGCAATTTGTTTTGATTTTTCTGCCAATCTTTATTTTTGGTGGACATTTTTTAAACCATTCCCTGATTACCATTTCTAGAGCACAATTAAATAATAATGGTGAGAGCCCATCCCCCTGCCGTAGTCCAGTTTTAATTTAAAATATCTCTGATGTTTCACCCGTAAACTTCACTTTTGATTTGGTGTTAGTGAGAGTCAATTGTATCATGTTTATTAATTTGGGGTGTAGTCCACGGTGTCTTAAAAATTTTAAACAGAGATTCTCTATGGATGCAGTCGTAAGCTTCCTTGAAATCTACAAATGTTATCACCGTATCTCTGTTTCTTCTCCTGTTATAGTCCATTATCAACTTAAGACTCATGATCTGATCAGGACAGCTCCTTCAGGGTCTGAAACCTACTTGATATTCTCCTAGTTCTTTCCCTAGTTGTAAACTTATCCTATTAAGGATGATTATTGAAAATATTTTGTATGTTATGTCTAGGAGCGAGATTCCCCTGCAGTTTTTTTGCTAGGGGTCAAATACATCAGCCTTGTATCGGTAGATTTACTGGAACGTAAAAGAACTTATGTGGGACAAAATTCCTGCACTCTCTGAAAACCATAAAAGTAGTTAGTGGGACCGACACAGATAGGTCTTATGGCGACGATGGGATAGGAAAGGCCTAGGAGTTGGAAGGAAGCGGCCATGGCCTTAATTAAGGTACAGCCCCAGCATTTGCCTGGTATGAAAATGGGAAACCACGGAAAACCATCTTCAGGGCTGCCGATAGTGGGATTCGAACCTACTATCTCCCGGATGCAAGCTCACAGCCGCGCGCCTGCAGTTATTAGGGTCGGTTTTGTCTCCTTTTCTGTGCAGTGGGTGAATGAGGGCTGTTCTCCAGTGTTCTGGTAGTTCTTCTTTAATCCAGATAGAGACAAGTTGTTGATGGAGGGTAACTTTTGCTGATCTTCCTGCATATTTCCAGATTTCCACAAAGGTCTAATCTTCTCCTGGTACTTTGTAGTTTTTTAATTTATTCAGTGCTTGGTAGACTTCCTTTATTGTTGCCCCTTACTACACATTTTTATGTCTTAGCGGTCTCTGCTAACCATAACCTATAATAATGTCAACCGTGTGTGATAAAATACTATTCCAACATACTACTAGGGGCGCTTTATGTAAAGAAACAAAAGACGCTCACTGCCAAACGCGTTCAGAAATCTCACGGAAATGTGTTAATTTGTCTTTTAACAATTGTTTCATAACAAATGTTGGGAATGTGTTCTTGAAACAGGGCACTTTTAATCGAAGTGTTAAATTAATAACATTTGTTAAGTAAATTTTTTTTTTTTGCTATTTGCTTTACGTCGCAGCGACACAGATAGGTCTTATGGCGACGATGGGATAGGAAAGGCCTAGGGGTTGCAAGGAAGCGACCGTGGCCTTAGTTAAGCTACAGCCCCAGCATTTGCTGGTGTGAAAATGGGAAACCACGGAAAACCTTCTTCAGGGCTGCCGACAGTGGGATTCAAACCCACTATTTCCCGGATGTAGCTTTCCTTAATTAGCGATTCCTGAAATGTCCTTGGAACCTGTTTCTGCCTACCTGTGCATACCCTTCAATTTTTCACTAAAATTTGTGACTGCCAATTATGCTTGATCATCATGTTATTCTTAGCTGACTTCTTTGCTAGCTTCAATTTCCTGATAAGTGATGTGACCCGAAGTGGAACTTCTACGCAAATGGATAAAGACCGCATGGGATCGCATCTGCTAACATGCATAAGATTGCTTTTTGTTACCACTTGGTGTGAAGAAGTTTTGAGAAATATGGAATTGCAAATTCTATGGATAGGTAGTGAGGATCACTGTTTATGGGAAGGTGACAGTGATCGAAGTTCTGATGGTATTCCGATGACATTGACTCGTGTCTGATTTGTACATTGAGCTAGTTTTATTTGTCATTGTGGTGTTTTTAGTGTTTTTATTACTTGTAAAGTGTTTTAAATTAGCAATTTTGTGACACATTTGCAGAAATTAAAAAATTCGTAAGTAAACACGTGATTTATTTTTTTCCAAATCTTGTCATTAGAAATTCAGGTGTCCGGGTCTTATTCAGTGATGGGTGGCATTTGGCATTATATGGTATTATTACTGCTCACTTTCCCTATTTTTAGACGTTATATTAAAGAAATTCAGCACAGAGGGTTCTGACACCAACCGTCAGTGTGTGATCGCCAGCAAACGCCATCCATTCAGTGTAGTGCTGTAGCTTTGAAAGGCCGGTTGACATAAACATTCAATGAATGTAAGCATAGAAGTCAGTCCTCCTGGAATTATTGCCAGATCAGTTTTTCTTTTACTTATCAATTTCTTTATGGTGTCCGTAGTATGCCAGCGATAGTTGTTGAGCCCAAGCAGGCTCTTCTGCAATAAAGCTCCCGGGCGATGTTGCCAAACACACTTCACCCACTCCTCAATGAGCTTAATGTCCAGCCAGATTCTTGGGTTTGAACGAAAACACCAGTCAACAAATTTCCTTTCCAATGTGTTTTTCTTTTCAGAACCACATCCTGGTTCCATCAGCTAACATGCATAAGATTGCTTTTTGTTACCACCTGTCCTGATAGTAACGCTTTTAGAACCCTTTATGCGAACCATATTGTCCAGTGGTATTTCGAAATAAACAGGAGTCTGATCAACATTCCAAATTTGAGAAAGCAAATAGGAAGTTGCTTCCACAAACTTGGCGATGAAAGGCCGTCAACTTTCCTCTGTTGGCAACAAGGAGACAACGTGAAATAGATGTACCTCTTCGCATACACAGTCCGTTTCTTCAATAAAAGTTCCTTATCCACCCACAGCTTGCAGTAAAACCCTCCTTTTTAAGTTCCTTTGCGATCTCTAATTATTTTAGTTGATACATTTCAGTCAGTACACCATAACCTAGTTCATATTTTTCAGTCACTTATTTATAAAGCCGCTCTTCAGTTTCAGGAAACTGTGCACTCTGTCCACGGAAAGCTCTACAGTCACCTTTACTTTTTAATAACATTTCCTTCTTCCTCCAATCACAAATATATGATTCATCAATATCATATTTTCCGCCAGCGGCACAATTTCCTATAGTTTCAGTTTCCGTTACAACTTTTAAGTTTCTCACATTAAACGACAGCAAACGCTTTTTTTAATTCATCACTTGTTACCACCAATTATTCTTTTTTACTCAGAACACAAAGTATTAATCAGAAGCCACACCATGCAGTCCGGTAACACAGAAGTGAGCGATGGAGCGAGATTTCAGCCGTTGCCAAGTCGTGTGACATGAAACCACTATTGCCGTGTTTGTGCTTAAGTTTCTCACTTACATTAAATGACAACAAACGCTTTTTTTAATTCATCACTTGTTACCACCGATTCTTCTTTACCCAGAACACAAAGTATTAATCAGAAGCCACACCATGCAGTCCGGTACACAGAAGTGAGCGATGGAGCGAGATTTCAGCCGTTGCCAAGTCGTGTGACGTGAAACCACTATTGCCATGTTGGTGCATCTTCGGAACAGTGTATTATGAGACCCTGATACGAAAGGTTTGAATATGCCCCACACCTGAATTTAAGAAGCAATATTTCTGTAAAAAAAGTGTGAAGCCGAGCAGGTCCAGATTCTCCTCCTCTTTGCCCTTA
Organism: Anabrus simplex; assembly: GCF_040414725.1. NCBI lineage: Eukaryota > Metazoa > Arthropoda > Insecta > Orthoptera > Tettigoniidae > Anabrus > Anabrus simplex. The sequence goes on along the minus strand of NC_090265.1, from coordinate 610,990,483 downwards.
GGGGTCAAACAGTTAAGTTGTCATATGTTGTACATGAAGCCATTCTACAGGAACGCAATTCGAGGCCAGTACCATGTCTTGTTGCCCATCATTGAATAAAAGATGTACAGAGTACTGTTGTAGCTGCTTCTTCACTATCATCTATAAAGAAGTAATGCAAGGTTGCAGCTTAGTTCATTTTTTCTTTAATGTGTGCAGTGGGCAAGCAATAAAGGAGATCTAAGAGAAAATTGGAAAATAAATTACAGTTCAAGGAGGGGAAATAACTATTCAGAGTTGCCCTTGAGACTATCATTTTATATGAGCTGAAGAAGTTATTGAATGGTCCATGGACATAATCTGGAAAACAAGCGCAGGAGTAACATTTATAAACACAAGTGCATACATTCTTTATGCCTATTGCAGTTAAATATCACCTGAGGTGGAAAATTTCAGATTTGTTTATTTATTTACAGTCACCTTTAGGCTGCAATTTAAGAAACTTTACTCTTAGCAAACGTATTAAGTTATGAAAATAAAGTAAAAACCTGTCTTAAACGGATCCTCTGTTAAGCAGAAAATTACCTCAATCTCTTGATTTGAACATAAAATGGTGTGCAAATCACACTGGATTTAGGCAGAAACTGTCAAACACGGAAACAGAATCCAAAACATGCTGTTAAATTTTCAATCTTCCTAGTGAATTGCTTAGCAATACCATCTTATAAATTCTAGATGGTCTGTGATGCAAGGACAGTTACTCCATCTGGCACAGTACATTCCTTCTTTCCCGGTCTCTTGTTTTGGGGATTAACTGGTAGGTATTTCCTTCAACCAACTGGACTGCCATACAATCCACTTTCCATATTGTACCCTGCTCTAAAACTAGCTGTCATCTCTGAAATTCACCACCTGTGGTTCGGTAATTCTCTTTACAAGAAAGAGTAGAGGAGAAACAAAAAATGCAGATTGAAGACTTATCAAGATGTCGTCAGATGTTCAAAGGCACTGCAAGAATTTGCCCTATGGCAGAATTATTCTGAGGCTAAGGTTTTAGTGGAAAGTCAGTTTATCAAGAATAAGACCACTGCAATCGAGAGAACTCTATTCGACTGCTGGAGACTGTACCAGTAAGAAAATTTACCATTTTTATGTATTCTGATGTTTGACATGTTTTCATGTGTCCAGTTTGAATAAAAACAGAATGTACACAATTTTCTAGTACATCTTAATTAAACAGGAACCTGGATTTAATAGAAAAATGTCCTGGTCCCTGGTATTTCCGTTTAGGACTAGTTTTACTGTAGTATATTACTAATCTGGGAAACTGAAATAATTTTTAATATTTTTTGTGCAGAATAGTACAGGTTCTGTGTTTTGATCAGTGATTGTGGTAAGGTTGCATCTTATATCATGACAATTAGCTGCTACATTTGACATTCCAGCCATAACTTCAATACTTGACATTCTTAGAAGCATACAAGACTCTAGTGTAACTATTGTAGGTGCCCTTTTTTAAATGGTTATAATTCTAATTTAACTGTTTATGCAGTGTAATATAGTCATTTTTCATTTTGTATTCCTATTTTGTTTGCAAGTAGATAGAAGTAGGTGGACTTATATAGTTATATCAGTAACAATTTATGTAAAGTCGGAAGTGGTCCACATAATTAGTTGTTGTACCTTTTAGCTTAATATTGTCTTTTACAAGCTGAAAAGCCTATCAGTCATTGTCTTCATATGTTAGGGAAAGCTGGAAAAAGAGGATTCTAACCAAGTTTTACAGTCATCACTACCATGTTCCCTTCTGTGACTTGGTGAATTCTCTAGGGATATGCCAAGAAGATTCCAGGGTTGTGGACGGGAATCATGGAAGAGTTTTGAGTTTCGGTATGTGACATTAATTTACTCACTAACTTAACCCATTAGTGCATAAAGTTATTGTTTGTGTTTTATTTCAATTTATCGATTCATTTCTACTCTTGTTACAGAAACACATTCCAAGAATCAGTAAGTTCATACTGGTGATAGTTTTATTTACACAGGCCGTCTGATATGTCGGACGCTATGCATTGTGTTCGGTACATCATCATTAGTTACTCAGTATTGCATTGTAAAATAATGTTGCAAGCTAGGCAGTGTTAGAGAGTTGTATTACCTTACTCATTTTACACTGTAAAGTAGGCCTACAGACTTTTTGCAATACTGTCTATTTACCACGCGAGTTTGCCGTGCGGTTCGGGGCCCGCAGCTGTGAGCTTGCATTTGGGAGATCCCCACGCTTGGCAGCCCTGAAGATGGTTTTCTGTGGTTTCCCATTTTCACATCAGGTGAATGTTGGGGCTGTACTTAATTAAGGCCACAGCTGGTTCCTTCCCACTCCTAGCCCTTTCCTATCCCATCGTTGCCATATGACCTATCTGTGTTGGTGCGACGTAAAGCAAATAATGTCTCTATTTACGTTTATGCATTTGCTGATTATAATACTCAGAGAAGCATTTCAGATGAAGTCCAACCATACATTTACTGCACATGAACTTTTACCGCTTTTATGGATGTAGGGCCCATCCTCCCCTGGGGGATCGTTCTCCATTCATTTTTAATACGGTTACTGCTATGTAATGACAAAACTTCAAGAGGCCCTCAGAATGGTTAGGCTGTACTTCTTGGTGCAGCAGCTAAGCATATACAACACTCACATCCAGAAAATATGACAATATCGGCCATCACTATTTCTTCTTTCCAATATATGATTTGTATGTTGCCACAAACCAGTCAGGCTGATCCACTCCTTCCATGCCTTCACTTTAGGACGTGAACAATTTTGGTTGCTGTACAGACACTTTGCATTTTTTTAACGCTTGACCACGTTGATGCAGCACCTATCTCCATCTGTTTGTAGTTCGTACCAGCATTGAGAGTACTGTTGTCATTCCAGTGCACTAGCAACACACCACCACAACTTTTGTAGTCATATGATCCTCTTTCTTCCTTTTTCATGTCTGTCGTGCTTTAAAGGGCTCCATTTGGTTTTCTTAAAATGTCCCTGGTGTACACATTCCCTTTGAAGCCAGATGTCTTAGCAATTTCACAGATGAAAAGTTGTTGTCAAAGAATATTGTATGCTCCCTGTTGGATTCAGTTCCACCTTGCATCAATAAGAGATCAGTCTACATTTCACACAGTCCAAATTCTTTTGTCCATTCATTTTATATTGCTATATGTACTTGGAAAGATATCCTGTAGCCACTGGCAGAGAAAGGAGTTTAGCAGAGTTTCACAATTTTGTTCATCATCTGATGGGTGATAGTAGCACAGACAGTTACCAGATGAGATATAGATTGTGATCTTGTCCACTTCTTCTGTATAATTTGACCTACTAATATATTTTTATTTCCTAAAGGCCGGTCTCCACTGATTAACATTTAACAACAACATGTTAAATGTAACTGGTGACACCATCAACATGTTAAATGTTAAATACAATTTCATTTAACATAGTGTCATTAATTAAGTCCAGTAATCTCCTTGCTCCACTCCATTTCTGAATATAAATTTTAGTATAGTGCAGAGAGAACGACACACGTGCGCGTACTGTATTTGTAGCTTATAACAAAGAGAATGAGTGTTGCGAAGTGTTGCAACTATAATCCTCCTTCACGAGAAGCACGTAGTTTGCGTCGCTTGGGCTATCTGTTGGCATGGAAACAGCACGGAAGTTGCCGAAGCTGTGCCGACATCTCACGAACAACAATTTGACTTGACATGTTTTCCACTTCAAGCGGAAAACATGCCAACATGTTAAAAGTGTTAACCTCAACATTCTGAGTTAACATGCAAAGTCAATTGAAAGATACAATCACAATATACGTGTCAATTGTAACATGTTAAATTTAACATTTTGGTGTTAAATGTTAATCAGTGGAGACCGGCCTTAATAGGGATATCAAAAACAGAGGTACTGACCCAATATGTATGCCTACTTTTATTTTCATATGACAGCTGCCTTTTGCTCAGTTTTTCTGGTTTTTCAGTTCCATTTGTAGAATTTTCAATTGTTTTGACTTCCACAGGACCTAACCTTCCCTTTTTTTCATATTATGTTGAATCAGTTTGCCCTTCTCATAAACTCAAAAGTAGGTTTATATCAAGGTAATTTAGATTACCCTCATGCTCATCTGTCACTACCATCTGTTTCATATCCATCATTAGGAGGTTCCAACATCTTATTCCTCTCCGAATGTGGTTCTTCCTCCAAAATTTCCAGTGTTTCTCTCACCATCATACTAGTAAGGGAATCCATGTTTGGGACAATAGGGCACCCTGTGCATAGCGTCTGATTTTCACGACAGCTATATTTACAAGTCTATGTCACGTCAGTAATAAGATGTAATTGACATCTTTGTGTGTTAGTAGATTCATAGAAGTCTCAACATCATCATCTTTCCCAAAGCTAACAATTATTGGAAATATTTGTTATTTCAGTAATAAAAATCTCGCCTGTTCAAAACTGTATACTCTCGCAACCATGCTCGCAGCAAGTGTGATTCAACAATGAATGCTATGAACGAAAAATTATGCATTCTTAGTTCTTGTTAGCTACAGCTTTTCTTAAGCACAAGGAAGTATGGTATCATGGGCTTAAAAACCATGCATAAATATCACACTTTATATTTTTTTATGATGTCTGATTTTTCAGACTCTGTGCACTAATGGGTTAATAGGCCTGCCTAACTAACTACTACTATAAAGAATCGTTTGCCCTAAGGAAAATGAAAGGTTAGTGGTGTTTGTATAGAAATAATTTAAAGCAGAACAAGTATCAAAAGTATATAGGCATTATGCTACTCATGACTTATCGAATCAGACTCTTATTGCATATTTTAGATTTTTATGATTTCTTTTATATATTTTCTTGATTTATTCTGTTTGCTAGTGAAAACAAAAAGATAGAACTATTAATGTAAAACATTCACTTCATTATTTGTTATTTACATAAAATCATTAATGCAAAACACTTACTTCAGTAGTTATTTACAGGTTATTCAGTAGGAGAGATGTAGGTTACAGAAATACAAGAGACTATTGTTGAAGAAGAAAAGACATTGAAACTCAGTCCTTAAATAACTTTTGTTCTGGTAGTGAGATGATGATGATGGGAAATGAGGACAAGAGTGTGATGATTTAAATTAGTTGATTTTTGTAATAAATATATATGATTAAAATCAGTTGGCTTACGTATTCTCATCTTATTACCTGCTCTCCAGTGTTCAAAATGAATATAAAATCAACTACTTAAAATCAGGTTGCTTTCTTATTGTTGTCTTATTGCTTGTGGTCTATTGGATGCCGCTTTGGCACTCATCTGGCATGTTTGGAATCATAGAAAAATGATATTTTATGATACCTGAAGTAGTTGAGATGACAGGTCCTTACTTTATGCTTGCCCGGGATTCAGTAGCCCATCTCAAGAAGTTTTCTTACTTATATAGAAGAATCAAAAGTCAGGTAACATACAACATTGCTCATATGAGTAATTATCAATTGTTTCCTCTTCCCCAAAGGACTCTTCAGTATTCTTAAGCATTCTGTGTGATGATAAGATTGAACTATCATGGATATACACTGAGTGGCCAAAAGTCACGGGAAGGTGTGTCCCATTAGAAAGTGTGCTGTGTATGACCCCTGAGTACTGCGGCGTAGCTGAGCAGTCCGTCACAGACACCAGTACCATGAATATGGCAACACGTTGCAAGTTAACCGACTTTGAACGTGGGATGCTCAATGGCGCACGGATCATAGCATTGCGGAGATTACATGCGAATTCAGGTTTCTGAGGTCAACAGTGTCACCGAGAGAATGTTACCACCCGTGTAAACCGCCACACAGGAAGACCACAGGTGTTTAATGAATGGATGTTGCGCCCCCTCCGCAGAACCATAGTGGGCACTCGATGGGCTACTGCGAGTCTGATCACTGCCCAGTTTAATGTTGGGAGTCAGGAACCCATTTCTGTCAAAACTGTAAGGAGGCAACTGCAGCCCATAGGCTTCACCAGCTGACAACCAATTTCTGTCCCTTTGCTGACAACTCGACACAGAACTCAATGATGTGCATGGGCCCTCAAACATCGGCAATGGACAATGGAACAGTGGTGGTGTTTGGTATGGTCCGATGAGTCCCGGTTGCAGTTGTATCGAGCTGATGGGCGCGTGTACGTGTGGCGTATACCCCATGAAACTATAGATCCTGCGTGTCAGCAAGGTTATGTGCAGGCGGGAGGTGGCTTAGTTCTGGTCTGGGCGACGTTCTCATGGTCACGATTAGGCCCCATTGCCTGGCTGCAGGGAGCGCTGATAGGTGCACGTTATGTGGACATTCTTTCAGACCATCTGCATCCCTTTCTAGCCCTAGAGTACCCTGATGGAGATGCCATGTTTCATCAGGACAGTGCGCCATGTCACCGCTCTGTGGTGGCACGCAGGTGATTGGAGGAGCACTCCAGTGAAGTTACAACCATGAATTGGCCCTCCAGATTCTCCAATCAAGCATTTATGGCAAGCTGTCGATGCTGGTGTACGCTCCATGAACCCTGCACCAATTACACAAGACCAATTGTAGGCAGCAGTGCAAGATGTGTGGGTTCAGATCTCTCCAGATTGATTCCCACTCCTTGTAGAGTTGATGCCTCAACGTATTGCTGCCGTTTTGAGGGCTCTTGGAGGTGCAACTCCTTATTTACATCACATTCAGTGTCTTCCCATGACTTTTGGCCATTCACTGTAAATTGCTGTTAAGTGCAAGCAGTGGTTAAGTCGGAAACAATGACACTAGTTTGAAAAGCATAATTGTAGCATGCCTTCATCCAACTCTGGTAAAAGTATCATGCATGGTAATAAGATAGGATGAATAGTGAATGAAAACTGAGGTTATGCATTATAAGTGGTGATCACAGCTCAGGATATAAAGTGATGACAATAGTTGTAGTCGTAATTATTTACATGTTATTGTCTAACTCATGCAAGAATTTTTTTTTTTTATGGTAATAAGATTGAGTGAGCTGTGAACCAAAGTTGAGTTTGTGTAGTTAAACCCTCTTTCTCCAAGTGGTGATTGTAGTAAAAATCAGTTTTGCACTGTTTGACTATGAGTCATAAACTTGAAATTTAAAGTAAAACATATGAAACTTTTCGCTTACAACAGTAAACTACATCCTGAATAGCAAAATGAAGCCTGATACCAACTTAATTAATAGTGCTAAATTACTAAATATTAACAAGAAAGAAACTCGTAATAAACAAGTTCACTGGCAGGGCAAGAACGCAGTCACACATAAAGAAACAGAGAGTTCTTCCTGCACATGGGTCGGTTGTTAGCCAAATGAATGTAGTGATGGTTGTTCCTGCGGTTAACTTTAATGAACGTGTATTGATTAACAATAGAAACTTAATTGCTTGTTTGAAGCGAAAAGTGGAGCTAAACGGCATTAGATTACATACATGTAACGTTTATGTGGAAATAACATTAATTCACACATATGAGGTATTTGTAATACTTAAAGAAAAGGTGGGCTCTTCCAACTCATTTTCCAAGTTGTTTGTTTACTTTATCTCGTAGTTCATATGAGATGGAGTTAAGTAGATAGTAATTTTCTAATAGGAGTTGCTGTATTGAGTGTGTTGTACTGTACTTGTAAAAGCGTTGCAAGAAATTTGCTTTTAACTTAAAATGAGTAATCCATGCCGACTGCATCCGGTATGGGGAGGATTAAAAAAAACTCCCCACTTCAGTTGAGAAGGGCATGAAAGCTAAATGTAAATCATACAGTTTAGAAATGCAGGGATTAGTTGCTAGAATGAAGTTACATATTCAGAAAAGATAATTAACCCGGCAGTGGTGGCGGGGGGGTGTTTTTCAACTTGGCAAATTTATTTTGTTCAATTGCGCATATTTTAAAACTTGGAGACCTTGGCTGCCACATACCTCTCCCCTTATTCCTTGTCTTTTGTCTGAGGTCAGTGGCATTATAGTGGGGGGGGGGGGGGGTGATCATTCTTAGAAAGAGGGATTATTGTCTAGCAATGCAATAAAGTGTCTCGTTAGACCCCGTGCCACCCGTCTCGTTCGTTGAAAGTACAACAGCAGTAGTGTTGAGTATACTCAGTGACTTACTTGCATAATCATGTTAGGAATTCATTCAGTCAATCCCTTATCACTGAAATGATTTATAAGTATGAGGCAAGGGTGTAATGTCTTTTACAGTCTGCAGAAGAGGAAGAAGTTTTAGTGAGAGTGAGGATGAATTAAAAGTAGTAGACTCTAACAACTGTGATCTACAACATAGCGCTAATGAAGAAGTGTTAAAGATTAGTGATGATGATTTACATCTTTCTCAACGGTTTTGGATCACAACAGGAAACAATGATGTTACAAACTAGACAAAAATTCCTCCTCCTAAAAACTCACTCACTTGAACCCACAATATTGTCACTCATTTATCATGAGTGAAACTCATTGTAAGAAGTGCTTTATCGCCTGAAGCTTTGAGCATTTTTCACAAATTATAATATGTTTCAACTCGTAAACTGTACAAACCTGGAAATTTAAAGTCAGAGAAAATTATACTCACAAACGAATAACTTACCACGATATGGATTGTTATGAAGAGGATAATTATTTACAGTAGCGTAATTATTTTGTAAGAATCTCTCCCCACCACGCAGGGATATACTTCAGGAATAGCATTGTGTAGTTAACAGAATCTAAGCCTGTCAGCTGAATTATTCACGATAATGTGTTTAATAAAGATTATTTCTATGCATGACAAGTTTCTATTTTTACCTGCTGTGAAGCTAATTAATATTGGATATATACATTTAATTTTGATAAAATATCATGCTATTGAGTTAATAAACCTATACACCAATATATGAAGCATAAAAATTAGTCATTTTGTTATTGGAGCAAGTTCAGTCATAGTTGTCGGAAAGTACCCCACACCGCCTCTCACGTTGTGTCAACGAGCAGACCTGGCCAGGGTTATGGGGGAAAAAAATGTTGATACTGCAAACATCGAGCAATGAAGATGAAAATTCAGAGACAGATCCAGCAGTTTCACATTCAGCATCAAAACGTAAGAGATCCAAATCAGTTATCCACTGAAGGACCATCTCTAAAAATGAAGTCAGGTTAGGTACTTTATTCTTCGAACTAGTAAAAAGTACTTAAACAGGTTGCAAAATTCTGTTACGCTGCAAACAGTTCTTTCCTCTCCATTAATCATTCAGAATTCAGAAGACTCGTAAGTATGTTGCTACCTGGCTATACCCCTCTATCCTCTGCTGCAGTAGCAGGATCACTTCTTGAAGAAATTGATCAAAGTGAGAGAGATTTATTTGAGATTACACTTTGTATGAGCTTCGATGGATGGTCAAATGCGCATTATTTTGTGTTACAGTGATCAGTGAAAACAGGGACGTACATCTGTTCAACACAGTTGATACGACTGGGCATCTCCACGCACACAACTACTTTATTGAATTTGCAGTAAATTCAGTGTAAAGTTGTGAGAGTGAATTAAAGTATAATGTGAGAAGCTTCATTACAGAAAGTGTAAAAAATATGGCAATAATGAGGAGTGGTCTGAAAAGAAAGGGAAGATATTAATCCAATTAAAAATGGCTGCTCTGCTCATATTTTGACCAATACTTGTAAATATTTGTGGAGAAAATAGAGATAAGATTGAAAATTCCATAGGTTAGTCACCTTCAAATAATCCAAAATGCTGAAGAAGTTTTAAATATGTTAAAACCAATAGCATTGGTTCTCGGTATCACCCAGAGAAGTGATTGTACCATTGGACAAGCAGTGAAAGTGTGGAAAAATATTAAAGTGTTGATGAAATCTGGAATTAATGAAATAAAAACTGTGTTTGAAAAATGTTATCATCAAGCATTGCTTGCATCACAGTTTGTGGCTTTCCTTGTTCATACAGCATTAATCAACTCAGAATATGTTTTAGATCGATCCGAGCATGAATGTGATTTTCATTTTGCTGAGGACAAATATGGGGGAACTTCATTTCTATCAATACTTGTTAAATATCAAGCAAATTCTCAACCCTTCATTTCAACAATGTTCACCGATGAAGTGATACAAGGGGTGTCTGCTTTGCAATGGTGGAAATCTCAAAATAATGTCATTGGCAAGTTGGTAAAAGTTACACAACTCGAACAGCTAGAGCATCATCTGTGGGTGTAGAACATATCTTCTCTACTGTGGGTGGTGTTCATTCAAAGTTAAGAAACAGACTTGATGTAGTCAAAGCTTCCAAGCTTGTGTTTTTGTATAAGCACCTGAATAAGGAAGCTATAAATGTGACTGAAGATGAAGAACTAGTTTAGAAACGGACTTGGTGTTAAAGAATATATTCCCGTTTGTGTTTTTTATTTAAAAGAATAAGTCACAAGACAGAAAAACCAGTTTAAAATATATATTTCAATACTGTATATCATATCCCAATTCAAAATATTGTTAAAACACAGAATTTAGACTGATCCTTCATTATTTGTGTTAGGTAGTTCATAAACAATCATGCATACATGATTCTGAAAATATCAAATGGTTAGTGAAAATGTAAAATTGAAAAATTCTGATTTCAATAAAAAATAACTATTTTTATTTTTTTTTACATCCTGATGAGTACCTACATATCTTCAAAAGTGAAATCTTCATGTCAAGCGGTGAGAGACTGTTGTGGTTCATGGCCTAGAAGTTAAATTCCCTGTAAACTGGAAGATTATGGAAGTTGTCTTCACTATCTTCTCCTCCTCCTTCATCCAGTATATCCTCAAAAGGACTTTGTGCCTGTCTTATGAATTAACTTTCTTCCAGCTATCTCCAGACTGCATAAATGTTGTAGATTTCATGACTTCACTTCTAATGCATTGGAAGACTACTCCTTAGTTGCGAGCCTTCCAAGCTACCTTAATGTTTGTTTTGTGGGGGTGGTGGTGGTGATGGTGATAGATGTGGTGGTTATTGTTTTAAGAGGAAGTACAACTGGACTCTTAAGGCCCCATTCACAATGCAAACGTAACCGTAAACTTAACGACGTAACGTAACCGTAAAATTAACGTAAAATTTGTGGTATTCACAATGGAGGAACGTAACATTAACGTAAAGAGTACACAGCAGCCAATCAAAACACTGCCATGTTATTTAGTACGGAAGTCAGGTTTTGGGCTATCTCGCAGTTTTATATTTCAATAACTCGATGGAAACAAACAACGTGGTAGCGGAATCCATATTACTTCAAACATCTATTGCTTTGCTCCTGGGAGCTGTGTAGGCCTACGGTACCTGAAAAGGCGATTTAAACAACGGTGCAGAAAATGGGTTCATCCCTTGAATCAAAGAAGGTTATCTCAGGGCGATTTCGGTAATCTACTGTAAGAAATGACCCTCATCAGTTCGTTTTGGACGTGCGGATGAAACCTGAACTGTTTGCCTTTCTTACGATTTGCTTCCCCTTTTGTAATAAAAAGAAATGTAAAAGGTTCCTTTACCGACATCTATGACCCTATCTATCACACCCCGTTGAGATATTTGGATCTATTTGTTTGGATGATGTTTTCGTAAACTAGTAGTCCGTCATAATGTTAAGAAATATACAGGGACACTATTTTATTTATGACAGGGATATTCTCTCGTCCGTTTGCCAGCGCTGCGAGCTTGTCTCCCGCCATTTATTGTCAGATTTCATTAAACTTACTACAGGATATTAATTTCCACCTATTATTTTTCGGTACAGCGTATTTGTAATTCTTTTTCCTTCTATCATACATAGCCTATACACAAAGATTATTTTGAAAGAGAATTACAACTGTTTCGTCGAAAGAAGTCATTGTATCGTGCACAACACACAATGTTTACCTCTGCACTGATTGGCTGGTTCTTAAAGTTAACGTAAAATTAACCGCAAGAGCTTGGAGTTTGCAATCCATTAATTTTACGGACTCGCAGTTAAGTTTACGTCGGCGCATTGTGAATGGATCCATTAGATAAGATGGCCGCTAACTTTAATTTTAAGTTTACGTTACGTTTGCATTGTGAATGGGGCTTTAAGGACATTGAATTTTAAAGTATAAAATATACTGGTATATACTTTTTTTTTTTTTTTTTTAGTAGGGATGATTTGCTTGGTATTGCACTATGCCTGGAAAGGTACTAATTCATATTCTTTGCTGCTCTGATTGCATACATAATAGGTACAGAATTGAAGATTGGTGCTTTGTGATTCTAATTCCCTAAGTTATATTCTCCAGAAAAGGAGACACACATGATTGGGCTTATAGCTGTAATGCTTATCCTTTGTGGTAATATATATGTTTTAAATAGTACAAAATTTAAGGTTGGTGCTTTGTGATTTACCCGTTTGTATTTTCTTGAAGAAGATATGGGGACTTCACTTGGGTTCTTAGCTGTAATTGTTAACTTGTATAGTTCTGATTGTAATTAGTTTTTACTTATTAATACTGTTGTCTTCAAATCAAAAGGATGGGCTTTTGAAACATCAGAGCAGTATTTTATACTCTACCTATTTGCTTGTTGAATTATATGATATATTGCTTGATGAACTGATCAGATTAGATTATTTATACAGCGATCACATTAACACAATGAAATAGTAGCCATGTACACAGACTTCAGGTCGTACAGCTCCTTGGCTGTTTGGTCAGCTACTGACATTTGGTTCAGAGAGCTGCATGTTCAATTGTCGGCCAGGCCAGAGATTTTAACTGCGTGTGGTTATTTCCTCTAGCTCAAGGGGTGCTGGATGTCTTCGTTCATCTTAATGTATGCCTTGATTGGAATAATAACAATAAGTTAATTTATTAATTTGACCACCTAATCAATACAATAAGTCTTGTCTTTGTTGATTTACATTGACATGTTAGCTAAAATGGTACATGTTTCGCCTTGTATATAGGCGTCATCAGCCATTGCCTTAACCTTGACATAAAATCAGGCATCTGATTTACATATAAATAAAATAAAACAATTTTTAAAAAGCCTTGGAGAGACTCGAACTAAAATTAACATATGGTAAAATACTTGTACAATGTTGGTATTAAAGATATTGCAATGAGTGAGGAGTTTACAATTGGTGAAAGTATTTGCAATATTGACATTAGAAGGCTACTATTATAATTAAAATGAACGAAGCAACAGTCTGTTATAAACAAGTGGTAAGATTGCTGTAAAATTATGTTGACCAACCAGCAGTTACAATTAGACAATGATGAAAATGACAATCAAATTCGTATTTATTCAAAAAATAATGTTGAATAAAATAATGTTGAAGGATGGTCACGTGACCTGTAATTGTGTGTTTACATGAGGTAAAAGTCTAAAGTCAATGACATATGGTGAAGTTGTGGTTCATTTTGATTTTAAAAAAAATACGAAGTTATAGTTGAAGGTTGATGAACGATGTTTAAATTGGACCTCTATGGACCATCTGAATTTGATGCGATGCTAAAACATTGTTAAGAATGTAAAGAATGTAAATCAACGGATACAAGACTTACTGTATTGATTAGGTGGGCAAATTAATAAATTAACTTATTGTTATTATTCCAATCAAGTATCATCAATACGGATCAAAAATTATATTTATCACATGTAAAATTAATGTATGTCTACCCCTTAGTCCCATTTTCTTGATATGGTGTCGGGGATGGGGTGAAATGAAATTATACGACATTTTTATGGTTGGATGTCCTTCCTGATGCCAACCTCAATTTAAGAGCTAATGAAGATGAAATGAATGATGGTGAATGAAATTGATTAAAGAGATGGAAGGAATCAGCTGTGGTCTATGAATAGGAATTGTCCTGGCATTTGCCTGGAAGTGAAAATGGGAAACAACAGAAATCCATTCTGTGGACAGCCGATGATGGTGTTTTAGCCCATGAATTTCCCGAATGCAGAGCTTGGCTCCATAGCCGTAGCGTTAACACATGCGGCCACCCTGTTGGGTTTTCATTCATGTAAATACTCATCTTTATTTAAATATAACACAGTAGGCCTAGACTATAAACCACAACAGAAATACGCAAGAGTGAATAATTTAATTTACATTCTGTGAAAGTTTGAGGAAGATGATATATATTGATGGATTGTTTTAGGAAACACACAACACCTTGATGAAAAACTACTCCAAAGTGAAAAGGTGTTCACCAGGAATACAGTATAGTGTGCAATGAAATGATCAACTATGTTTTTAATATGTTTTAAGCATATTTCACAACTTAGATTATAGAGCCTACTTCAAATTACTGCACCCTTGGCACCAATCCCTATCTATGGCATTTCATCACAGAATCATTAGGTGAATTTGAAAGTGCAGTATGAAGGCATTTACACTGGAAGCATTTCTTCTGTTTTGTAGACATGCTTACAGCTAGCTAGCTAGTTATCAATAAAAGGAATGTTAAAGGATGGCAGTATTATTATTATTATTATTATTATTATTATTATTATTATTATTATTATTATTATTATTATTATTATTATTAGCGAATAAGCCCTTTAGGACTATGGAAAATACATAAGGGCATACTTTGGGCTTCCTTTCTGTTTTCAGACCAGATTGTTCCGTTCTTCTTATCCTTTGGTCTTCCCTCTCAATCAACTTGAGGCTTGTGAAGTTTGGATCTGAAGATTACTGAGTTTTGAACATCTGCTGTTGTAATTCCTGCCTGTTTCAAATCTGTTTTGATTTCGCTAATCGATTTTATTGTGTCTGTTTTTACATAATACTAGCTGATGTGCTCATGCCTCGCTATGGAACGAGCAGGCCACAGACTGCTGTGAACAGTCCTCTTTCATATTCCGTTAAGGTTGCACACTGCTCCTTTCCATTAGTGCCTCAGAGTAAGGATCGAATAGCCAGAATACTGTGAGGAACCAGTGTGTTACATACCAATAGTTCTCTGAAAATTTATGAATCAGAGGAATGGCATGCTAAAAAAAGATAAGTTATCTTACTCCCCACCTACTTCCCGCCAATATTCAGGCAGGTTGTTTTACTCGGGATGCAGCAGTAATCCCATCTATCGGAGATAAGAGGCAGCAGAATAGTTACGCCTTAAGACAATCATGACAAAAACCATCGCCAGTTAACACGATTGAACAATATTTCCATGTTAGCAATGCTTGGTGTTGATATCGACTAAGCAACAAAAGTCTAAATTTATGAATTCTGTTACCGTAGTCAGTACGGTAAAACTGTCTTCAGACATAAATTGTTTGAAATTGTATTATTTATAACTTTTCGAAGGGCCAGTGACATAGGTATTTAAAATTTAAATTTTAGGCCCCTTCCCCTAAACTACCATTTCTTGCTGCACGTATAAAATTATTTATAGCCTAGACTGTAGTGCCTTATTCCCAACTTAACATACCAATTTTTATTAAATTCTGTTCAGCCACTTTCTCGCTGCTCATCATTGATATGGACTTGGCAACAAAAATCGAAATTCATTAATTTCTTAGTTATCATAGCTGGTATGGTAAAAATGTATTAGGCATAAATGATTGGAAATATAGAATGATATAGATAGATATAACATAGATATTTGAGAATTAAATTTCAAGTCTTCCCGTAAACTACCATTTCACTCAGCGTGAATAAAATTATTTATAGTCTAGATTGTACTGCCTCGTTCCCTGCCTTTACATACTGATTTTCATTGAATTCTCTTCTGCCATTTTCTCATGATGCCCTTACATACAGACAGAATTGATGGAAAATTTAAAAGTGCATTTCCTTATTACTGTAGATACAATTGGTACAAAAACATGATTCTTTTTCAATTCTGAGCAATTTACAGAGAAAACTATTATTTTATATATATTTTCTTCCTCTTGTACCTTATCCTCATTGGATGTCGGCTGTCATCAGGGCGATCTGGTTCTTGTTCTCAGCAACTCGGAAAAGAGTGGGGATACTGAGCCCATACCATCCTCGTAGTTTCCATAGCCAAGATATTATCCTCCTTCTCCTACTTCTCCTTCCTTCAATTTTACCTTGTTAGATAAGATATATAGATTTGACTATTTGTACTGTAAGTGTCTGGGTCCATTCTTTTAATATGTCCATAGATTTCTTATTGGCTTTTGAGTTGGTATTGTCACCTTGATTGACACATGCAGGCATTCAGATTCTGGGGAGCCTGCACCGGCGTACTTGGAGGTATTGGAGACTCCAAGAAAGATGTCACAAATGCTTGAATTTCATTGCTACTTTTAACGCGAATTCTCTTCTAAAGATTGGCAAGCTAAACCAACTCACCTGTACCTTGTCCTAACATCAAATCCTAATAGCAGTGATACAGGAGGCAAGATTTACCGATGAACAGGCCTTTTGAGTTGCAAGGTTACATGATCTTCAAAAGTAAAGCTGGTAAATGTGTCCTGAACTCTATCCCTCATCTAGGAACTGGGAACACCTGAGTCTCAACCTTCTCCTTCTGAAGCGCCAATTAAAGTGTAGTCTATCATGAAGACAGTTGAGGAGGGATTTGTTCTTCTTAAAGGTCTACTCAGTCTGTGCCATCTGGTTCTTGTCAAAAGCACATTTCACTCTGCAGATGCTTTTCACAGCATGTATCTCTCATTGAGGAAACTTCCCCAGTTACTTTGGGTCTTATGAGAGTTTGATCTTTACCACGCAAGCTGTCTTTGCTTCTTTATTTCTGAGTCACAATCACTGTTCCGCGAGACATGTTTTCTTGGCTTCATTAGCAGAATTGTCTCCTTAGTTGTTACAATCAGGACCTCTTGTAATTCGTCTCAATTCTGGGGGTTAGTGGATTCTAGCTTCTGGGTGAAGTCCCAACTAGATTCCAGTTTTTCTGTATCAAATCTAATGATCTTTCTCAGATGACTCTTTCTAGTGTTTCATGGGAGCAACTTAATTTTGGATAGCTAGTGATCTGAGTCTAGGACAGAGTTTCGTAGAACCTCCACAGTTTGATCTGTTTCTGGGCTTTCCAAGCTCCTTTCATGTACTTCATTATACGAAGTCTAGTTACTTCCTGAAAATGTCAAATAATGCACATAACTCATCCTCAACTAATGAGCACTTTTATAATTAAGCAAAGCATTACGTCCTGCTTTATGCTGATATTTTTGCTCGTCTTTTAATCTCCTCAGAAATTTCTTCCCTTTTGGGGTCAACAGAATTATGAAACTCTAGGCATGTAAAAAGTTGTTCTTCACTGTAAGTTTCATTTCATATGTTGCCAGGTTTTTTTAACTCACCAAGAGTTCCTCATAAGCCTAACAAGGCTAAGAAATTAATAATAATAATAATAATATTATGCGTTACTTTAACGGGTTTTCGGAGATGCCAAGGTGCTGGAATTTAGTCCTGTAGGAGCTCTTTTATGTGCCAGTAAATCCACCGACATGAGGCTGACGTATTTGAGCACGTTCAAATACCATCGGACTGAGCCAGGATCAAACCTGCCAAGTTAGTGTCAGAAGGCCAGCGCCTCAACTGTCTAAGCCACTTAGCTCAGCAAAGACGACCTTTCTGAAGTGCATATGAATGAACTTTAAGAAAAAACACAAAACACACAACCTTAAAAAGAAAGATGGTCACAGTTTGCGTAGCAAGAAAAAATCTGACCCACCTATCAGACTTCAGCTTAGAAAACTCTTCTTCCTTGAGGAAGTGTTGTGCATTCTTCCACAAGTCTTTGTGAATGCGTAGTTCATTTCAAGAGCTCACTTCTAAGAATTCTGAATTCTGTTTGAATTTTTTAAAAAACTTTTTTTTGCTAGTTGCTTTACGTCACACCGACACAGATAAGTCTTATGGTGACAACGGGACAGGAAAGGGCTAGGAGTGAGAAGGAAGCGGCCATTGCCTTAATTAAGGTACAGCCCCAGCATTTGCCTGGTGTGAAAATGGGAAACCACGGAAAACCATTTTCAGGGCTGCCGACAGTGGGGGTCGAACCTACTATTTCCCGAATACTGGATACTGGCCGCACTTAAGCGACTGCAGCTATCGAGCTCGGTGTTTGAAATCTTAGTAGGCGTACATGTTTTCTTCAAAGTAACAATGTTTGTCTATCAAGATAGTCAATGGCACTCTGCAAGTAATTAGTCGCTTCTTGTTTTGAATGTTTTGACATGGTCATTATTCAGTGACTGAGATAATCAAAGATGCCATAGAACTGTAAAACCTTTCTTCCTTTCTTTGTTTCAGAAAGGTTCTAAAATGTTTCATAATATTAAACAGATCTGTAATACCGGTAAATGTTTCATGCAGTTGCAGTTTTGCATTTAATGAAGCAAAACTTTGATGCTGACCATTACTTGGCTAGGCTTAAAATTCGATTCATTCCGTTCAGCAAAAGACAAAATAATAAATTAAAAATCTCTAGATAGGACACTCAGAAACTAAAGATCAACAAGGAAATACTAGACGAATACCAACAAAAGCTGATATGACGCAGATTATTGGGCAAATATGGCTATAAATATACAGGAAGCAGCTAAGGATGCCATTCTATTAGGTAAAATGAAGAACGCATGGTGGAATGAAGAATGTGAAGAGGCTTTACACCGAAGGTCAGGAGCATGGAAGAGGTGGAACTCATAAAAAACAATGAACAATTACAAAGCCTTGTGTAAGAAGGGAAGTTGCATAGATATTTAGACTAGCCAGGAGTGTATACGGCAACTAACAGTTGTCACAGATAGAAAGTGACTTCCAGAAGAGCAATTCAAGAAATTTGTATCAAACCTTTAAGACCAAGCGCTCTGAATATCAAGCACCCATTTTTAAAGATGAATCTGGTCAAATGAAATTAAATAATAAGGAGAACTGTGAGGTTTTGGCAAGATATTTCATAAGGCTTCTCAATTGTGATGAACTTAAGGAGAGGTTAACAACAGGACAACGCATGGTTAAAGACCCACTTTCCAAACCACTAAATAGAAATGAGATAAAAGAGATCGCCATGTCATTGAAGAACAACAAGGCAGCAGGGGAAGATTCGATTGTAGCAGAATTGCTCAAAATAGGCAACAAAAATCTGCTTGTTGCGTTAGCTGGACTCTTTTACAAGATATGATATAAAGATAGGTTACCAGATGAATGGCAATCCTACATCCCTTACACAAAAAAAAGGTGACAAAACTGATGTAAATAATTACAGATGTATATCGCTCTTACTTTGTAGTCTCCGTGGCTCAGGCGGCAGCATGCCGGCCTCTCACCGCTGCGTTCCGTGGTTCAAATCCTGGTCACTCCATGTGAGATTTGTGCTGGACAAATCGCAGGTGCGACAGGTTTTTCTCTGGGTACTCTGGTTTTCTCTGTCATCTTTCGTTCCAGCAACACTCTCCAATATCATTTTGTTTCATCTGTCAGTCATTAATCATTACCCCAGAGGAGTGCAACAGGCTTTGGCAGCCGGTACAGTTCGCATCCTTGCCACTAGATGGGAGTTTCATTCATTCCGTTCCTGACCCGATCAGATGGAAACAACAGGCTGTGGATTTTCATTTTCACTGCTCTTACCAATAGTATACAAGATCCTGTCAAGTGCTGCTGAATAGAATTGAACAGGGTGTCAATGAAGAAGTTTGTGAAAACAGGTTGGTTTCAGAAAAAACTCAATCATTTGTCGAACAGATTCTGAATGTGAGGAACAACATCAGGAACAGAATGATCCAGAACAAGGATTACATAGTAGTGTTCGTAGATTTCAAGAAAGCCTATGGTTCTTTTGATAGGGAAATGCTGATAAGGGTCCTAGAAGAATTTGATGTAGATAACAAATCACAAAATATGATTAAACAGGCCATAAGCAACAAAATGTCAAGGGTCAAGTTCATGGGAGAAAGGTCAGACTTTAAAAATTAAGACAGGAGTTATGCAAGGAGACTGAATATCACACATTCTCTTCAACTATATATTGGAAAAGGTCATTATAGAATGGAAAACAAAACTAAAAGTACATGAAATAGAAAAGAGACGGGTCAAACAAGGAATAAAAGAATATGCATTAATTGTCTTGCCTTTGCAGATGATCTGGCAATCCTTGCTGCGAACGTTGTCAAATCAGCCAGGAGACAAATCAACATCAAGTAGCTATGAAGACCATTTTTAGAAAATTAAATATATGACAAACATAAAATTGGCACCAAGAATCTTGAACACATATGAAGGGAAGATAGAGAAAGTGAAGAGCTTCAAATTCCTTGGGAAAATGATCCAATATAATGACTTAGAAAAGGAAGCAATCAAAGCGAAAATCTGAAATATGGAACAGGCACACCAATTTTAAAAAGATGGGCTCAGGAGGTTAAGGCGCTGGCTTTCTGAGCCCAAGTTGGCAGGTTTCATCCTAGCTTAGTCGGTGGATTTTCCAGCACGTAAACAAACTCCTGCGGAACAAGATTTTGGCACATTGGTGTCTCCAAAAATCGTAAAATGGTAATTAGTGGGGTGTTAAACCAATAACATCATAATTTATTATTAACAAAAGATATGCACAACAAGAAGTAAATTAGTTAGAGAACAAAATTAACACATAACTCAGTGATTAAACCAGAAGGATTGTGTGCTGCTGAAACATTGAATCTAACAAGCAGAGGATTGATAGAAGAATTAGAGAAGAAGGAAAGGAAGATTCTGGCTAGGGCCTAGATATGTTAATGGACAACAGAGACTGAGACCAAACAATGAACAGTACAAAGAAACTGAAGGAATTATGGAATCTATGACGAGAAGATGAGTCCAGTTTTATGGGCATCTCCTAAGGATGAACCCTGAAAAGACTTACTCAAAAGATCGTGACGCACATTGAAGGGAAGAAAGTTGTTCCTAGGTGGCTTGCTGAAACCTGTCTAGATATAGAGAAAATGGTTATCATATAGGACGATATTCAGGAAAGGAACCGTTTCGGACTTGTATCAGACTTCAAGGGTTTCCATGAGGAAATGGGAGGGAAACCTCCAAAGAAGCAAAATAACCACCAGTGTTCAGTACAGAGCTAAGATAAATAATCATCAGTGATCTGCATTTAGGACTATCGCCCAGGTGGCGGATTCCCTATAATTTGTTGTCAACCAGGAAAAGAGGTCCATCTACTGTTTGGTAGTAGGGGTGCTGTGCCACTGTTGAACTGGAAACATATGAAAAGCCTTGGATTGTCTTTAACTTTGTTATAGGGATTTATCATGGTTGGCAAAGGTGAGGAAGCACCTGGTGGGGGGAATGGCTGGACAAGGTAGCACAAAGAGTGAAAATACCTCTGAAAAAAAAATATTGGAAATGTTATTCATTTTCTCTCTTAAAACATAAATAAAGTAAATTAACAATTTAAGAAAAACCAGAAACACATTGTTTCCTCTCTGGCAAGCTCACGAATGTGCAAATTGTCAATTATATAGAGGCTAGCCTCAATAAAGTGATATGTCACTTGTTACATTTTCAGTTACACTGGTAACCAATAGATCTTGCATCATTGCATGCAACATAGTTTCTGGTAAGCACATAAATGAGTGAATTATGTGGGTTGATTTGTCAGTTGGAGGAATTAGGACGAGAATTGTCTCAGTCTATTCACCATGTGAGGGTGCAGATGAGGATGAAGTTGACAAGTTTTATGAAGCGTTGAATGACATCATGGTCAGGGTCAATAGCAAGGGCGATTTCAATGCGAGAGTTGGAAATAGAACTGAAGGATACGAAAGAATGATTGGTAAATGTAGGGAAGATATGGAAGCTAATGGGAATGGGAAGCGTTTGCTGGACTTCTGTGCTAGTATGGGTTTAGCAGTTACGAATACATTCTTCAAGCATAAGGCTATTCATCGCTACACATGGGAGGCTAGGGGTACCAGATCCATAATAGACTAAATCTTAACCGACTTCGAATTCAGGAAATCTGTTAGGAATGTGCGAGTTTTCCGGGGATTTTTCGATGATACAGACCACTATCTGATCTGCAGTGAACTAAATATCTCTAGGCCTAGGGTGGAGAAAGTGAAATCTGTCTGCAAATGAATAAGGGTAGAAAATCTCCAGGACAAGGAAATTAGACAGAAGTACATGGATATGATTAGTGAGAAGTTTTGAACAGTAGACAGTAAGCAGGTTCAGGATATAGAATGAGAATGGGTGGCATACAGGGATGCAGTAGTAGAAACAGCAAGGGAATGCCTAGGAACATCTGTGTGTAAAGATGGGAAAAGGCAAACATCTTGGTGGAATGATGAAGTGAGAGCAGCTTGTAAACGTAAAAAGAAGGCTTATCAGAAATGGCTCAAACAAGGGCCGAGGCAGACAGGGATTTGTATGTAGATGAAAGAAACAGAGTGAAACATATAGTTGTTGAATCCAAAAAGAAATTGTGGGAAGATTTTAGTAGTAATCTGGAAAGGCTAAGTCAAGCAGCAGGGAAACCTTTCTAGACAGTAATAAAGAATCTTAGGAAGGGAGGGAAAAAGGAAATGAACAGTGTTTTGAGTAATTCAGGTGAATTCTAAATAGATCACAGAGAATTGCTGGAGAGGTGGAGGGAATATTTTGAACATCTTCTCAATGTAAAAGGAAATCCTGCTCGTGGTGTTGCAAACAGCCAAGCTCATGGGGAGGAGAAAAATGATGTTGGTGAAATTACACTTGAGGAAGTGGAAAGGATGGTAAATAAACTCCATTGTCATAAAGCAGCAGGAATAGATGAAATTAGACCTGAGATGAAGGAAGTATAGTGGGAAGGCAGGGATGAAATGGCTTCATAGAGTAGTAAAATTAGCGTGGAGTGTTGGTAAGGTACCTTCAGATTGGACAAAAGCAGTAATTGCACCTATCTATAAGCAAGGGAACAGGAAGGATTGCAACAACTATCGAGGTATCTCATTGATTAATATACCAGGCAAAGTATTCACTGGCATCTTGGAAGGGAGGGTGCAATCAGTCGTTGAGAGGAAGTTGGATGAAAACCAGTGTATTTGAGACCACAGAGGGGCTGTCAGGATCAGACTTTCAGTATGCGCCAGGTAAATGAAAAATGCTACGAGAGGAATAGGCAGTTGTGTTTGTTTCGTAGATCTAGAGAAAGCATATGACAGGGTACCAAGGGAAAAGATGTTCGCCATACTGGGGGACTATGGAGTTAAAGGTGATTATTAAAATCAATCAAAGGCATTCATGTTGACAATTGAGCTTCAGTGAGAATTGATGGTAGAATGAGTTCTTGGTTGAGGGTACTTACAGGGGTTAGACAAGGCTGTAATCTTTCACCTTTGCTGTTCGTAGCTTACATGGATCATCTGCTGAAAGGTATAAAATGGCAGGGAGGGATTCAGTTAGGTGGAAATGTGGTAAGCAGTCTGGCCTATGCTGACGACTTGGTCTTGTTGGCAGATTGTGCCAAAAGCCTGCAGTCTAATATCTTGAAACTTGAAAAGAGGTGCAATGAGTATGTTATGAAAATTAGCCTTTTAAAGACTAAATTGATGTTAGTAAGTAAGAAATTCAACAGAATTTAATGTCAGATTGGTGATAGAAGGCTAGAACAGGTTGATAATTTCAAGTATTTAGGTTGTGTGTTATCCCAGAGATTGAATCAAGATGTAGTAAAACTAATGCAGTGAGCTCGCAGTTGCAATCAACAGTATTCTGCAAGAAGGAAGTCAGCTCCCAGATGAAACTATCTTTATATCGGTCTGTTTTCAGACCAACTTTGCTTTACGGGAGCGAAAGCTGGGTGGACTCAGGACATCTTATTCATAAGTTATAAGTAACAGACATGAAAGTAGTGAGAATGATTGCTGGTACAAACAGGTGGGAACAATGGGAGGAGGGTACTCGGAACGAGAAGATAAAGGCGATTTTGGGAATTAACTCTCTGGGTGAAGCTGTATGCATAAACCGGCTTCGGTGGTGGGGTCATATGAGGCGAATGGAGGAGGATAGGTTACCTAGGAGAATAATGGACTCTGTTGTGGATGGTAAGAGAAGTAAAGGTAGACCAAGATGATGATGGTTAGACTCAGTTTCTAACGATTTAAAAATAAGAGGTATAGAACTAAATGAGGCCACAGCACTAGTTGCAAATAGAGGATTGTGGCGATGTTTAGTAAATTCACAGAGGCTTGCAGCCTGAACGTTGAAAGGCATAACGGTCTATAATGATTATGTGTGTATGGTAACCAAATGGGTGACCCCACTTCATAGAGTGTTCACACACAGTTTGCCCCGTGTTTTGCTTTTCAATTACAAAATTTCACAAACAGGTGAAGTACTGTTCTACCAAGGAACCTAAATGTATACACGGTTACCCGCAAAACCTTAATGAATACTGGGCATAATACCCATCCTACTAGGCCTTAGGAAGTAAAAGCAGAAGGTTATAACAAACACAGGCCATGAACAAAGGCAAGGAGGCATATCCATTCCATCTAATTTCACTAACCCATTTAACCACTACATTGTTTTTAATTCAATTCAATTTATATTTACGTAGTATTTTTAGAAGAACAATGTACCTGATTATAATGTACTTACAAAGATGAACACTTAGGGAATCATCTAAGCTATGCCAACAGTTGAAGATGTTGTTTAAAAAAAATGAAACATGTACTGCGTGTAATTAATTAATTTGCTAAAATGCAAATATAAGTATCAAAAAGGTTGAAGATTTTTAATGTTATAAGTCTTTGTAACTGCCTGCTGTCATATCTTGATGGATACAGTACTTTTGCATCCATCTCGTGGCACAGGCCAGAGTAAAGTGTAGCTTCCACCGAAGTCCCAGTCAACATCCATGGCTGTGACAATATGGAAGTTGCTGGGGTATGGGTAGTGCTGAGTAATGACATTCAGAGCATGACTAGTGCATCTGAGTGTTATGAAAGGTGCTGCTCATAGGGTCATTCGTGCTGCAATAGTACTTTCTGACCCAGTGAGGAAAGCAATGGCAAACTACCTCACTCCTTATCTTGCCTAGTACACCTCATTTTGGTGCTGCCATTGGTTTTTGGGGTTTCCTTATAACTACGTACCCTTTGGTGGTGCTATTTGAGGATCCAACCAGCCTATGGGCTGATGACCTAACAGACAGAAGTCGTTGTAAATAATATTTGATGCGGAAAATGCAGCTGATTTCTTGAATATTAGGTGTCGACAGGCTTTGCTCCGAAAATTATTTGTTCCGCTTCTTTCGCTTGTTGTGATTTAACCTGTATTCTTTGACGTACTTTGTTCACAAAGTTTGCGTTCCTCGAAAGTTTTGGCCTTTTAAGGTTATGACATGTTTTAATGAAGTGTTCAAGTTTTTGTGTTAAAACTTTGTGCTTCAGATTTTCCTGTATTCGTTGGACTAATTACATTTGTTCCAGTGACTGGGTATACCACTATTAGTGAACCCCATTAAATTATAAAGAAGAAAATGAAGAATTACATTTGTTCCACGTGTGTGTATGCCTTTTACCATGTGCATATTCTTTGTTCACGAGGTTGGCGTCGTGTTCATTTAGTGGTTTAACACTTTGAAGACAATGTCACCCCATGTGGGGTGACGGACCCTCATACAAAATAGAGTATGTGACACGGCAGTGTGTCTAGGCCTCTCAACTTTAGTCTGTCGCACGAAACTAGCGCTACCATTCGCTGTTGTATTGCATTGCTTGTTCACGTAAGGTGTTCATAGAGTGCAGCGCAGTGCCCATTCCTTTCTCAGCACGCTGTGCATTGCGCAACAGACAGTGGAATTTCTCTGACATTCTGGGGTGACATATGCAATCATCAGAATTAAATTATTAATAGCAAGGAAAATAATGTGGATAGGAGTCTATTATTGCTTTATTCTTACATACTGGTTGAGACTTAGCACTCAGATGAAATTGTAAACCGGGGGTACGTGTGAATTAAAAAAATGTTACTGCAAACCTGAGAATGTTCCCCAGTAATTGTCACTGGCTGATGATTTGGTTGAATCATTGCCCGATGCAGCACCGGAATCTTTGCTAGTGTCTTCACTACACAAACTACTGTCGAATTCTGACTCGGAAAAGGTGGCTTCACATTGCAAATCCTAAACGTCAACATCTCTTGATTCAACACTCGAACCCTTTTCAAGTTGTTCTTCTATCTCTCTATCGGTAATCATGGCTTACTCAATACAGAAACACATAACATGAATTAAATTCTTGTCACAAAACTGTGAATTACAAGGAACTCGTTGAAAGGCGTGTAAATCAACAGCTCACAGTACAGAGCACAGTGTTCCACAACAACAAAGGTAAAAAGGCCGTCACCCCTGTAGGGGTGACATGCGCTTTCTCTGTTGCATAGTCAACCTAATAACCATATGTCACCCCAATGGAGGGACACAAAAATAGTAACTTTGAACATAAAATATGTCTTTGATTATCATCTACGGATGAAATTACGAACATCCGTAGCCCACAACAACCTGAAAAATGTATACTGCATTTCAGCAGTTTACCACGAAAAAAGCAAATGTACACGTCAACGCTAAAGTGTTAAGACTTTGTGTGCTTTGACGTTTTAATGAAGTGTTTGAATTGATGAGTTAGATATTGGCATTTAGGCTTCGAACATAGTGAATGATCTCCAGGATAGAGATAAATCCCTTTTCTTTTCGTCAGTGAGAAACTACTTTTGTACTGCCTGTGACCACATCTTCAACAAGTTTCCACAGATGCACAGTTTTTTTTTTCTTTGAAAAGTTTCCTGTCATGTTATACAAGAAAGAGAATGAAACTAAAGATGAGGTGATGAATGGACTTCAGAGGCACTTCACAGCTGTTCAGGTAGATGATACTTCGACTGCAAATCGAGATGTTGCAAGTGATTCCAGTTTGGCACAAATATCAAGAATTTGTGGAGCCGATGGACTTCTTAAGTATAACCAAATTTCTAGAGTAATGCTTTCTATTCTCACCGTACCCCATAGCAGTGCAGAATGTGAACGTTTTTTCAACCTTGTGAAGAAAAATAGAACAGATTTCAGATCATACATGTCCATTGAGTCTCTGGAGTCTATTTCTGTTTTGAAGACCATGAATTCTGGTTCCTGTTATCACAAAACATTTTCTCAAGACCTCTTGCAGGAAGCTAAAAAGGTCACAACTGTGACTTTAAAGTTGAACTAGCGTGTGATTTGCCGTGTGTATTATATTATTTCTTCACTGTGTTATGTTAAACAAGTTTTATTGTGTAAAGCCTTTTTCATTTTTTGCATATCTGCTTAATTTATAAGGAAGTCCTGTGGTGTATGCTCCAAACTAATATTCACTATGCCTGCTGCTGTTTAATATGGATTTCTTCTTGATTGGTATGTTCGTCTACAAATCATTGGCCTATGATGTAAGTAGATATGGTTTCATTGAAGTATCCTGTTCAAAGCATGAATTATTGTATTTTGTATCCCAGAAGTATTATTATTTTCATCAATCTAGGGTATTACAAGTAATGAAAATCATTTTTGGTTCCATATTGAAAGTATCATATAATGTATACAAGAAAATATTTATTATTTTGCTACCTATTCAATACAATACAAAATGTTAACATATGAGATAAAACATTCTTAAAATATAATGAGTAGAGCCCGAAAGTTAGGCACTTATTTTTGGTTAAAATAGGCAGGCAAAAAGGCACTTGAAATACTGAAAATAGGCAGTACTGTAATTAAAATAGGCATTTACTAGGAGTGAAAGCAAAGAGGAATCTCACGCATTAATGAAAATATGTATTTTTAATACTCATTCCTTTCTTTATTATCAATGTATCACATAATTAGCGTTCTTGCTCTTACTTTCCTTTGTTACAAGCAACAACAAGGTGCTTTTTCAAAATATCAACTGTCATAGACAAACACTTGCAAGAAAGAATGTTTTTTATCATGGAAAAGGAACGTTCTACTTCCACTGAAGTGATTGGCGCAAATTTGAAACAAGCTATTTCGGAAGGACACATGCCAGTTAAAACAGAATTTTCACCTTTCAGAACATCACGAATGTTCTTCATTTTTTCAATGTCCACATTAGCACTCAGAACACGTATACACTTTTCACTAACACTGCTTCCTTTTTTCTCCTGGTGCTTGCAGCAGTTGATTTACTGCATCTTCGGAGATCACCACAGATGATACCAGCGAATCATCTCTTTTCTCCAACTTCAAGATTGCTTCCGGTATCACACTATAATGTGCTGGTATAAATGCCAGATCATTGCTGAGCTCTTCATGGTCCAACAAATTTTTTACCTCGTGAACTGAAGCAATATCGTCTACTGATACGGCATGAAGTACCTCACGTACCTTGTCCAAATAGTTCCTGTAATATATGACTGCTGAAATCCAGGATCCCCATCTGGTGAGAACTGGCTGTGGAGGTAAAAGGAGCTCTGGTGCCACGTCCTTGAAAACCTGGATTCGGGAGGGTGATTTTAGGAAGATTTTCTTGGTATTTGAAACTAACTTATCCACGTGAGGATACAAACTTCTTATCTTTTCAGCAATTCTGTGCAGTCCATGAGCTAGACATGTGAGGTGGAGCATTTTAGGAAAGAGAACTGTCAAGGCTGTAGCTGCTTTTTTCATGTAAGGTGCCACATCTGTGACAAAAAGTAGGACATCAACATGCCGTATTCCATCCGGCCAGAGTAACATTAATGAATATGTGAACAACTGTGACACTGTGGAACCATTTGCTCTCTCCATCTCTTCTGTCGTCAAAAGAAATACTGATGATAGGTCAGTTTGCTTTGCTTCCATAGTTCCAATGATAACGTTGGCCATGTAACGTCCCATTGCATCCGTAGTTTCATCAACTGCAACTCTGCTTCGAATCCTCTGCAGGGTCTCTTCAAAGGAGATATTCAAATACTTTTTTCGTAATGTGGATTCTGACGGAACTTCTTCTTTAGTGTACTTCTGCAGAAACGTCCTGAGGGATTGATTTTCCAGTTTCCAGAACGGAATACCGGAGTCTAAGAAAGCTTTACATATATCCAGGGAAAACTGAGATTGCCTGCTGGATGCTGTAACTGCTGTTGTTGATATTAAATTGATCTTAGGGCCAACAATATTTAACCTCGTCGTCGGTGCAACGTAAAGCAAATAACAAAAAAAAAAAAAAAAAAAATTTAACCTAGACTTATGTTTCGTTGTTGCGAATTGTTGAGTTATAAAGTACTTTTTTTCATGATTAATAGATTTTTCACAGATTTTGCAAAAGAGTATAGCTCCATCAGTAGAAAGTGTATCCAAATCGAATTCGTGAACATAGCCATGTAATTTATCACGCAACGATGAAAATTTCAGCATGATAAATGTCAGCGCGAACACCCGAGTTGCCTTTAACAAGTTCTGTTAGACAGAAGTGATTTCCCCCCTTCCTCTGCATTATCTTATCATTTTGAAATCGGGAATACTGGGTAATTGCGCATTGTCACAGCAAAAGGGGTGTGAGGAAGGAGAAGGGACGTACTTCCCTCATCCTCTCTCTTTCATGGTATTCATTATGCTTGTGCATTCCTTTCACTAATGAAGGTTCTGCTATTTACAGAGGTTAAATGAATGGGTTGAGAAAATAAGCTTTGAAATGCCTGAAAACAAACGATTTACAGGGAACAATATTCTAAATAGATATTTGTGACTGCAATATGTAATTTAATTTGTGCAACTTTTTTTGTCTTCGATGTACAGAAATTCATTATGTGCTTTTTAAAATGTGTAAATTGCAGAAAAAATTGCATAACGATCAAAAAAAGGCAAAAAATGGCTTTAAACCTTAAAATAGGCAACGGAAGCCAAAATAGACAAAAACGGCAAAATAAAAATTGTCTCTACACTTCCTAAATGCGTGAAAACATATGCATCTCTATCTGATTCTTCAATATATCCAGTCAGATAAAAAGGCATTTTGCCTAACTTCCGGGCTCTAATAATGAGACATGTTTTGCTTATTCTTATGAGGCATCCTCAGTCAGTATCAAAACCTTATTTTTTTACCAGGTACCTGGTTAAAGATTATTCTAAAATATGTTGGAAGATGATGTGTGTAAGATAAAATTTACAGTTCATCATAAAATTGTTTCTGAAATAACTAAAACTCTAATACAATGATAAATTCGTATGTAGTTCACTTAATGAATCAAATGACGTTAAAAATAAGGTTTTGATATTGACTGAGGATGCCTCATAAGAAGAGGCGAAACATGTCTCATTATATTTTAACAATGTTTGAACTCATATGTTTACATTTTGTATTGTACTGAATAGGTGGCAAAATAATAAATATTTTCTTGTATACATTATAAGCCAGGGTATGTCGAAAATTGTTAGTTTTTTTTTTGCGCGTGAGTTTTACTGATAGCCCTTTCCAAAGTTGACAGGTATGCAATTAAAAACCCCTGACCCAGCCGGGAAGCGAACCTGGGGCCGGCGGATGACAGGTGGATGCATTGCCCCTACACCACGGGGCCGGATATGCCTTATATTGTTCTCCCAGATTTTTAGACACATTGGCAGGCACACTTCTACCTGTCAGCAGCTTGTTGAGACATACTCGCTGTCTTGCTCTCTGTGGCCCGTTGCACATTCATATTCTTTTTATTGTTGAACTTGATTTGATCTCTTCCTTCCTGCATAACGAGTAGAAAAGAAAGTGTTGGCTAGTATAGGGACTGTGATGAATCGCCCGCTAGGGGCAGCACCGTTGCTATCTGAGGGTTGGTATCTGTAGTTGTAATATGGTTGTGGTCGGTAGTGTTGTTCTATGAAGGCAAAAACTTAATTGTCATGCATTATTGTTAAGTGAAAGTGAAGAGCGTGTGATTTGGTGATGGTGTTCTTTTATTTAGTGTAAATATAGTGCTGAGTTTATAAAACTTACAAAAATACAGACGTGGAAAAAGTGCCTACTTGCTTCGTTCCAGGATGTAAGTCTGGCTACAAAACTGCAAAAGGTAAACACTTCTTCAAACCATCTATAAATGAAGCACAATTTTCAAAATGGGAAAAGGCAATTCCCAGAAAGGACAAAAAGTTTTCTGATAAGTGTGCGATTCACATTTTTCTGATAGATTCATTTGTAATACAAGGCAAACACGTAGAAATTCCTAGAGATAGATGGAAACTGAAAACTGGCGCTGTCCCTCATATATTCTTCAGTTTGCCACAATATCTCATGAAACAATTAAACAAACGAAAATCACCCTGTAAATGACAGCCTCCGAAGATGGAGGAAAGTTCAAGAACTAAATCACACAGGCGTCACCGCAAAGTAAATTTCGATGCTTTTTCTGAGAGTGATAAAAGAAATGAAATAGATTCATACACAGTTCACTTAGAAACAAACTAAAGAGACAGGGACGTAATATAATGACTATCCGTAATAAATTGAAAATAGCTTATGCTAAGATTTTGTTGCTAGAAAAACAACTAAGAGATTCCAAATTACAGCCAAATTATTCAAGTGAGCCGACATTAAGCAGAAAGCAAAAGGTAATTATTGACATCATGCTAAAAAAAATGTCAGCTAAGAAATAAGAAAGGAATGAGATATGATAATGAATTCCTTTTAGATAGTCTGTTATTTAAAATTAAATCACCTAAGGGCTATAGACACTGTTTAAGGCATAACATGCTTCCCCTTCCTTCGAAGGCTCACCTGTGAAAATTAGTTAAAGGTCCTAAGTGGCCTTACGGGGTGAGCACCCATGCCATTAGTGCTATTGAGAACTATTTCTGCGATGGGAAGAGTGAAAACAATCGCACAGGAATTCTCATAT
The DNA here is from genome assembly GCF_040414725.1 of Anabrus simplex. Classification (NCBI taxonomy): domain Eukaryota; kingdom Metazoa; phylum Arthropoda; class Insecta; order Orthoptera; family Tettigoniidae; genus Anabrus; species Anabrus simplex. The sequence continues at coordinate 610,958,643 of NC_090265.1, read as the reverse complement.
ATGACGAAGTAAAACTGAGAGAAGTGATTCAGTTTAACACCAACTCATTAAAAGTTGATGGATTCGTAAATTTAGGAGAAAACATCCAAGAACAGGGGAAAAATAAACTCTCAAATCATGCGTGTTTGGGTTCAACCGGTTGCTGTGTATGCAAGCCGAAATTCCACACCTGGTGATACTTTGTCACGAATTTTAATCCAGGTGGTCTTACAACTGGAGCAAATTGGTGCCAGAATTATAGGTTTCACCTCAGACGGAAGTCAGTCTAATAAAAAGGTGTGGAAATGTTTAGAAATAAATGGAAAAGAAGGGAAGGTTGTGTGCTCTATTCCTAATCCCTTTGATTCTAGTAGGAGACTTTGGGCCTTTTCAGATGCTGTACATATAATTAAGTGCATCAGAAATAATTTTCACGGCAAAAGGCAAGTCTATTACAATAATGAAGTTGTTGTGGGTTTCAAATTCTATTGACAAGTTTTTGAAATGGATAACTGCCATAAAGTTGCAGGTTTGAAAGTTTGCTACAAGCTAACGTCTGCACATATAAACCCCACTTCATTTCAGCGCATGAACGTGAGACTTGCTTTTGAGTTATTTAGTAATTCTGTTGCAAATAACATAAAGTTCTTTAGACAGTTAAACTCGGAGGGATTTGAAGACAGCGAAGCGACAGAAACGTTCACAAGAGAATTAAACATCGTAATAGATGCATTAAATACTTCTACACCAGCAGGGGCTCTTTGCAAAGATTCAATAGGGCATCAAACCTTAATAAAATTGAGAAATAACCTCAGTGGGAAGAATAATACTTTTGCTTCAGAAAGAACTCTTGAATCCCTAAGAGTAACAATTGAGAGCACCATACAGATATCCGAGTATTTATGGAATAATGGATTCCGATATGTGCTCAAGCCAAATTTATTCAAGATCCACTAGAACGGCACTTTGGTATACTTCGCTCATTAAGTTGTGACAACCACCCTTCAACAATAGATTTTCTGAATTTACACATGTTGCAATCTATTTATATCCCATCCAAACTTGCCCTGTCATCGGGTAGTAATTGTGAGCCCAAATTTGAACTGACATTGGCATCATTCGTCAATCAAATGAGAACACTGGCTAAGAAGACAGGAGAGACAAATAAGGCTGTAGTAGAAAATGCACAAAAGAAAATAAGACAAGCACTAGACTTCACTGAGAACATGGATGACCTACTACCGGACTGGGAGAACAATTTAGGTCTAATTAACAGTGATAGCCGCAGTCTTGCGAAGGAGTGTTTGATTTATTATCTAGGAGGACATATAGTACGCAATGTATCCGGGGTCATAAAATGTCATAAATGTGTCAGCCTGCTTCGGGGAAAGCCTACAGAAGAAGTACTTGCCGCAGCCCTCATATTTATTAGAGACTATAGCAATAAATGCAGTACTGACAGCACTTTCCTCACCCATCCTTCAAGAGCACTTTATAATGTGTTCATGCAAGTTGAAAGTATAGTGGGACAAAAACTCTCCTGTGAACATAGTCTATGGGGCAATGTATTTTACAAGTGTTTGGACAGTTTGCACAGTATCACAATTAATTCGAAAGAATTAGTATGCTGCGATGACCATATTGCGGACACTAAACTTGTGTTACATTATATGAAATGTCGATTTTATTTTGTAACAAGGCAGATGAGAAAGGAACTGAAATTTTCTAAGACCACAAAGTCTACCCAGAAGCTATCTAAACTATCTGACAATTGACTTCTGGAATGGTAAGCAAAAGCATAATATTTTGCATGCAATAATTGTCTTTTATTTGTATGCTGACTTGTAAGCTCAAGCTCAAATACTGTTGGGAGGTAGGCCTAGCGGAGGAACCGATGAACTAGGGGAGTGATCACACTTCCTTCTACTCGCTATGCTTCCTGTATAAAAGAAAGCCAAGTATTGGGTTAATATTCAAAAACTACTGACATATGTATAAAGTCTTTAAAACGTTGCTGGGACGATCTCCGTAGCAACTCTCCTTACAGTATTTAGAATTAATTACCTACTCTTGGACTTAAACTTTCACACGACTGCCTCTGATATTTCCCTTATTTTTGGCTGCATCGAACAATAAATTGCCATGAGCTATTTTTGTATAAAACCAACCGTAAGAGGGATACATCGAGTTTTATACTTAAATCCCTTCTGAAGCAACCTGTCCTGCTGATATTTTTTGAACAACTTATAGCTCAGGTCATATTCAACCTTATTCTAAACTGCAAGTTTCATTTAAATCCACCCATCTGTTTTTCCCATGATGCTGTAACAGATGCAGACAAATAATTAACTGAATTTGACATAGGTCATTACTATCATATCAGTAGTCCTGTCAGAGTACAGTATTAACTGTTTTATGAGGCACTGATAGGAATGAGTAGGATGCACACTTAATAGAAAACGTCAGAGCAATGTTATCAAATGAAAAATGGCACAGTTTCTCCATTTTGACAGAGAGTACTATGCTAGCGTTCTGACAGTGGCTAGTTTCAGAGCTGGAATGACCCCGCCACAGGATAGCGGAGAATACTGCTCTGACGTTTTCTATTAAGTGTGCATCCTACTCATTCCTATCAGTGCCTCATAAAACCAAACAAACAAACCCCATGACACTACAACCCTTGAAGTGCCGTGGCCTACCAAGCAACCGCTGCTCAGCCTGAAGGCCTGTAGATTATGAGGTGTTGTGTGGTCAGCACAACGAATCCTCTTGGCCGTTATTCTTGGCTTTCTAGACCGGGGTCGCTATCTCTCCTCAGTTCTAATCACGTAGGCTGAGTGGACCTCAAACCAGCCCTCAAGTCCAGGAATCGAACCCGGGGCCTCCGGGTAAGAGGCAGGCGGCACGCTACCCCTACACCATGGAGCTGGCCTCAGTGCCTCATAGCATGAATCAAATATCTGGAATACTATCGTGAACCAGTGTGCCACGTACCAGTAGTTATGAGAACATTGTATGAACCAGAGGATAGCTATGCTAAAAAAAAAAAAAAAAAAAAAAAAAAAGAAGATTGTTATCTAACTCCCAAGCTACTTCCCATCAGTATTCAAGCAGGCTGTTCTACTAGTATGCAGGAATAATAGTAATGCCATCTATGGGAGCAGAGGAGAGAAGCCCATCACAACAAGCAAGACAGTGTAATGTTTTTGTTGATCAGTTTTGTGAACTTTCAATACTGTAGGCCTTCATGCTTAGTTTTCTTCAAATTCTATAATATTACGATATCCAGTGTGAAGGGAGTCCTTCCCCCATCATCGCCAGTTAACATGATTGACATGGATTAAGCTACAAAAGTCTAAATTATGGATATCTCTGTTATCATAGCCAGTATGGCAAAACTGTATCAAACATAAATGATCAAAAATTGCATTTTCTTTTTTATGTAGTGTTTGTTGATAGAACCACTGCGGTGATAACATAGATATTTGAGAATTAAATTATAGGCCTTCCCCTAAGCTGCCATTTCAGTCAACTTAAATAAAATTATTTATAACCTAGATCGTGGTACCTTATTCCCCGAATTCACATACCAATTTTTATTGGCCATTTTCTCGTGGTGCGCATACATATAGATGGACAGACAGTGATGACGGAAAATTAAAAATTGCAGAAATACCATTCATTTTTTTAATTCTTAACAGTGTGCAGACAAAACTTATTTTTTCTGCTTTATATATACTGTAACTTTGTGTGAATACTAATAAAATAAATAATAATAATAATAATAATAATAATAAAATAAATGACAATAAATAAAATTATATAAATAAATAAAATTCTTGAAATAAATTAAGTTAATAAACGTAATTAATCAAAATGGATGCCAGAGTTCACCAGAATGGATCCCTCGAATTTAGATAGAGCATGATAATTCCTTATCTCCCAGGGCGTGTACATAATGTTGTGTACTGGTACATCTGCTACAGGCCTTACCTAACCTTCTGAAAACGACTAAATAGGAAGGAACTGCACCTAGGTTCATCAATAACTCCACTGATTCTAAAATATCTAACTATATTCTCAATAAAGTGCGTGCATGAGCACCTCATCAACACACCAAAATACACTTATAATACACAAACAAAATATTACTGGAAGACTCTATATTTACAACAACAACAACAACAAAGAAAACAGTGGGAAAGCAAAAGCGAGAACTAAGCCACCATTTGTAGTTAGTTTGTTGAACAATGTACATATATGTAGATAAGAACCCTTCACTGTCTCTGTATCAACACGACTTGCAGATTCTCATAATCGGCACTATAATATCACACAGATACTGTACCTCGTACTACTGTGTTCACAGATTTTAACACTTGTTGTAAAGATATATACATTTGAGCAACACATGCTTGTCGTTCCTGAAGATAAATTATGGAAAGTCTGAGATAGCTTTCACCAACATATAATGCCAGGCTACCACAAATGCTACAATACTTAGTTGTATGTCAGTCACTTTTCACAAATATAAAAAGACTACCTTCCACCAGCGTTTGAAGTCCAGTCCAGTATAATGCAGCAGTCTCACTCCAGTACCGTCTTGTAAAGTTTCACTCCCGTATCGTGTATCGGCACTACTTCATTCCCGTACAGTGTGTCAGCATAACTACCTTCCCGTACAGTGTGTGTGGTTTCGTGCCGTATGATCAACCATTACAGACATCAGCATTCCCCTTCCTCTCATGATACGCCTAGATTGATCCTGGCCAGCCAATCATGAGTGTATCCTCTAGTCAAGACCACGCCGTGGACTCCTTGTTGGTCCCAAGACATAAACAAACCCTGGGGTGTTTCACATGAGTCATAGAACTTTCCGAGTACAACAACAAGCTCATCTCATAAGACTGGAATATATACAAGACTCATGCAAAGTTTCCAAGCTCAACATAGCAATGTTTTCCCAGCCGTTGTACAAAACAAATTACTCATATCTACCATATATGGAGACCTCCCAGCTTACAAATATTAATGACAAAATATACAATTGAAATGCAGATAATAATAATAATAATAATAATAATCAAATTCGGACAATAATATCTCTCACTTCTACATATAGTGCGAGGGTGTGATATATGTACTATCACAATACGGAAGTGTCATTACAAAATCGATAATTTTGTCATGAAATACAGCGGTTGATTGATTGAAGTTCCTTGATATTTGTACACCAGATTTTCTCCTCTACCAGTAGTGAAACTGGTGATTTTATATATATACATAACTTACAGCTTTGTAAAATTAATTTTAATCCATTCTCTCCAGTTGTAGTTTTCCTTCCTCAAAGTGTACCAAGTGATTGAAAAATACACATGAAACAAAATGTGTTTTGATCCCATAAATTTGAGATTTCAGAGCGATACTATTCTAGGATAAGAATGTTGAGTATTCATCCTGAAAGCTGGTTTGGTCCTCAACAACTCCACCATCAGCTGTGATAGATAGCCTACGTGTCACTGGAGAGGGATACTTCTTGTTGCAGGGAATGTTGCTTTCCTGAACATTATATTAATTGCTTTTTATATATCTGAAACCATCTCTTTTTAGTTTTGACTCTGTTAATTTATAACTGTTAGATTCTTGAGTCTGCCGAAACTAATTATGAATAAAATTTATAAACTACTTGAAAAGGAAAACATACGGTAGCAAAATTACACCGGAAAAAAGAAACAATTAAAATAGAAAATACAGGTATATTTTACATAAAGAGCAAAGTAATGTTTAATAGTGCAGTGATAGCAATTATAAGACTTTATCATTTTGCTTTATTTATATTGATTCTTGCACATATAGGGCCGATTGCAGAAATGGTATTTAGAAAGTGTCTACGGTTAAACAATGCCTAAGTATGGCCGACGCATGGCAGTGACGTTATTTATCACTTAGACACCATCTAAAACCGATGTTCAACCAGTCATATTTAAACACTGTCGAGAGCACTGTTTAACCCCAAATGAGAGAAGTGAATCACAATCAGAGGTTATGTACCATGAAACATGTAATTTGTATTATGTTGAGACGATTCCGGGATGAAAGGTTAATCCGATGGCCTCTCTGTGGTTTGCCCGCTGCTAGATCGCAGCATTTCGTTTGACATGTATGGGGAGATAGATCTTAAAATAAGGTTTTGCTTTTCAAGAGACTTGTTTCTTGAGACTGACAAAGGGACAGTCTGGTAATTGTCTAATACTTGAAGACAATTCTTGGACACCGATATATTTCATTATATACATGGGGTAATTTCCATGGAATTATAGGTCACTTCGACTACATATATATCAGAGTTACATGTCGCGATTGTGAGAGGGCTGTCAGATACATTAACCACGAAGGATTCACTTATATTTACTGCCAAGTAAACACACATAATAGTGAAAACTAAAAAGTAGGTTGTATGGGTTTTTTATATATGTAATCATGTAAGTTTTCGGCAACTATCAGATAGGAAAAGGCAAGTGGTGGTGGTGTTGGTGATTTTTGTTTAAAGAGGACAACCCTAGTATTTGCCTGGTATAAAAATAGGGTAACTACGGAAAACAATCTTCAGGGCTGCCGATGATGTGTTTCAAACCTATGATCTCCAGAATGCAAGCTACATCTATATGGCCCGTACAACACACTCGGTTACACATTAGGTACTATTGCTTCATTTTTCCTTCGTCGAAGCTACCGTATTTATGAGTAGATTACACTTACTGTAACAACGCTGGAATCAAAGCTACACTTCCCCATGCGGTGATGTGTCGCTTTCGTGTCGATAACATTATGAGATTTAATTTCCACTTAAAGCGATACTCTTATCTGTGGGCAAGTTATGCTCGTGCTTAGCCATATTTGAGTAATGTGTAGGTTGCGACAAGCAAAGAGTTGCATGAAAGATACTTCTATCTCCATTTTCAAAACAATATTGAAACTTTAAGCGATGTCTAGTTAAATATCGACTGAACATTGTTTATACAATGGAAGATCATGCTTGATTTAGATGTTGTTTAGGTAGACATCGTCTAAGACTTAAAACTAGTCATCGTTTCTGCAATCGGCCCATAGGTCTCTGCCTTTGAACGTATTCTGTATAATAAAGTCTATCCTTTATACATGTGTGTCTGTACTCATAATATTAAAAGAAGCGTTTTGACAGATTGAGCTGGAGGGAGGAGCATTGCACGTGCCATCGCATGGTGTTGCTGCATTCCTTTCTCCCTCTCCTCGCTTCCAACTCACTTGTTCATTCATTCAGACCGCGGTGTTTTGTTATACACAACTCGGAAGTAAAGGGCCCCATACACGCGCAGACTTAGTCGGAGGTAAGTCTACGCAAACCAGTCTCTTCAGACATGTCTCTGTGTGTATGGCCGATAAGTCTGCCGACAAAAAGTCTGCAGGCAAGTCTCTGACGACATTCTGGCGCTGCTTGAATTCAGCCGGAGACTTTGCGATGAAAGCGCTATCTCAGAGTTGCGGCAATAAATGTAAATGTGGTAACCTACAAATATGAAAACTGAAATCTCTTTTTGCGCGTCTTCTTTGTGCAGAGTGCTACATTATGTCCAAATAAAAACTCATCTTCTATACCGACTATCTAATTAATTGCAATCCGTATATATTTTTCAACCATCCGAATCGCAAAATCGTAAACAGAAAACTGCTGAGCGCGTCGTATTCAACTTCCTCGGTAAATAATCATTTAGTCTGAGCGTGTGTGCAACTGCATACTTCCGACTTACCTCGCGGAGGCAAGTCTGTGCAGGTAAGTATTCCAGAAGTCTACGCGTGTATGAGGCCCTTAAGAAGTAACTCATGCAACACAAGCCGACCAGCAGGCTTATCCCCATGGCAACTGCAGTGGGCCTGCCCATGTTTCCATGGCAACCATATTCCTTGCTCCCTTCTCCACAGGCAGTAAACAGACCTCCCTCTCAGAACTGTCGTAACGTATCTTTCAGTATTACAGCCCTAGTTATTAGTCGTTACAAAGTACTTTAAAACTCTATGGCAACTGCAGTGAGGCTGCCCTTGTTTCCATGGCAACCATCAATTTGTTGAATCAAAGAATTGTTTAGTCATAATGTAATTAGTTTACAATGTGATCATTTTGCTTGACTTCTTGCAGTATTATTTCATTAGATGTTAAAAACTTAGTTGGTTTTACTTTTCCAGAGTAACCCTGTCGTTTGGCACTGCAGTGGTAATTTATATAGTCTACAGTTGTTTTCAAAGTTTATTCTTGCTGCTTATAGGTAGTAGAGGAGGTATCTTGTACATTTTATTTTTCCACTCTCATTATTGTTCATTATTGACATTTCAGGAAGTACAGGACTTAAATCATGATACTACACTTGTTCAGTATACACCACCCAGTCCAGGAGAAAATGGGATGATCCAAGATTTGACACCACTAAAGTAAGTAAATAGTTTTCTATAAGAGAACAGATAGTTGGGAATGTGGATGTGGAGTACTTTGAAATCCATTTTTTTTTTTCATCATTGCCTAATATAGAATTTTGGCTGATCGGATGTAAAATTACAAATTCTTATTAACTTTATCAAGTAATACTAAATTATGCATGATATGATCACTTGAACATGTAATTATAATTGCACCTATTGCCCTTCGACTGTACAAAACCTGTAATTTAAAAAAAAGTTATGTGTTACATTGATTCTGGCCAGTTTTGACTTTGTTGCTGTGATGAAAATTAATCAAGAACCAAGCACTTTTTTTTACGAGGGGGGATCAAATATAAACAGGATTTTATTTTTTATTTAAATTCATTTATTGGAAAAAACAAGGCAATTCATTTTTCCACATAGTTTCCTGCTTTGGAAATGCATTTGTCCCAGCGTATGGGCAGCTTTTTGATGCCCTCATTGTAAAAAGAACAGGGTCGTGTCACCAGCCAGTTGCACACAAAGTCTTCCGCACTCTCTTCATCTTCAAATCATTGCCCTCCTAGAGCTTCTTTAAGCGGTCCGAACAAATGGAAATCACAGGGCAATAAGTCCGGGCTGTAAGGAGGATGATCAAGTGTAGTCCAGTGCATTTCCTGTAGCTTGGAGACAGTTAAAGCTACAGTATGGGGCCGCGCATTGTCGTAGAGGGAAATGATCTGTCGAATCGGTTGGTCTCATCTTTTGCGGCGATATGGAACCCTCGCCTGTTCCACAGCTCGCAGTAGTAAGCAACATTGATTATGCATCGCTCATGCCCGTTTATCGTTGTCAATAATGTCCTTAACTGCACAAATATTTTCGTCCGTAATGCTGGTCCGAGGACGGCAATCGTGTTGCTGATTTTCCACACGTCTTCGTCCTTCCTTGAACTTTTTATGCCAGGCAAACATGTGTCCTTGAAAATGTTTCATCACCGAACTGTGCAGTCAATCTCTAGCAAATTTCTGCTGCTCTAACTCCTTCACGAGCAAGAAATTTTATAATTATGTGTTGCACAGGGGAGGAGAGCACCTGTTGCTCTGACATCGTGAGGGTTACTGACAAAACGGCGGGAAATATCTAGCAACACGCTCTCCCCACTCCTAACAGTCCCGTCTAAGCATAGCAGAAGCGCGGGGCCAGTCCTACCAACTGTTGATGTTCAGGAACAAAAATCCTGTTTATATTCGATTGACCTTCGTATTTCAGCATTAGAATACTGTTGTTCACTTGGTCGGGCTTTGAATGTATAATACAGTATGTACATTTCAAGGTCAAATCAAGTTTTGTTGCCCAAGAGGAATGTAAGCCTATACAAAAAGGGGAGAGAAGTTACCTTCCATGGATACAAATATTTCTTCATCATGGTTCATAAGCTATAATTACTGCTGTAAAGAAGCAAACCATGTGGTGCTACAGTCTTGATGGGCCTTGGTCTACTAATAGACTGTCGTTCAGCCCAAATGCCTGCAGATTTTGAGATGACGCATGGTTATTAAACAGTCCGCTTGGCTGTTATGTTAAATGCTTAACAAGGCAGTGGTATCCATTATAAGACTTCATAACATTTCTTTATTTGTGTTGATTCTTGTGCATATAGTCTGCACTTTTTAATATATTCGTTATTATAAAATCTGTTCTGTACACATCTGTGTCTAATTATTATGAATTACAAATTACTCTAGAACTCATTCTCTGACTGAATCAAAGAATTGTTTAGCCAAGATAATGGGATAATTGCTGCTATGGACTGCTAAAATTAAGACAGTAAACACTGTTTACTGCTGAATTTTATGTCTTATTCAGTGTAATACCGACATCTATCAGGTACCTGACCATCTCTCATGAGGCTGATTTAAGGCTTGTCTTAGGTTTGTTGATAAAACCAATTGGCTTAATCGGATGGAACCTCAGAGGTAAAACTTATGCCCAGGAATATTATGAGTACTAGATAAGTAATTTATTTTTCAAATTAGCCGGATGATTATTAATTTTATTGGCTTCTCTGTATAGTCTGGCATGATAGGTTGATGTCCTTGCCAGTACGTCGCTATATTTGAACAGTGTGAGGACTATATTTTATCCTCAGTCACATGTTTCTAAAAATAATTCCTAAATGTCTTTTAGGTATCAATATTTTTAATAGCTAGTTTTTTACCCTAAAAGAGGACATCAGTAAAATACTTAGCTCATTGTTTTGAATGTATTATGTTTATTAATTGTATTTCTGTTGGGTTACAAAATTTGCTCGTATTGGGCCCTCATGAACTGGTTTATTTTTGACATAGACTTCGTCAATAGTTCTGAAACCATATTTAGGCCAGTGAGAATTACAAAAACATGAACATTTTTAAACTAAAATACTCTGTACACAACACGTGCAACTACAGTGAGTGTTGTCTCATTTTGAAGAGGAGGGGCCAGTGAGCATAGCAACAAAGGAGTCTAACCATAATATGACATCATCGAATGAAGCAGTAGTGAAGCTATCTTGAGATACTAAGATCCCCATCCAGTGTGGTTAACAGTTAACTCTGTGCTGTGGCGTGGTAGTATGTCATGTAAGATGTTGATTGATTCATCTCAGTGCTTTTTACAAGTATGTGACAAAAACTTACAGAAAAATTATGGTCTGAGAAGTGTGAAAAATGTTGTTGTTACACAAAATGGTGTAGCATATGGACAAGAAACTGCTTCAGAATTATCGTAAAATGCATTTTAAAGGATAGAGTGGTTTGACTGAATTCCGAATAGTCCAAAATTGTCAATGTAGAGCATCGAAAAGCTCATCAGGAGTGTCTGAAATCTAAGGTGATTGACCGCCTCGAGGCAAGTTCCACACTACTGAAGCCCCAAATGAGCACATCTACTGCCTTAGTGGTGGACATCAATTTGAAACTCATGGATGTAGAAGTTGAAAATTTATCAAACATCTCCCTTGGTAAATTATTCTAATCCCTCTTTCTATAAATAAATATTTGTTGCAATTTGTCCTTTTGAAATCTAAGTTTTATCTTCTTGCTATGATCATTCCTACTTTACCCCCTGTGGGTGGGGGACGCAGATGAAGAATACATCCACTGTATACCCTGCCTGTCGTAAGAGGCGACTAAAAGGGGCAACCAAGGGATGATTGAATTAGAACCATGAAACTACTTATTAGTACCATCACGCGGGAAAACCATAGGTCGCCTTTACTTGCTAGTAGTACCACTATGTTAGGTACACAGTAGGTTTGTGATTAGTAGCAATAGTGGGCGAGTCACTGTAGGTTTGCATTACCCGTGATTAGAACAACTATATGCGGAACACCACGGGCTTACGTTGCCTGTGATTAGTACCATTGTGAGAAACACCGCGGGTCTGGGCATTGCCTGTGATTAGTAGCACTGTATGAGCGAGACTGTGGGTCTGCATTGCCTGTGATTAGTATCCACTGTGTGAGGAACACCATGGGTTTGCATTGCCTACGAGTGGCGCCATTATGTGAGCAGTACCATAACGTTTGGAACACCGTGAGTCTACGCTACTCTTGATTAGCACCGCAACTTGAGAAATACCGTGGTTCTACTTTTAGCGATAAGTGCCATTATGAGGGGCCGTTGACCTGGATTTTGGACCCCTTTGGACAACAATAATGTTCGATTCAGAATTGTGCTTTGTAAGCAGTCCCTTGGTCAGTAATACTAATTTTTCAATATAGTTTCTGGGAAGGTGAGGCATTGCGGGTTGGATCCACTGATTGTTTAAAATTCATTTCATGATCTCACAAAACCATTTCACCTGTACTCATAGCTCGTCTGTAGGTACCAGTGCACTGATCTCAAGACACATGGGCCTACATTGCACTGCCTTGGAATAATAATAATAATGTTATTTGCTTTACGTCCCACTAACTACTTTTTAAGGTCTTCGGAGACGCCGAGGTGCCGGAATTTAGTCCCGCAGGAGTTCTTTTACGTGCCAGTAAATCTACCGACACGGGGCTGTCGTATTTGACCACCTTCAAATACCACCGGTCTGAGCCAGGATCGAACCTGTCACTGCCTTGGAGAGGAGTATCCAGTACCTGTTGACTTCTCAAAAACATTGACCAAAGTTTTGTGATTTATTTTCTCCTACACTAATTATGGTAGGAGAGAAAAAAAAACTTGAAGATGTTTGCTTAGAACACCATCTTCCACCACCAGTTCAAATGATGTACCTTATTTCATTTACTCACCTGTATATATAAGAAATCATAAAGTTGCAATAATAGGCCTTCTGCCTTGCAATGCAGGATCAGATAATGCTTCACCTATTCAAATTCTCAGAGTTCTATTTTCTAGAAATGTTTCCACCCATTGAATCACTATTGTCTAGTCCAGTAGCCCTCATTTTCATCAGGTATTGCCCATGACCTACCCTATCAGAAGCCTCGGATAGGTCAATAGTGATACAGTCTATTTGGCCTCCCGAATTTGAAATATCTGTTATATCTTGCTGGAATCCTGCAAGTTGAGCCTCACTGGAATAATCTTTACCCAAACTGCCTTCAATCAAAACAGTTATTAATTTCACAGACATGTCTAGTATAATCAGAAAGTATGCTTTCCGAAAGCTTTCATGCAACACATATCAAACTGTCTGACCTGCAGTTATCTTCTTTATGTTTATCACCCTTTTCTTTTACACTTGTGGTTCTGTTGCAACTCTCCATTTATTTGGGAGAATCCTTTCGTGCAAACAGTAAAGGTGTGCCTGGTTCGCCCGGAAGGACGTGGGTTCAAATCCCCATCAGGAAGTCGTACAATTTAAGAAATGAGATTTCCACTTCTGGAGGTGCATATGGCCCGAGGTTCACTCAGCCTACACCAAAAATGAGTACCAGCTTAATTCCTGGGGGCAAAGGCTGCCGGGCGTAAAGCTAACCACTCTACCCCATCAAGTGCCGAGGTTACGGATAGTGTAAGCCTTTACCTTCCACCCCTCCAAGGGCCTTCATGGCCTGTACGAAGAAGACTGCTTGCTTTGCCTTCGTGCAAACAGTAATCAAATAAGATATGGTGCAATCGGCCTACTATATTCCAACCCATTGCCTTTAGAATATTCCCAGAAATCTTATCAATTCAAGCTGCTGATTTGGTTTTCAACTTTTGTATATATTTGTAAATATCTTTATTATCATAGGTAAATTTCAGTACTCTGCTATTGTTAGTCACCTCCTCTACCCTACCTATACATGATCGTTATGTCCTAGTAGTGTATTTACATACTGTTGACTAAATACTGCTGTAAATCCTCAAGTCTACTTTCTCCTTGTTCTTTAATGATTCCTATAATGTCTTTCCTACTGAGCAAGTAGCTATGCAATTTGGGTCATGTAGCTATCAGCTTGCATTCAGGACATATTGGATTCGAGCCCCACTGTTGGCAGCCCTGAAGGTGGATTTCTGTGGTTCCCCATTTTCACACCAGGCAAATCCTGGAGCTATGCCTGAATTAAGGCCACAGTTGTTTCCTTCCCAGTCCTAGACCTGTCCCATTGTTGCCATAAGACCTATCTGTGTGAGTGTAATATAAAGCACATTATGAAAAATAAAGAATTATCCTTTCTGGAACCTGTTCATGCCTTTTTGTATCCTTTCATTTTTTACAAAATTTCATATGACTACCAGTTATGCTTGCCATCATGTTATCCTTACACTTATAATTTTAATATTCGTAAGTTTTTAATTAGGTTCACTCCAAAGTTTGGATGCACAATGTTCTTTCACTGTTGCTCTCTGTATCCAAATATTCTGTGACTTTGTGTGAACTTTGCACTGGATATGTTTTCTCTAGGATCTCTGATCATACTGGTCTGATGGACATTTTCTTGATGATGTGTAAATTTGTTTCGAATTAAGAAATAATATATCTGCAATAATTTTCGCCGTAATGTATGGTAGCATCGAGCCAAGTCCTTAACTAGTAACAACTGGTTGTGGGGTCAGTGGTGTTGAAGGATCTAGCTGTTTGTTTGCCATAACCTGCAGTGGAGTATTTACCAAAAAAGTTGACATTCAGTATTAATTTACCGACTTCAGTGAAATTATTATGAATATCCTTAGATACCCTGTGCATATCATGCTCAAGACAAGTGAAACATGTTATTTTTTTTATAAAACATATTGAGGCCTGTAGTAGCCTTTAACCGTTTAATTGTGGAGTAGTGTCAGTAGCAAAGGGAAGAATGCTCTCCTGTTTTATTCATCCTCGCACAGAATATTCATTGATTTTTTTTTTTTTTTTTTTTTTACGTCGCGCCGACATAGATAGGTCTTATGATGACAATGAGATAGGAAAGGGTTAGGAGTGGGAAGTAAGTGGCCATGGCCTTAATTAAGGTACAGCCCCAACATTTGCCTGATGTGAAAAATGGGAAACCACATAAAACCGTCTTCAGGGCTGCCAACATTGGGGTTCAAACCCACTATCTCCCGAATGCAAGCTCACAACTGTGCGCCCCTGACCCCATGGCCAACTTGCTCAGTCATTATCTTATCAAAAGGAATTTAAATGCTTGAATGATTTACTCTTTCTAGAACTTCTGATGTTGGCAAAAAAAATGCCCCTGGGGTGATCAGCATGGAGTGTTCCAATAACTTTCCTGTGTACTGACCTTCAGTATATGTTCTCTCTTCATTTGACACCTAAAGCTTATTAACTGCTACATTGTGCCATATTCATTTTAAAGTATTTTTGTAGCAATGCTACAGATAGTTTTTGCACACTGTTGATTCTCATCATAGGTTATGAATTTAATTATGGTCCGTATTGACAATTGATCAGTGATATTGAATAGGTGGATCCTTCCCTACCTTTTGATAGTAGTACTGTTGTTTCTGTAAGAACAACTTGTTTGTTTCTATAGGAAATTCTTGAAGTAGGGATCGTTCAGTTTGTTCAGTGGGTTGTTCACAGCTACCATCATTAGATCCCTGTGCAGATGTTGAAAATAATATCAGCATCCACACTTTCTTCATCTGCACTCGTATCCACAAATGGTTATCTGCGGATATTGTAAATATTTAAGTACATTACACCCAAGGTATTTAAACTGATAGATCTGTTAACGTGATACAACAGGCCTGACACCTGGCACCACAACCCCTACAGTCACAGCTTTTTGAGAGATTTTCTCTTATGACAACTACCGATGCATTGACTTTTTTTCCTTCCTTCCATTAATTGTGGGCAGGAGTCAGGTAAGCTCAGGTCAGATTTACGGCTTTATGGTCTCAAGGCTCTTTATATACAGTAGAGTCTTGATTATCCGGCCTAAACGGGACCTGGAGTATGTCGGATCACCGAAAATATCAAATAATACAGAACAACTTTGAAAATGAACTGAAACAAACAGGAAGGCTGCACTTCAGTACTAAAACAATGACATGTTTACGGTACTCTATTTATTGCATTGTCAGTTCAATTGTACAGTGCATGCAGTATTGAACGAAAGCATTCCAAATGTCTTACAAAAAGAAACTTGTCAACAATGTCTGCTTGCCTGCTGATCCACATTTTCTTGCTGCAAGATCCCGCCATCGATGAAAAATCAGCACCTCCGTTGCGCTTGCTTCCGGCTGTTGCTCAATGTAGGTTAATGCCATTTCCAATGCACTTAATCCTTCATTGTGAGTCATTGTTTTCTCCTCTTGTTCTGCAGTGCCTCGTTCTTCTTCATCATCATCCTCATTTCCATTAGCATTCACAAAATCAATAATATCAGGGTCAGTTAGTTCAAACACCTCATCTTGTGCACACCACTTACTCGCATCTTCAGTCGTAGCATCCTCACAGCCAGGAATGCAATTCAGTAGGGGCACAATATTTTCCATGTCTTCTTGTACCACCTCTCGATGTTCAACCTCACTCAACAATATGTTCCAAGACTTTGCTAATGTCGTTGTTTCAACTTCTTCCCAAGACTGCGCTATCCAATATGCCACGTCTTTCATGTAGATTTGTTTTAACTTTTCTATCATGTCGTTGCCATTGTCCATTTCCTCTATCAGGGATGAAAGGAGTTTCCGCCGATATTTCCTCTTCAATGTTTCCAGCACACCTTGGTCCATTGGCTGGCATAATGACATCATGTTAGGAGAAAGGAACATGACTTTGATGTCACCACTTCTAAGTTGCTCTTTATTTGGGTTTGATGGAGCATTGTCTAGTAGAAGAAGCGCTTTTCTATGGAGATTGTTCGAAGCTAGAAATTTTTCTACATCTGGAACAAACTGTGTAAAAAACCAGTCTTTAAAGATGTCAGCAGACATCCAGGCAGCCTTCTGATTCATGTAATGGACTGGAAGAGCATTAACAGAAATGTTTTTAAAAGCCCTTGGCTTCTTTGCTTTACCAATCATAAGCAGTTTTGCTTTTAAGTTCCCAGTAACATTACTACAGGCAAGAACAGTAACTCTTTCCTTACTACGCTTGTAGCCTGGTGCAGACGTCTCGGCTTGGGCTGCGAGAGTTTTTGATGGCAGCATCTTGAAATTTAGCCCAGTCTCATCACAATTAAAAATCTGATCACCGGTTAATCCTTCAGCAAGAATTATTTCTTGAAATTCCTTTTTAAATTTCACAACCTCATCGGATTTAGCTGACAGTTTTTTTTCCACAGATATTAAGCTGCCTAATGCCGTACTGTTTTTTCCACCGATCGAGCCACCCCGCAATGGCAGTAAAATTAGGGTCCCCTTCATTAAACTCCTTCTGGAAATACACCGCCTTTTCTTGCAGAATGAGGTCAGATATTGGCAGGCCCTTTTCCCGGTGTTGAGTGAACCAAAGAAATAGCGCTTCACTTACTTTTTCGTACTCACATTTTTTCATTGTTTTTCTAATTTTCAGTGCATCACTTGTTGCTCTGGTAGAGCACCACTTTTCAATTTCTTCTCTCTTTTTTTTTCCAGTCTCCCACTGTAACACGACCAACACCATAATCTGAAGCCACTTTTTGAAGAGTTTCCCTTTTGTCCAGTCTCTTTAATGCACTCAACTTGCCTTCCATAGAAACAATCACTTTCTTCCGTTTACTCGCCATACTCACAAAGGATATGAAAACTATAACATCCGCACCCAACCAATGCTATAATGAACAATGACTGAAGACTCACTGCACCTGTCCTTGAGAGAAAAACCGGTCCTACCGCCAGCAGTCAGGCCAGTGCTTGTCCCACGGTCGCACCCTCCACACCGGGTGTCCCTGAATTTAGTCTCCACCAAAAGTTCAAATTAAGTCTACCAGTGTCGGATAACATGGAATGGCGGATAAGCGAAGGTCGGATGAGCGGGACTCTACTGTATCACCATTCTCCCACACCACTGTCAAGGGTCGCCTAACACAAGCAAAAATAACAGTATACCTGAGTAAAAGTCAATGAACATCATTATTTAGAAATTAACAGCAAAATTATCCACACTGCCATACAGTTTGTATCCGCCAAGACATTAAATTTGCGGTAATCCGCATCCGTGCAGGGCTCTAACCATCATCTCGATAAGTTCCTTCAAACATCTGTCTGTAGCTGAAGGTGTTAATCTCTTCTAAGAGCCACTGTTGCCCCTTCTTATTGGTGAAGTGCTCTTAGTTGTGGCATTGTTGCTATGCTTTATTATGTTTCAGTGGTGATGCACATTAAAGCTTGTTTCAGCCAGGACTTTCTCTGTGCACACTTTATTAAACAAATCTATCCCATCTGTACAGAAATACACACTGGTTTCTACTTTTGCATGATGAAATCTATACTGTGTTGCAGTAGCCCTACAGTAGCTGTCGACTGTGAATAGGTTAAGTAGTGACTCATTCTTGGACAAAGGGTAGGTAACTAGGGAATTTTGACCCATACTGAATGGGAGAACCCCAAGGATAGAAGGTTAAATACAGAAAATTCCATATTCCTTTCAGAACAAAACTTGAAAATAATACTATGTGATTTAGTGCAGAGGTTTTCAAACTAGTATGAGATTGTACCCCTCACTCTTGGCTGAAAGTTCAATGTAACTTCCACAAAAAAACCCTAAATGACAGGTTTAAAAATATGAGTACCTGGCTAATTATTAAGGTATTTTAAATTGATTATTAACCATTCTTTTAAATATGCATCCTTAATGAGACAGAGATTGTGAAGTGAAATACATTTTTATAACACATGGCAAGAAATTTGAGTTTTTGTGTCTGTATCAAGTATAATACAATGATAAAATAACACAGGATACCCTGTTTGTATGAAAGAGTCATTAAACAGTAAATTTTAGCCTCAATATCAAATGAATAAATAAGGATGAAAAATGTTTGATCTGAATTTCAGTATCAAGTGTAATATATATATATATAAAATAACTTGTCCTGACTGACTGATCATCGCCGAGCCCAAACTACTGGACATAAAGGAATAAAATTTTGAGGATACATTCATATTACAATGTAGGTGAAGGGAGGATTTTTGGATATTTCGTCGCAAGGAGGGTGAATGTTTAAAATGAGTGTATCTCTATCTCGAAAACTTAAAATTTTATAGACATACAAATTGGTATTTGGAATCTCCTTTAAAAATAAAGAAACACACATTTTTTGTTTTTGTAAAATCCTATTAAGGGGGTGAAAAAATGGGGAAAAGGGGTTGAACACCTTTTATGAGGAGACTTATATCTCAAAAACTGAAGATGTTAGAGACATGAAAATTTAAATTTGGAATCTCCTTTGAAAATAAAGAAACACGTATTTTTGTGTTTTTGGATCATCCAATGAATAGGGGGTGAACAGAAGTGACAAATGTGGTGAATTTTTAAAAAGACTATATCTGCAAATTATCTCAGACACATAACATATTACAGATTTGAAAACTGTTATTTGAAATTTCCTGTAAAAGTACAGAAATATAAATATTTTTTCGGAAAATCCACTTAACTAAAAAAGGGGTGATTTTTTAAAATTAGCATATCTACAGAATATCTCAAAAACTTAACATGTTACAGACGTGAAAACTGGTATTTGAAATCTCTTTTAAAAATAAGGATACACGTATTCTGTTATTTTCAGGAAAAACCCTTAACGGTGGGGGTGAAAGAATTGAAAAAGTTGAATTATTTGTATGAGAACACATATATACCAAAAATCTAAATATGTTACAAACGTGAAAACTGGTATTTAGAATCTCCTCTAAAAATAAAGAAACGCGCATTTGGGGTGGGGGGGGGGAATAAACATGGTAGGGGGTGATGAAAACTGAGATGAATTCCTTTTACGAGGATACTTATATTTAAAAAACTGAAGATGTTGCAGTTGTGATAATTGGTATTTGGAAGCTCTCTTTTTGGTTGCAGATGTGGAAATTGGTATTTGGACTCTCCTTTAAAAATAAAGGAACACACATTTTTTGGGTGGGGGGAACCAACTTAACGGGCAGGGGTGGAGTGAAAAAGGAGTTGAATTCTTTGCATGAGGATACTTATATCTCAAAAACTAAAAATGTTGAAGACGTGAAAATTGGTATGTGGAATCTCCTTTAAAAATAAAGAAACACACACTTTTGGGGAGGGGGGGGAATCAACTTTAAAGGTAGGAAGGGGGGTGAAAAAAGAGTTGAATTACTTTTATGAGTATACTTATATCTCAAAAACTGCAAGATTTTACAGACGTGAAAATTAGTATTTGTATTAGTATTTAAAAATGAAGAAACACTCATTTGTTTATTCGGAAAATCGACGTAATGGGTGTGGGGTTGAAAATAAGTAAATAAGGAGTTGAAATATGTTTATGAGGATACTTTATCTTAAAAACTGAAGCTGTTACAGACATGAAAGTTGGTATTTTGAATTTCCTTTCAAAATAAAGAAGCACGTATTTTTTGATTTTGGAAAGTCCACTTAAGGCAGGAAAGGGGTGAAAAGAAGTTGAATTATTCTTATGAGTATACATTTATCTCAAAAACTGAAGGTGTTACGGACGTACAGGCATGAAAACTGGTATTTGGAATCTCCTTAAAATAAATAATGAAACTTTTTTTTTTTTTCGGAAAATCCAGTTAAGGGGCTGAAAAGAATTTGAAAAGCGGATGAAGTTTTAAAACTAGTACCGGTATATCTACATTTATGTCAAAAACTTAACATGTTAGAGGCATGAAACTTGGTATTTGGAAAGGCTCTTAACAGGGAGTGAAGAGAAGTGAAAAATATTTGAATTATTTTTTATGAGGATACTTATATCTTAAAAACTGAAGATGTTACAGGCGTGAAAATTGCCATTTGGAATCTCCTTTAAAAATAAAAAAAACATGTATTTTTGTTTTCAGAAAATGCAGTTAGATGGGGCTGAGGGTGATGGAAGGACTGATCAAGGGGTTGAATTCTTTTTATGGGGATACGTATGTATATATCAAAAGCTGAAGATGTTACAGATGTGGGAATAGGTATTTGGAATCTCCTTTAAAAATAAAGAAACTTGTATTTATTTTTTGACTTGAGAGAAGACTGTTCCTCACATGTACAGTTCTATGTCTCATGGTCGTCTTAGCCCCAAAAGATAATACCACAAACATGGTTTAAAAATAATTTCTAGGGTAAATGAAACTCAATTTTTGGGTGACTTTTTATACTTGAGGAATTTTCAGATAATGCCTTAGTACAATGCCGAGGAACGATTACTTTGATCAAATTACGAAATCCACGCGAGCGAAACCGTGGATAATTGCTAGTACAATAATAAAATAACACAGGATACTCTGTATGAAAGAGTAATTAAACAGTAAATTTTAGCCTCAATATCAAATAAATAAAAAAGGATTAAAAATGTTTGATCTTAATTCTGGAATTCAGACATTGTGAACCATCAAAATTTCATTGGAATGGGTTTGCCTGCATTGCGTGACACTTTTCTGATGTGTCGTAGTCCAGGTGAAATTTTCAAGCGAAGTGTGGCTCCGTATATACAGTACATCCTACTTCTGTGGCAGGCATTGTGAAGGCAATATACGAGGCATGTTTTTTAAGTAAGTGTCATTTTGGTATAGAAAGTAATGCAATTTTTAAACTTTAAAAAAAAAATACATGTAAGCCTGAATTTTAAACTACTTCTCAACATAAGTTCCAGGCATATTAATGCATTTGTCATATCGTGAAACCAGCTTCTGAATTCCATCCCCATAGAAATATGTCACCTGATAAGCCAGCAACTGCAGCATAGTCATTTTAGGTCATCATCATCGTTGCGCTGACCTAAATGCTTTCTCAAGTACAGGAACGAGTGGTAGTCACTAGGCACTAGGTCAGGACTGTACACAGGATGATCAAATTATTCCCAATCAAATGAAGTGATGAGGGGTCTGGTTTGATTAGCCATGTGAGGTCACACATTATTACAGACTATCAACAGGAGCATTTTACCAGAAATCTACAAGTCTTCAGCAGCAAGTGATTTTATTGAAAAGCTCTCAAGACATAGTGAACCTAAGTGAACCTAGCGACCCAATAAGTGTTTTTAATAAGTTTATTGTCCAACTAACAACCACTCTCAATGCACTCTCCCCCTCCCCCCCCCCCCTCTTCCACTTATACAACATCTACTAACACCTGTTGTTAATGTTTTATTGTAAATCATGATATCGATTTTATGGTATTTTTACCTAAGCTACATGTAAAACAGCTGATCATGATTGCTAAGCAATCGAAACATATTCCTTGATTATTAATGTTTTTATAAATAGCCCAAGGCTAAATAAAAAAGAGAAAGTATCGATTAGGTGGAACCTTTTTTCATTTATTGATTGGAGGTCACACATTGTCGTGAAGCAATGTGAGCATGCCATGCCGTTTGTTTTGGATTGCACGACAGAGTTTATGTAAGATCTCACAATAAGTCTCTGCATTTATTGTGTCACCTCGGTGCAAAAATCCGCAAGCAGCACACCCTGCCTATCTCAAAACCCAGTGCACATAAGTTAGTGACCTAAAGTAGTTTGCTTGCACTTCACTTTCTTGGGTGATGTTGAGTGTCTCCATTCCATGGATCTCAGTGTGAGCACAACTTCCAATAATATAAGCGTCCTGACACAATATCATAAAGAACATCCCTTGAAATTTCAGCCAACTCATAACTTAATTATGAAATCGCGAAGCATCTGTTTTCTCGAACCTTTGCATCAAACTGTTTGCATCAAGTCTTCAGTGATGGCAGATGGTCTCCCACTACGCTTCTTGTCGTAGACATCAGTACGACCTTCTTTAAATGTTCTAATCCATTCATTTTGTTACCATTCCTTCACTTATAGTGTGTTCTCTGTACACTTCACTAATGTGCCAATGAATTTCAACAGCTTTCACGTCTTTGCATTTAGAAAACGAATCACAGCACGTACTTCACACTCAGCGGGTCCATTAATTGTCAGAGGCATTTTCAATTCGCACAAACAAACGTAAATAAGGGCGAATGCTTCCGTAATGGCATTTGTGGCTAGCTTACAGATGTATGTACTGAGCGCCCATGGTCTGAACGACAACCGAGGGTTTGTAGCAGCCATATTTAAAAAGTTACTTACCTAAAAAACGTGCTTCATACATAATTTGACTAATATTTATAGAATAGGGGAACCTGGGCTAATTAGAACATTATCATATAAATACCATATGTAGGAAAATAAAATACGAAATTGATAGGGTAATTAGGAAAAAACCCTTGCACAAATTGAGTAACATTATATAATGTCTGGGAGTGCAGAAATATCATTATTAACTTTTTGGTATTTATAATACATGATAATGTTCTAATTACCCCAGGTTCCCCTAATATATTAATAGTTTTGTACCATAAATTTAGTTTTAATTCTCCTTCACATATTTTTGTTTTGACTCATGGAAAAATTTATTCTAGTGTATGTATCATATGTTGCAGAGAAATCCCAGTACCACCAGTTGTGCGTAAAAGAGGCAGACCCCGGAAGTGTGTAGAAGAAGCTCCTGATCTTTCTAAGTTGGATCCTGAGCATGGAAGTGGACTTCAAGTCGAATGGCTTTTGGTGAACAGTAATCCACCACCCCAGAAATATACCTGTAAGAGAACTCGGACTGAAAAATCATCTAATCGTAAGGAGACTGTGGATCAGCCAAAAAGTATAGAATCTGTTAATGAAAAGGCAGAAAGGAAAGTGAATATTTCTCAGAAGCATGAAAACATGTACAGTTGTGCCCACTGTCCAGAGTTATTTGCTTCGAAAAGTGAAGCATTTCTGCATAAATTAACAAAACACAGCAAAGATATACCAGGAATATTTATCCAAAATGAGAAGATTACAAAGACATCAGCTCAGGACTTCCAGGAAAATATTCCTGCTACTACTTCAGTCGAAACCAGTACCGAAAAATTGATCTGTGACTTATGCAATCTTCATTTCAAAAGTGACTACAGCCTGTTCATCCACAAAACAGAAGTTCATAGTCCTGTTAAGAATCTCCTTGCTCAGAATGTAGTGCCACCTCAGGGTTTACTGACAGATAAAAATGTAAATAATATATCTCCAGCTTCTAAGTTATTGTCCAAGTCCATGGTAAATCAAGTATCTAATATATCATTGAAGACTGAGAGCAAAAGTGATTCTGTAGGTCCCAAAAACTGTCCTTTCTGTAGTATTATCCTTTCTAACCAATTTTATATTGACAAACATTGTGAAGAAGTCCATGGGAGGTATATGTGTACAATGTGTGAAGGAGTTTTTTATGATAAGGAAGAACATACAGAGCATATGGCAAGCCATGAAACTTGGCCTCTCCAGTTGGACAGTCAGCCAAAAGATTCAAGGAAGAGTGCAGTAGATATTATTTATGAGTGTAAGCATTGCAGTGAAAGATTTCCAAGTCAGAGTCTGTTATTGAATCACCAAGAAAAACCCTGCAACCAAAGTGAATTAAAATGTGATAAGTGTGGAGAATCTTTTCAGGATAAAACTCTTCTTGATAACCATATGTCAGTACACATTGGTTGTGACTTTCCATTTGAATGTGCAAAGTGTGACAGAAAGTTTCCTAACAATGACTCATTGAAGCGACATCAACTGGATCATTTGGGAGATAAGTTTATGTGCTCTACATGTGGTGACGTGTTCCTCACTGCAAAAGGTTTGGAAATGCATACTCAGGAAGCACATAAGAATCGTTTACCATACCTGTGCAGAGTGTGTGGTAAGAGATATCCAAATGAAGTTTCACTTAGAGCTCATAGGAGCATCCATAGGAAAAAAAGAGGACGGTATGTTTGTAACGTCTGTGGAAAAGACTTCTTCTTGGCACGTAATTTAGAAAGGCATAAGGTTGTTCACCCCGGTAAACAAATTTATAAATGTCTGCTTTGTTTCAAAGCATTTAAAGAGCTTGCTACTCTCCTGAAACATAAAGCAGTTCATCAATTTGACAAAAGTTTCATTTGCATGTTGTGTATGTCCTATTTTTCATGTCTCAGCGCCTTACAGAAACACAGGTTGGAAGATCACACTTACCAGGAAATTTTAGAAGCTCGACAGAAGCGTGAAAATATTAGTTTTCAAATGGCTACGAAGACCACAGAACATCAGTGTGAGGTCTGTGACAAAGTTTTTCGGACAAAACAAAATCTACACAGGCACATGCTTCTTCATAATTCTGATAAACAATTCAAGTGCTCACATTGCCCACATGAATTTGCATCACAAATGCATTTAAATCAGCATATGCGCTATCACACTGGAGAGGCTTCAGTTCTGTGCAATGTATGTGGGAAATCATTCCAAGGCTCAAAACCGCTAGCTCAGCACATGGTCATCCACACTAATGAGCATAAATTTTCATGCCATTATTGTGATAAAACATTTCGCTGGCACCAATCTCTTGAAAATCATATTCAGTCACATGGCATTGAGAAGAGTTTCCATTGTCCAACCTGCAACCGTCCATACCAGCATAAAAACAGTATGTTGAAACATTTTAGGAGTAAAGTTTGTCAGGCAGGTGGGTGGGTAGACTCGCAGCTTTTGAATGGTATTTCAGGGGAATGTTCTACAAACAATGAGGAAAGTGGGGTTAACCAGGTGAATAATTCAAGTAGTCTTGTGGATAGTAACATCTTGGTTACTAATGATGTTGGTGAAGAAGTTGAATACGATGTAGTAATGGATGAAACTTTCATCCCTGAGTAAGTGTTGTAGTATATCAAGACCAGGTTATGTAGTTGTAATATATTTTAGTGCGGGGGGGGGAATGAGAGAGTTCATCAGTAATATTTGTGTTTGATCAGCTTTTATTTCGTGAGATTGTTTCGAAAACCATAACGCAAGCATCTGTATTGCCTAGTTGTTGGCTACCTCTTGTAAGAATTCTGAGATTGTAGACTTAACATTATTTTTATTTTGGTTGATTTAGAGTTACATACTGTTGTTGGTTCCTGCAGAGTCTCTGTTCTTCTAATCTATTAAAGGTGACACGTGAGTCAGAATTGTACATCCAGATTGATTTGGAAACCACTCTCTGTTCTCTTGGTGATTTTATTTTTTTTAATTTCATTTACTTGAGTGTATGATAGCAGTGCTGAAATAATATTGATGTCATAATCTAATTAAAAAGAAACTTAATTTATGAACAGTATGGTGGGAACAATGTGTAGATGTAGAAACAGCAGTAGCTGGTCCAAATGGGTCTGGGAGGGCAGAATGCAGATGTTTACACTGCTTCACTGTTGAGAACACGTATAGGCCTTTTCTTACCAATACTTTCCATTACAAAACCTCAGCCATTGTATTTAGTTCCATTACTATTTTATGTTAGCTAGACTTGAAGTCCTCCAGCCTGACGGCAAACAACAGCTGCTGCTTTATAGAAATTACTTTTGAAAATCAAGCTATGTAAATTTAACACTAATATTTTTCTTCAGTATAACTGACTCAAGAGTAATGAAAACTGGTCAGTCTCAGAATGTTGTGATTACTGTGTCGGCAATTTTTCAGAATTTTTCATTTTATCAATTGGTCCCTTCAAATGAGTAGGCTCTATTGAATCGTGGGAAATAACAAACTAGCTCTGAATTCTATACACGTGTAACTCATAGTTGGAGATGGAATGATGTTGGAAAGGCAGACTGTACCTAGTCTAGCCATATTGTCACAAACTATTTTTGAATAACAACTGGAATACGGTATGAGATTTTTAAAGTTTCCTTTTAATATGTTATAGACACACGCACATTACAACAATTAGTCTTCAGAATGTCCACTGTTAGCACACACACACACAGGCTCGGGAGTCTCATTAGCCATATTCATCTGTCACAGAACAGATAGTAACAATGAGGAAATTGCTTCAAACGTTCAAGCTTAGGGTATATTTTCTTGCAGACCTTTCCCCCTAGCACTGATCACAATTTGAAGTTCAGGGATTTGAGATTGGGGCTACCAGAAGCCCTCACTGATCAATCACTCGTGGCCAGCCTGAGTTTGATTTTATGCTTGTTCTTCAGAAAGTACCCTGGATATTGATTGTAGTGAAATGTTGAGCTCCCCATGCCATGAGTTGTTGCACATCTTGCTCATTTTTTAACATGATGTTACTCAGTTCCTTTACAGTTTCCGTATACTGATACTTCACATAAAAATGAAACATGGTGGGACCCTCCTAGCTCACCCACTTCCCTCTCCTCCAAACCATGAGTTCGGAGGTGTGGTGACTTCTCTGGATCTTATGAACTCCCTCACGAGCTTTTCAAAAATTTGCTGCTTATACGTTGTTTTGGCTGTTAGAGCTCACTACAGTGGTGAGGACTTTCTGGTTGGTGAAGAGAATTCTCTAATGCCCATTGTTGCTGTACCACTGTAGGAGCTGCCTTGATTTCTGTTTCTTCTACTGCTTCAACTGTGATGTCGGGAAATGTCCGGTGTTTACCGATAACCTCTAAGCCAAAGGTCTTCAGAAAGTACCCTGTATATTGATTGTAGTGAAATGTTGAGCTCTCCATGCCATTATTATATTCTGCTTCTGGACAGAATTTTGTTAGATATGGGCTACCATTCTCACACTGGGAGGTTGACATACCTTTGTGCAATCTTTTGCACTGTCTGTCTCAGTAAATCACTGAATTGTATGGCAGATGAACCTTTTTCTGATTTTTCAGCTGTTTCAGGGCCTATCGCAAAACCTGGGCAAGGCAATTATAGCTACCCTCTTTTCATATTCACCCCTTTCCATGCTTAAGCCAAGAAGATTCATTCTTTCTTTTTCAGGACTAACTTCAGCACAAGAGTTGCTTTTCTACAGTCCAAGCCAAGTGTTCATGACAGTATTTATGGCTAGACTATGTACGTTATCAGTGTGGTAGTCAGGCAGAATTATTGTTTATTTTGACACTTTTAAACCATTTACAAGCTTATATCAGTTGGTACAACTACACATTCTGATCCAGTTGTCAAACAAAAATTCCAGATTATAACCCATTCGTAGTACAAGAAGAAGTGACTAAGGAACAGTAGAAACATTTCTAAATATCTGTTTCGTCTATACACTGAAGGTCACTTTATTGGCAACATCTACCTGGTAATGCCCCCACCCCCACCCCCCTTTCCTGCCAATCACGGTTTGCAAACGTCGGTGGACTGATTCCGTAAGGTGATGCACATCGTCTGTGTCCAGTCCATGCAGCGAATCGTTTAGCTGAAGCACATTTTATGGAACCACAGGAGCAGTCCTCACAGAGCATTCCAGCTTATCCCACATATGCAATGGGGTTACAGTCCAGGAAATTTGCAAGACATGGCAGAGTGGAGAATTTATTGTCATACTCTCTCCAACCAGTCTGTGAGCTCGGTGCCACAGTGCACTGTCCTGTTTGAATTTGGCATTGTTGTCAGGAAAGACTGTCTGGAGGTATGGGTGCAGAGAATGCTCCGCAGACACTGACATTGGTGACATTGCCACCACAAGCCTGTTGGACACCCGCAGTACTGAAGCGAGAGGCCGCCTGATACTGTTTACATCAGATGCGGACTAGGCCATCAGCACAGTGCAACAGGAAATGGGACTTCTCATTCTAAGCAACCCACTTCCATGCCTCCAAGGCCCACTGATGCCTTCCTTGGGCCCACGTGAGGCATTGGTTGCGAAGTCATGGGGTCGACCAGGGCACTCGTGTCAGTCTAAGGCTTCCAAACCTGATTATTACATGTTATGAGTCTCATTATGATAGCCGTATTGGAGTACAGAATGTAAAAGTTTCGAACAAATTTATTTAAAAAACCACCATTCCAATACTTTACAATCTTTAAGTTTAAGATACGAATATTACCTATATGTTAAAATGGGACATGTTTTGCTTAGGCTTTGTAAGCGTCTTCAGCCATACTTAATCTAAAGCTAAGTCAGGGCCCTGAACTGGGTTCCTCATTAAAGTATAATACATGCTTTAATACAAGATAAAACAGTCATAAAAATCTAGTCTATGGAGAAAGCGATGCTTAAAATGCAACTAAGATTCAATAATGAACTTATAGTATTATATGTACAAGGAATGAATACTAGTGTTTGTCTAAAAAAAGTACAAGTTGGTTATTTGTCTCATTCTCGCTTTCTCCATAGACTAGAATTTTATGACTGTTTTATCTTGTATTAAAGCATGTATTATACTTTAATGAGGAACCCAGTTCAGGGCCCTGACTTAGCTTTAGATTAAGTATGGCTGAAGATGCTTACAAAGCCTAAGTGAAACATGTCCCATTTTAACATATATGTAATATTTGTATCTTAAACTTAAAGATTGTAAAGTATTGGAATGGTGGTTTTTTAATAAATTTGTTTGAAACTTTTACAATCCAAACCTGAGTCGATCCAAGATATGTCGTATGGCCATTGTGGAAACCAGACATACCTGCCCACTGTTGTTCTGGTGAGTCAAATATTCCACTATGGAGTGGCATTGCTGTGATATCAGTTGTTACACCTGATGTTTGCCTCACTGATCAATCACACGTGGCCAGCCTGAGTTCGATTTTATGCTTGTTGTCTATCCACAGTACCTGCACTCTTGGTACACCCATTGGTACCACACCTCTGGGCCCTCTATTGTCTATCCATGGTCAAAGTCTTCATCTTTACACATCACTAATGAATGTTACTGTTCAACATGCACAAAGGTCAGCACGTTGTCTGTGAGTCATTCATAATAATGTTACCCTTGGTAATATGTCATTGGGTAACAAAATGTTTCGCCCCTAGTGTTCTTAATAAACTGATCGTTCATTGTAGTAACTTGAACCTGAAAGAAGATTGGAACTTACGAAGGCAGTTTGCAACACACTTGAAGCAGAATTTCATGAATATGTTCCTTAATTCCTTAATTTCTCAGGCTCTGTGGCAGAAATTACTGTATATTTTATACTTCCTGTTATAACACTTGTTGTGGAATTATTATGATTATAATTTAGCTGTTGTATGTGATATTGTGATATCTTGTTAGCATCGACCATACAAATTTCCTTTGTCTATCGGATTTGAGAAAAATATCCTAATTAGTTTTTTTGGTCTGCGTTGGGCAGGCATTTCATTAAAAAATGTTTCCAGTTACTTTTTTTTTTTTTTAGAAACTGAAGGTTTAAACATACCAAACATTCTCAAACTCTATGAGCAGTCCTTTTTGGGAAGTTCTACAATTTTGTGCTCATTATGACACTGAATGAAATTCAAAGGAGAATATAATTTCATTTTTTAAATGAAAATTACAAATTTACACAACACTCAAAGACTCCTGGTGATATGTGAAAGGGGTATTGTAATTACATGTAAAGCCAAAGCAAAAAATGAATTGAGGATTAATTTTTATGGTACACGCTTTTTTGTTCTTCTCTCTGTTGTTTCTGTGATGAGTGACCAGCTAGTGAAGTCAGGGTGTAGTTCTATATGAAGTCACTAGAGATAACCTCTGTCGGTGCCTATAACTAACCAGCACGCTCCAGTGCCAGTGAAGTAACAGAATTGAAACACACATTACACATGTGTTCAGTTTGTATATTATTTTCTTACCTTTTTTTAAAAAGTGAAGTAGTTCAGGAGTGTATTTCAAAATCTAAACAAAATACCTCAACAGTTTATAAATGTAATTCAAAGCATGGGAATGTACTTCTGTACTGTAGTTCCACCAGTTTTCTAATGGTGAAAAATTGCCAATTAGATTCAAGTTATGGGTACACAAGGTTCAGCCTACAAAATACAGTGTGGTTTGTTCTAAGCATATTGATATGAATAATTTGAAAGAAACTTCTCTCCTAAAATGAAAGTTGATACCAACTCAGAAATTTCAGGGATTGTTGATGATCAGGAGCATTGTCTTGATGAAAGAGCACAAAGTGCCTCTCTCTCAGGCTAATTTTTCACAACTTTGGAAGAAACTTCATTCTCAGAACTTCTTTGTGTGTAATCAAGTTCTCTGATCAGCTAATGCCTGCCCATTTGCATGTGTTTCATTTGCATGTGACTTCTGTGAATGTTTGTATTCGTGACTGCACAGTTTTTACATCCATGACATCTTCACTGCATGTCTCACTCAGTTGGCAATGAATTTTAATTGGTTTAAGTGGACTATTACACACTGTTCCTCAAATGTTTAAGTCTCCATTTTGAAATACCTGAAACGTGTCTAGTTCCAGTTGCTGCCAGATGGGTTCAGTGAGCCAGATGGTGCTGTCTATGCCACATATTCATGAAGGATGCTTGTATGTTTTAAAATGAGTCCCATATTTCTGCCTGCTACCATTTTGAAGAAAAATTCAGGAGAGCTTTGAACTTGAATGCACCTCATATTTGACGTGTCCTTTGTGTGTTCAATTTTATATTTATCATTAATCCACCAACATAGACTTCACTCTGCCAACATAGACTTCACTATCTCTTTCTTTTTTTCCTTTTGTAAAATTGCTAGATTCATCAGAGCTGTTCATTATCGAGGTATGTTGCTTAGTTTTACTGAATTATCAACAGAATGGCATTGGATTTTTATGAATTGAAGGCGAGATGAGTTTCTCTGGTCATGATAACAGTATTAGAAGCACGTACACAAAAATATTTACCTGATGTTATTGGAACGATAAAAATATGCATATTTCCAGGTTTATGATGTAATATTTTATCCCTGACACTTTACAGTTCCTTTTCGATATCTTTTTTATGTAAAGAGGTGATACTTCTTATCTTCAGTAACAGTCATTCATGCAGCAAAGATGTAGTGTTAATAGTTGTGTTGTAAATTGTATGACTTAGTTTTATCTGTTGTAAGGAAGAAAATTAAGGTGGAGATTGTACATAGTATGTGGTATAATGATTTCAAATTTTGAAACAGATTTTATCTCTCTTCAGAGGGAATAATCTGTTGGTCTTCATAGGTCAAGTGTATAGATAAGATGTAACTGTCTCCTTACTTCAGTATCATTCTGTGAGTATTTTTCTTTTTTAAGCTTTTATTCTGTGTTGGAAAAATGTGTTTCAGGAGCTGTAAGACCTATGTATTAAATATATGTGTAAAACCCACTTATGTATTGAACATTTACAATTGTATATTGAAGGTAATTTTTAACCAATAATTATAATGACTTCATTAAAGTTCTGTATCATTCCAATTTCAACTTTTGGAGAGTAAGATTCTCCTTACTGGAGGCTGCCATGAGGAAAGAGCCAGTGTGATTAACATGCAGTACAGTAACAAATTAATGATAAGACAATTAAAATTTAATAAATGTAGAAAGAAAATTTTATAATTGATTTATTGCCTAATATCAGAAAATGATCTAACCCTATATACTTTTTTTTTTTTTTTTTTTTTTTTTTTTTTTTAATGCTGTGCCATTTGACAGTGAAACTGGCAATGCCTGTACAGTCATTTATTTTTAAGTTATTTTTCAATGTTATGATGTTCTCGTGCTCTAGTGACTCAGCAGCTGACCCTGTGGCTGAATGGTCAGTGTTCTGATCTTTGAACTACAATGTTCCAGGTTTGATTCCTGATCAGTTGTGGAAGTTTTAACTGCATGTTGTTAAATCCTGTTCCTTAGAGGCTGGGGGTTATATATTTTTTTTAATTAACAGCCATGCTACTGATCCACTACAATTTTCTACAGTACAATGACATACAGTTCTCTTTCCACAGTGTTGTGAATGTATTCAGGGAATTTTGTTATTATTCCAGTTATTTTCTGATCTGAAATGAACTGAGTAATACTACTGTAGACCTAAGGTAAAAGAAACCGAGATACACTACATTGCCATCAATAGTTGAGACATCCCCCTGAAAGAAAAGTAGACTGACTCCATACAGCATTCAAATATTTCGTAAGACTAATAAGGTCGTGACAGAGCTCGATAGCTGCAGTCGCTTAAGTGTGGCCAGTATTTGAGAGATGGCAGGTTCGAACCCCACTGTCCCCTTTCCTCTCCCATCATCGCCATAAGACCTATCTGAGTCAGTGCGACGTAAAGCAACTTGTAAAAATGAAAAAAATAACAATTAAAAAGAAGGTTGTGAACGCTTTGTAGAAATGTTCACTAGCTACAGCGGTTGACCGGGCGAGTTGGCCATGCGGTTAGGGTTGCGCAGCTGTTAGTTTGCATCCAGGAGATAGTGGATTCGAACCCCACTGTCGGCAGCCCCAAAGATGGTTTTCCGTAGTTTCCCATTTTCACACCAGACAAATGCCGGGGCTGTATCTTAATTATGACCACGGATGCTTCCTTCCCACTCCCAGCACTGTTGCCATAAGACCTATCTGGGTCAGAGCTACGTCTTTTCTAACTGCGTAATCATTAATCTGGTGCAATAGGATAAACAGTATTACGTGCCATGTTCTTAGGACTGTAAATGTATAAATTCTTCTGAGTTCTAACCCTGGAGCAAGCTACAAAACCTTGACTGTGAGAGAGAAATACAGCTTTCAAATTAATCCCTGCTACTTTCAGTGATTGTCCCCAAGCCTTCGTTTACAGTCATCGTGAAGGCTTCATTATGCTGATGTAGTATAATCTCATAAACCAGTAACAGTTACTACTACTAAGCAATTAGTTATGATTTCACCTAATGATAAAGTTGAGGTGAAAGATTCAAAGGAAACTTTCCAGTTGCTGCAGTCTTTTACTACTAAAATTAAATCTCTGGAGGTTTAAAGTTAAAAACTTCATTATTGTTCCGTATTGAATAGAGAAATAAGATGTACAATATTATAGGTTAGGATCCACCTTTCAATACTCCGTAATAAGATGGTAAAAAGTAGTTACAACCTGTTTAATGGGACCGGTTTCAACACATTTTAAGTGTCATCATCAGCCAATTTGCGAAGATCTTAAAACAACTAGCACATTGAATACAGGCAAAAAATTAACATTGTATCATAACGTAGCAATTCAGTAAAAATGAATTGCTACGTTATGATACAATGTTAATTTTTTGCCTGTATTCAATGTGCTAGTTGTTTTAAGATCTTCGCAAATTGGCTGATGATGACACTTAAAATGTGTTGAAACCGGTCCCATTAAACAGGTTGTAACTACTTTTTACCATCTTATTACGGAGTATTGAAAGGTTGATCCTAACCTATAATATTGTACATCTTATCTCTGGAGGTTGGAATAAATGAAGTAAAAAAAAAAAAATTCCATAATAAAGGCATCACTTCAGTATAAAGGAACAAAAGAAGGAATGCCAAAGTATGGTACATACGATTGTTAATACATACCTGTAAGCAATCATTCTATACTCATATATGGAATGGAGGTTAATTTTCTAGAGAATTAATTGCTAGATTATATCATAGAGCAAAATCCAGCTGTAAAGTAAGCTATCACAGCAGGGCATGAAGACTTAAAGAAGTTTTTTTTTTTTTTTTTTTTTTTTTTTTTTAAATATGACATCAAGGGATGGCACCACAAAAGACACAGTTGTCAATGTTAGTCCAGCGATATTTTAGGCGCTGCCTCTTACAGAGCTAGAGGGAAAGTTGAATGGAACATTTTGAGCTGGTGTTACCATGGTTATGGCTGTCAATTCCTTGATCAGTTTCCAAGAGTGGGGATTTTATAGATATGGTAAAAATGGAATTATACTTTTAAAAGTGCTGAGATTTGTTTTGTAAAAATTATTTTCATCGATAAAAATGAGATGTGTAGTTGTTATACTGACCATGAAATCTGCATGAAGATGTTACCTAATGGTGATTTCAAAGGAAATCAATATAAACCCTCAAGCACATTTCTTTAACAAAAAAACTCAAATGAACATTTTAATAGCAGTTTGGAGGAATCTGTCATTCTTGAATAATTAAATGTATCTGGTTATTTCAACGCTTTTAGTCATTCACTTCCAAACGATGCATAGTCCTAATCACATCCATGTCTCGGGTCTGTCTAATAGCGGGGATGTTTATAAAATTGCCTGTGTTCCGGCCGCAGTGCTGGAGGAAGTGGACAGAGACATCAAGTCTTACATGTCCTTGGATATAGGCAGTGGAGAAGCATGTAGAGATTTTTTGTCTGGCGGTGAAACTCAGTCTAAAGCTCTGAAATCTTCAGCAAAGTTTTCTTTAATAAATAATGAATCGTCGCTTGGAGAAATTTGGCTAGTACATCTGCTAGCTCGCTGGTTCACAATGGTCATGTGACGATTCAGATGAGATTTCCAGCTGATAATTTTCCTGACTTCATGAACAACGTAGGGTTTGTTGCTCATTCCACTTGCACTTTTGGCAATCAGCAGACCAGTTCACTTTTTCAACCCTTTTACTCTAGTGATCACAGAAAGCATTGAGTTGCATTTCAATCCAGAGTGGCTAGCAATCATACAGATTATCTGAGAAGTGTCCAGTGTTTTCAGTTTAAGTTGTAGGAAGGGCGAGAATCACAGAGAGGTCCGCTCTGAAGCCATGGCTGATGTGAGCAGAACAGTTAAACTATTAAGGATAGAGAGAGAGAGTGAGTGTGCAGTTGTTGGTCAAACAATAATACAGATAATACGTGCTTTTAAGGACCGCATACAGGAACCTTGCCTGATTGGGAGAAACATGCATTTTCGTCATATAGCCTAGTGAACATAAGAAGACTTGAGAGGAATTGAGTGAACAATGCATGACCACATGAAAAAGTATATTTTCAGATGAAGGGATTTAGACCGACTTATACAAAGATGCTAACTACCACGTAGTATCTACGGATTTCTCACTTGTACTACGGCAGTGGTACTGATTATTACGGAGTTTTCTAATTCGATGGGTTAAATCTCCATTATAGGCCTAACTCATCATATCCAACTGTGAAGTTATGTACCGTAACTTGTCAGAGTTACATGTGTTCATTCCGAAAACCAACGACTCCAATCCAACTCTGCGATATTTTCTATCTTCACAAACATGATGCAACGCCATAGGCTGAAGTTTTGAAGGGAACAGCATCAATCCAGGAATCCAGTTCGGCTAGTTGTATACCAACTCTGCGATGTTGAACAGTCCTATTGAATAAAACAGTAATCCAATACAAGCAATAACAATAAAACTTAATGCAGGAAACGACACAGTTCTCTGGTTTTCTCAAAGAAATTGTGCGCTTTCGTCTTAGAAGGAAACATAATCTTCAAGATATATTCCGTAACACCAACTTGCCGCTGTAGGTAGCTGTATCGTGGATGAGGAGTGCAATTCGAAGTGCTGTTTTTAATTTTTTTTTTTCCCGCGAATATGAAAACCTTAAGTTTTGTACAGTACGTCGTGTAAGAGACTCACTATTAAAAGATAGTTCGTGAAAAAATTACGAGATGGCGACATTTGTTTCAACCTTTGACCCTGAGTATAACATCTTTGCTGAACGCGTTCCCTGCATGTGTGTTCAATTCTTATTCTGTTATCTCTGGTTTAGTAATGAGTTGCCTGCTTTTGTTACAAAACACAAAGTGATGCTGATATCGCATAGTGCAACCCTTTTCTATGTTAAATAAAATAACAAGTTGTGTAAGGGTAAAAGTAAAAGAGCCAAGTGACAATGGACAAAACCGATAAACCGATTTGTGACAAATCAGCTATACCGAAAGCAGTACCCATGCGGAGGAGTTTCAGTGCCTAGGACCATCTGAGTTTTCACCGAACCATGTGTTTTTTGAAACGTGCAAGTGTGATTTTTGAGTTAAACTTGAGTGACGCGATAACTGCTGACTCCATGTGAAATCTAAAAACGGGCGCCTCAAAGGACGGTGCAAGACGCTTTCTTCTTTTTTCACCACAAAAAGCGACGATAATACTGTTTTATGGGCTGAATGTTAATTTACACATATTTTGATTGTACATAACCTTCCCTTAGGCTTATCTGCAGCAGACCATGCTAGACCATTCTTCAGGGCCATGTTTCCTGACTCGGAAATTGCAAAAAGTATGGACGTGGCAATGGAGCCTCCATGGTTCAGGTGGCAGCGCACCAGCACTGGCCTCTCATCGTTGGGTTCCGGAGTTCAAATCCCAGGCACTCCATGTGAGATTTGTGCTGGACAAAGCAGAGGCACACAGGTTTTCCTCTGGGTACTCCAGTTTTCCCTGTCATCTTTCATTCCAGCAACACTCTCCAGTATCATTTCATTTCATCTGTCATTCATTAATGATTGCCCCAGACAAGTGCAACAGGCTTTGGCAGCCTGCACAATTCCTATCCTCGCCGCTAGATGGAAGATTCATTCATTCATTCATTCATTCATTCATTCCATTCCTGACCTGGTCGAATGACTGGAAGCAGGCTTTGGATTTTCATTTTCATGGACGTAGTAGAACCAGGACAACTGCAGTAGTGAGAAGCATGTCTGAGTCAGCAGTGTTAAGAAATCACCGAGGAAAGAATACTTCATGTGTTGGATAGAGAAATTAAGATCAAGAGGCTGAAATGGGAAAACTGTTTTATCTTTTGGTTGCAATAATGCAAATACAGTGGTAGATAAATTTAAGGGAGTTAATTATGTTTGAAACAGCAGAATCCTTCAATGGTTATTGTTACGGAGTTTTGTGGATGTGCAGAGGTGAAAGGAGCTGGGATGAACAGGTCTCAATCTACGAAATTAAAGTTAATTTAAAATTTAACAAGGTTATATTTTCTTTTCAAGATTAAGAAATAACAAAAATAACAGGTACTCAGTAGCCGAAACACAAATCGAGAATGTACAATTACAGAGTTACAGAATTTGGGCTCCGAGAGCCAGACACACAATTCTTGAGCTATAAGCCCAACCTTACGATATACAGGATTCAGCAAAGGGGCAGAAGACCCCAATCATGCCCAGGAGAACTTGCTCCCAATTACACAGTAAAGCCTCCTCGAGGCACGCAGAAACAGATTTTAAGAAAGAGCAACCCGCTCTTAAGTTCAAGCCTATCAAAGGCCACACCAAACTCCACGTTCAAGCTGTCCTCCAAGGACATATACACAGGGGTAAAAATACCCAACCTACTGAGGCCTATTCAGTGAAGAAACAGAAATATTACATGGCCTCCACAATACCAACTTGAGAGGAGGCGAAACTGCACTCCAAATACGCCTTATTAAAACCTACTTGGCACTAGGCCTCTAATGCAGGGGCTAATCCCATACTAAAGAGGTGACTTATAGAAGGAGACAATTTACATTACGTTAAGGAAGAAACGGTTGAGAAAATAAGTTCACCTCAATGCAATATGAGTGGGAGCTCGAGAGGGTTAAGCACACACTATCCCAATATGTAATTTAAAAAGATAGAATTTATACCAAGTGTCTTTACATTTTAGGGGAAAGTTACATGGTAAAAGGCTTCGGACCTGCCCCGAGAGTTAAACTGCTGAGCTAGCAAGAAAAGAAGTTATTGAAAGGCCATTACCTGGTGGTTGAACTGCTGCCCGAAGAAAGAGGCGCTTCCCGCCCCCTGCTACGTACTTTACACGCTGATAGATGTTACTGAAGTGGCGCAGAGACCCGAAAATCAGCAGTTTATATACCCTCGTGGAAAGTTCGAGGCGTTACGAGAATGATAACACCCGCCCAAAAGCATTTTATTGGATAATGGCAAAAACTACTACACTAAACGAAGAAGAAACACCTTATTGGTGGAAAATTAATTACAGAAATTCCTTATTGGTCAAATTCAAAACTGGCGGAAAGAAAGGGTTAACATTGCCAACTTAAACAATGGCAGAAAGAAATTTAATAAGGAATAAACTTATAAGTACTAAATTTCTTCAAAAAAAAGGTTCCTTCACTTCGCACTAGAGTGCACAATTGTAGTTCTTAAGTAGTGTCCTCTAGAAGAGAATGTTCACACTTCTTGCTAGAGATAAAACAAAAATGAATCGAAACTGACATAGTTCAGAACACTTCAAAATTTATAGTAATGACATCATCTGAGAAATCGTTGAATTAATATGGAAGTTAAAATTCAGGCTTCCTCCAGTAGAGGAATTTTAACTGGCGCAAAGTTTGAATTGGCGGCGTGGAGGTGTACCACCCGGTACAGTTATATAAGGCTATATCTGTCACCTACTTCACTTATCTGCCCAGAAGGCTACTAAACTAAAACATTGGAAGCAAGTGCAGACAAGGAGGCGGTTGGCATATATTTTTCTTGAATGAAACAAAAAAGAAAAACAGTCGAAGATATATCAGGAAATTGATCTGAGTTCAAGAGCCACGAAATCTTGAAACATGTCAGCAAAAGATGGTTATCTATCACTGATTCAATAAAAAGGGTAGTAGAACAGTGGGAACCATTGAAGTTGTTTCGTGTTGGTGAAGAAGTTAAGTCAGAAGAAAAGAGCAATAGCAAATTTCTTGCAGTTGAAAGCAACAATGGCAAATTATGCACCAAACTTGTTATTTCTGAAGAACACTCCCCATTTCCACAAAGTACAACATAATGTTGCAAGTAGATTCCTTCGTCCATGAAGTGGTCAGAAACATGAATAGATTGTTAGTGGATTTAATAGGAACGTTTGGAAAGCAGATAGTTGAATTATATTACCGATATAAAGTTCGATAATAGGGGTTGTCAGAAGGATGATGACAGTCTTGTAACTGGAATTACAACAAGACAGCACATAAAGTGAGACTGACAGTTTATCTGGAGATAGCGTGAGACAGTTCAAATTGGCGAGAACTTTTTTCATTACAGCATGCAACTACATTTTGGACAAATTCTCTTTTCATAACTGGTGAAGCCTGCCGAAGTAGTGCATGTCTCCTCTGTGCACTGGACTTCGCCACTGTTATTCACTGCTCAGTCATCACAATCTGCACTTGTCTCGAACTTCCTTTCACCAGCCGACTGGTCGTCAAGCTGCTGATGTTTGCCATCCGCATCGTGTAGCTTGTTCACCAACCACACACATGACCATCTACCAGCTGCTGACCTCTAATATGCTATCAGGCCTTGCTGCCTATCTACCCATAAATGTTTCCTTAAAATTCTAAATTCTTTATTTGCTTCACTGCCCATATCACTCTTCAACCACACTTCTCCTTTTAAGTGTGATCCACCATCAGGGTGGATAATAACGAAACAGTAATGGGGCCTATTGCCCGTCTCCCTATTCTATACGCATCGTCTATGTCCACCTCACTAAAGTAATCTTCATTTTATTTTCAACCACATCCTTCACCTTATACACTAGATCCACCTTCTTTTCTCTTGCACTCCATAAATAAAAATATTCTTCCTTCTTTGCTGATCACCATTAGCTTCTTTCTTCTTCACCTTTACCAGCCCCTCCAGGTTTTTTTATCTTCTTCCTCAGTACTTCTATCTCTTCTTTATTGCTCTACACATTCACCTTTAGCTCTTTCATCTCCACTTTGATGCATGCTTTATATCCTTAGACTGCTCCTTTATCAATTCCCTTACTTGCTCTGTTTGACGCCTCCTACACCACCTCCTTTATTGCCTCAGTTTCTTCCCATCCAAGAGCACCACCTGGACCTGGATTCACCTCCATATCCCCCTATTGTTGGCAACACTGCTACCACCACTGCCACAAGCAGCGCTGCCACTATCCCCTTTTTCAATCAATCACCACTGATCTTCATTTAGGGCAGTCGCCCAGGTGATAGATTCCCTACCTTGTTTTCCTAGCCTTTTCTTAAATGATTGCAAAGAAATTGGAAATTTATCGAACATCTCCCCTTCCTGTAAACGAATATTTGCCCCAATTTGTCCTCTTGAATTCCAGCTTTATCTTCATATTGTGATCTTTCCTACTTTAAAGACACCACTCAAACTTATTCGTCTACTAATGTCATTTCACGCCATCTCTCCACTGACAGCTCGGAACATACCATGTAGTCGAGCGGCTCGACTCCTTTCTCCCAAGTCTTCCCAGCCCAAACTTAGCAACATTTTTGTAATGCCATTCTTTTGTCAGAAATCACCCAGAACATCATTCATCTTCGTATTCTTTACTCTTACATCTCTGCCAACTTTTTATCCCTGCCCTATGTTGCAAGGTGTTCGCCATTCCTCAGCGTTGACTCAGCACATCCGTACTCTCTGCTTGCTCTATCAAGACTGACAAGACATTTCAAACTGTGAAACAATCGTTGCAGCATGGGCTAAAATTTCGAAGCTGAAAGGTGATTCTGGAGACATCAAATATTCAGTTCTTCCTCAAATGATGCCTGCCGTTTTAGTGATACCTCGCAGCAGTGCTTCAACTGAGCGAATATTCAGTATTGTTCTAAGGAATCACACTGACTTTCGACCAAATATGAGTATAAGGACTCTCATTGCTCTCCTGTTGGAAAACAAAATATTATCATGCTCTAAGATCTGCTATCTAAAGCAGTTTTCTGAGAAAGATCTCTGGAAAAAGAAACAGCTGTGAAGATGCTGCATGAAAAGTAACTTAGTTATGTTAGGTGTGTAATTATTTTGTTTATAGCGTGTAAGAATAGAAAAACATTTTGATATTGTTTGAAATTACCTGTTATAATCTGCCCGAAATGTCTGTCGCGGATTGACATTGGTTACGTCAACATTGAGATATCTATGTATTCTTTGTATGTATAGTTGCCTTTTTTACTCTGTGACGTATGTGTGTTGATAATAATAAACGTGATATTGTGAACACGACGGTGAAATCCTCTTATAATTCAGTGGTTACGATTTATAACACATAAATCTTGGTGCCGAAACCTCCGGGAATATTACGAGTTCAACGCGACACGAGAGAACAGAAGAGGATTTTCACACCACGGACACGGATGTTGAGCGACTTAAATCTTGACATATCTACGCATCTCTGAGAAGAAGAAAGGATCACCAACGCAGAACTAGCTACAATTTCAAACCAACAGATAAGACGAAACACAGTTACAGTATACGTAGTGTTGACCGTAGATTGGTAATTTTTTTCTGCATAGAAGTTCGAAGGAATTTCAATATTTCTTGTAACAAGAAATATAACCCCACCTACGTCAAAATATCCGTAATGACTTCCATTACAAAGAGATCTATTCATGCAACACTCGAGTAGAACACTAGCGCCATCTGTTGTAAAAGGGGAGTAACTAAGCTATGATCTTTAACTTTTAATAAGACATCTCTGGCAACCATTCATCGACAATAGTGTATGACGTAACGTTGAGCCGCGCAATAATTTCACATGTTTATTTTTTGTCTGAATATTTCAAAGAGTAATAGTTTTCAGATCAATGAAGAATTAATCTACTAGCAGGAGACATTATGGAAGGCAGTACACCGAATCAGCTCACCACATTGATTTGTTTGTTAAAAATGAAGCCATGTTTTCCAGTGTTGACTTAGTTAAATGTAGCAAAGGCTTTTCA
Organism: Anabrus simplex; assembly: GCF_040414725.1. NCBI lineage: Eukaryota > Metazoa > Arthropoda > Insecta > Orthoptera > Tettigoniidae > Anabrus > Anabrus simplex. The sequence continues at coordinate 610,916,331 of NC_090265.1, read as the reverse complement.
GTCTGTCAAACACATAGCAAATACAATGTAAATTAAAACACTAAAAGCATATCTGTAAAACACACACTAACATACAAAGAATGACATGTTTCGTTCTACAAGAACATCCTCAGATTCTATCAAATCACTTAAAATAAGCTTATATATGTACAGTATTGTTTACGTAGCGTAAACTTGTCAATGATAGAGAGATGAGTGATAACATGAAACAGTAATGACAAAAAATAAATTACGTAAGTTTTTCACTATATTATAATTGTATATAATTTATTTTTTGTCATTACTGTTTCATGTTATCACTCATCTCTCTATCATTGACAAGTTTACGCTACGTAAACAATACTGTACATATATAAGCTTATTTTAAGTGATTTGATAGAATCTGAGGATGTTCTTGTAGAACGAAACATGTCATTCTTTGTATGTTAGTGTGTGTTTTACAGATATGCTTTTAGTGTTTTAATTTACATTGTATTTGCTATGTGTTTGACAGACTGAAAAGCCTTTGCTACATTCACCACATTGAAACGTAGACGAGTGACTCAACGTTCGAACACTACGCGTTTTATTAATCAGATTCATTCGTTCAATCAATCCACGGACTTAGATGAAATAGAGCATATCCGCGAGTGTCTACAGGAAACTTTAGCGTATTTAAATACGTTGAATGACAGTATCCAAGATTTACTCGATGACGCGGAGTACAAAGACGACGTGGCAGCCTGTGAAGAATATCTGGACAACTCCAAACGGGCGATTAGAAAGGCCACGGGCCTTATACAACAGAAAAGCGCGAGGAATGAGGCCGACTCTACCACTACGTATCCGAGTGTCCTTGTTCAACCCACGACTACAGCGGAGATAAAGCTTCCTACCATTAAACTGCAGTCATTCTCAGGGAACGTAGAAGAATGGCCGGGATTCTGGGAGCAGTTCGAGTCCTCCATTGGCAAAAAATCGTCGGTGTCCGTCGTAAACAAACACGTGTTTCTCCGTGGGTACTTAGAGGGAGAACCAAGGCGTCTTGTAGACGGTATATCTATAACGGCAGACACATACGAACAAACTAAACAAATTCTGATAACTCGATATGGCGATAAGAACAGGATTATTCAGTCTCACCTCGATTACTTGGAAAATCTCGAAATTGCAGTTTCGGAGGCCCCCGAAGTATTAAACACGACCTACATTGAATGCCATCTCCGGATACAAGCATTGAGAGCACTAGGGGAAGACGTCGACGCATATGGTCGAATTTTAGCACCCAAACTACTACGAGCCTTTCCAGAGGACATCTGTCGCCGTTGGCTCGTCCACGCTAAAAGACTAGGCATACAAGAAGGGGACACTACCCGACTAATGGCGTTCCTTAACGAAGAAGTAGGAGCTCTTAACGCTCAAAGGATACCGGGTGACGCCCCATTAACGACCTCTTAATTACCCACAGCAGCCACTCTTCACGTAAACACAAAACCAAACAAACAAAAGGGGAAGCAGACACCTCGACCAGACCCGTTATATGTGTACTGCGAAAACCGAGGTCACTGGGGTCAGGATTGTCAACAGATGAAGGATCCCCAGGTGAGAGTCGAGAGACTGAAAACCACAAACCGGTGCTTTCTTTGCCTACGCCGTGGGCACAAGACACAGTGTTTTAAGAAGGGGAAGGCATCCTGCAACAAATGTCGAGGGTCACACCATGTATCCGTTTGTACCGAGGGTAGCAGTCAACACATTTCCGTGGGCAAGATAGGGGTTATCACGTCCGATTTCACACACCTGCAAACGGCCCGTGTATGGATCAAGGGGCCGACAGGGCGAAAAAGACTAACTCGTTGTATCCTGGATGCAGGGAGTCAATCGAGCTTCATCCACAATTCTCTGATTGATGCGCTGCAGCTTAATGTTACTGATCGCAAGACTCTTGAGATAAGCACGTTTGAATCACCCGCCACTATGTATGATATTAGACGGAAGGTTTGTTTCGACATTATGGGCTACTCAACCAGAGCTCAAGTATCGATTACCGCCTTTGAAAGTCACAGCTCCTACACTTTTCAACCAACTGCACCTCAAGACATAACCGCGCTAGCATCGCTAAAGAAGATGAAGCTGGCTGATCCGAGTGACGACCTTGACAAAGATCTCCCGATCGAGGTACTCATAGGTGCGGATTCATACTGAAAGATAGTAACAATGAAAGAACCTAACAGAGTATCAACATCACTGGTTCTTTTTCCTACTATCCTCGGTTACATTCTCAGCGGAAGTAGATCTGGCACTACGATCAACCAAATAATGGTCCATCATGTCTCACTCACAACGGATCAGATAACTGATGAAAGCGTGCGACGGTTCTGAGACTTAGAAACTATTGGAATTGTGGATAACCAAGAGCGAAAATTATTCATTAAAGAAAACACTATTTTTCAAGAGTTTCGCGACTCTTACAGCACCGAACATGGACGGAGAGTTGTATCATTACCTCGAAAGGTGGGCATTACGGGACCAGGACATGAACCAGAGCTGCACGTCTTCTGCGATGCTTCGGAGAGAGCATACGGAGCTGTCGTCTACACGAAGTCAACGCTTAACGACACTCCGGTCACAAAACTTGTCTGCAGCAAAAACAGACTAGCACCCGTGAAGAAGTTAACTCTACCAAGACTAGAGCTGCTAGCCGCACTTGCTGGTACACGCCTTCTTCACTACTTCTGCCAAGAGACTGGCTGTGACATCAAAAAGGCTCAGCTGTGGAGCGATTCTACTGTTGCACTTGGATGGATTCGCAACGATCCGAATAAGTGGAAGACCTTTGTCTGCAACCGCGTGACAGAAATACATAATCACGTAAACCCCAGTCAATGGAGACACTGTCCTGGAGATCAGTACCCTGCGGATCACCTCACTCGAGGAGTATACGCAGATTAGCTAGCCTCCTTAGAAACATGGTGGCATGGTCCTCGCTGGCTCATCAAAGACAGAGGCACATGGCAACGTGACCCAACACCCACCTGCACGCAGTTGCCAGAAGCCAGGAAGACGCAACAAGTTCTCACGATCACTATAGCGGAACCCCTACTGGATATCTCGAGGTATAGCTCATATTGGAAATTGCTACATGTCACAGCTTGGGTACTTCGTTTCGTCAGTATGTTGAGCAAGAACACAAAACACCCCAATGCACTAACGGCTGAAGAGCTACGTGCGTCACGCACATACTGGATCAAAAGGGTTCAAGAGAAACGGTTCACTATTGAACTAGCTGCATTGCGAAATGGTGAACGATTACCAGGCACTTCACAGATTGCTAGATTTAACCCATTTCTACATGAAGGTATCATCCGACTTGGTGGCAGACTACAATTCTCAAATTTGTCTCAAACTGAGAAACACCCAACAATTCTGGACGGCCGTCACAGGTTCACCGAGTAAATCATTCAAGAGACCCACATCAAACTTCACCATCTTGGAGTACGCATAGTACTGGCAGAACTACGTGAAGAATTCTGGATTCTGCGAGCTCGACAAATAACTAAGAAGATTCTGCATTCTTGTCTACCGTGCAAATTAGCGCACAACAGCAGACCAGTGGTAATTGAGGCGCCATTACCAGCAGACCGCCTACAGTTGACACAACCCTTCTCTGAGATTATGATCGACTTCGCTGGACCCCTGTACGCTAGATGTTGGCAGCAATGTTAACAAATCGTACATCATTCTTTTCACTTGTGCCACCACCCGTGCTATCCATCTCGAGCTATCTACGGATAGATTCTTGATGGCCATGCAGAGGTTTGTCAGCAGACGAGGTGTGCCGCACACCATATATTCTGACAACGCTCAGACCTTCCTCACTGCTCATAACGAGCTTATGGAACTCAATAAGATTGTGACAGACACCAAAGTGCACCACCACTGTGCTCACAATGGTATTCGTTGGAAGTTTATCGCACCGAGGGCGGCTTGGTGGGGAGGCTTTTGGGAGAGAATGGTTGGCTCTGTAAAAAGATGTCTAAGAAAGGTACTCGGCCATTCCCAGCTGAACGAAGAAAGTGTCAATACAATATTGACAAGTGTTGAAGCCACCCTCAATAGCAGGCCAATCACCCAGGCCACAGACACGGGAGATCTCCTGACACCATCCCATTTTTTAGTTGGAAGAAAACTAACGTCCATCCCAGAAGGGCCAGAACCGAGCACGAGGAAAGATCTCGTAAAGGAATACAGATTACAACGAAAGGTCTTGGGGGACTTTTCACGACGCTGGAAAAAGGAGTACCTGCTTCAACTGAGAAGTCACCATGAGGTCAAATATCAAAAGACCAATACACATTTGCCCAAGATCGGAGACATCGTCCTCCTCCAAGAAGACGTCAGACTTCGCCACATGTGGAAGAAAGCGAGGATAGAAGAGATGCGCCCAGGAAGAGACGGAGATGCAAGAATGGTCGTTCTGCGGCAGCCTGACAACACTCTCATTACTCGGCCAGTGCAGCTGGTCATCCCTTTGGAGATAGACCAGGGTGGGGAGGATGTCGCGGATTGACATTGGTTACGTCAACATTGAGATATCTATGTATTCTTTGTATGTATAGTTGCCTTTTTTACTCTGTGACGTATGTGTTGTTGATAATAATAAACGTGATATTGTGAACACGACGGTGAAATCCTCTTATAATTCAGTGGTTACGATTTATAACAATGTCGGGTCTTATACCAGAAGCAGCAGTGCAGATGGTGCAAGAAAAGTAGCTTGATTAAGTTTGCGTGTGTTTGTTTTTTAACTTCTGGGAATAGCACAATATGTTGATATTGTTCGAAATTTAATGTATATCGCCCGAGATGTCGCATTTTCTGAGATTCACACTACGGAAAGTTGGCATCTGTGTTCATGTAAATGAACTATGCGACGACGGCATGGAGCAGCATGCCGTGCCTTGTGCTGTCTTGAACAAGAGTGTTAATTTATTGATGAATGTGCAATATATCACAGTTAACACCGAAAGATTTTGGTTTTGCTCGTTATGTGCAAGAGTTGGACCCCCCCCCCCCCCCCAATGTTATGATACGAGTTGGAATTGCGCTGGTTTGGGCCTTCTTTATTTTGCAGGGTACGTGAATGGACATACACATTTGCACATGTTGCAAACGTGGTTAATACCTCACCTGTAAGAGAAGATAGTCAAGGATCGTGTGTGGCTATGGTCCACTTGCTATTCAGGTGTGTGATTTCCGTGATGAACACTTTCCATGTCGCTGGATTGGATATGGTTTAGCAACATCTCCAGCTCCACTGAATTGGCTCCCACAAAGTCCGGACCTTACCACACCAGACATCACAATGTGGGGAATAATTAAGTCCTACATGTCTCAACGTCAGTACAGGACAAACGAAGAATTGCGCGAAAGTGTGGAGGGAGTCTTTCGAAATTTAACTCATGAGGTATTCCAGAAGGAGGACATGGAGATGCATGGATCTCTGTGTACAGCATGGTGGTGCGCATACAGATTCATTGGATACATAGGTTGTATGGTTATCAAAATAAATAAAATTGGCTGCTGTCTTCAACATAACTCCCTTTACGGGTACCTTCGCTACAATTCGGAGACAGGTAATGTTATATGTTGGGTCGCGTCTGACGTGGCCTGATATCTGTTAAATATAATAGACTAGTTCTGCGAGCCACTATTGTGGCATAGTGGTAACGAGTTAGACTGGTAATTATGAGGTCGTACGTTCGAACACTTCCTGCTACTTTTTCTTGCTTTAAGAGAGAGAAAATGTAAATCCTCCTGTCGTTTCATGACTCTTAGTAATTAACACAGGTTCATGAATTTATTATGCCATGACTTGATCATTTTTACTGTTATTTTGTTCAGTATTTATTGATATTTCGGTTTCAAATAGAAAGAATGAAAGAGTTATTCTCAACAAAAATATATGCTGTGGCATAAACAAAAACTTAGCATTTGCCTTTAAAATATTCAAACAGTTAAAAGTATAAATAAAGCCATCATTCAACATTTAGTCCATTTTTCTCCCATCTTGTTCACATCTTGCAGTTGAGTGGGTATGGAGTCGACTAGTCTTTTCAGATAACGGCTGTTCTCAGCTACTGGACGAGCTTCCATAAATTATCAGGATGTTTTGGAGAGAAATCAGGCCATTGTTTCCGCATACGCTTCTTTACTTGTGCCCACATATCCTTAATTGATTTCAAGCCCGAAAAGCGTCGAGGTCAGTGTATCATTTCGATATCCCGTTTGCTCACAAACCAGTCCCAAATCAATTGAGATATATGGACTCGATGATTATCCTGATGAAATTGAAGAATTCCATCAAGTTACAACAATTTAGTACAGAGAACCAGATAACATTCCAGCAACCGGTTATATTTATGCTGGTTCAATTGTCCGTAAATGCGACGGATGGTATCCACTCCACGAAAAATCTACCCCAACGCAACACGGACACTCGACCACTGCGAGCACGAATGGCAGCGCACGTGTGATCGAATCGGGTGCCAGAAGTACGATATACCAAAGTGGGTCCTCCTTTACAGTATAAAAAGTGTCTATTAGAAAAGATTCCCCTCTCCAATCTCGACAATTTCCCACTTCACAGACGAACGCTCGTCTATATGCTCCTCCTAAAGGACTTATCTTGGAATGGTATGTCGAGGTCTCAGATGGTCAGCTCTTCAAACAATTTCGCTCGGCCTGGGCGTGGCCAGGAATATTAACAATTGCCTTCAAAGTACAAGTGGTATAAAAGGAATTCCGTTCAACCTCTGCCACTAATCTGGTGTCCTGTTGTGGTGTTGAAACTTTCCTCTTACCACTCCCAGCTTTTTGGGCAAAAATGCCAAAACGCTGATAATTTTCCACCCGTCTCGGAGCTGTTTTTCTGAAACGTGGAAATGCCTACTGCTTCGAATGTCGAAAACCCAAGTTCATTCACGGCTCGTATAACGCTTCCTTTCATTCCTTTACCACTATGCGGAACTATGATAGTCGACTCCAAAGTCTCAAACAGAAATGGTATCGTTCGTTATCTCGTAGATAGCCTCTACCTCGGTCTTAAAAGAACTGCAAAGTATTCACAACGATGGAAATATAACTTTTAGAATTAAAATTCAATAATATAAATACGTTATGAGTTCTTAATCACTTTATTATTTTGCAGACATTAATTCCAAACATTTAAAAGAAAATGTAGGTCATAATCTCGGCCTCAGAGTCATAAGTTGTTTTCTAAAGACCTGCATTGAGAGTAAGTGTATCTAGAAAATAACTCCTTAATCATTGCTTTGGTTAAAAGTTAAATAATACTTCTGTGGCTTTAGCTACTAGTACAACTACAAAATAATATTATTGTTATAAATAAATCTGTTTGTATAGCATTATTAAATAGTTAGAATATGATCTAAATAAATGTGATGCAGTGGTTCTGCAAATACGTTGAATTGCATTAGTACGAAGTAAATCCCATGTAACTCAGTCCGAAGAACGTTGGAATTTAGCTAGCAACGTCTCTGGTTCAAATCCTCTTCGCGCCTTCCATTTCATGTCATTACCTGATAGTATATTCTAATAATAAGAAGAAGAAGAAGAAGAAACTAACACTAAAATTATGTAGTTTTATTGTTCCAAACCTAACACGTATATTGTTTATATCGCTGAAGAATTATAACTTGAACAATGCTCGAATTGGCAACCGTCGAATCAGTAAGCGAGTGTTTTACCGCTGTTCCGCAAGAAGCAAATATCAAATGACTCGTCCTTAAACACAATAGGTCTGCATAGTTTAACAGTGTTTCTTCTGTGCATCTGCAAGTGGATGCAAAATTTTACTTTACAGGATGGTGTAATGTAACAATATAAGAAGAAACTAACACTAATATTATGCAGCTGTATTGTTCAAAATCTAACTTTTGTATTATTTATATCGCTAAATAATGATATAACACAATTAAAATTCTAACTTGAACAAGATTCGAACTTGCAACATTCGAGTCATTAAGCGGATGCATTACTGCCGTCCCATGACAAGCAGATATCAAATGACTCTTCCTTAAACACCAAATGGTAGGGTCTCAGAATCCAGACCCAGATGCCTGTGGTTTTTTTTTTTTTTTTTTTTTTTTTGAATTTCACGGTTTATACGATGTTAAGAATAAGGAAGAAAGAGAAGAAATTTACGAGTAAAACAGTAAAAATGTTTGAGAGAGTAATGTGTGAATTAAACAGGGTGCGCACAAAGTTCATATACCCCTATATTAAATTAAACTCAAACTGGCATGATAGAAAAGTACATATACTCATTATTTAGGAATCTAAAACATCCTCCATGGTTTCTACACAGCTGAATATGCCTCCATGTTCTGATGCTCATATAAAGCAACATCATTGTGGTCACTGTCTGGAAAGCTTCGTGTACCGCATTTCTGAGATAATCAATTCCAACATACCGTTGCTTCTCACCTGTACCCTGATGTAAACCCAGAGTGCGTTATCGGATGTTGGTAGATCAGGGCTCCTTGGTGGCCATTGAAGAGGAGCTGGATCATTTTCCGTTTCTCGGCCGATCCAGCGATTCCCAAAGACTGCGTTCGGACGTTGTCGAACAGCCACTGCGAAGTGAGCCGGCGCCCCATCGTGTTGAAACCAAACAACGTCTAAGATTCCCGCATTTTGCAGCTGCGGGATGAACCAGTCATTAATCATCTGGAGGTAACTATTCTGATTAACTGAACGATCAAAATAATATGGGCCATAGAGATGCGTTTGTGTCATTCCGGCCCAGATCATGACGTGACGTGGGTTTTGCTCGAATTCTTGAAAAAATGTGGATTGCGACTATGGGAGCTGCGATAAGTCGCACATTCGTTAGTGAAAATGACTTCTGCATTCTGAGTCATTGTTTGGAATTGTAGCAGCATCCGACCAAAAGCATCAACACGTCTCTCCAAATCATCATTGATAATTCATTGACATTCAGTGGACGCCAACACCTCATTTTCAGATCCACTTTGATATGTTTCCTCGTTATTGATTCCGCCTGGTATCCCCAACTCTGACGAACCTTTCCTTGTGGTTTTGGCCAGAAATTGTTCGATAGCTTTTACCACGATAACACAGAGTTCAAGTCTGGTGGACACTTCTCGCCGCGTCGCGAACATTGCCCTTTAAAAAGGCTTCTTTTTCCCACGCGTAACAACGTCTTCTTTCTCGGTGGTGCTTTCACAAACCGTGCAAGAAATCGTCTCTTAAATTTTAATTGGTTTGCCGCTAATGTTACGCTTATGAATCCACACAGCGGCCAGTAAACGTTCCTCAATCGTATAATCACTTCTATCAGGCACTCTTTTAATATCTTAGCACCAACTGCTGTCAACGATCGAAGTCAATAACAATGGGTATCTGACAACAGAAATAAATAAATAATGAGTCGGGGTGTACGTACTTTATGCGTACTCTGTACATCACCGAACCTAAACAATATTTGCTCCATAGATGGCAATGTAATGAGTGTTTTTTCCCCTAGCCTGCAGCCTCTTCCCTGTTTCAGTTAGTAGTTAGCGTTATTTTGGAATTCGTACGTAGAGCAAGCTGCAGTTAAGACAGATCACCTTGTTCAAGACCTAATGGAGGAAATAATTAATTTCCACTACTTCCTTCGGTATCTTGTAACCAGTGGCGTAGCCTACGTTTTAGACTGGCGTCGTTAATCTAGGTAATATTCTGACAAAAAAGTTATCTAAACTCAAAATAGTAATACCGATTTTTCAGTAATGCATACAGTAGTAGGTACATAGCTAACATAATGTTAAGTAGTACGTAGAACACACTAAAAGTAATGTATATATATTTTAAATAGTTATTAATTTTTTCCCTAATGCTATATCTTCTATACAAATAAATAAAATTGAAGTGTCTGTTTGTAATATCAAAATAACAGCATTTTACTAAGTTCATATTTAAAAAATATACGGTACTTATTACTAAAAAACAATTTGTACCATTTTTATCTGTCCCGGCTAATCTCCAAAACGTTTGGACCGATTTTGACGGGACTTTACTGGCAGATAGCTGATGGTATAAGGAGAAACCTAGGCTACTTTTAAATTTTCTGTCGGTCTGTCTGTCTATTCCGGCTAATCTCCGAAACAGTTGGACCGATTTTGACGGGACTTTCACTAGAAGATAGCTGATGGTATAAGGAGTAACGTCGGCTAGATTTAAATTTTCGAAACAATTAGGGGGAGAGGCGTGGAAGAGGTATCAAAATAATAGGCGAAATATCGAATTTGTCATACAGGGACGAGACAACGCTCATTTTAAGCCCTTGACACAAAGAAAAAAACTCGGTAAGCCCTACGGGCCCGAAAACCATATTTAAGGCCCTAAAACCAACCGTTATGGAGATATTGGCACCACTACCTACTCTTCTTCTTTAAGACGCCGTCTCCGAGCGGAGGTTGGTGATCCACGTAACTAGCTCTGATCTTGACAGCGCAGAATGGAATGCCATTTCTGAAGTACAGCAGTGCCATCTTCGAAGGTCTTTCAGCCATGAATTTCTTCTTCTCCCAACAGATCTCTTCCCCTGTACCCTTCCCTTCGATAATAAGCTGCAATAACTGATACCTCTCACCTGTCATGATATGTCCTAGATATTGCGTTTTCCTCTGTTTTATGGTGAGCAGTAGTTCTTTTTTGCTTTTCCATCCGACGAAGGACCTCGGCATTTGAGATTTTCATTACCCAGGATATCCGCAAGAGACGGCGATACAGGAACATTTCGAAGGCATCAATACGTTTTTCTATGATTGGATCCAGAGTCCAGCTTTCACATCCATATAGGAGAACAGAAAATATATAGCAGCGGATCATACGAATTCGTAGTTGGAGAATGAGATCTGACCTCACAAAGAATTTCTTCATGGTAATGAATTGTTTCCTGGCCTGCTCAATTCTAGATATTATCTCACGTTCGGAGTTACATTGGTCATCCAAGATGGTACCCAGATATTTGAGAGAAGACACTTGCTCAACTATTTTATCTTTTATTGTGAGATTTGTCCGAATTGTCTTCTTAGGGACCACCATCAGTTTCGTCTTTGAGGGGTTAACATATAATCCAAACTCTTCACTGTGCTGAACTAAGGAGTTTATCATGCACTGAAGGGCAGGCATGTCATCAGCTATGACATCAGTATCGTCTGCAGATCTGATGTTGTTGATAAAGAAAAGACCAGCCGTAACCATGGCAACGTCAGCTCAAGGATTCTGCAGCAGCCAACCATGCCGATCGCTAAACGACGCGTCTTGTGACGTAATCGGTTTGTCGATATGACGTACTGCTGATAAACGGTACATGACAAAAACGCTTCCCGGCCTCTTGGCTAAGATCAAAGTATAGACTCACTGGAAGAGATCATGTGTAGTGGAGCTCCACGATCTTAACATATTTTCTCGTGTTGTGTGTGCTGTTGGTGGGCATCATGGAGTATTTGTGAATTTATTTGATGTGGTAGGTGTGTGAACGTGTTATCTTAATAGTCTACAGTTTATTTTAATGATTTGGGGGTATATTTTGGTTTAATTTTATTGCCCCAAGTGCTTCCATATTGGATTTTGCTACAATTGCTCCATAGATAACTTACTAAGAGTGTATTTTCGTTGATAACCTTGCCCTAACAACCACCCACTCGGTAAAATTTTCTTGGTATCTATAGATACTACTAACTAGATACATAACTCCACTCTTCCTTTAAGACGTGTCTAAGACAACAGATCTTGGCCTACTATTGGGAACCATCTTGGTTGTCTGCAAAACTATAATAATTATAATGATATACCGGGCGAGTTGGCCGTGCGTGTAGAGGCGCGCGGCTGTGAGCTCGCATCCAGGAGATAGTAGGTTCGAATCCCACTATCGGCAGCCCTGAAGATGGTTTTCCGTGGTTTCCCATTTTCACACCAGGCAAATGCTGGGGCTGTTAATTAAGGCCACGGCCGCTTCCTTCCAACTCCTAGGCCTTTCCTATCCCATCGTCGCCATAAGACCTATCTGTGTCGGTGCGACGTAAAGCCCCTAGCAAAAAAAAATATAATGATAAACTGAAGAAGCAGTGTCCAGTACCGCGCGTTCCCCTTCGCTACATCGAAAGGCGCCCCGCGGGCTCAGTTCGCACGAGCGCGCTATTGCGAATGGTTGAGTCTCATCGCGCACCGTGCTTGTGTTCGTTCGTATTGAGTGGTTAGGTTATTAGTCACGCCTAGAAGAAAATCAAATCTCTCTAGAAACACGAGAAAGGCCAAAAGTCAAGGATTGCAACGTGCAAATGAATCTCAACAGGATAGAGAAAGCCGTCTTACAAGTTGTCGATCGAGGCAATCCATGTCTAGGTCGCATGAAAGTACACTGACTTTGCAAATGTCATGGGATAGTCACCTAATTGCGTGTGGGGCCTCCTCTGGCCCTGCGAACTGCAGTGAGACGCCGTGGAAGTGAGTCGACAAGTCCCTGGTAGTCCTCTGGACGCAGCTGACACCAAATCGTTTGCAGAGCGGCCGCCAATGCTGGTCTGTTCGTGGGTTCAGGACCCATGGCTCAGAGCCTGCGTTCCAGGACATCCCAGATATGCTCGATAGGGTTCATATCGGGGCTCCTGGGTGGCCATGGCAGTCGTTGGGCCTCCGCTGCATGTTCCTGGAACCATTCCCGGGCGACGTGGGAGTGATGTGGCGGCGCGTTATCATCTTGAAAAACCGCAGAACCGTCTGGGCGCTGGAAGGCTAAAAATGGGTGGAGATGGTCTCCGAGCAGCTCAACATACCGCGAACCATTCAAAGTCTCTTCCAGAACAACTAGGAGGCCCATTCCATACCAGGAAAATGCACCCCTGACCATAACAGAGACACCAGCGCCCTGGACCACACCGAGGCAGGTGGGATCCATCGCTTCATGTGGTCTACTCCATACACGGTGCCTCCCTCGCCATGGTGCAGTAGAAATCGTGATTCGCCCCACCATATCACGTTACGCCATTGTTCCAGTGTCCATCCCTGGTGAATGGCGACAAATGCGCGGCGTTGTGCCCGGTGACGTTGGGTTAACAGTGGCACCCGTGTGCGGCGCCGGCTCCCATACCCCATAGAACACATGTTCCTGCGGATTGTCCACTGGGAGACGTGTCTAGCACGGTTTGTGTTGAATTGAGCCGTGATTTGTTGCACGGTTGCCCGTCTGTCACTGACACTCCGTCTCAGATGTCGCCGGTCACGGTCATCGAGGGTGTCTGGACGGCCGGTCGTTCGTCTGTTGTGGATGGGACACCTACATTCAACCATTCACGATACACCCTGGACACAGTTGATCGTGTGAAGCCGAATTCGCACACCACTTCCGAAATCGCACTTCCCATCCGTCGGGCACCGACCACCATACCCCGTTCGAACGGTGTGAGCTCACGACGACGTTCCATGTTACACCTGTCATATGCACAGCCACTGCTCACAAGGTCTGTACAACTGACGCTGGCACAGGGGCCGTGTGGTGGGCAGACAACCCACCTGCGCATCAGTGCTCAGCTATCCCATGACATTTGCTCAGTCAGTGTAGTTCTGTAAGGAACGAACGATTGCTGTCATTCATTGTTGAGGAGTCAAAAATATCAGAAGTCTACAGAACAGCATATAGAAAAAGATCGTATTCGACACGCAGTCTCGCGAAATCTAGATCGGACCTTAGAGAGCAGCGATTAGAAAATGGCCGTATTCGGCACTCTGTGTTGCGATGTCTAGAATCCGACGTTTCTAGACAACAGCGATTAGAAGATGACCGTATTCGACACTCAGTGTTGTGATATCTACAAACAGATGATTCTAGAGAGCAGCGATTGGAAAGTAATCGTCGTCAGCACCAAAATCAACGTGAATTTGAAAGTCAAGAACAATATGACATGCGTGTTAGTGAACAATGTGATCGGTATTATAAGTCACTAGGACAGAGAATCGAGCGCTTAGCACAGCTCCATGAAAGTTTGTGTACCATTCGTCAGTCAGAAACAAATTTTGATCGAGAAAGGCGTCTGGTTACTGCCAGACAAAGGACAAGTGATATGCGGAATATTGAATGTGAAGAGAACCGACGACAACGACTGAATAATGACCAAATAAGAACTAATAAACGTAATATTGCATGGCAAGGAAAACATAACAGTGGGTTCAATTATGGTGCCCAAAAAAATTATTATTCTGAGAAAGTGCGCTTGGACTCTATTCAGCAGCCACCTGAGTCACAGGACATAGTACTTTACAGACATGACAACATATTGCAGAGAACCGCCGAAACTCGCAGATCTTATGATGCCCTTCAGCACCCTCTATTATATGGTTATGGGGAAGACGGACACAACTTATTGGTCTGTCAAGTCGACCCAAACACAGGCCAACCAAAAATGTTTCCGCACTACAGTACTATTGTTACCGATTATGATTAGAGAGAACGAGTACAATAATTTGCATTATTACAAACAATTATTTAATCATTACTTAGTTGACGTATACACTAAAATCGAAACAGAGAGACTCATTATTGTACAAACTAATCAATAAAAGCTTCAAGTTGACAATTATATTCACCTTCAAGACGCAATCAGTCATAATGAGAATGCAGAGGACTTACCAGTTAGTTAATCTACCTTCATCGTTTAAGGGAGGACTTAGATATATCCACCAACGCACACAGGATGCTTTTTGTTATGATAAGAAATATGGACGTCCCGATATTTTTATACCGTTCACGACCAATCCCAAATGGGATGAAATTACAAACGAACTTTATACAGGGCAGTTGGGTTCTGTTCGGCATGAAGTAGCATGAGTTCTTAAACAAAACTGGAAAAAAATGATGGATCTCCTGGTAAAAGGAAAAAATTACGGTTCCGTTCGCTGTTTTATGTACAGTGTAGAATGGCAGAAGCGTGGTTTGTGCCATACCCAGATTTTGATATGGTTAGAAACGAAAATAAGACCACAGCAAATTGATGATGTTACTCGAGCAGATTTGCCAGACCGAGAAGTTGATCCAGAACTATTTGATTTAAAAAAACCACATGTTACACGGTCCACGTGGCCCTTACAATCCTCAATCTCCGTGTATGAAGAACGGTATTTATAGTAAAAGATTCCCTAAATATTTCAGTACCGTACAGAAACTGTTACAGGTGAGGATGATTATCGATTTTAAAGACGGCGTTCACCTCAAAACGATGGTATGCGAACGATAATTCGATCACGAACTAACTCTATTGATACCGATAATAGCTGAATTGTTCCATTTGCCCTGGTACTGTCGTGCACTTTTAGATCACACATTAACGTTGAACTTTGTAGCAGTATAAAATTAATCAAATATATTTGCAAGTATTGTACCGGTTACGACCTGTACATGCGTATTTTTTGATAGTTAATTGCATTTAATCATCACGC
Organism: Anabrus simplex; assembly: GCF_040414725.1. Classification (NCBI taxonomy): domain Eukaryota; kingdom Metazoa; phylum Arthropoda; class Insecta; order Orthoptera; family Tettigoniidae; genus Anabrus; species Anabrus simplex. The sequence goes on along the minus strand of NC_090265.1, from coordinate 610,900,827 downwards.
GTAATTTTCCGAGCAAGCCTGGTTTGTTTACATTCGGTGGAACGAGCGAGCGAGTTGAGGACAGCTGTGTGTGTGTGACGTGGCGTCAGGGGCAAGATAGATCACCCGCCTGGCACGCCAAGTGTAGCTGGCCTGACCTGGTATGTTCTGGATTCAAGCGTCACACCTTCACGAACATTCGAATAAGAAAATTTTTAAACCCCTCTAATAATTATGGTAGCGACTTGAGCGACATATCATTTTGAAGGGAATCACATAAACGTCGCAAAGCGTGAATCTCAAGTAAATCCGTCGAGGGATTCATGGGATAACCAGCTTCAAGGGATCACGCTATATGATGACGTAGAAGCCCCCAAACCGAATATAAGGAGGGCTCACTTTAGCCTGATCAGTCAGTCACAGCTGAGTATTCAGCCTGGCTCTACACGCTGCCGTAGTCGTCTGAGGCTATCTTCGAGTAGTTACAGTCTTCATGCGGAACTTGAACCATCACGGCCATATGGAACTTATCAATTTGCGCGCGTGAACTCTAAAATTATTCAAAGTCTTTCTGAACATGGACTTGTAATATCTGTGAGTGTTAAGGAACAAATTATTCTAAGTCTTTGTGGACATTGACTTGCACCTTCTGCCAGTGATGAACTCTAAAATTATTCAAAGTCTTTATGAACATGGACTTGTAATATTTGCGAGTGTTAAGGAACAATTTATTCAAAGTCTTTATGAACATTTATTTGCAATTTCTGCCAGTGATGAACTCTAAAATTATTCAAAGTCTTTATGAACATTGCCTTGTAATTTTTGCCAGTGATGAACTCTGAAATTATTCAAAGTCTTTATGAACATGGACTTGTAATATTTGCGAGTGTTAAGGAACAATTTATTCAGATTCTTTACAGACAGTGACTTGTAATTCGCCAGTGATGAACTCTAAAATTATTCAGTCTTTATGGACATTGACTTGCATTTTCTGCCAGTGATGAACTCCAAAATTATTCAAAGTCTTTATGATCATGGACTTGTCATTTTGGCGAGTGTTAAGGAACGAATTCCTTAAAGTTTTTATGGACAATGACTTGTAATTTCGCCAGTGGTGAGAAACCAATTATTCAAGGTCTTTATGAACTTTGACTTGTCAATTCTGCGAGTGACGAAGAATACATTTTCGAAGTCTTTGTGGACATTGAGTCTATCAGCCACATTGGACTTAGGTGATGAGTGATTACCTGCAACATCGTCAGAGACCGTCGGAGATCATCCAGAACATCGGAAGTTCGAGACTTACTCATACACGACCAACCTGGGTGTTCCGGCCTCATCTTAACGGAGTATTTGGCATCTTCCGGAACGTGTTCCAGCCTGTTCGGCCCGGTGAGCTGGAGACCCGGACCATTAAAAGGACGATGTTGAAGACAGCCCCTATCTACAATGAGGTGATGTGCAATTTGATATGCATTTCATGAATAAACTCTTATCCAAAAATTTTAAAATTTTTCTTGTAGCTAGGATCCTGCCTCCTGTACCAAGCCCTAGCTACTGTCTATCCAGTTTCGCCCTGAGAACTATTTCATGCTTACGTTAAAATTAAAATCTTAAAGTCGGGCTCTTTTTCTGGTACAGTATGTCAACAAAGATTCAGACTTGGGAGTGTATGGAGTACAAAATGCTAACGATGAAGTTACATCATATAAAATGCAAGATATATTAGTACTTCCGAAGCAATCTGGCGCATATATTCATTTTCGATTCACGAACGTTTCTCCGCAGTAGCACATCTGGATATCCATTTAGAAAATGGTCAGATAATTTATTTTGATCCAAACAATGGCCGTGGAGTGGTAGAGAATCCGAGGAATACCACATTGATGGCGTTTTTCGATCTGTGCTATAACGACGAATTTGCAGCCAGTTTATTGTATGAAAAAGTACCAGCTTATTACACATTTAATAAAGAAAATGGCACATTAGAACGGCGACGCCGAGGTACTCCTGTGGAGGGTCATCCCGGCATGTTTCACGAGCATACTCTTCGTAGAATTTATTAAATTCGTCCCAATAATCGGGAATGTTATAATCTAAGTGTGTTATTAAATGCTGTCAAGGGACCAAGTTTTTCGAAAGTCTCAAAAGCGTGAATGGTATTTTACATCCTACATATCAAGCAGCATGCCTTGCACTTGGTTACTAGAAAGCGATAATCACTTGTGCGACACATTAACAGATGCCAGGATAAGCAGCAGCACATCTCAATTGCGAGAGCTGTTTGCCATTATATTGGTATTCTGCAGTGTTTCTAATCCCTCAGATTCATCGTCGCCATAAGACCTATCTGTGTCGGTGCGACGTACAGCCCCTAGCAAAAAAAATCCCTCAGGAATATGGGACAAGTTTAAGGATCATTTCATGGAAGATTATGTTAGAGACCTCCAACGACGTTACACAGATGCAGACATAAATGCTCATTTATGAAGCTTTACTAATCGTGCTCTGTTTATGTTACAAGACATTCTTCTTTCCATAGGCGGCAATACTCTCCCTCATTGTGGCTTACCATCTCCGTAAGCGACCGATGGGATTGTTGATAAATTGAACACACAGTTGAACAACATATGATAAATCAGAATGAACCAAGATTAAACAATGAACAAACACAAGTTTACAGACTCCTCATTAAGAATGCTGCTATGCTAGTCGTAAATACTATTTATTAAAGTTTCAATGTCCGCCACAACCTGACAAAGACCGGTAGGTAGTTCTATATCATGAGTATCATTCACTTCTGGACATTTCCCCTTTCCAACATCAAGGAGAATTTAGCTAAATGTTGAATCAGCTGAATTTGCTCTCATGTTTTCTTTTAAAGGAAGTTTTTTACAACGTCACCAAACTACAGAACGTTTTAAAGAGGCGTTGATTTCATACGCTCGCGTACCCTTAGTGACAATTGGTAATATTTGTCTAAAATCTCCAGCGAATAGGAATGTTACTCCTCCAAATAATAGAGTACTACCTCTTAGGTCTTGTTTTGTTCTGTTCACGGCTTCGATTGAAATTTTGCTTGCCATAGTGCATTCGTCCCACACTACAAAAACACACTCTTGTAATACTTTGGTTTTATGACTAATTCTCGATACACTGTAGACTGGATTTTCCATACGCTCTGCTTCTATTGGTATTTTAAACATGGAATATGCTGTTTTCCCCCAGGAAGTAAAATTGTAGCTATTCTCGAAGATGCGACTCCTATGGCAATCTATTTTGGCCAGTAAAAGATTTATCAAAAATGTCTTGCCAATACCACTTGGAGCATCTAGAAAATATACATTACCAGCGTAAGCAGCATTCACAATGTCAATGAGGAGTCGGTAAACTAGATTTTGTTCATTTCTTAATCTTGGTTAATTCTGATTTATCGTATGTTGAAGTTCAACTGGATCAAAATTTGTGTGTGTTCAGTATATTCACTGTTCACATTAACAGCAATCCCATCGGTTGCTTATGGAGATGGTAAACCATAATGAGGGAGAGTATTGCCGCCTATGGAAAGAAGAATGTCTTGTAACGCGAACAGAGCACGATTAGTAAAGTTTCGTAAATGAGCATTTATGTCTGCATCTGAGTTGGAGGTCTCTTACATAATCTTCCATCAAAAGATACTTAAACTTGTCCCATAATTCTGAGGGATTGGAAACATAGCAAGATACCAATGTAATGGCAAATAGTTCTCGCAATTGAGATGTGCTGCTGCTTATACTGGAATCTGTTAATGTTGATATACAACCTGTGACAATAAATTTCGGTGAATGAAGTCAGAATGGTCGATCCGGCAACACTGGCGACACGCAACGCTGCACCTGCGTAGCAGCAGATTTTGACCACCTGCTCCCAACGTTGTTCAGTTGAGCGTCGTGTGTGTGTCGTGCAAGACCTGTTTGACACAGTGCGTGTTTATTGCGTTGGTTCTGAACTGCGAACAGGAACATGAACGACCAAAAGATCAATGTACAGTTTTGTTTTAAGCTCAGCAAGACACCGAAAGAAACGCATGTGATGCTGGTACGTGTTTATGAAGATCAAGCACTGCCCTTGAAGTGTGTGTACGAGTGGTTCGCCCGTTTTTGAGGATGCCGGAAAAGTGTTTCTGACAACCCCCGTAGCGGAAAACCGGCGACCGCCGTCAGTGACGAAAACATTCAGAAGGTGAGGACATTAATCACGAACGATCGGTGATTAACTGTGCGCATGATGCGGATAAACAGCAGATTAACCGTGAATCCATGCGACAAATCGTTACCCAGAAGTTAGGGAAGAGGAAAACGTGTTCTCGTCTTGTGTCACATCACTTGACTTGACGATCAGAAGCAGGCACGTTTAGAGGCTTCCCAGGATTTTGTCGAAACGGCGAATGCGACACCAAATTTTTTGAACTGTATCGCCACTGAGGATGAAACCTAGTGTCTCAGGCACGACACTGAAACGAAACGGCGAACCATGGAATGGCGTTCCCCGGGATCCCCTCGTCGGAAAAAAGGTCAGAGCCGAAAAGTCACGCATCAAGAGGATGCTCATCACCTTTTTCGATAGTCAAGGAATTTCTACCTGAGGGAACGACGTTGAATGCTGCACGGTACATTGGAATTTTTACCTGTTTCATGAAACGCCCACGCAGGGTATAACCCCAGTATGCACAACAAGGCTCATGGTTTTTGTCCATGACAACACTCCCCCACACACAGCCAATATCGTCAAACAGTTCATGGCAAAAAAAGCGGGGGTGCAACTTGAACATCCCACATACTCGCCAGATCTCAGTCCTCCAGACTTCTTCCTATTCCCACGACTCAAACTCGCTTTGAAAGGAAAGAGATTTGACGATATTCCTGACATCCAACGAAACGTGACAAAGCTTTTGAACACCATCCCAAAGGAAGCCTTCTTGCAAAGTTTCCAGGACATGTATCGCCAATCTCAGCAGTGCATAGTTATGGAGGGGACTATTTCGTCGTGCATTGTTCATCTATGTTGATAGTACAGGACATTTCACCGAACTTTATTGTCACAGTTTGTAGAAGTTGATTGTCATAGAGAGCCTGAAATATTTGTCCCGAATGAGTAAATTTATACTACCAAAAGCCAGGCTGGTGCGGTGCGGGACTTGGGTAATTTACAAATATGATTATTGTGTTTTGTGTTGTTACATTTTATGTTCGTGTAGTGTGTTGTTTTATGTGAAAGGGATATAATATAGACATTTTTGTGTGTTGTATGTGTGTTTGGAATTATTGGGGTGCAACTTGAACATCCCACATACTCGCCAGATCTCAGTCCTCCAGACTTCTTCCTATTCCCACGACTCAAACTCGCTTTGAAAGGAAAGAGATTTGACGATATTCCTGACATCCAACGAAACGTGACAAAGCTTTTGAACACCATCCCAAAGGAAGCCTTCTTGCTACGGAATTCTACATTGTATACAAAATTGTAGGTTAGGTAGAGTACACGTTGTGAGCAAGACTGTATTAAATTCCATAGCTCTTAACGTTACCCTGGAAACGCGACGGAGAAATCACCAAACGGCTTTTCTCATATGAAGACAGCGTTAGGGAATTTTCATTGTAAAGGTAGACCTGCTTGCCTACCATCAGTCACAATCAGGTTGGGAATTGCATTATAATAGTAGACACTCACTCTCCAACTGCCTTTTTACATCATCAGAAAGACTGTCTTAGTGGTTTTCCCAACTGAAATGAACATAGGTCATTACAATGACGTCAGTAGGAATGGCGTGAGTAATAGCAATGATTTTTCACATGAAATACTCGATCAAATAAAAAACTACACATGTTCTCACTTTTAACGGACTATGCTGCCGATCTAACAGCCCAAAGTTCCAGAACTGGATTGACCAGACCGCAGACAGCCGTGGTCCGTGAACACCCTTAGTCATTTTTCGGAGGGGAGTTCAAATAGTGGAGAGTCCCAGCGCAAAAACTGTGCCCTATTACTAACCTGTTTCCTAGGAGTACCCGATGAGTCAGAAAAATCTTAATTCACTACACTGGCGGCGGAAAAATCTATCTGACTTGGAGGCAATTTTTCCTCCAAGCCAGAGGGAAAACCCCTATTCACTGCTAATTTTGAATAAAATGGATGTAGAATTTAATAAAAGTGAAGAGGAAGAAGCTCTTTTTAAGAAACGGCTCTTTTCAGGGTTGAATTGAGTTATTTAGTGAATTGTGGTGCTGTAATTTGGAATATGCCTAAATTGTAATTCTAGACCAGGTCATACTACTACTACTACTACTACTACTACTACTACTACTACTACTACTACTACTACTACTACTACTAAGTGACCCTCTGCCTTAAGAGTGCACACTGATCATTTAAAACAGCGCATTCGAATAGGGACGGAAAACTGGAATACTATGATGAACCAGTGAGTTACGTACCAAGAGTACGGTATCAGAAAATATATGAACCAAAGGAATGACATGCTAAAGAAGAAAGTTTTCTAACTCCCCAGCTATTACTCGCCAATATTCAGTCAGGCTGTTATACTCAGTACGCAGCAGTAATCCCATCTATCGGAGTTGAGCGGCAGCATAAGACACAAAGAATATCACCACAAACAATGGCCAATGTAATGTTATTTTTGATCAATGTTATGTGCCTTCAGTATTGTAGGTCTTCATATTTACTTTTATTCCGACTCTGAAATACCACTTTTATCATAGTCGGTACGGTGAAATTGATTAAAACATAAATGGTCGGAAATTGTAATCGCTATAAATTTGTTATGTAGTACGTTTCGATAGGACAAATAACATAGGTAGGCGCCTTCCACTAAACTACAATTTCATACAGGGCGAATAAAATTGCTTATAACTTAGACTGTAGTTTCTTACTCCCCGACTCTATATTCCGACTTTCATTAAATTCTGTTAACCCATTTTCCCGTGGTTCGGTGTTGATATGGACTTGGCGACAAAAATACAAATTCATGAATATCTGCGTTATCAAAGCCGGTACGGTAACAATGTATGACATAAATGATCGGAAATGTTATTCTATGCAACTTTAGTTATGTAGTATTTATCGCTGGACCACTAATAATATAAATATTTGAGAATTGTAATTTAGGCCTTCCCCTAAACTACCATTCCACTCGGCGTGAGTAAAACGACTTATAGCCTAGATTGTAGTGGCTCATCCCCCGACTTCACATACCGATTTTCATTAAATTCTCTTCAGGCGTTTTCTCGTGATGCGTGTACATACATATAGACAGATAGACAGACGGACAGAAATTACGGAAAAGTAAAAAGTGCATTTCCTTGTTACTATGGTCATAACCGATACAGAAATACCATTCTTTTCAAATTCTGAGCAATGTACAGACAAAACTCTTATTTTATATACCAGGTGGCTCAAGAACGCCGTACTTTCTACTTACAAATGTCCCGCATGCACAAATGATGAGTGGGATGTCTACCAACTGATTTTCACAGGCACACTCTTCCAGCGGGTAGGTTACGTCGGAATATGAAGAGATAAGAACCAGCCTCTCGCTCGCAGCATGTTACTCAGCGATACAGGTCTAATGCACCCCCTTGCAATAGTAAACATCGTTTTCCATCGCATATTTCTAGGCTGGTGTATGGTACAGCCACACTGTATTTCACCGAACAGTATTAGTTTTTGTTTCATACAAGCAACTCTATTATCGAGTGGAATGTCTACACGTGTATAAATTAATATTGAACACTTTAGGTCCATATTGAGGGATACCTACCTTCCTTACCTATCAGCAAAGTTCATGAGATCTGTCTCTTGGGTCGTATCGGGTTCTTCGTCACTTGCTGAGGTAAAGGTAGGGTTCAGTAATTCTAATCTATCTACTGGAATGAAAGGTCTATTTAAAACATTCCTATTTATTCAGGAAAATTCTGAAGCAAACTGATATGTCAACTGTGTCATAGAAGTCAATTGTATCCACTGGACACCACAACCATTTTTACATAAAGGTCAGAACACTGTTGTGAGACTTTAACGTAACTGCCTGATGGGCATTCTTACTAGAAACCATTGTCTCAATTATTCATCATTTAAGAAAGGAAAGTCTGGAAATCCTTAAATTCGGCTTCCATGTGAGACCACATGTACCATCATAGTGATTCGTTATGGTCCAGCCCTCGTAACACGAACTCTGGACTCTGGGTATAATTAAGGCCGTCCAATCGGTGTGTGCCACACAGTGGTTCTACGGCATGGACCCTTAATTGAATCGATGTGACCTGCGTCTATGTCATGGACCGACATCTAATCTTCTAAGTTACTTTAAAGTCATTGTGGATGATGACCGCAAAGAAATGATGCTACAATGGCATATGGCCCTAATCTAAGTCACTGAGGTTGATGACCCCCTGACCATCCAAGTTTCTAGGCTGAAGGCTAAACACAATTAAGTTACATCGGTTGATGACCAAAGTTTCCACTTTACTATCCCCAGCACATTCACTGCTCAATCAATCAAAGTTCAATAATTACAACAATAGCAATGCTCACAAACTTTGTGGCAGTAAAATCCATTTCCTTCGGATATGTCCCTTTAATCGTTATTTTATTTTTTAATATTCCCCAGAAAACAAACTAAAATTTCCAGAATGCATCTCCAAGTTATTCGCTTGATTAAAGTTATTTCAAAATGCGGTTTCACTGAATTTAATAATTAAATAAATTTAAATGATTTTAACGAAATGTTAAAGATCAGTAAATTTTATCTCCGTGGACTCTGGTTTCTTCACAAATTCCTACGCAGCTGTGATGTAAGTTCAATATTGCGATGTTTATCTGGCTGGAAAAGAATTGTTACATAATTCATGTCCAGTTATATATCTTGTCTCGTGATTTCACACTTTAAAATCTAATCTAGTCCTAACCGTTATTAACACTTGGATATCCTAATAATCTACGTACAAACCAAACAACTCGCCATATAATTACGATGTCATATCTCGTCATACCATTATGAATTTTGCACACCCCTCACAGACAAACCGATCATCACGACCATCGCTCTATATTTTGGACAACCCTGAATTTGGTTACTCCGTTCCTTATACTCAAAGTTCGTGATTTCAAATGTTCATTACGTCCCCAATGACAGTATTTCACAATACTCAGATCATTACCGGCTATGAATTTCAACTAAATCCAGCATTTTAACGTTTTCCCGGCCGAGAATACAGTACAATCTTAATTCCACGCCTGTCGCGTTATCACAGTTGAGGCCTCTCACCCCCAAGTCCGCTTGGCAGTTACATGAAACACCTGGGATGTTCCAGCTGACTGGCTTCTCAAAATCCTCTCTTTAAACTCTGCCGACACAATTAAACAAATACGATATTCTAACCCACAAAATGCACAGATTATGCTTCAAGATGCCCACACTAATTATACGCGTCGCCTATTAATACCGCTATGGATTTCTATGAATTTCTTTCCATTCTCAACATTATAAAATATTCCTCGGGCTATCATGTCCCGGCTTCAATGACAGGACTCTAACCTGATTCGCACATCTCATCTCAACTCATATAAAACATTCCTCGGGCTTCCATGTCCCGGCTTCAATGACAGGACTCTGACCTGATTCACAAATCTCATATCAACAAAACTAACCTCTGTTTCCCAGCTCCACAATTATCATCGACAAAGAACTGGAATAAAATCCTCACTAGAAATCCCGACGTCTAATATCGCACAATGCGTTAATCATGAATAACTTCGCATAAATGATATCGTATTTAATAACTTGATTTTTACGAGAAATGACTGAAACATTCTACTAGATCTTTTATTGTCAGTCAGACACAGTTTAAAATGGGCCTAGAAAAACGTTTCTCTCCGTGACCAAATTCATCACCCTAGGTTCTCACCCGACAGCGCGCTTCCACTCGATTGAAAATGAGTGACCATGGATTATTATTTTTAACGTCAAATTGCAGACAGGAAAAATTTACGTCGACTGAACATCTTAATTTGGCGTCACAAAATATAGGCAGTACACTTCACACGGATGACGATCTACATTGGACGTGAAATCACTTCGGAACCCTATTCAATAACTTTTTACAACATTATACGGCACTCGCAAGACTTCGAAAATTTATCCAAGTGGGAAATAAAACAAATGACTCTTTTAGTCGTACTCTCACATTTACAAAACTTAGTAGGGGTGACCACTGCGTCGTATATCCCCATTCAAATACACTTTTAGAGATCACGAGACAAGATATAATAGGTAGTAAGATGGAAAGTCACCTACCTCATGTAGTCATAGGGCTCACCTGCGACCCTGGCATTTTATTTAGCCATTTTTACATTCATGGCTTTACAAACCATTATGTTTCTTCAGGTTTCCTGGAATAAAGCATTAAAAAAAAAGAAAATACCCTTCACTTGTTTGCTGGGCGCACACGATGGGCTATAATTATTTCGGCACACGAATTACTTAATCACATTAGAATTTATTCAGTACTTTGACCGTCCTATCTGGTACAATTATTTCACTCAAGAAAACTATCTCCTCATGGAGACAAGACCTAGCCACACTGGCTGAAATCTGCAGTTGAACTCAGTCTACTTTCGTTGTTTGATTTCGCAGAGCAGCTCAATAATTTTTCGTCCGCTTTGTATCACAAATGCCGGAGAAGGAGACTTCGTCATGGCGTCCCTTCATATTTATAGCAGTTACCCCCTCTCTTCGGATCTCTCCTTTTGCCGCCAACAAAATTTCTATAAATTTTCTGACTTACCTAAACTGTAATTTCAAGAGTTTTGAAAGTGACTACATGCTTGCTACATTTCTGGCGGTAGTGTTCATGGACATTTAAAATTTTTACGGGTTCGATTTGCGAGATGATTGACCTCCTTTGATAGGCACTATATTTTTTTGACTTGGCTTGGGTCGCCATGTACACGCGCTTTGAAATAGTTCACAAAAATGACTTGAGATTCTTCCGCCGTTGACACGTGTGGCTGACGTCACGTACCCCAGAGCGTGGGACCGAAGGTAATCACCCCCTCGTCACGTGTCAAATCCATGCTATCAGGAATCCAACTTTTAAATGATTGTCGATTTATGCATAATGTTCTTAGGGCACAAAGGTCATGGGTTCAATATGTTATTAAATTTCCTTTTCTGCATCTTTGGCGTGTTTACAAACAGTAGCGGTGATTAGGGGGTGGGGCGAGGAGGGACAGTGGCACCCTCCCCCAACTTTTTGGAGTAAATATTACATTTTTTTCCACTTTAGCCAGCTGGAACTAGGAATTATTTTTAAAAAAGCTATTTGCACAAGCCTTGTTGTCTTATCTGCTAATTATTTCCTTTATTTTTTAATTATTAACGTAAATATTGTCGGAAATACGCACAAAATGCCGTTCGTCGCGGTTAACCGATTTGTATAGCGCTGCGGCAAGTAGTGGACTTTGCATGTCCTGTGAGGAAGGGTAGTAGGGGTACATATTTTTTGACAAGGTCGTGGACACTGACTTATAATTCACCCGCCTGCCGCGCGCATCCGTCAGTCTGGCAGTCTCGTTTAGTGTCTGTTAGGCTGATGACACACGGAGCGGTTTTCGCCGAGTCGGCGCATGTTTCTATTGTATCATATGGGATGAAACAGACCCAGCGGTGCTCGCCGACAGGCGGCAGATTTTTGCCGACTCGACCTGTCGTGTAGCTGGCGGTGCAGCGAGCGTTTTGAAGACTTTGTGCGCGCTCTAGCGCCATAGATTTATTACATTCAGCTGAATCACGGCTGACTTGATGCTTCGCTCTAGTCGGGCGTGGCTGAATTTACGCGGCGATTGCATCATTGGTAGGTATTCTTGTATTAGATATCATGAAGTATCTTTGAAATTCAATAATATACACGTAAAAGGACATATACAGTAAGTAGTCTTTTGGAATAAGAATAAGAACAATCCTTTATTTTTCGGTAATTTTAGCTAGCTTCCTCACCTAACGTCACTCTCACTAACGTGTTTTGTCCACTGCCTGCTCGAACTGCATCTAAAATGACTGCTTATAAGCAGTCTTCGGGTGCGTATCGAGCAGGCAGTGGTTTCGTCACAGTCGGCAAAAACTGCTCTGTGTATCAATCACAGGAGGCGGCCGACGCGGCTGCCGACACGGCAAAAACCGCTCCGTGTGTCATCAGCCTTAGTTTCTTACTGTGTATTCAAATACTAAATGATTTTAATTGCATAATCATGCCGTACTTCTATTCAATTGCACCGGGCGAGCAGGCCGTGGGGTTAGGGGCGCGCAAATGTGAGCTTGCACGCGGGAGATAATGATTTCGAATCCTACTGTCGGCAGGCCTGAAGATGGTTTTCCGTGGTTTACCATTTTCACACCAGGCAAGTGCTAGGGCTGTACCTTAATTAAGGCCACGGCCTCTTACTTTCCACGCGTAGCCCTTTCCTGTCTCATTGTCGCAATAAGTCGTGTCCTGTGTCGGTGCGACGTAAAGCTAATTCTTCTTCTTCTTCTTCTTAATCTGCTTACCCTCTAGGGTTGATTTTTCCTCGGACTCAGTGAGGGATCCCACCTCTACTGCCTCAAGGTCAGTGTCCTGGAGGGTGAGACATTGGGTCGGTATACAACTGGGGAGGATGACCAGTACCTCGCCCAGGCGGCCTCACCTGCTATGCTGAACAGTGGCCTTGGAGGGGGGATGGTAGGTTTGGAAAGGTTAGACAACTAAGAGGGAAGGAAGCGGCCGTGGCCTTAAGTTAGGGGCCATCCCGGCGTTTATATGGAGGAGAAGTGGGAAACCACGGAAAACCACTTCGAGGAGGGCTGAGGTGGCAATCGAACCCACCTCTACCCAGTCGACCTCCCGAGGCTGAGTAGACCCCGTTCCAGCCCTCGTACCACTTTTCGAAACATCGTGGCACACCCGGGAATCGAACCCGGGCCTCCGGGGGTGGCAGCTAATCACACTAACCACTACAGCACAGAGGCGGACGTAAAGCCAATTGTAAAATAAATTCAATTGTAATTGTAATTTCAACGGGAGATTATACCAACGTTCCTTTCACTGGGCTAAATTATTTGTTTTGTGTTATGTTATTTATTAAGTAAATCTATTTAACCTGCCGCATGGTTTGTTTGTGAAACCTGGTGATAATTTTAGTATAAAGCATTTAATCACAATCTCAAGAAAGTATTACAAATAAACTACGGTGCAGGTTCATTACATTTACATAATAAATAACATAACACAAACGAAATAATTTAGTCCGGTGAAAGTAAAGTTGCTATTATCTCCCGTTGAAATTACAATTAAATATTTTTTTTTTACAATTGACTTTACGTCGCAGCGACACAGATAGGACTTATGGCAACGATGAAACTGGAATGGGCTACGCGTGGAAAGGAAGAGGCCGTGGCCTTAATTAAGGTACAGCCCCAGCACTTGCCTGGTGTGAAAATGGGAGACCACTTAAATCCATCTTCAGGGCTGCCGACAGTGGGATTCGAAACCACTATCTCCCGGTTGCAAGCTCGCATTTGCGCGCCCCTAACTGCACGGCCAGCTTGCCCGGTACAATGAAATAGAAGTACGGCATGATTATGCAATTAAAAGTCATTTAGTATTTGAATACACATTAAGAAACTAATTGACACTAAAAGAGAGTGCCAGACTGATGGATGCGCGCGGCAAGAGGGTGAATCATAACTCAGTGTCCACGACCTTGTCAAAAAGTATGTACCCCTACTACCCTCCCTCACAGCACATGCAAAGTCTCTACTACCTGCCGTAGCGCTATGCAAATCGTTTAGCCGCGACGAACGGCATTTTATGCGTATTTCCGCCAATAATTATGTTAATAATTAAAAAATAAAGGAAAGAATTAGCAGATAAGACAACAAGGCTGGTACAAATATGTTTTTTAATAATTCGTAGTTCCAGCTAACTAAAGTGGAAAAAATATAATGCTTACTCCAAAAAGTGGGCGGGGGGTGCCACTGTCCCTCCTCGCCCCACCTCCTAATCACCGCTACTGTTTGTAAACACGCCAAAGATGCAAAAAAGGAAATTTAATTATTAATTTATAAACGTGTAGACATTCCACTCGATAATGGAGTTGCTTGTATGAAACAAAAACTAACACTATTCGGTGAAATACGTGTGTAGGGGGCATTGGCCTACGTCTGTTTTGAGCTTCGGCTGCATTCCGACCAGGTTGTCCAGATTAAAATAATGTCGGCATATTTGTCGCTGCTGAACACACTATCCATTGCCGATATGCTGACAGCAAATACAGTGCGGCTGTACCATACACCAGCCTAGAAGTATGCGGTGGAAAACGATGTTTACTATTGCAAGGGGTGCATTAGACCTGTATCGCTGAGTAACATGCTGCGAGCGAGAGGCTGGTTCTTATCTCTTCATATTCTGACGTAACCTACCCACTGGCAGTAGTGCGCCTGTGAAAATCGGTTGGTAGATATCCCATTCATCATTTGTGCATGCGGAACATTTGTAAGTAGAAAGTACGGCGTTCTTGAGCCACCTGGTATATATACTGTAGATTTGTATTTTAATTGGTGGCGGTGTTATCGCCTTAAAGTCAGTATTGTGTGTTGCCAATGGTAAAGTTATTTATGGGGCCTTTGCCCTACTTTTGCGCCATCTGCAGTGGTTTAATGTAATTTTCTGATCGTTGTTATTTTCGGGCAGTGGCTGGGGTTGGGAATAGGTGGGTGGTAGCGGGTGTCTTCTGTTAGTTTAGGATAGATTGAGCTAGCGGGGAGAGGTTGAAGGCTTCGCTAGGTTGTGGGAAAGTTGTGGGAATTAGCATTTTTAAGGTACTGCAATCTAATCGAGTGAAGATAGGAACGGACTGTAGGGAATGTGTATAAGTCATTAATTGTCTCTATTCTAGTTTTAGGTCCGAGTCTGTAGGCAAGTCGAATGGCGTGTCGGTCTAATTTTAAGATGTCTAAATAGTGGATTGGATGGGCTGAAGTACAGGTTAATGAGGTGTAGGTAATGATAGGTCGAACAAAGACTTCATATGTATTAATTGTTTGAGAGGCTTTTAGTCCCCAAGTTTGACCTTTTAACCAGTGTAGGAGGTTAAACCTGTTGTATGCCTTTTTATAAATGTTATTCAAATATACATTCCATTTTAAATTGTTTTCATAACTTCGAGGATGTACATAATTTCTTCAAGAAAAGTTACTTATATGACACAAAATGAGGAACTAACGTGCAGCTCACAATCCTGTCACAGTCTTACGAACGCTGCATCTTAAACACAGAACATCTCTCAACCACGGTACAACTCCAGGATCCCTAGAATATTGTTGTTTCCTGGAACCGATCTGCAAAAGCTGACACGATGTTGTAAGCTTGCAACTGTTTCTGGCCGTGGACGCCGTTATCTCGGTGGTTACGTTCCGGCCCCCTACTGAGTAATCCCTGGCTAATTGCCCTTTTCCTCATCTTTTTTGACACCGAGCTCGATAGCTGCAGTCGCTTAAGTGCGACCAGTATCCAGTATTCGGAAGATAGTGGGTTCGACCCCCACTGTGTAGGTGTATGGGTATAGATACTTTGTTAGTTGGTAAAGAAAAATATACGTCACAACATATGCTAGGGAGGGTTTGCCTTTTTCTATTAGTTTCCCTAGCGGTTAGGGCGGCGTAGCTGTGAGCTTGCATCCGGGAGACAGTGGATTCGAGCCCTTCTGTCGGCAGCCCTGAAGATGGTTTTCCGTGGCTTCCCATTTTCACACCAGGCAAATGCTGGGGCTGTACCTTAGGGCCGCTTCACACTAGGCGACTGGAATCGGCGACCAGCCGTCCGTGCTTGTGAAACATTGTTTTAAATGGAGGTCTTCACACTGGGCGACGCAGTAGCCGCGCTACAGAAAGAAGCCCGGCGACTGACCTTGCAGTAGCTCAGTCCCGCTACCGGTCGCCGAGGCAGATTGCACAACCCCGACTGGCGACAGCTGGTGAACCATTGTTTTGTATTGGAGTCTTCACACTAGGCGACTGTGTAGCCCAGCTACTCGTCCTCTTTGCGTTCCATTCAAAACACCCTTCAGTGTCATTGTGCATTTCAAGTTCCTTCCCGTTGCGTATTCCGTTTCAGAATATTACAAACTGCACTAAATAAATATATTACATTCAGTGTGAATGATTTATATTATATAAACTGAGCAGCGTCCATCTGGAACTTAAACTGTGACGAATAGGCTATAGTAATGAAGTTGAGAAGAGAAATACATGGTATGAAGTAATGCCACAGTTTTTCAGCGACTTTAAAGAAAGAACATCGCAGGAAAGGAACGAGCTTTGTAATTAAAATATTACAAATATAAGCGACAACACTTTTATAAAATGTTCAATATAATTGAGATTTTGCTGTCCGACTTGTTTGGCTGTATGCTCAGCACAGCGTCCTTCGGTCCAGAGGGTCCTGGGTTCGATTCGAAAATGAGTCGGGGATTTTTTACAATTTGCTTTAGGTAGCACCGACACATACGTCTAATGGCGACGAGGGTACAGGAAAGGGATACGAGTGGGAAGGAAGCGTCCGTGGCCTTAATTAAGGTACAGCCCCAGCATTTGCCTGGTGTGAAAATGTGAAACCACGGATAATCTTCTTCAGGACTGCCTATAGTGGAGTTCGAACTCACTATCTCCCGAACATAATATGATAGCTCCGTGGATCAAACCGCGCGGCCGTATGGTTAATGCCACTGCCTCGGGGACTGGGTACTTTTGTTCGTCTATACACACCACACGCAATAGTAAATACATCGCTCCGTAAAATGGGGTCAGATGCCGACGTCAACTGATTGGGAAAAAGTCAGGCAGAATTCAAAGATAATGGAGAATATTTTGCCAATACAAGGGCAGGCAGGAAATTTTTTATTATTAAGTAAGTTGTGGAGAGAACAATATTTAAGGCACCTTGTTACGAGCGTTCTTGATTTTACTTTTAAAATGAAGGGAATCAGTCAACAATTTTCAAAATGAGGCTGTACGAACAATTATAGTACCTTCTTCTCAGAAGTCTACAGAGAAAAGTGAAGTACCGGTAACTATTAAAAAAAACTTGGTACCATTATCACATAAATTATGGGATAGTTTATAGAAAAGTCCTTTTTCCAAACGATCTTTCATTATAGATTGTGAATGAAACCTACGAAGCTTTCATTCTTTCTTTTCGACAATAACAAGAGCAGCAAGAGACACTCCTCTGCCTGAGAACTCGTTATAAAAACTGTCACTAGGCCGGGGAAGGCGGCTAAGTAGCGTGGCCGGCTACCGCACGGCGACACGGAATTCACCTGAGCTACTCTGTAGCCGATTCTGGTCGCCGATTCCTGTCGCCTAGTGTGAAGCGGCCCTTAATCAAGGCCACGGCCGCTTCCTTCCCACTTCTAGGCCCTTCCTGTCCCATCGTCGCCATAAGACTTATCTGTGTCGGTGCAACGTAAAGCAAAAAAAAAAAAGAAGCATCTTTTGAGATTTGTCAACACACAGTTACATTCCCAATACTGAGGCCTCTACAGGGAAATATCCCCGCGTATCACAATTCTAAGTGTTCTCCTTTCATTGAAGCAGTACAAATATGGAGAATTATGTATGATCGTATTGAGCCCTGCTAGTAGATTCTTTGTCGCTACGTTAATCATTTCGGCGTGTTTTTAAGTTGTTCGTACCGTACGTAACACAACGACTGAGCCTCGCTCCAGTTTCAGCAATCTGCAAGCCGATACGCTACATACCAGACAAGAAAAGGGATCACACATTTTTATACTGCTATGCAGTGAAAAATACCCAAAGTTAATGCAATTTGGACTAAAAATGACCTCATTGTTTGGGAGCATGTACATATGTGAAAGTGTTTTCTCTTCTATGAAATTCATTAAAAATCAATACAGAAATCGACTTTCAGATTCTCCCTTGCTGCATCTTTTGAGATTAGCAACAACAGAGCTGGAGGTATACATTCGTTCACATTACTCCCACTAAATTGTCCTTTTTAAAGTTTTGTTTCGACTACATTATTAGTTTGAGTTTTTCTTTAGGTACCGATACTATTTTCCTTATTGTCATTCGTCAAATATTAATTCAAATGAACTGACATTGTTCGGTGTTCTTCTTCAAAATGTAATTGTCCTGGGTATAATAGTTTATTTTTCATTTCACTCTTTCATGCTGTTCTAAAATAGTGTTTTAAGCAATTCAAATTTCTAAACCTTAATTTCAACTCAACTGTGCATACTATTTGCAGAATTTTACGAAAATTGGCCCATAAAGTGCCGCCCGCGAACATGTGGTCCTAGAGCCCTTACAAATTGGAAACCCTTGCTATACAATAAAGCTTTCACCATAGGAACAGTATTACACATTTACTACAATTAAATAAAAGTATGGCGTGATTATACAATAAAATTAACTTAATATTTGACTACACACTAAGAAACTAACAGACACTGAAGAGACTTGCAGACTGACGAATGCGCGTGGCAAGCAGGTGAATCATCATGGCCTTGGCTAATATATATACCCTGCTACCCTTACTCACAGCACATGCAAAGTGTCCAATACTTGCTGTGGCACTATACAAATCGGTTATCTGGAATGAACGACATGTTGTGCGTATTCCTGCTAATAATTTTGTTAATAATTAAAGAAAATAAATGAAATATTCAGCTGATTAGACAACAGGGTTTGTACAAATTGCTTTTTTAAAATAATTCCTAGTTTCAGCTGGCTAAAATGGAATAAAAATGTAATATTTTCTCCACAAAGTAGGGGGGAAACTGCCCCTTCGGCCCCCCTAATCGCCACTACTGTGTACCGAAGTACTCCCCAAGATTTTTTTTTTTTTTTTTTGCTATTTGCTTTACGTCACACCAATACAGATAGGTCTTATGACAACGATGGGACAAGAAAGGCCTAGGAGTGGGAAGGAAGCGGCCGTGGCCTTAATTAAGGTGCAGCCCCAGCATTTGCCTGGTATGAAAATGGAAAACCACGGAAAACCATCTTCAGGACTGTCGACAGCGGGGTTCGAACCCACTATCTCCCGGATGCAAGCTCACAGCTGGGCGACCCTAACCGCATGGCCAACCCGCCCGGTACTTCCCAAGCTTGAGAATATCAACCAATCTAGAGTGGGTGTATGGTAATGTATCATTGAATTGGGCTCTTCCTATCCATAGTGATGTACCATAGCTGTAGAACTGCAGCAACTGAAATCTCTCCAAACAGCACAAGAATTGATACCCAGAGACTACAATGTGGCAACTGAGTGATGTTTGGCTTATCACTGTAAGTGTTTATTAACTTAATCATTGTGGTTTGATTTAGTGTCGGTCCATATTGACTGCAATCTCTACTCCAATAAAATCACAGTTATATTTGAAATCAGCCTTGTCAATACTTAAAGGCACTTACGGTAATTAATTATTTTTTTATCACAGAATACACCGTACATGTTTTAAGGAACTTAGTGTCCTCTTCCTCAATGGTTTACTCAAACTACCAAATATCTCTTGGTCCTATTTACTGTATATTTAATTGTTGTTATTATTATTATTATTATTATTATTATTATTATTATTATTATTATTATTATTATTATTATTATTATTATTAACTTTATGGGCCACATTGGACCACTTGAGTCTTTCATATACATATTTCTTTGAAGGTTGTACTGTTTGATTCTTCTTATCTGTCTAGTACTTCTTCATTCATTCTGATCGCAGTATTCTTAATTCGTCTGAAATCTCTACAGGCCTTCTGTGCATCATTTGAATTGAAAATTTGTGATTCCTAAGAAGGGTGGTAATTTTATTTTTGTTCTCTGCATCTGTAATTTCGAGTCCAACTGTTCTGAGATCCTCTTGAATTTCTTTCATCCAGTGTCCTCCTGTCTTCTTTCTCAGATTTCTCATCACTAGTTGTCATAAAATCCTGTTTTCTGGTAATCGTAAGATGTGAAAGAAAAAAGAGATTCTTTTCTTCTTCATCATGCTGGTAACTGGGTCAATCTCTTGATAGAGAGTTTCATTGGGCAGAATTCTCCAGACTCCTTCAACCTGGTACTTTTTATTTATGCAAGTTCTGATAATTCTTCTTTCAGTTTTGAGGAGCTGATCAGTTCTTCTTTCATTTTTAATTTGGTATAAGGTTTTGCAAGTGTAAGTGGCTTCGGGCAAAGTTACAGTTATGGATCTTAGTGCCTGTTGATAAGCATTTTTTGTTATAAGTTGACCAGGTTAGAAAATGTTCTTTCTTTTAATTTTGTTGGTTCTATTTATCCATATTGCTTTCTCACTTAAGGTGTGCATAATTATTTCTCCAAGGTATTTAAGTTGTTGGACTATGTTCATTTTTTGATCATTTATGATGACTTTGTTTATGTCAAGGGGTTTCATTGGCATGATCTCAGTTTTCTCAAAGGATATTTGTAATCATATTTTTAATGCAATTTTCTGGAGACTGGTAATCTGAGCATAGACTTCTTCCATGTCAAGGGCTAAGAGAGTAAAATCATCTTCAAACCCTATGCAGTTTGTCCTTATTGAGGATTTTGCTCCAGTTTTGATTTTAGGTAGGTTTTCTTTTTTGCCAAAGTTTCATGATGTCTAATCTAGAGCCACAATGAAAAGCAATGGGAATAACCCGTCACCTTGTCTGAGGCCTGTTTTTATTGTAAAAGCATTTGACATTTCTAACTTTACCTTTGAAATTGTGTTGATTAAAGTTAGTTCAATAATTTTTGTTAATTTACAGTAGGATGGAGGCGATATGATCTGAGGATTTTTAAAAGAGTGGGCCTGTGTATACTACCATAAGCCTTTTTGAAATCTATGAATGAAATAAACAGCTGTCTATTTCTGTATTTGTAATATTCCATTATTAGTTTCAGGCTGAGAATTTAGTCTGGGCAGCTTCTATATGGGTGAAATTCTCCTTGGTATTTTCCAAGTTGTGGTTCCAGAATGTTTTTTATCCTGTTGTAAATTATGCAGGAGAAAATTTTATAAGTGCAGTCCAAAAGGGTTATTCCTCTGTGAATGTCTGGATTAATTTTATCTCCTTTTTTGAATAATAGGTGGATTACATCTGAGGTTCAATGTTCTGAGATTTTCTCTGTGATCCACATTTTGACCAGATGCTGATGTAGATTTATGATTGCTGGTTTCCCTGCATTTTTCCGGATTTCTGCAAAGACTAGGTCTTCACCACATGTGTATAATTTTTTAGTTCCTTAATTATGAATTCTACCTCATTGATAGCTGGAGGAGCTTTAGATATGGGGTGGTTAAAATGGTTGTGTCATTATTTACTTCCAATGTTTCCAGTGGGTCATCACAATTTAAAAGTTTGTTGAATGTCTCTGCAAGGATCTCTGCATTTTCTTCATTACTATGGGCCTACCTTCCTGATTTATCTCTCAGCATTAATATTGGGAGCTCATACTTTTTAAGGTATTTACCAAAGGTTTTATAATAATCTCGTGATTGTTTTTTGTTAAAACTCTCTTCTATATTTTGTAAGCTATTTTTAAGATGTTTGCATTTGGTTTGTCTGATGATATTATGAGTTGACTTCCTTTATTTTATTAGTTATAAATTTGATTTATCTGACTTTTGGGCTCATTAATTTTTCCAAGCTTGGTGTCTTCTCTCAATTGCTTGCTTACATTCTTCATTCCACCATTCATGTTTTTTCCTAGGATTTGTTAGAGCTAACTCTTCTGCTATCGATTTTAGTTTGGTGGTCAGTTCTTCTAATGTATTAGTGTTGATAGATCCTTCTCCTGATTTCCTATAGTACTCCCTATTATTTATTAAGGTGGCAGGGTCGAATTTTTTTATATTTTTATTTGGAGGTCTTTTCTTAACCCTTGGAGTTAATTTTATTTTGATCTTAACATCGTGGTCCGACCCTGAGTCTTCCCCACTTAGGACTTTGACATTGTAGGTTTCACGATGGTGAAATTTATCCATGCAAACATGGTCCAGTTGCCATTCACCTTTTTGGAAATCAGGATGTTTCCAAGTTTTTAATTTGTGAGGTTTCCTTTTAAAGTATGTTGATTTTGAGATAAGATTGTGGTTTCTGTTTAATTCAACCCATCTTTGACTGTTTTTATTCATCCTCTTATGTGCTGGCCATTTTCCATTGATATCTTGATACCTTCTTTCTTGTCCCAGTTGTGCGTTGAAATCGCCAAGGAGAATTTTAACGTGTGATTGAGGTTTTGATTAAAGTTTGATCCAGGAGGTCCCAGAATTTTTGTGCTTCTTCTTTATCCTTTATATGTGTTATTTTTCTGATTAGTGGGAGCATGTACATTGATAATTATGTAGATTATATTTGCAGATTTCAGAGTTAGTGTTGCAATTCTAGGAGATTGAGATTTAAATTCCATGACACCGGGCGAGTTGGCCGTGCGCGTAGAGGCGCGCGGCTGTGAGCTTGCATCCGGGAGATAGTAGGTTCGAATCCCACTATCGGCAGCCCTGAAGATGGTTTTCCGTGGTTTCCCATTTTCACACCAGGCAAATGCTGGGGCTGTACCTTAATTAAGGCCACGGACGCTTCCTTCCAACTCCTAGGCCTTTCCCATCCCATCGTCGCCATAAGACCTATCTGTGTCGGTGCGACGTAAAGCCCCTAGCAAAAAAAAAAAAAAAAAAATTCCATGACTGAATCTATGATTTTGAAATTTATTAGAAATCCGTTACCAAACTGTGGACAGTTTCTCATCACTCGTTTTCCAGGGATTCCTTGTGATTCTATTAGGTCTTGATCACTATTCCTTATTTCTTGAAGGGCCATGATTAGAATTTTATGTTTGTCCGTGATGTCAGTGACAATCTTTAATTTTCCTATTTGGCACAAAGAGTTAACATTGTGTGTCAAGAAGAAAGAGATTTGTTTAGGTTTAGTTCTTTGAAGTTTTTGTGCAGATGCTGGTTGTTTGAGTTTTCAGATCCATCATAATCTCGTATTGCAAGCCGTCCATCATAATCTTCCAAATGACAGCCCACTGCATCTGAATGCTGTCTTTTCTGCAATATATGATTGCAGTCAGTGAAATTTTTCTTCAAAGGACTTTTCATGGTCGACTGTCTAAGGTGTCACCTTGAAATAAGGATAAATCCTCAAGTTACAATTCTAAATGTTAGTTAGAAAGGTGAAGATGAGAGATGAAGGATGATTTTATGAAATTGTGAGGAAGACTTTCTGTCTTATTTCATCCTAGTTGTTCAGGACTGGGAGTAGGCATTTCCTCCATACCTGCCAAAACTCAGATAGCTGATTGCAGTGGTTTCCTACTGGGTGATGGGGTTGCCACATCCCTACGCCTGTATATAAAATTATTATTAAACACTAATCACATTCTTAACAAGTCCTTTTATAACCTGTTGCAACATAACATAAGGGATGTTTAGAATTAAATATGTTGTAACATATTATAAGAGGAATTGTTAAGAATGTGATTGGTGTTTAATAATAATTCAAAGTAAATAGGTCCAAGAGATATTTGGTAGTTACAGTAGAGTAAACCGCTGAGGAAGAGGACACCAAGGTCCTCAAAACATGTATGGTGTGTCATGCGATAATAAATCATTAATGAAGTGTCTTTAAGTATTGACAAGGCTGATTTCAAATACAACAGTGATTTTATTGGAGCGGAGACTGTAACAGTTCACAAGAATGTCAATTTCTGTTTAATACTTGACACTCTCAAAAGGGGTTTGATCTGCTATGGAGAACCTGGGTTGCCCTCAACAGAACCCATATCAATCATGGCTCTTGAGTTTGTAAATGTGGCATGCTATCTTCCGTTATGTGTGATTGTGGTGGCGCAAATCAGACAGATCAACATATTGTTCAGGATTGTCCGAAGAAGGCATGTTCTGGATCTACTGAGGACATTTTGACAGGAACAGAACATACCAGTCCAGTAGCGGCGACTGGGAATTAAAAGTGGGGGAG
Organism: Anabrus simplex; assembly: GCF_040414725.1. Lineage (NCBI taxonomy): Eukaryota > Metazoa > Arthropoda > Insecta > Orthoptera > Tettigoniidae > Anabrus > Anabrus simplex. The sequence goes on along the minus strand of NC_090265.1, from coordinate 610,876,757 downwards.
CGAAAAAAAATTACGGACAACAAAAAGTACCTGGGTTAGTGGGAATTAGTGGGCGGGAAGAAAAGCTACAAAGTGGTACATTTTTTATGCTCTCTGAGCGAATTTCCACATAGAGGTAAAGGTTTTACCAATTTAAGTGTGGTAATAACAGTTTTTGAGATGTTGATTCAATACTAGACTACAGAATAAAACTTTACCAAAGGAACAATATACACACGTATTACAATTAAATAGAAGTACGGCGTGATTATAGAATTAAAAATCATTTAGTTGTTGAATACACACAAAGAAACTAACAATAAAGAGGCTGTCAGGCGGATGAATGCGCACGGCAATCAGTGAATGATACCTCAGTGTCCTTGATCTCGGCAAAAAGACATACCCCTGCTATCCTTTTTCATAGCACATGCAATGTCCCCACTACTTAATGAGGAGCTATGCAAATTGGTTAGCCGCGACGAACGATATTTTGTATGTATTTCCGTTAATAATGAATGAAAATAAACTAAAGAGCTAGCTGATAAGATAATGGGGCTCATATAATTTTTAAAAAATAATTCCAATAATTCCTAGTTTCAGCCGGCTAAAATGGAATAAAAATGTAATATTTTCTCCACAAAGTTGGGGGGCGACTGCCCCTCTCGCTCCTCTTAGTCGCCACTACTGTGTACCACCATATAACATTAAACTCTTTCTTACACTAAATGTTCATAATGCCATCCATTAGCATTGATACATATTCTGGTGTGTTTTTTTTATTAATGCACTACGTAGAATTATAGGAAAAAAGTTCTAACATGGAAATAAAACATTTCTGGACTCTTATCCATATAAGATTCTTTCTTCTTCTATGTGTTGAGGAATGTATCCTGTAAGTTTAGCCATACCTTATTGTTAAACCCTGTATTTACCATCATTTATTTATTTATTTATTTATTTATTTATTTATTTATTTATTTATTTATTTATTTATTTATTTATTTATTTAGCTTGTGGCAACATATATGTACAGATGTACATATACAGATTTGACATAAATTGACAGTCAGCAAAGCCCTTGGGAGTTATTGTTATTGTTACAATCTGTATATTAAGTCAGTAACTAAGGACAGCCTTTCACACACCGTTGAAAGCCTACCAGAGAGGGAATTTATCTACTGTTGAAATTAAGTATTGAAATTGGTATAATTCAGTGTAATGTGTGTAAACTGTTCATGCTCAAGTGAATATTGTACCGTGAATTACTTATACTGGCATAGAATTTTTTAGTATGCATATTTTTGTTTGTTTTAGACTTACTCCAAGTGCACTAATAAGTGAAAAGGTGGAATATTTCATTGGAAATTTAAATTTTACAATGATCATTAAGGATTGAAGAGAAAAATGGGATAAGGATAGGTTTAATACAGATCTCTGTAATTATTAGGTAAGCAATTTTAATAAACAATGATTTAAGAAATTTTACTATGGAAAGAAGAAATTAAAAGAATAAAATTAATATTTTTATTACCTAAATACACCAAACACCAATAGAACAGATATCTGCTTTTTCCATCTTGACAATATACAAGAATATGCTAAACTTGATGTTACACTTAATTGTATTCCCCTACCCCCCTCACATACCAATCACAGATGAATAAATAACTGTAAATATGTCAACAATCAAGGGCATCCATTGCCACACTGCTGAAAGCCCTCCAGAGAGGTGGTTGTGGTGATGCAAATCAGACAATTCAACATATTGTTCAGGATTGTCCAAAGATGGCATTCATTTTCTGGACTGACAGATCGGCACATTTTGTCCATACTCGTTCTTCACCATTGCTTCATCGGACGGCCTAAAGACTTGCTTCCCTTTGGGTGGTAGTGTGGGATCTGCTTTAGTAGTCTTCCAGATTCCATCCTTTGAACATGACGTTTTTAGTTTTCTTGGTAATCACAGATGTATTGATTATTGGTTTCACATTCAATTCCTTAAGCACATCTTCATTTCTTTTATGATCCAAATTTTTATAGCCCGCTGCTTGATACCTAAATGTAATTTCACTTGCTGTAATTTTGGAGAAGTTCTAAGTTCTTAAAGTCCATGCTTCGCTGCCGTAGGAAAGTGTTGATCTGGCTAAAATGATATAAAGACGTAAGCCAGTGTGGTTTTGAACTAGAGCTCCATGATGTGAATTATACTTTCTGTTGTTCTGGTATATTTGGTTGCATTTTGCAGATGTAAGATAACATGTATTCTGGATAATTGAATTCATTGACTCTTTCTAAAGTTGTATTATGTAAATAAGATTTTATTGGAGATAGGGTCTTTTCCCTTAAAGGCCATTATTTTGGCCTTTTCAGAGGAATGATCATGTTGAATTTTGAAGAGATTTTCTCGATATTAAAAGTTGACCACTGAAGATCATCTTCTCATGATGTTATTAGTGCAACATCATTATCAAATAGTACGGCATCTAGATGTGTGAGATATCTGCTGATTGATGTTAATCCATGTGTTTTTCATGCCTCTATTCCTGTATTATGTTGTTCATATAGATCAGCACATGGTGACCATATCATCCTTCAACTCTGTCCATCATTTAGGCCACAATGTTTCAAAATTGTTCCTGTAACATCATAGAAATCTTGAATCACAGCTATGAACTGTCTAAAGCAGGCGTAGAATAAAGGAACAGGATTGACTTCAGAATTTCCTGTGTTGCTGCAACTATTCAGGTGGATTACTCGATGATGAGTTAGTCACTGAAATAGCCATATCATCACAGGAGAATATGTATGCCACCTAGAGACAAACTAATTCCTTACAGAAACTCCAGTATTATTGCTTAGATGAATAAAAAAAGACTGTGCAGATGGCTACCAACCCCAGTTTAGCTGTGCATATCTGGTAATGAAGGAGGGCAAGGTTTGCTGTTAAGCAACTTGATGCATTTCAGTTCTTTCTCATGTGTGTGACAATCAGTTTCAAGCTGTTTTTATTTTTAAAATTTTTTCTGTCAGACTACTGAAAATGTGTTTTATTTTAGTTTGGGGTAGGCAGAGATTTTCAGTCTAATTTTTAATTACTTGCATATTTTTCTTGATTAACAAATGATTGAATTTGTTCTTTGTAAGGTACAATTTTAATGCAAAAATGACTATAATTTAAGCTGGCCTTGCCATTGGCTTTTTATCATATCAGCTGCCTTTTCAGCAATCATTATCACTGGTGCATTTGTATTACCAGATACATTTGCAGGAATGACTGAGGCATCTACTACTCTAAGATATTGTATTCCTTGCACACGAAGTTGAGGATCAACAACAGCTTCAGGATCACCTATAGGCCCCATACGACAGGTACCAGCCTGGTGATGTACTTCAAATCCAGTTAGGTGTGATACAGCACATCTCCAATATTCATCAGAATTAAAAGGGAGGTTTTCACACCCTGAGAGTGGTGTTTTGTCCAGTTCAAGCCCATACTTGTTCTTTAACACATTTGTTTCACCCAGTTTTACTGCCATTTTGAAACCTTCAAGCATTATGTCCATGTCCATTGGGTCAGAAAAATAGTTGGCATAGATAAGTGGAGGGTCCAAGGGATCTGAAGAATTAAGAGTTATATATCCACGGCTCCTGGGGTGCAGAACTACCGGAGATATTTTTATATGATGTTTTTGATCGCCAGCATTTGGATTTCGCAACTCTCCTGTGAAACCTGACTTTGCACAGTCAGCTAAAAAACCATCAAAGAATATCTGTAAATCAGGATCCTTTCCTGAAGGATCAGCATACTTGGTGTTAAACCTGGCAGTGACCTGATTCAGTCCGTTACATGCCATTGGACCTCGACGTCTGGCTATGTATTCAGCTACTGAAGGCCAGTCTAAGAAGAAGATGTCGGAAATGTTCTTGACTATAAATGACACAGGGAATGCCACGTGGTTGTTAAGGTTGCGCCCAACACCCATTAAGTTGTGCACGATGGGTAAGCCTACCCTGGCCAACTCTTCTTTAGGCCCAATGCCTGATAGCATGAGAAGCTGCGGAGACTTCATGACTCCTGCACAAACAATTACTTCCTTCTTCACAAACACAGTTGCTGTTTGGCCATTTCTTATGAATTCCACTCCAGTAGTGTGTTTTGTTTCATTATCAACCAATATTCTGGTTGCAGTAGAATTTAGCAGGATGTGTAGATTCTCTCTATCTCTGGCAGGGCGCAAGAAAGCTCTTGCTGTGCTCATCCGGCTCCCATCCCTGTAAGACAAGAGGAACAAAAGATAATAATAAAATAATGGAATAATGAATAACAAAAGGGAAAACTAAAATCTCGGTGCAGCTTTTCTTCAAATATAGGCTACTGAGCTTCCTTGGGGCATGACATTACATTATTTTGATAATATGTGAGGAGATTAGAATCATAATGATATGTTTGAAAGGTAATTCTAATCTTTATGAGACCACAAGGTCCTTAGCTGAGTCCTGGCATTGCTTCCACTTAATTGAGCCAGACTCCTTATTTTCATCTATCCTACCTCTCTTGGTCAACACTTGTTCTTTTCTGACCCTGATGGTATTGGTTTTCCAGGCCTAGGGAGTCTGTTATTTTCATACCTTTCATATACCTTCCTTTTGCCAGGGCCTTTATTTTTCGAAGGGTTGGATCTCTTCGATTTCCCCTCTGATTAGTGCTAAGAGAGGATGGTTGCCTAGTTGTACTTCACAAATTTAATGGGAAATGTAAAATAAAACAAAATTATGTATTCAACGTAGGACTTAAGAAATGAAGTACAAAATAAAACAAAAATTTATTGTATTAAGCCAAAAAGTTCACTAATGAATCAAAACAGAACGTGAGTTCCCTGATTAACAGAACACTTGCAATTTACATATCCTTGAATAATCCACTGTCGCACTTAAAGCGGATGATGAGATCAGCAGTAGTCCCGTCATCGGCTAATATATGTTAGAGTGTTTCCTGTAGGCCGAGGCTTCGTCTTAGGCCAGAGAGATTGGCGCACTTTCTGAGGATGTGGACCAGGTACCAGAAAACAATTCAAGGCATTTACTTTTGTAGATGACATAATGACATGGGGAAGCACAGAAGAAGAAGTCCAACAAAAATTAAATAGCTGGAATAATAATCAATTCAAGGAGTTTGGCCAAAAAATTAGTTGTATAAAACACACATTCAATAGGATATTGTGAAACTGGAAGAAATTGACCATGCCCAATATCTTGGCAGTTATTATTTCATATCAGAGCATTGAGACAACACAAATATACATAAACATACAAATTACAATTACACAAAATACATGGCACTTCACAGAAATACTAGTGGACCCATGCTGCTTCGCTGCATTCGTTATGAATAGGTCAAATAACTCACCTTGATATGCCTGTAGTAGTCATATTGTTGTGCCTGCCATTTTCAGTAATTTTATGAACATTTAATACCAGTACATAATGACTGGTTCATTTGTAATGTAGTGTATAACACTTCTTTCCATACAATATTCACTCTGCTTTGACCGTTCGGGCGTATCCGGATCTTAATATTTTCAAATTATCTTGCCCGAGATTGTGCAACATAAAATTGGCCATGACTGAATACTGGTTCCGGTAAGTAGAGACCAACTTTTTCAATAGTTTGTCCCTTCACTTTATTAATGGCCATACAGAAGGCTAGTCGACTCAATACTTTCCTGTCTGTGCGTCCTTCGACTGTGTTCTCTTAGCAGCATCTAAGTTATTAGAAACGTCCTGCCTTCTGATGAGTATATTTGGAAGCTGGGAAAAGTCAGAGAAATCAAAGAGTGTCTAGCAGAGAATAGTATTCTTCCAGGATCAGGGGAAGTGTATACTCTCTGGCTTGGTCAGTAGTAATCAAACATAACTGCACGCAATCATGCTATGTATGTTGGGTATTCAGCCCGAAGGCTGGTTTGATCCTCTACAGCTCCACCAAGAGCTGTCATAAATAGCCTAGGTGTCACTGAAGAGGCATTCTAGGAAATGAGGAGTGAGGTAGTTTCCCGTTACTTTCCTCACTGAGCCAGAAGTTGCTATTACATATCATTCTGTCAAGCCCACTGAAATACATGCACCAACTGATCCTATGAGCGATATTTTCACACCATTCATAACAGGGACTGGCTGTATAAGGAATGGCATTACTAGCATCGCTCATACCTCAGTCACTTTCATATTGTCAAAGCCAAGGACAAGACTGAGACAGGTCAATGAAAGTAACAACTTTATTCTAGCCCATATCAGAAGACATAGTGCACTGTAAACACTACATCCCACCAGCAAAGGCATGCAATCATACTACTAAGGATGAAAATCCCATTTATCAGAATAACTTATTAATAAAAGTGTTAATTGCTTAGCAACCCACTAAGTACAGAATGTTCAAAGATATGAGCTTCATTGATGTTTCTGTATTGAACTGAGATCACAGAGATGAGATATCTATTAGGTTCCACCTATTCAATACTAATTATGTGTTGATCTTACTAATAACTTTTATTCAACTTGGGACCGGTTTTGACACATAAAATGTCATCATCAGCCATGGTGTGAATGGACAGTTAAAGATTTTTAAATCATATTTCAATATGTATTCACAATAGTTTTGATTATTATGTCTTTGCTTATATATTTGTGATTCATTTTATGGCTGATGATGACATTTTATGTGTCGAAACCGGTCCCAAGTTGAATAAGAGTTATTAGTAAGATCAACACGTAATTAGTATTGAATAGGTGGAACCTAATAGATATCTCATCTCTGTGAAGTAGAGAATGTATTGAGGGCTAGTGTAAGTCTTCATCTGTAATTACTGGAGTGGTCATTTAGTGATTTGATTTTAGGGTTACTCAAAGCTGACTGAACTTAGGAGACCTGTCAGTGTTTGATGATTCACTGGCAGGTAATTCTGGAGATAATAAAAAGAAAAAAAAGGAATGAAGCAAATTGGTCCAGTAGAATGGCTGGGCAGATTGGACACAGCTGATTTTAGTAAACTTTTTTAATATTTAGATTTTTTTTGTGGTCACGCTGAGTCCATCCAATAATCAGTGACAGCAGTTCCCTCTTTGGTTGCTTGAATGAGGTCTTGGAAGTGTACACTGGTCATGGCATTTTTGACAGTTTTACATGTGTGGGGTAGTTTGTATTACCTAGATCTTCCAACGCCACTCCTCAAACAATTAAGTGACCTCCAAATAGCCCAGCTGAGTTGATGTCAAGGAGGTATAGATTCTTGAGGTGCCATCCACACTGAAAGGTGCAGTGTCCTACTTTGCCACATGTCTCGATGACTGTTGGTCATTTGTTTAAAGTGGCAAAGGCATTGAGGTACGTCTTTCTTGATTTTCAGCTTTAAGGAGGCGGTCAAAACTTCCTTTTGTTCTCCACCTTTGTCCTCCCATATCTTGCGCCACTTCCCTTCGAATATGAGGGGGAGCAATCCCAGCCAGACAGTAAAGTTTCTCAGTAGGGGTTGCTTTCAGACATCCTGTAACTACTCTGCAGGTTTCGTTCAAAGCTACATCTACTTGCTTTGTATGAGCCGAATTGAACCAAACAATGTTATAATAGTCTGTCCTCTACTGAAATCAACAACAAACTTCACAAAGGTGCTCTGTTTTACCACCAAATCAGAATTTCCTGTGGGACAACCAAATTTCTATGAGAGCTCTCTGCATAGCAGTATTGTTAGACCTTTATTTTTTTCTTGTACATATACAATAAATGATATAAGTAAAGAATTGGAATCACAGATAAGGGTTTATGCAAATTATGTTATACTGCAGGGCCTCTCAGGGTGCATGCGCGTGGTGCATGCACTGTGCACGTTGCAAAAGACGACTTGGCAATAGCGCTTACTTTCTCTTTCCTCACGCCTCTCTCGCTCGCTCCGCCTGTCTCCTTCTGCCCCACTTGCGCCGTAGTGCTCCAAATCAGGGCTGAGTGGAGCCGAGTAGAGCCGAGCTTAGCCGAGTAACCCAGACACGAAGTGTTGATCCGAGCTATACCGAACGGCACCGATGCACAGTGCACGGAGCTCTTGCGCCTCGCTCTGCACGCGTGAGATTTTGGGCGTTTGAGAGGCCCTGTTATACTGTATAGAGCAGGGTTTTCCAAATGGCCACGTTTTGTGGCTTTAAAAAAAATATTTTAAGAAACATGAACAAAATTTACAAAAAATATCTCATAGCTCATTCAAAAAGTATTAATTTTTGTACCCTTTATAGACTCAAGTCAGAGCTAAAATAAATTTACTCATTCAGGACAAATATTTTAGGTTCCCTATGGGAATCAACATCTACATCATTTGATGGCCAGGCAGGCATCTATTTTTGGAAATGAGACATAGCTCTCATAGTGCATTGGCACTGCTGGTGGCTTCAAATAGCCTATGCAGTGGCCTCCACGGTATGCACTAGCCTTGCGTCTTGGGTGGTGTGCTAAGTCCCAACTGACGAGCCTAACTTAGCACATGAGTGCGAAACGCAGGCAACCAAGGATGAGTTAGCTGGAAAATTTATAACGTCCAATAACGGACCATTATATTGGTATTCACTTGGGCTGAATAGATTATTATTGATAAAAAAGTTAAAATCCAAACTTCAGCAGAAAATGAGCCTTTACAAATGCCAGTGTAAGGTCTTAACCATTATAAAATGGCTATGGGATCCATATCAATTCTTTAACTCCATGCCAACCTCACTGTGGACATTTTATGCAACATAGCATGCAGTTAATTCCTAGAAATACTTTAACTGCTATTGGCGTAAGAAGCGGTTTCAATTCTCCGTTCTTCTCTCATTGGCAGACAGTGCTATACACTCGAAGAAATTTTCTGGGAAGTACCCTTGAAAGTACATTGCTGGGATTTTAGGCCCTTACAATTATATATATCATTGTTCCCTTACGCTGCTTCCACTAAATTGCCCTTTTCAAGTTTTGTTTTGACTGCATTATTAATTTTGGTTTGTCTTTCAGCATTTTCTTTTTTCCTTATTGTCATTTATCAAATATTAATTCAAATGAACAGACGTTATTGGGTGCCCTTCTTCCAAATTCTATTGTTCCACGTATAAGAGTTTCACTCTTTTTTTGTAAAATAGTATTTTAAGCAATTAAAGTTATTAAACCTTCATTTCAATTAAACTATGCATATTATTTCATACTGATGTCTCTATTCTATATGCAGAATTTTATGAAAATTGGCCTAGTATTAAAGTGTGGCCCACGATCATGCCTAAGGTTTCCAATGTTGCCCTCAAGCCCTTATAAATTGGAACCCCCTGATATAGTGTAATAAATAAGTTACAGAATTTTGAGTGACTGCAAAATGACCTTGACAATGTTTTGTTGCATCCGGGAGATAGTGGGTTCGAATCCCACTGTCGGCAGCCCTGAAGATGGTCTTCCGTGGTATCCCATTTTCACACCAGGCAAATGCTGGGGCTGTATCTTAATTAAGGCCACAGCCGCTTTCCTTCCCACTTTTAACCCTTTCCTTTCCCATCGTCGCCATAAGACTTACGGTGCGACGTAAAGCCACTAGCAAAAAAAAAAAAAAAGACAATATTTTGAGATAGACAGCAGGTAAACAGGGAGAAAAGTCATGTTACTGTATAACTTTCACCAACAGGAAAAGTTCTCTCAGTTTTTATTATTGTGTTGATGGGGTGAAAGTCCCTCATGGGGATCACAGTAGGAAAGATCTCCATTCGGGTAATCACATTAACAGGATTGTAAATAAAGAGTACAGATCTCTTCATATGCTTATAGAGTATTTAGGGGTTGTAAAAGAATGTAAAAGAGAGAGTGTAGTCACTGATGAGACAACAATTAGAGTATAGTTAGATTTATGGAACCCTCATCAGAATTACCTGATTTGAGAACTGGAAAACATCCAAAGGAAAGCAACGTGATTTGCCCTGGGTGATTTCTCACGAAAATGTTGCAACTTTGGCTGGGAAAGTTTGGGAGTAGGGAAATGAACTGTCAGCAGAGAGATGGCATGGAATGACAGTAGACGAATTAGCTTGAGAGGATTTTTGATAAGTAGGAAAGATTATAATATGGAGATAAGTTGGAAATGAAGAGGACAAATTGGAGCAAATATGAATTTATATGAAGAGGAATTAGGGATTGGAATAATTTACCAAGGGAAATGTTCAATAAATGTTTCCAAGTTCTTTGAAATCATTTAAGAAAACTCTACGTAAACAACTGATAGGGAATTTGCCACCTGAGTGACAGTCCTAAATGCAGATCAGTTGTGACTGATTGAAGAGGAGTGGAATGGTGCAAAGTTCCAAGGAAAAACAAATGTACCTCCATTGACAGAAATGGAGTGCTCTTACACTTCACCCAAGCAGCTGGAGATGGTTAAATAATGATGATGATGATATTATTATTATTATTATTATTATTATTATTATTATTATTATTATTATTATTATTATTATTATTATTATTATTATTATTATTATTATTATTCCTGGAGGTTCTCTTTGCTCCTGATGACTTGTATCCTCACTGATGACATTGAAGTTTCTGCCTTCTGCATCACTTCCATTTGCAGAGTGATAGTGAGGGCTTCCTTGAGGCAATGCTCCCCAGTGATCACCAGGTGTTGGTGGATCTGGGTGTCATGGAGCCTATCAATGAAGTTGTAGGCATCCCCTCACTGTAACGTATGTGTTCCAGTGGTAAGCCCCCTTACACCTTGTGGGCAAGCTGTTCTACCTCTACAGCATATTCCTTCAGTGATTTATCCTCACGCTGTATCCTCTTTTTCAATTGGATGGGGTAGGCAGCTGCTAACTGGAGGTCACCGTAGCATCGCTCGAGCATCTCCATGATCTCTTTGTACACGGATGCTGTGTTGAACCTCCGTCACTTGACCATACAACCCGCCGATGAGTTGTATGTCCCTCTCCTCCAGTGCCCACTCATTATGACTGGCCACAGTCCTAAACTGAGTCTGGAATGTCATCCAAGATGTACTCTTGTTAAGACCCAGTAGTTTCACTTTCGCGACTCTGGTACCTCTGTCCCTGCTGTTTTACAGGGCTGTCATTCTTACTTGTAGGTCACTCATCTCAAGTGTCAAACACTGGACTCCACAATTTGAGGTCGGTTATGGTCTTGAACTGCCTTTTCATTTCATCGCATTTTTGCCTGAATTCTTGAACACTGAACTCTACAATCCAAGTTCCCTTGAACTATTTTTTGACCATTTCACATACTGAAAGTCCTTCATAATATCAGTTTTTAGTCTTACTTCAAGAGTGTGCTCATTCTCTTCTAACTTATATTGTCCATCCTTAACTTCCTTAAACTCAGCCTTAAGTTCTGTCTTAAGCTTGTCCTAACCTGCTTTAAGTTTGTCCTGACTGGATTGAAGTTGTGACTCCATTCCATGAATTCACTTAAGAATATTTTCCATGGTTTCTGATTTTCACACCAGGCAAATACTGGGGCTCTATCTCAATTAAGGCTATGGCTGGTACTTTGCTAGTTCTAGCCCTTTCCCATCCTTGCATCACTGAAAACCTTCAATGTGTTAGTGCGACGTTAAACCACTAGTGAGAAAAGAAGTTATTAAATGGCTCCACAATCCTCTATTTGCAACTAGCTCTGTGGCCTCATTTAGTTCCACACCTCTTATCTTTAAACTATTAGAAACTGAATCGTCTTCCTCTCCCTGTGCTTCTCGTACCTTCCATGATGAGTCCATTATTCTCCTAGGTAACCTATTCTCCTCCATTCGCCTCACATGGTACCACCACTGAAGCCAGTTAATGTGTACAGTTTCATCAGTCGAGTTCATTAGTCTTTATCTTCTCATTCCAAATACCCTCATGCCACCATTATTCCCTCCTGACAGTACCAGTGATCATTCTCGATACTTTCATGTCTGTTGCTTTTAACTCATGAATATGATATCCTGAGCCCACCCAGCTTTCACTCCCATGCAGCAAGGTTGGTCTGAAAATAGACTAGTGTAAATATATTTTCATCCAGGAGATGATTTCCTTATTACAGAATACTGTTGACGGGAACTGCGAGCTCACTGCATTAGCTTTGCTGCGCGTTGATTCAATCTCACTTACTATCCCGGGAGAATACACATCATATATAACTAAACTATATTCGTACACTGCTGGAAAAAATCATGCAACATCCTCAAGGAGAGGGCCATTTTATTCACAAGCAATGCATTAGGTATTTCATCATTGCAGGAGTATATGATTACAAATTCAGACCAAATGAAACCCACATGTCACAGTAAAGGGTGCCCAAGCAGTCGCATCAATACACAGTTACCCACCTCTCCCTCTGGCAGCAATTCAAGCGTGTATTCGCGCATGCAAACGATCAAAAAAGTGCCGAATGGCACCCTGCGATAGATTGTCCCAAGCATGTTGCACCTTTTGATGCAAATTGGCAATGGTTTTTCAAGGCTCTGGAGAATGCTAAAGTTCCTGCTTCATCATGTGTTCAATTGGCAAGAGATCCGGTGATCTTGCTGGCCAGGGCAGTTGATGTACACCACTTAGAGCATGTTGCATTGGTGGATGTGCATTGTCCTGCTGAGATAGGACATCACCTTCCTGTCGAAGAAATGGCAGTAGCACGGAGACAACAACCTGTGCAATGTAGCAGGCACCGATTACGTTACCCTGCAGAAACACCAACTGTGACCGCAAGTTGTAATTGATGTTCCTCTCCACACCATGAAGCCTGAGGTGAGATCTGGATGTCGTGGGCGAATGCACTTTGGAATAGGCCGCTCACCAGATCTACACCATACACGTGTACATCCATCACTTGCATACAGACAGAACCTATTCTCATCACTGAAGACAACAGAGTGCCATTCCCCTCTCCAGTCAACTCTTTTAAAACACCAGAGTAGCTGTACTTATCAGTGTCGTGGTGTCAATGGCAGCCTGGCTAGAGGCATATGTGATCGTAATCCTGCTGCAAGCAGGCGGGTACCAATGGTCCTTGGTGACACAGCAGGTGCAATATGTAACCAGATTTTGTTCCTGGATGATGTTCGTTCGGCCACCACTGCTCGCACAACGCGTCAAACTTCACGCGTGTCTTTACTATGCGGACGCCTGGAGCCTGGTCTACGGGTGTGGGAATGTTCCATAGACCACTGCTGGAAGCAGCGACACACCACCGATAGAGTTTGTCCAACATGTGCAGCAATCCGTTGATATGTATATTAACTTCCCACAAGTCCACAATGCGGCCCCATTCAAATGGCTGCAGTTGTTCAACAGGAGCACGTACTCGTCAGTGAGGCATCGTTGTAGCCTAGAATGAATGTTGCAAACACTGTTCACCTCTAACCTCCGCACAGTTACTGCCTGCAGAGTCAAAACATAGTGCACATGGACAGGCTTCTTGAGCGCCATCTGATTGCCGATGTCCATGACAAAGGAATCGCTAACACAACAACCCCTCAGTATGCACATACAGTATTATACCCTGGTGCCACTGAACACATTCCTTGAGGATGTTGCATGTTTTTTCTGGCAGTGTATAATGACGTGTGGCTTCCAAAGAGGTCTGGTACAGGTCTTTTGAGCTGACGTCATATAGGCGACCTGCGCATCTGTGAGGATGGGGCCCTACCTATGATGAATTCTAACTGCACACACACCCAGGCCCTGAACGATCAGAATTAACAAATGAAGATTAAAATCCCCGACCCAGCTGGGAATCAAACCCGGGACCTTCTGAACCAAAAGCCAGCATGCTAACCATTTAGCCATGGAGCCGGACAATACTTGAAATGATCTACTTGTTCTAGTTTTTTATTCCTAACCTGACATTTAATTTACTTAGGTGTCTTTCCTACTGGCATAATGTTAGTGTTAGAAAGGCTACTTTTCATATACCGGTACCTAATACTCACTGTACCTATTTTGAAGTTCCAAGATATTATTAGACTGCAGTCTTTCAGCACAGTCTGTCATTAAGACCATTCCATCAACACAGTCCAAACTGTTCACTGCATTTCCACCTAACTGAATCCCTTCCTGCCACTTTATATCGATGGTTCAGAACAATATATAGAGATTTTATATTAAAGCAATTTAAAAGCTTGTGTATGCCAGAAATCACCCTGGAGATATATGGCTGTCAGCGTTCTAGGCATTATCTCAATCCTGTAAGTGCAATGAACGAAGAATTCATTCTATCATCAGTTCTCACTGCAGCCCAATTGTCAACATTAATACCTTTGTTTACTTTTAATAATCTATCCTTAATCCAACAATCTCTCAGTACGGCTAACATATTTTCCTTCAGTACTCTGCCATAGGCCTATGCCTTCTCTAGATATACCTAAGTATATGAAACACAAACATAACTGTCTGTTCCTCTCATAGCATTTTTCAATTACCTGACACATACTGAAAGTCTGATCCTGACATCCCCTCTGGTCTAAAAGCCACACTGGTTTTCATCCAATTTACTCTCACCTGGTGATCGCACCTTCCTTTTTAAAATGACAGTGAACACCTTGCCTGGAATACTGATAAATGAAATACCTCAATAGTCGTTGCAATTCTTCCTGTTCTCTTGCTTTCGTCCAGTCAGAAGGAACCTTACTAACATTCCATGGTAATTTTATTACTTTATGAAGCCATTTCATCCCTGACTTTCCACTATATTTCACCATTTCAGGCTTAATTTAATCTATTCCTGCTGCCTTATGACAGTGTAGTTTATTCGTGATTCCCTCAGTTTCCTCATGTGTTATTTCACTAACATTATCGTCCTCCCACGCAGAATTAATAATAAGAGAGCCTAGAAGCCAGACGCCATCTTGCCAATTATTTTAGAAAAGCTTTAGCCAAGTAAGATAGTGAAAACTTCCCTTGAGTCAAATCGGATAAATCATATACCAGTCATTAGCCTCAAATTTGAGAAGTACTCTTGCGAAATTTAAAATGAAGCATGATTAGTTTTAATTGCAATTTTATATTTTATTTTTTGGTAAGAATGAATATATATTTGAGTGACTGACGTTCTTTGTATATGGTAGGAATCTCATAAACCACAGTATATAGGCTTCTATATATAGTGTCAATCGCAGCCTGCTCCGTGGGTTGAAAACAAAAGCTTTCCCTGCAGTACGGGTTACCTACCCTTCAGCAAAGACACCCAGTGGCAGTATATTCTTCGTTCGTCTACGGAGTACAGCTGTAGCATAGACATAGACATGAATCTACACAATTGTGTTATTATACACTGAGACTGTATAATTGAAAAAAATGAAATGTCGTATGGCTTTTAGTGCCGGGATATCCCAGGACGGGTTCGGCTCGCCAGGTGCAGGTCTTTCTATTTGACACCCGTAGGCGACCTGCGCGTCGTGATGACGATGAAATGATGATGAAGACAACACATACACCCAGCCCCCGTGCCGTTGGAATTAACCAATTAAGGTTAAAATCCCCGACCCGGCCGGGAATCGAACCCGGGACCCTCCGAACCGAAGGCCAGTACGCTGACCGTTCAGCCAACGAGTCGGACACTGTATAATTAATACAATGACATCACGTACATTGTTCTAAATATATTCTGCCACACGCAGCTGATATCAAGTGGTGCATATGCAAATTGTCCATGAAGACAAGTGCTGATTGAACATGTGGTGACATAATAATTGAGGGAGGAAGTATTAGATTTCTGCTCGCATGCCGTGGGAATTCCCGAGCGAGCGCCATATGGCTTGTGTCAACACTGGCGAGACAAGAAGTCTTCACTGCCAGTGCGCAGCTGTTTAGCACTCTGTCCCTCAGTTCACTAGAAACTATTAGACTTTTAAGGTGTGTTGTGGGGTTATTATCACGATGGTTAACCCTAGAATGGTAACAAGGAAATTTAACGCTCATTGGTAACTATACGCTTCCAAGGCGTACACGGCGCAAAACAACGTCTGTACTGTCTCCTATCTTTCTTTTCTCCAACGTTCTTCATGTTAACTACATCACTTAGTATAGAGGTGAATTCAATTATATTTTCTTCCTGAAACTTGAATTAATTATTATATTTCCAACACAAGATATACAAGGCACAAGTGGTACATAAAAATAAACACCAGTAAAAAAACTAGACCCTCAAGACAGTCTTACTAGCTTGTTGAAAGTAAATTCTTGTTCCAGAAGTAACTCAAGTAAAAAAAAAAAAATAACCTACAACAAATTTGATAAAAACTCATATGAAATAAACTAGAAAGAATCACACCAATTGATGGTAACTACGCGTCTCTTAGGCGCACTGCATTACGTTAACTCACCGAACGTGGACAGGAACACGGCTGGGACGTGACACACGACGGGAGGTGGGGGGTGCTGTTTGAAGCATAGCTGGAGGGTAGGGATGCCCTGACACGGTCACGCGCTTTGGCCGGCATTTACATTTGCGTGTACATCTATGAGGCGTATTGTTACCATTCTAGGGTTAAATACACTATAGAGCAAATAATATTTTTGGTCGAGTGTTATTTGCACAAGAAGAAGAAAGTAGTTAAAAGGTGCCTTCGAAAATTCCGTAGACAATTTCCCGGTGCGACAGTACCATCAAAACGTTACGTGCATCAGCTCATTTGCAAGTGGCGTAGTACTGGTTCCGTAATCAATAAGCAAAAGAAGCGAAGGAGAACAGCTCTCACATGGGAGAGGTTAGAAGATATACAGGCAAGACTCCAAGTCATTCCACATAAGTCACTTTGGAGAGTAGCTCAGGAAAGTGGTATTTCACCTTCTTCAGCATGTAATGCAACAAAATTACATTTACGATCTTATCGGACTCATTCAGTCCATAACATACTGCCTACAGATTTCATTTCAAGAATACGATTGTGCAATTGCCTAATGAATAGTGTCCACGACGGTATTGTGGACCCGAACTTTCCTTTTATGAGCGACGAAGCCTGGTTTAATTTGAGTGGATATATCAATTCACAGAACAATAAAATCTGGGATACAGACAACCCGCACATTTTACAGCCGAGACCTCTGCACGATGTGAAGATGGGTGTGTGGTCTGCTATCAGTGCCCGACGAATTATCGGTCTGATATTTTTTCAGGACACGATTACTTCTGACCATTATATTCACAACATTCTGGAACCATTTTTTGCTGAACTGACTGAAGAAAAGAAAAGGTACGGCTATTTCCAGCAGGATGGTGCAACGACTCATACAGCGCATAGCTCTGTGTGACAGTTACGGGAAGTGTTCGATGATGATCAGATCATCAGTAAAGGCTTATGGCCCCCTCGTTGGCCTGATTTAAGCACATGTGATTTTTATCTACGGGGAAATCTTAAAGGAAAAGTTTACAGGAATAATACTCGAACTGCAGAAGAATTAAAAATTGAAATTAGGAACATTGTGCGTTCTATCGACGTCCATGAACTACAAAGTGTGTTTCGAAATCTCATTACAAAATGTGAAGCTTGCATTGCAGCTGAAGGAGATCACTTTCACCATCGTCTGTAAATACTGGTGAGTTCAGTTTATTTTCCTAGTTGATTTATTTATTTACTTGTTTATTTATTTATGTATTTAATTAATTAATTAATTTATTTATTTATTACTGGTGAGTTCAGTTTAATTTCCTAGTTGATTTATTTATTTGTTTATTCATGTACTTATTTGTCCAGAGCATTTGTCCAACAACATTTAGCGTGCTACTGTACTTGGCGACAGATGACAAAGCACGGGACATAAACAAGCAGTAATATCTGTCACGACCGAATGCAATCATACAGTCTGTGACAATAAAGTTCGGTGAATGAAGTCAGAACGGTCGATCCGGCAACACTGGCGACACACAGTGTTGCGTAGCAACATGTTTTGACCACCTGCTCCCAACGTTGTTCAGTTGAGCCGTGTGTGTGCCGTGTAAGACCTGTTTGACACAGTGCGTGTTTAGTGCGTTGGTTCTGAAGTGCGAACAGGAACATGAACGACGAAAAGGTCAATGTACAAATTTGTTTTAAGCTTCGCAAGACACCGAAAGAAACGCATACGATGCTAGTAGGTCTACGTGTTTATGAAGATCAAGCACTGTCCTTGAAGTGTGTGTACGAGTGGTTCGCCCGTTTTCGAGGAGGGCGGGAAAGTGTTTCTGACAACCCCCGTATCGGATGACCGGCGAACGAAGTCAGTGACGAAAACACTGAGAAGGTGAGGACATTAATCATGAACGATCGGCGATTAACTGTGAGCATGATAGCGGATGAACTGCAGATTAACCGTGAATCCGTACGACAAATCGTTACCCAGAAATTGGGGAAGAAGAAAACGTGTTCTCGTCTTGTGCCACATCACTTGACTGACGATCAGAAGCAGGCACGTTTAGAGAGGCTTCACAGGATTTTTGTCGAAACGGCGGATGCGACACCAAATTTCTTGAACTGTTTTGTCACTGAGGATGAAACCTGGTGTTTCAGGTATCACCCTGAAACCAAACGGCAAAGCATGGAAAGGCGTTCTTCGGGATACCTCTCGTCGGAAAAAGGTCAGAGCCAAAACGTCACGCATCAAAACGATGCTCATCACCTTTTTCGGTAGTCAAGGCATTATCCACAAGGATTTCTACCTGAGGGAACGACGTTGAATGCTGCACGGTAATTGAAATTTTGACCCGTTTCATGAAACGTCTACGCAGGGTACGACCCCAGTACGCAAACAAGGTCCATGGTTTTTTGTCCACGATAACGCTCGCCCACACACAACCAATATCGTCAAACAGTTCATGGCAAAAAAGGGGGTGGTGCAACTTGAACATCCCCCGTACTCGCCAGATCTCAATCCTCCAGACTTCTTCCTATTCCCACGACTCAAACTCGCTTTGAAAGGAAAGAGATTTGACGATATTTCTGACATCCAACGAAACGTGACGAGGCTTTTGAACACCATTCCAAAGGAAGCCTTCTTGCAAAGTTTCCAGGACATGTATCGCCAATCTCAGCAGTGCATAGTTATGGGAGGGGACTATTTTGAAGGACAGTAAGGTCACTGTCGAGCATTGTTCATCTATGATGATAGTCAGAACTATTCACTGAACTGTATTGTCACAGGTTGTATTTTAAAAGCATAACAAAATAGCACATAGCGTAGACGGTAACACAATCTGAGACGACGCGTCTTAGCGAAGCTTAGGCGGACATGATGCATCGCCAGGGCAGGGAGCTTCGGCAACGCTCTGGTGCAGCGCCGAACAGCTGAAGTACACGGTAACTTTACAGTGCCGAAGCGAAATGACGAAAGACCAATCCCTATGGTAAAGGATTTCTGTAGGAGTGCTGTACTTTCTTTGCTGTAGTGTAGGGTACCCGTGCTGCAGAGACGGATTTCATTGTTTTCACTGTGACGCGGTTCACCTCCGTAGTGTAATGGTTGGCACTATCTGCTGCCATCCTTTGAGACCCGCCCCCTCTAGGGACACCAAGACCTTGACGTCGGTGCGGGGGCTTGTTTGCTTGTTGATCCCGAGGGCTGTGCCAGCTCAGGGTTACCCATGCAGGATTGGTTAGTACGGAGGTTTTATCCTCCACTAATCACTAGTTTCGGGTCGTGGCGAGGTTATGCATGGCTAGCGGAAGAGTAGTTCTTA
Organism: Anabrus simplex; assembly: GCF_040414725.1. Taxonomy (NCBI): domain Eukaryota; kingdom Metazoa; phylum Arthropoda; class Insecta; order Orthoptera; family Tettigoniidae; genus Anabrus; species Anabrus simplex. Next base: position 610,857,079 of record NC_090265.1, on the reverse strand, counting down.
GCGTCCTACCCCAATCACAAGTTTCGAGTCGTGGTGAGGTGATGCATGGCTATTGGGAAAGTAGTTCTTAGCGACCCCCCTCCAGATACCCCTCTGAAGTATATAGCCTTGCCTTTGGTATGTCAGGGCTCTGCCGAAGGTCGACCTTTTATATCCCGGGTACTCGTGGGACTATGCATGGTTTTTAAGTTTGGTTTTAAGTCGTCGAAGGCTGCAGGCCTTAAAACTGCGTCTTTAAATTGTACCACAAAGAAACGTGAACGTTTCAACCGAGCCGATGATTTGTTCAATAGGGAAACGTCTGAGGAAAATCAGCCTTGATTCCTGGTTGCCTCCAGAGTCGATGGACAGAGATTCCTTCCAGAAAATCTGCTCCAATTAGTAATGCTGTGGAGGATATTGTTGGTGGAGATGTTGATGAGATGCGGAAGCTGCGAGACGGCTCCGTACTTATCAAGACCACTACGGTTGTACAGAGTAAGAGGTTACTGGAAGCTACAATGTTCGGATCAGTTCCTGTTAAGGTGGAAAAGCACAAGTCCCTGAACTCCATTAAAGGAGTCATCTTTCACAGGGACTTAGTCAAAGCATCTGATGATGATCTCATCCGAAGCCTTGTGCGTCGGGGGGTTGCTGACGTCAAGAGGCTCAAGAAGCGTGTCGGAACCAATCTTCACGACACAGGTGCTTTCATACTCACCTATGACAAACAGGCACTGCCCGAACGAAATAAAGTTTCAATGTATACGCTGACAGTTCGACCTTATATTTCAGCACTTATGCGCTGTTACAACTGCCACCGGTTTGGTCACACATCACCGCGCTGCCAAGGCTCAGCGACTTGTGCGGAATGTGGAAAGGGGCACATACCGGTGAGCCAAGGAGTTGGGCCCATTTTTTCTATATGACTAGTGTTATAGGGCTACAGAGGATGGTTGCCTAGTTGTACTTCCTCTGAAAACAATAATCACCACCACTACCAAAAGAATAATCACCACCTCCACTCTATCTGGAATTAGCTACATCAGTTTGGCATAGACAGAAAACCGACACCGTGGTAACCAGGCAACCAGTATTCGTCATCTATCTATATTACACATTCTCTGTCTTTTATATACAAGGGGTAGCCTACAAATGACGCCGTGTTTTAAATGAGTTTCGTCTGTCTTCGACTGGCACAGCAAAGCACGATAACGTCACCGAAGGCAGCAGAATTGTTCTCATAATACGAATCTTGCGGATATTTATAGCCATAAAATTGTGTGCTAAATCAGTGACCATTTTGTTTGACGTAGATCTTGATGGGTGGAGTTATCTTGTGATATGGCATGGGACTGTTGTGTGTTGAATCAGCTGCCATATTGTTGAACGTAGATCATGATGCTTCATATTTCTTCCGATTTAAGAATCCGTACTCGCTCTCTCGTTTCCTAAGCCCAAAATAATATCCATGATTCGATGCTTTTCCATGCAGAGGAGACATTTACATGTACCTTTCTAAACTTTAGCCGACCCCGTGTTGTAGGGGGAGCATGCCTGCCCCGGGTTCGATTCCCGGCCAGGTCAGGGATTTTTACCTGGACCTGAGGGCTGATTCGAGGTCCACTCAGCCTACGTGATTAGAACTGAGGAGCTGTTTAACGGTGAGATGGCGGCCCCGGGTCTAGAAAGCCAAGAATAACGGCCGAGAGGATTCATCGTGCTGACCACACGACACCTCGTAATCTGCAGGCCTTCAGGCTGAGCAGCGGTCGCTTGGTAGGCCAAGGCCATTCAAGGGCTGTAGTGCCATGGAGGGGGCGTTACATTTTGCAAATATTATAGGAAGTTGGTAGTGATGTCCCACACGTCCCTGATATATTCTACCTCGGGCTTTGCGGAGATGCTTTCGAACTGATACTCCTCCTAGGGTTCCGGTACCGATAGTGGTTTGAAATTGGCATGAATATTTCTCCAACGAAGGGCTAACGACTGGTGCGGTATATGACTTGTCCGGTTTCACTTAAGGCCAATGTTCACTATCTTACCCGGCTACAGCTTTTCCTCGCACGACTCTTTAATCTCGTTTCTGACATCAGTTGTGCCGGGTCATTAGGGTCGTTAAAACTAAAGTCACTACTCAGAGAATTACTGTGTTTTTCTGTTGACTAAACTTATTAAACTGCCGTTTACAGTTATTATTTAAAAGTTCATTCGCGTTAGAGTTTTTCAGTCGTCGCAGTTTGTACTCACTAACATAAAAAGAACACATAGCCCTTGCCGAGACCGTATGCACTTAAGTTGATTTTTCTTACAGTATGCTATTCTTTTGTTGATTAGAAATGTTTTATCCTTCTACGAATTGTTGGGAACATATATTTGGGCGAAAAGCCTGTAATGTTCAATGGTCAATAAATGTAAATGCACTACGAATAATTTAGTTCAAATTGATGTACAACTAAGAAAATGCCATCTTCAAAGAACTGATACTTCCATTGCAACTTCTGTATTTAAAAAAATGTAGGTAATTGTTGGAAATAAGGTGTAAACTACAGAGGTTGATAGATGAAAGTAAGGTATTTAAAATGCCAAGGTAATGTTACAGCATCAATTTGAAAAGCCCATCACATGCAAGCTAATACCGATATGAAAAAAAAAAAAATCCACAGTACCAGCCCTTCAGGCAAGCAACTCAATGTTGTAAACATCCTAGGGATACGAGCTACGAATTTTAGGTAAATAAAATGTAATAAAGTATGAGAATATATTCTATAGGCCTACTTATTCCTAAAATTTACAATCCTTTTCTTGATCATCGTTATCCGGTCGATTAGAGTAGCTGTTTGCCTGTTTCTACCACTACGAGCGCTCATGTGAGTGGTGGTGGTGGTGGTGATTATTGTTTTAAGAGGAAGTACAACTTGACAGCCATCCTCTATATAACACTAACCACAGTAATGGAAGGGAACCGACACTTCGAAAAATGAAGATATCGGCCATAGGAAAACAAAGGCCACGAAGGGCGTGAAAATGAAAGACTCCTTAGGACTCGAGACGCTCATGTGAGTCAATGCATTGTTTCACTTAAGTACTACTAAGAACGCTCATGTGAGTCAATGCATTGTTTCGCTTAAGTACCACTAAGAACGCTCATGTGAGTCAATGCAGAGTTTCACTTAAGTACCACTAAGAACGCTCATGTGAGTCAATGCAGAGTTTCATTTAAGTACCACTAAGAACGCTCATGTGAGTCAATGCAGAGTTTCATTTAAGTACCACTAAGAACGCTCATGTGAGTCAATGCAGAGTTTCATATAAGTACCACTAAGAACGCTCATGTGAGTCAATGCAGAGTTTCATTTAAGTACCACTAAGAACGCTCATGTGAGTCAATGCAGAGTTTCATTTAAGTACCACTAAGAACGCTCATGTGAGTCAATGCATTGTTTCACTTAAGTACCACTAAGAACGCTCATGTGAGTCAATGCAGAGTTTCATTTAAGTACCACTAAGAACGCTCATGTGAGTCAATGCATTGTTTCACTTAAGTACCACTAAGAACGCTCATGTGAGTCAATGCAGAGTTTCACTTAAGTACCACTAAGAACGCTCATGTGAGTCAATGCAAAGTTTCACTTAAGTACCACTAAGAACGCGCATGTGAGTCAATGCAGAGTTTCACTTAAGTACCACTAACAACGCTCATGTGAGTCAATGCAGAGTTTCACTCAAGCCCTTATAACTACATTCGGTGTGAAGATTTTTCACAAATCAAACATCGCCTGAAGGTATTGATCCAAGGAACACATTACGTAAATAAGTTAATTTGACTACGATTTTTAAAAAAGGAAACGAGAAAAGAACAAGCGATTCTAGGCTTTTTATTCGGAACTGCATTTAGTCTGGAAGTGATTTTCGAAATTTGTTTTTCTTAGTTTGATAATGCTATCCAAGGCTCACAATTTGAAACCTTTCGGGGCCCTTTAGCCCTTCAACTTTCGGCACAATTGAGGAAAATGCTTAATTTTACGTTTTGTAGTATGGGGGCACCTACAGTACTTTGTCTGCTAAGAAATGTTTTTCAGCATTAAAACCCATCTTATTTAGAGCTCTCAAACATGGCAGTGGTATTGTTTTTTAACTTCTTGACGTGGAACTTCAGTTAGCATCCTATTGATGGATTAAGTGCTTACAAACAATGCTCACCTGGAGGTTGTTTGTGCCAAAGTGACACCCGTGAGGACTTCACCATTGAGATTAGGATTTTTGGGATAACCAAGTTCTTCTCCGGCTTGTAAGAGACCTTCCACCATTTCAGGCTGATATGGGAACCTACTGATTGTGAGTGGACCTCCTACACCATGGAACTCGGGTCCCATCTCTTCCACTTGAAGATTGTCTTCTGATTTCTTGAAGTAAGACAGCACGTCCTCGTAGCCCCAGCCATCGTTACCTGCCTCTTCCCAGTGGTCGTAGTCGCGGGGGGTACCTCGTAAGTATACCATTCCATTGATGGTACTGCAACCTCCCATTACCTAAGAATAGCAGCAGAAGTGATCGTACAATATTGTACCATAATCATACAGTTGACATATAAAATCATCTCATATTACAATGGATATGATTTTGGGCGGGGAGTCATGAAATTAGCGTGAACTAGAGGTGGGCGAAATTGTTCTTTTCTGGAACAGTTCCGGTTGTTCCTGATCCGAAAACACACTATGTTCCGAATAACAGTTCCAAAATAACAGTCAAAGGCTTAGGCAGTGGGTAATTAGAAAATATCAACGAACCTCATAAATGCTAATTTGAAAATTGTTTCCTCACTGCTTTAATTTTAATGTGTCTAGAAAAAGCTAAAATATGTTTTTAACACAACAAATTGGGTGTTAATGAAATCTGAAAGAGAAACATCTTAATTAAATTACATTAATTTTCAGGTTTATTCTCTTAAATGTTTTATTTTTCAGGTATTTTATAAATTTTCTTTAATCATAAATCAGTTTCGAGAAACGGAAGAACCTAACAGTTATAGATTAACTAAGGCTTTTATATGGCAAGAGAAGGCAGGTATTGAAAAATATGAAATGCGTACGCCTAGTTCAATAACGTTTGGTATATTGACACTGCCATGCTTTTATATACGGCCTATGTATTTAGACTATTTCTAACACTCCTAATACACAAATTGCAGTGGATATCACAACACAAACAGCCGTAAATCACGGTAGAAGAATGCTTTGACGATGAACGTGGTTTAACGAAGCGAGAAATCATACGGAAAAAAAAAAATTAAAATCAGTGACATGTATATTTACCGCGCATTCGCTGTCAATCAAAATGCCAAGATGCGCGCCTCTTACTGTTTCATATTTCGTGGGTTCCTTTCCCCGCTCTTAAACAATTCCAGCTGAGTGCAGGCGATACGGAACAGGGTGTCGCTAGACAAATCCCGCTGAAGTGCCGAACACTGTTCTTTTCGAACAGGGTGTTGCTAGACCAAACCCGCTATATTTCATTCTGTGGTGTAGTGGTTAGTGCGATTAGCTGCCTCCCCTGGAGGCCCGGGTTTGATTCCCGGCTCTGCCACGAAATTTGAAAAGTGATAAGGGCTGGAACGGGGTTCACTCAGCCTCGGGAGGTCAACTGAGTGGAAAGGTGTTCGATTCCCGCCTCAGCCATCCACGAAGTGGTTTTTCCATGGTTTCCCACTTCTCCTCCAGGGAAATGCCGGGTTGGTACCTAACTTAAGATCACGGCCGCTTCTTTCCTGTTACTTGTCTACCCCTTCCAATCTTCTCATCCCTCGACAAGGCCTGTATTCAGCATAGCAGGTAACGACGGCTGGGCGAGGTACTGGCCCTCCTCCCCAGTTTTATCCAGACTCAAAGTCTCACTTTCGAGGATACTGCCCTTGAGGCGGTAGAGGTGGTTATTATTATTATTATTATTATTATTATTATTATTATTATTATTATTATTATTATTGTACCGGGAGGTACACTTCTACGCCGCACATTTAAATATTGCGCCTAAAAGAACTACTCTACTGGAGAAATCGTGAACTTGAAACTAGTCCTACTTCAACCTTTACTCAGAATATGTCACTGCAGTAATTGGACGTAATTTTCTTGTTGTTTAGTTTCATGAACTGTATGAAATTATACGTGTTTTGTTTACCAGTCATCAAGAAGTTTGGACCTTATTATTATTATGTGGGTATGGACCCAATGGATCACGCAAAGCTCTAACGATTCTGTTTTCTGAGTTGTCAAACACCTCTCATCGTTTCTCCGTGGATCCTTTTTCGTTCTTCTGTCCACTTTGCTTCAGTCTTTTTCATTTCGTTCTCTGGTTGCACTTTCCATCCATTTTTTCCTATAGAGGTTTCTGTTCACGGTGTCAGTTGAGTTCATCTGGGCTTTTTCCAGATCTTTCTTAGCTTCCAGTACCCATGGAATATTTTTTAGATGTTCTTTGTAGGTGAGAACCTTGTGTGTCAGTCTACTTTCTGGTAGTCTGCGGACGTGTCCATAAAATTTCAGACGCCTTTTGCGGATGTCTGCTGCAATGTTGGAAAGCTCTTCTGTCACTTTGCGTGACCTCAGTCTATAACCATCTTCTGTTTTTTGGGGCCGAGAATTTTCCTCAGGATTCTTTTTCTTCTTTTAAAATGTTTTCTAGGTCACCTTTCCCGTTTAGTGTAAGGGTCTCGCTGGCATATCAGACTTCGGACTTAATTACTGTATTATAGTGTCTGATCTTTGCATGGCGGGACAAGCACTTTTTATTGTATATGTTGTGAATCCTATCGTAGGCTTTCCGAAATTTTTGTAGGCGAATTATCTGGGCAGCCTTCTCGCCTCCCGTTGGTTCCAGTATTTCTCCCAAGTACTTGAAGTGTGGTACTAGGTTGATTTGCCCATATGTCGTGTTCAAATTTTGAATGTCAAGTTTTGAGCAGAAGTACTTGGTCTTTTCGAAGGAAATTTGTAGGCCATCCTTTCCAGCACATTCGCTAAGGGTTTTAATTTGTTTTCCGGCTGTGACTACATCATCTGTCAGTATGGCCAGGTCATCTGCAAAAGCAAGGCAGGATACCTCAATACCGTCTTTGGGTCGTCCTAGTCGTATGGGGTGCCAGTATCCCATGTATTTCAATGCCTTCTCCCGCTCGCGGATGACTTTGTCTACGACGAAGTTGAAAAGAAACGGAGATAGGCCGTCACCTTGTCGGATGCCAGTTTCAATCGTGAATGGTTCAGAGATTTCTCCCATGAATTTGGAGATAGTGTCAGTGAGTGTTGCCTTGATGAGGTTGAGGGTCTTGGAATCAAGCTCCACTTCCTCAAGAATAACGAAGAGAGACTGTCGATCAACCGAGTCGTACACTTTCCTGAAGTCAACAAAAATGCAGATGGCCGGTTTGTTCTCCGATGCTTTGTATTTAAGTGTTGCCTTCAAGTTGAATATTTCTTCTGCACACGAACAACCTGGGCGAAAGCCTGCTTGATATTCGCCAATACTTTGTTCAAGTTGTTCTTGCGTTCTCTTCAAAAGGCAAGCTGAAAGAATTTTGTATGCCACCTGGAGAAGAGAAATGCCCCTGTAATTGTTCACGTCAGTCTTATCTCTCTTTTTGTGTAATGGGTGGATGAGAGCGCACTTCCAGTCCTGAGGTAATAGTTCATATTGCTAGATATCTGTAATGATTTGAGTGAGTTCCTTGTGGTAGTTAGGCCCAAGATTTTTCAGAAGTTCCGCAATGATGCTACCTTCTCCGGACGTCCTATTGTTTTTAAGTTTGAGGATGTGGCCACGGATTTCTCCCTTTGTCGGTAGTCGAGTCCAATTGTTGCTTCAAGTATTTTCTCTTGACCTGCCTGATGATTTTGACTACTCGTCTTCTAGTTTCATTGAAATATGTTTGGTTTTCTGGTGATTTCTTGCTGTTGTATTTCTGGAATGCTTTCTTTGGTTCCTTCAAGGCACGTTCACATTCTGAATTCCACCAAGGGTGTTTTGTATTCTTTTTCAGGGTAATTTGCTCTCGAGCTTTCTGGATGATTTTGTTGCGGAATTTTTCCCAGGTGCCTGCATGTTCCCTTCCCACACTTCTTGCAGATTAGTGTTTCCAATCTGTGTCGTGTCAAACTTCGGTATGTGTGGCCTCTTATGGTGAATTTTCTTCGGGGTGAATTTTACCTTTATTCTCACCAGGTAGAGATCGTTTTTTTCTTGCTATTGGCTTTACGTCGCACCGACACAGATAGATCTTATGGCGACGATGGGACAGGAAAGGGCTAGGACTGGGAAGGAAGCGGCCGTGACCTTAATGAAGGTAAGCCCCAGCATTTTCCTAGTGTGAAAATGGGAAACCACGGAAAACCATTTTCATGGCTGCCGACAGCGGTGCTCGAACCCACTATCTCCCGAATACTGGATACTGGCCGCACTTAAGCGACTGCAGCTATCGAGCACGGTGAATCAACATTTGCTCTTGTACATCGTGTACCTCTCCCTGCATGGGATGAGAGATGGCTATGTGATCGATTTGAAATTCATCGATCCCTGGAACGGGAAACCTCCAGGTCTTCTGTTTCCGTGGTGATTTTCTCAAAGAAGAGGGCACGATTTTAAGATTGTTTTGTTGACAGAGTTCAATGAGTCTTTAACCCGTTTTTGTTAGTGAATTTGCCAAACGTTTTTTGGTGTTCTTTTTCTTTACCAATTTGTGCGTTAAAGTCGCCCAGCAAAATTTTTGTATTCTCTTTTGAAATCTTGGCCATGATTTTCTCACGTTTAGCCCAGAATGCATCAGTTTATTGCGGTTCTTTTTTATTGTCCGCGTTAGTGGGGGCATGTACATTCACTATTGTATATTTCTTGTTAGCATATTGGATTCGCATTGTCATGTGCCGGCTGCTTATGGGAGTGACTTCTTTTCTTGAGTTTACTATACTTTTATGTACCATGAAGGCCATTCTTGGCAAGGGAGTTCCTTACCAACTCTCCGGTCTGTTTTACTCGTGAAGATCCGCTAGTTTCCATAATCAGTTGTGTCCTCATCAGCGAATCTCGTTTCCTGCAGGGCAAGTATCTGGATTTTCTGTTGATCGAGTTCTGTTACAAGATTGTTCAATTTACCGTGTTGGATTAAGGTATTTACAGTGAACATGCCAATATATGTGAAGGTTTTGGATGTTAGTTTGCCAGAGAACTCCTACTTTCTCTGTGTTCGTGATTGCCTGTTCCCCAGAATCTGAATACCCAGTAGCCGTCTCATGACGGGTGGATTGGTTACCACCTGGGGTAATGTTGATTGTACTCTCACGAATCATCATAGCTTGTAATTAAAGATCGGTCCAGTGTTTCCACTGGGAAATTAGGACCAGGGATTGTTAGTTCCTGCAACGTAACTATACAGCCGTACCTACTAGGTAAACAGACGCTAACCATTTCGCCGCTCGATCCGAGTCAGACGCGAGGTGGATTTCATTTATGGTTCATCCTCCCTCTCAGCCATTGAGACATATGTCCTCTTCTGCCATCGAAGCCGTTGACCACAGTTCTAGTTTCCTCAGTTGATCTGCGAGTGCTTATTTGACTACGTCTTATTCACACTTCTCCTGTATATTTTCAGGAAACTTCCACTATTGGCCATTGGGACGCGCCGTGTCGGGGTTGAGGGCCCCCATCCCAATGTCTCACGCAGGGTTATGCTTAGTTCGTACTCAATTCGGAACTAAACCCCCACATAAGCTGACCAGGTAATAATGTTTTAGGCTGTAAAATACATATGAGTCACATTGCCAGTTTTAAAGATGGGTGACAATAGTGGCCGGCAATGTGACCTTGGCAAATCTGATAGTAAAAAGAATATTGCATATCTTATTCGTGGTTTTTATGGAATTGATGATAAAAGAAACAAAATGAGTGCAGTTGTGTCAAAAATGTTGATTAGATATATGAAGAGACCTCTAGATCGTGTTATCTATAGAATAATTGGCGTATTTACCAAGATGGCAGACGTTTACGGCATGAAATTCATATTAAATATTAACCAAAAACCCTGTTATACAACGGCAAAATCACAAGATAACACTAACTCAATTTGAACACCACGAGTAGAACCACTATTATTCCGCGGAAGCCATAAATGAAGTACAGTTCTTCAGTATAAGCCGACAAATCACGCAGCACCATTGCACATTATTATTATTATTATTATTATTATTATTATTATTATTATTATTATTATTATTATTATTATTATTATTATTATTATATAAAATGCACGTCACCGAGCAAGCGGCTGCGGGTCTTCGGTCACGTATTTATCCGTTTTCATTGTAGAGATAATGGGTTCGGCGGCCCTGAGGATGGGTTTCCGTTGTTTCCCGTTTTCACACCAGGCAAAAGCTGGGGATGTACCTTAATTAAAGCCACGGTCGTTTCCTTTCCACTCCTAGGTCTTTCCTCTTCCATCGTCGCCAAAAGACCTATCTGTGACGGTGCAACGTAAAGTGAATTGTAATGAAATGCATTACTTTACAACAACAAACTTGTATCATCATCCCATGGCGTCGCGGCTCTTTTTTCAGGCACACACGCAATAGATGTGAGCTGCATGTATCATTTCGACCAGATACCAATCTTAAATTTCCAGCAGTTCAGGGAATCGAACCCGGACCCCGAGGACTGCAGTTAATTACATTAATCGTTACCCTACGAAGACAGTTTTCTAATATACGCTTTTATTCCTGTTACTAGAAGTGTAGCCTAAATTGCTGGCTTTAATATTTATTATAGTAGTCCTAATGTTGTATTAGGCCTTAGCCTATATGTAAATACCCTATTTAATTTTAACCGTCCACACTTTTTTGATCATTATGTTACGTTGTTCATGCTTAGGTACCCTAAAATTAGGCCTGCTGACTGAAAAATTAACATAATTTTGTCATAGTCTGTTCTTAATGCCAATATATGAAAACCGATTGCTTATAGATCACAGAATATACAGGGTATTTGGGGTATACGTGCAATTATTTCTTGTAGCAATAGAGAATGATGTGACGAACCATTATTATTACCCCCTGTGGGTGGGGGCGGTAGAATAACACCCACGGTAACCCCTGCCTGTCGTAAGAGGCGACTAAAACGGGCCCCAAGGGCTCAGAACTTTGGAGCGTGGGTTAGCGACCACGGGGCCCTCAGCTGAGTCCTGGCATTGCTTCCACTTACTTGTGCCAGGCTCCTCACTTTCATCTATCCTATCCGACCTCTCTTGGTCAACTCTTGTTCTTTTCCGACCCCGACGCTATTAGGTTTGCGAGGGCTAGGGAGTCTTTCATTTTCACGCCCTTCGTGGCCCTTGTCTTCCTTTGGCCGATATCTTCATTTTTCGAAGTGTCGGACCCCTTCCATATTTTCCCTCTGATTAGTGTTATATAGAGGATGGTTGCCTAGTTGTACTTCCTCTTAAAACAATAATCACCACCACCACCACCACCACCATTATTATTATTATTATTATTATTATTATTATTATTATTATTATTATTATTATTATAAATGTTTACGTGCCAATGGAGACGCGCGGTGTTGGAAATTTGCCCACAGGTATTCTTTAACGTAGCCTGTAAATCTGCCGATCAGAAGCGGACGTATTTGAGCACCTTCAAATACCAGCGGACTCAGCCAGAATCGAGCCTGCTAAGTTCATGAAACCAGTGCTTGAACCGTCTCAGCCACTCAGCCTGGCAACGTTTATTTTGTTAAGTTTAATAGGCACTGCAAAAGCAGCAGTAAGCTAGAAGGCTTTGATTTACCTTTAAACATGATCTTTTCGTTTGGAAGCACGAAAGGAAAGTACGTTTAATTTATTTATTTTTAAAACATGTCCCTTATTGGTATGAAGCAAAACGTTTGATGTGCTTTGCAAATTATTCCGATACTACTCACTTGGACATCCTATCCCATGCATTTTTTCGTTGACGTAAGAAACTTTATTTACGTACAGTCAACACGGAGTGTTTCTGCATACGGCGAGTTGGTCTCCTAAAAATCCATAATATTGAAATCAGACTGTGGGAGAATGTTCCACGTAAGTAGTTCGGCAAAAGCACTAGATCTGTCACGTGCCGGTTCGGTTGTCTGCTGTTCCTAGCGACGGGGATGTGGTTGGACGGTTTCCCGCCCCCTACATGAAACCGGACTAGAGGCATGAGCAATCTGTCTAACCTTGACCTGAATAACAGCTGTCAGAGAGGCGAATTATCGTCCGTACTAGTATGCGAGTTACTTCGTAGTAGTAGAATCAGTATTAGTAGTAGTAGTATTTGAATAATGCCAGTGTATGAATACCACGAATAACATGATATGCTGCTAGTGTATCGTGTGGCGGAACAGAACACAGGTCGCCCTCCATGAATCTATCGGGAAATGCTTCCCAACACACGGGGGGTCGAATCCAGCAACGATAATTTCTGTACTGCAGCGTATTCGCGATACAGGTTGTGTTGCATCACGCTTTGAAAAGCATGTAATCCTAGACGCGGAAGAAGATATTCTGACAGTAATAAACGATGATCCCGGTCGCCGTGCGCGTAGTATTACACGTGCCGTTTGTGTACCAACTTGGACAATACGTAGGACAATGCAGGAAGAGCGAGAGCATCCTGACCACATTCAACGGGTGCAGTGTCTTTCACAGCTGAATACCATTTTTTTACGAGTTGATGTACGTCGCCACGACACAGATAGATCTTATTGTTCGGTGATGACGGGACAGGAAAGGGCTGGGATCGTGAAGAAGCAACTGTGGTCTTAATTAAGGGACAGCCCCTGTATTTGCCTGCTGTGAACATGGCAAACTACGGAATACCATCTTGAGGCCTGCCGACAGAGGAGTTCGAACCCACTATATCCCACTCATGGGCTATGGAACATCCCCATTCAGTAGGACAAGGCAATTTCCAGCACCGGTTCTGAATTAATACCTGGATGGGTGTAGTAGGTGGTCGGTTACGTGGACTAATCATCTTTTTTATTAATGTTACCTTGCTTCTGTAGATATAGTACGTTACTGAAGCTTTCAGAGGGCGTGTCGCTTTGACTACGCAGAAGCACGTGGATTTTACACGATGGTGCAGCCATTTCCTCAACGGTGGACAGGACGATGGGGAACTATCAATTGACCAGCCAGATCTCCAGACCTTATTCCAATGGATTTTTATGTCTGGGGAGACATGAAACACGAAGTATATCGAACTGAAGTAACCACTTCGGATGATTTTCGTGAACGTATTGTTTAAGCAGCAGATGATATTCTGAACAAACCTGGTGTCTTGGCTCGAATGCGTCACAACTGGATTCGGAGAAGTGAAGCCTGAAGAGAAGCCCAGGTTGATTACTTTGAACAATTGGTACGAGTTTTATTTTGGTATGCCAGATGTTACGCCATTTCCGCAACGTAATGGCTTGGGAGTACAGTACAAAATCGATATAGTATTTTGAGTCTCGATAGTTCGATATTCTCATAAATCTGAGCATAGGAATTGATGTACCGGTAACAAAAATTATAAATCGAGAGTTTCAGTGCGCGAGTGCATTGTACGTGGCGTAAGCTGAACACAACACACGGAAGACGTGCTTGTTAAAACGCTAGACATTGACCTTGATCGCAGTTCGGCAGTTCCTCAATCCTACCCTGCACGTGGTTTTGGTTCTTTACGTGTGTTCGAGCAATTTATATTTTGTTTCTTGTTCACTACGAATTAAAACAGAAGACGCTTTGCGTTTTTAAGGGCCGATGACCTTAAAATAGCAATCATCATCATCATCATTATCACGTATAAAGAATTCAATAAATTGCTTGTTTTATATTCATCACTACTGAAATAGCAACTATAAGTAAACATTCAGCTTAAGAAGGTTGTCTAGAGGGTTTTGTTAATTTACAAAAGGAAGTTTAAAATTTCTTTTAGTGTAAGGCATTCTGTATGTTTTTGTTTTCTAAACTGTTGTACTGTAATATTTAACATAGGTAATTTTTTGTACACAAGCGTTTTCGTGTACGTTCGTAAATCCGTGCTTTTCCGTTCGAGATAGTTTTGTTACCGTCCACCTGGAATTACGGAGCCCCTACTGTATGCTAGTTCATTCTTTTCTACAACAGAGTGTTACTATTGCGACTGTAATTCCTACCACCACGCCACTCTTATGTCTGTGTCACTAATGTGCGCCTTGTTCGGCTTTGTCCTGCTTGACTATGTGGCTCTCGTTACCTTCTTCTTCCTCTTCTTCTACTGCAGCCTTATGTCTTAACGGGTATACTGTGCTCTACCGACATCACCTTTACACGCAGTAGCGTAATCTGCTGCGATTTGTTATTAGCACCATCATAGTAAAATGTAGGATGTAGTTGTGGCGAAATCTTCTTAGATACGTTCGACATCTGTGAATTGTGTATAATTTGATAACTCATATTGTACTCATGAAAGTGACCGTCGGCCTGGTGTTCAGGTTAACAGCTACATGCCTCTAACGTGTAACCTTGTTTATGTTTCTCAGATTTGTTGATGTGTATGTTTGATGTTTATACACAATACGATATTACAGCTTCCTCATCCCTAAGAACTTGACCTGGTTCTCGTCTTACGCATAGTAATCTGTAGTTAACTACTGCGACCGATGTTGCCTCACGTACGTACATTTCATCATGTACCTCTTAAACCACGCATATTTTACTATTTTCTTCCACGTATTTCGGCTTTTAATGACCTTATAATAATAATAATAATAATAATAATAATAATAATAATAGTAATATAATAATAATAATAATAATAATAATATAATAATAATAATAATAATAATAATAATAATAATAATAATAATAATAATAATAATAATAATAACGTTAAGTGCTTTACGTTCCACTAAATATTTCTACGGTTTTCTAAGACGCTGAGGTGCCCGAATTTAGTCCCGCATGAGTTCTTTTTCTGTACCAGTAAATCTACCGACACGAGGCTGACGTACAGTATTTGAGCACCTTCAAATACCTCCGGACTGGGCCAGGTTCGAACCTGCGAAGTTGGAGTCAAAAGGCCGGCACCTCAACCGTCTGAGCCACTCAGTCCGGAAGGAGGCACGCAATGTAGGTATGTTTTATTAATTTAGTTGTATAACATGTCCATTATTCTTTTGAAACTAAACGTTCGATGTGTTTCGATAATTCAATTTCGATGCTACTCATTTGGACCTCCTATCACATGAATGCTTCCGTTGGCGTAATGAACTGCCTTCTTTCTTCACGCAGTGCTCAACGGGGATGGTACCGTATTTCACGTCCCGGCGCGCCTATCCCAACCAATAATTATATCATACGCTCGTACAGGTTCCGCACCGACACAGCTTTTCAGGTCATTTCCATACTCACTAGACCACAGGGCTGATGACCACTGATATGCCAATCTCCTAAAGGACGTAACAGCAAATTAACCCGTATTAACGCTGAGTATTCGATACATCTCCAGGGTCCGAAACCGATGACTAGGGCTATCTGAAGCCCCTAAGACGGAAACTAAATAATAACAACAACAAAACCAGTCTGGCGAGAATGTAACTAACATAGCACACTACTGAACTACGATAACAGCTGAAGGCTGCTACTAGTGTATGCCATGTTACGTTACATTCTCGTCAGATGAGATTATTCAAACGAATAATGGACATGTTATATAAAACCAAACCAAAACTAAACCCTATGGCACTGCAGCCCTTGAAAGGCCTCGGCCTACCAAACGACCGCTGCTCAGCCCTAATGCTTGCAGATTACGAGGTGCCGTGTGGTCAGCAAGACGAATCCTATCGGCCGTTATTCTTGGCTATTTCACCGTCGGATAGCTCCTCAATTCTAATCACGTAGGCTGAGTGGCCTCGAACCAGCACTCGGGTCCAGGTAAAAATCCCTGACCTGGCCGGAAAGCGAACTTCCAAACTCATCTCCAAGAGCTTTAGCTGGTTCTTGTCTTACGCATAGTAATATGTATTTTTTTAACTACTGGTGCTAATAACAATTCGCAACAGATTACGCTACTGCTTGTTAAGATGATGCCGGTAGAATAAACCTGTTAAGACGTAAGGCTCCAGTAGAAGAAGAAAAAGAAGAGGAAGAAGAAGGAGAAGGTAACGGGAGCCACATGGTCAAGAAGGACATTGCCGAACAGGGCTCACATTAGTGACACAAACATAAGAGTAGCGGGTCGTAGGAACTAAAGTCGTAATACTAACACTCTCTTGTAGAAAATAATGAACACTAACACACAGTAGGGGCCCCGTAATTACAGGTGGATGGTAAAGAGACTATCTCGAATAGAAAAGCACGCATATACGAACGTACACGAAAACGCCTGTGTACATGAAAAATTTATCTACGTTAAACATTAGAGCACAACAGTTTAGAAAACAAAAACATACAGATTGCCTTACACAAAAAAGAAATTTTTAATTGTGTTTTGTAAATTAAAAAACGCTCTAGGCAACTTTCTTAAGTTGAATGTTAACTAATAGTTCCTATTTGGTAGTGATGAATATAAAACAGACATTTTATTGAATTTTTAAATGTGATAATTATGATGATGATGATTATGATTGCCGTTTTCAGCTCATAAGCCGTTGAAAACGCAAAGTGTTTTCTGTGTAACTCACAGTGTATAAAAACAAAGTATAAAATGCTCGAATACACGTAATGAACCCAAACCGCGTGCAGGATAGGATTAAGGGACTGCCGAACTGCGTTCAAGGTCAATGTCTAGCTTTTTAACGAGCACGTATTCCGTGTGTTGTGTTCAGCTTTCGCTACGTACATGGCATTCGCGCACTGAAACTCTCGATTTATAACTTTTGTTACCGGTACATCAATTTCTCTGCTTGGATTTATGAGAATATCGAACTATCGAGACTCAAAATACTATATCGATTCTGTACTGTACTCCCAAGTAAATAAGCTGCAGAAATGGCATAACATCTGACATACCAGAGTGAAACTCGTACCAGTTGTTCAAAGTGACCACCCTGGGCTTCCCTGCAGGCTTCACTTCTCCGAATCCAGTTGCGACACATTCGAGCCAAGACATCATGGTGGTTCAGAACATCCTCTGCTGCTAAAGAAATACGTTCACGCAGGTCATCCGAAGTGTTTACTAAAGTTTGATATACTTTGTTTTTAATGTCCCTCCAGACATAAAAATCCACTGAAATAAGGTCTGGAGTTCTGGCTGGCCAATTTATAGTTCCACATCGTCCGGTCCACCGTTGAGGAAATGTCTGCACCTTCGCGTAAAATCCACGTGGTTCTGTGTAGTCGAAGCGACACGTCCTCTGAAGGCTCCAGCAACGTACTGTATCTACAGGAACAAGATAACATTAATAAAAGGATGATTACTCCACGTAACCGACCTCCTACTACATTCATCCAGATATGTTCCACAGCCCATGTGTGGGATATAGTGGGTTCGAACCCCTCTGTCGGCAGCCCTAAAGATGGTTTTCCGTGGTTTGTCATGGTCACACCAGGCAAATGCTGGGGCTGTACCTTAATTAAGAACACGGTCGCTTCCTTCCCGATCCTAGCCCTTAGATATATCTGTCGCCGTAAGACCTATCTGTGTCGTGGCGACGTACATCAACTTGTAAACAAATATTGGTAAACAGCTGGTGAAGGACACTGCACCCGTTGAATGTGGTCAGGTTTTATTCGCTCTTCATGCAGTGTCCTACGTACGGGCCAAGTTGATATACCAACGGCACGTGTTATACTACACGTACGGCGCCCGGGTTCATTGTTTACCATTGTCAGGATTTCTTCTTCCGCGTCTAGGATTACACGTGGCCATTCAGGCCCTCGCTTTTCATAGCATGATGTAACACAGCCTAAACCGCGAACGCGCTGCAATACAGCAAGTATCGTTGCTGGATTCGGCACCCGTCTGTTGCGAAGCATTTCCCGATAGATTCATGGAGCGCAACCCGTATTCTGTTCTGCCGCACGATATACCAGCAGCATATCATGGTATTCGTGGTTTTCATACACTGGCATTATTCAAATACTACTACTACTGCTACTACTGCTACTACTACTACGAAGTAACTCGCGTACTAGTACGTACGATAATTCGCCTCTTTGACAGCTGTTATTCAGGTGAAGGTCAGGCAGGCAGCTCATAACTCTAGTCCGATTTCATGTAGGGGGCGGGAACCCGTCTAACCACATCCCCGTTGCTAGGAACAGCAGACAACCGAACCGGCACGTAACACGTCTAGTGCTTTTGTCGAACTGCTCACGTTAAATATTCTCCCACGGTGTGATTTCATTATCATGGCTTTTTGGGAGACCAGCTCACCGTATGCAGTAACACCCCTGGACTTCATTTCTTCATTTTGTTATAATGCACAACATAGTTCATACACAAAACCTATAGGATGTCCGGTTAGTATGCTAGGCAAAAGAGTCTTGACGTGTACGTAAATAAAGTTTCTTACGTCAACGAAAGAATGCATGGGATATGATGTCCAAATGAGTGGTATCGAAACTGAATTGTCAAAGGACATCGAACGTTTTGCTTCATACCAATAAGGGGTATGTTATAAGAGTAAATACATTAAACGTAACTTCCTTTCGTGCTTCCAAACGAAAATAACATGTTTAATGGTAAATTAAAGCATTCTAGCATACTGCTGCTTTTTCAATGCCTATGAAACGTATCAAAATAAACGTTGCCAGGCTGAGTGGCTCAGACGGTTCAAGCACCGGTTTCATGATCTTAGCAGGCTCGATCCTGGGTCAGTCCGGTGCTATTTTTAGGTGCTCAATACGTCCGCTTCTGATCGGTAGATTTACATGCACGTAAAATCATACCTGTGGGCAAAATTCCGACACCGCGCGTCCCATTGGGAAGTAAATATTATTATTATTATTATTACTAACTATTATGAATATAAAAGTTAATCACTGAGTAATGCCATTGACGTCTTATAAATCACACACAACTATAC
Source organism: Anabrus simplex (assembly GCF_040414725.1). Taxonomy (NCBI): domain Eukaryota; kingdom Metazoa; phylum Arthropoda; class Insecta; order Orthoptera; family Tettigoniidae; genus Anabrus; species Anabrus simplex. The sequence goes on along the minus strand of NC_090265.1, from coordinate 610,838,038 downwards.
AACACGTGATTCGGATGTATGTGCTGGTACGGATCTTCGACGACACTGTAAGGATTCTATGTACTTTTCACACAGAGTACCCTAGACCGGTTTTCGAGTACAGCAAGTGGCCTGGCACATGAGTCAACCTCCCCTACTTGCCAAGCCTTTAGGGGAAGTGCACAACATGTGTTGGTCTGCGATAAGAAACAGGTTCAACAACTTCTATACTCTACCACACGAGGGTAGTGTGACGTAAATGGCGTTCCCACCTGCGACCGTTCAAAACACGTTAGGTCCTGAAATATTTGGTTCATTCTTGGGGAAACTAATAGGACAAGGTAAAAAGAACATAGCCTATGTTCTGAGATGCATTTTTTTACCGACTATCAAAATATCTGCACGCATAGCCCTAACATTCTGTATAACATTATATAACATAAAATCTCCTATTAAACGCATGGATTCGAACTCTGAAACTCAACGGCAAACTGTCGGATATAGAGCGTTCCATGGTTTCCCATTTTCACATCAGTTAAATAAGGTGACTTTAGGAAAGGGCATCTCGCAATATGGCGTCGGGAAGGGCATCTCCCTATAAAACAATTCGCTGCAAGGTTAGCCCCTTCAAAATTGTTTCGGGAAGGGCATGTAGCAAGATGGCGTCGTTAAGGGCATCTAGCCATAAAAGTAGCCCCTCCAAGATGGTGTCGGGAAGAGAAATTAGCAGTATGACGTCGGGAAGGGCATCTGGCCGTTAAAGTAAGGTTAGGCCCCTCCAAGATGGCGTCGGTGGAGAATCTGGCAAATGTCATCGGGAAGGGCATCGAATCTTAATACTAGGGCCCTGTGAGGTTAGACCCCTACACGATGGTGTCGGGAAGGGCACCTAGCCGTTAAACTAATTCTGTAAGTTTAGGCCCCTCCAAGATGGCGACGGATAGGGGATCTGGCAAGATGGCGTCAAGAAGGGCATCAGGCTATAAAACTACGGCATTGGCGTCGGGAAGGGTATCTGGCCATTAAAGTGGGGTTAGGCCCTCCAAGATAGTGTCGGGAAGGGCATCGAGCAAGATGACGTCAGGAAGGGCATCTGTCTGTAAATGTAACGTTAGACCCCTCCAAGATGGCGTCGGTAAGGGAATCTGGTCGTAAACCTAGGTCCTGTGTAGTTAGGTTCCTCCAAGATAGCGTCTGTGAGGTTAGCCTTGAACTCTTGCGCGCCTCAGCGCGTGGTTGTGTTGACAGCTGTCAAGCAAGAGCACGTAGTCAACCAAAAAGCACGAGGTGTGAGGTTAAGTCCGTTCATTATGACGTTTGTAAGGTTAGCCTTGCCCACTTCTTCAAATTCCGTGCCTCACACCTGTCAAAACAAAAAATCACGTGGTGTAGGTTAGAACCCTTCAAGATGACAGCTGTGCGGTTGGGCTCGTTCTCTTTTTCAAATTCCGCGGCTCACACCTGTCAAAACAAGTGTACGTGGTCTTTTTTGTAAACTATAGCACGTGGCCGTGAACTCATAGCACGTGGCCTTGACGTAATGGTGTTAATGACCTTGCCAGGGAAAGTGCTGATTCAGCTCCCATTGTTTCTGAATCCCTGTTGCTCCACTACTTTTGTCATCTGTGATTCCTGAAATGGCGCTGAATCTGTAGTTTGCAGAATAAATACACTTAGCATGTACAATGTATCACCATAACAAACGTGGAGTAAATATGTGACAAATATAATAATTCATAAATATAAATATTTACTTCCAATTCCACTACTAGCCTGCAGAATGATTTTATTCTTCATGTTACCACACTCCATTGGAAAAATTATAAACCGATATGACAGAGTCTGGGATATTCTATGCACTTTTTCACAAAGTGTCCGGCTCCATGGCTAAATGGTTGGCGTACTGGCCTTTGGTCACAGGAGTTCCGGATTCGATCCTCGGCAGAGTCGGTAATTTTAACCGTAATTAGTAAATTCCGCCGGCACAGGGGCTGGATGTATGTGTCGTCTTCATAATTATTTCATCCTCATCGCGACGCAGGTCACCTACGGGAGTCAATTCAAAAGACCTGCACCTGGCAAGTCGAACTTCTACTCGGACATTCCCGACACTAAAAGCCAGACGCAGTTTCATCCTGTCACAATGTTAAGCCTAGTAAAATGTGACAATAGAACTAATGTTTACTGTAGGAATGTGATAAAATTGTTATAGATACTTCAGTCCACTTATTTTTGCAAAACAATTACATTTTTATCGTTTTTTGGGACTTGGATTCCAAATTTCTTGTCTTTGAAACACTGCATGAATAATTATTCTTCTTCCATAGCTTGAAACAGCTAGGTGACGCTAAGCAATTAACCAACACTGTTCGTTATCTGGCGCTTCGCTTAGCTTTAAGGTAGGCGTATTGCGTAGCAGAGCGCGGATGGTGTGAACACCTGGCTTAGGAAGAAAGCACTGGTTATGCTTAGCGTTGAGCAACACGCGAAACACTACGCGAAGCGCGCTCGGTGTGCACGCGGCATTTCTTACGCCAGGCTTCTCACTTACATCTTTCCTATCTAAAGGCTTTGGTCAAATTTTGTTCTCTTCTGACCCGAGATTTTAAGTTGGTGAGGCTTAGGGAGTCTTTAATTTGCATCTCCTTCGTGGCTCTGTATTTTACTGATACCTTCATTCTTCGATTGATCAGACCTCTTCCTTTTTCTCTTGTGATTATGACTGAGAGGGAATGATTATATGTTTGTACTTTTCCTTAAAACAATAATCTCGTCGCCATAAGACCTATCTGTGTTGGTGCGACGTAAAACAAATAGCAAAAAATACCAATAATCACTACCACCACGAGCTTCATCTGCTGCTCGCGCTATGTATTCTAAGGCTACTGCCATACTTCCGTGATCCCATGCTGCATTACTGCGTGAAATCTCTCGTCCAAAACGCACAGCGCTAACTTGGATGGGACCGGCCATACACACCGTGGGACAAGGGACAAGGCGCGTCTTCAAGGTCCCCCGCTCCAGAATGGGCCGAGGTCCTCCCGTTCACTACCTGGCCACACTTGCCAGAAGAAGACGTTGCGGTATTGTACCGTTGTTTAAATACTGAGCGTGGTCCATTTGCGTTCGTTTTGGTACTTTCACTTTTCAGAATGGAATTAGTGAATTAATAATTTTGGATGTTCAGAAGTACCCGTGACTTTACGACTCAAAGGACCAAGAGTTCAAAAACAGAGGCATGAAGAGAAATGCGTGGTTATCACTAACGAGTGTTGTGCTGGGGGAGACCCGACGCCTGCGAGGGCATAAAGGGAAAACAGAAAGAAGAGGATGAAGTATAGGGGGGGGGGGGGAGACATTGTTTTCCTTTTACTGATAGCATTTTTCAAAAAGCAGGAAAACATTTCAAATGAAGTCACGGACGTTATGTATTGCAACCATACCACCCACGCCATTGCCCCCATACAACCATACAACGGCAGAATTACCCCCAAATTGGGCGATCGCCATACGGGACCGTAAGCCAAGGCGTTCGATGGTATAGGACCTTTTCAGTCTAGAGTCAAATGCCACCTCATCTATAAAGCGAAGAAAAGTAAACTCCAAATTGATGGGTGAACAAAAGGTCTTCCGACCGTGCAAGGATCAACTGCACTTCCTCCGTTCCATAGAATACAACCTCCGACCTCCCAGGGCCACGGTGCATTCGCGGCATAATATCAAACTATAACACTAAAACTAACTTAAAGATATAAGTGAACGGAGGAAAACTAAGATGCATTCAACTTCGGCAAATGATAAGCAGACAAACTTTAAAACTCTATTTTAATATAGCTTGATAAAACACAAAAATAAATTCAATGTAACCCTGAATAGCACTACAATAAAAAAGTACAGTGTCTGATGGACTGAATACATATGCTCGGAGATATGACTCCGTTCATTTAAAAATTTATCAACTTGAACGTTCTTTTCGTTTACGTCATGACGACGTATAGGCTACACCTAGATCATTAAACACGCATTAATTTGAAATATTCTTAAGTATAGAAATATCCTTGTAAACGCGACGGTTCTCATCAAAGACTTTCTTCACTATCAGAAGGAAAACGCTATCTACGCAAACTCGGAGACAACTTTGAGTGGTCGCCTAACTAATTAACTACACAATTCGGGTTCAGGAAAGGAAGGTCCACCTTGCATGCCGTAAGGAATTTGTTAAACGACCTAGAGGAAGCTCTTAGACATCCCAAAGGAATATTTCACATAGTATTCGTAGACTTCACAAAAGCTTTCGACTTATTTTCCAGATCAGAGCTTGTTCAGAAACTAGAACATATGCTAACGGAGGACCACGGATTCACACGGGTAATAAGGAACATTTTGGCCTACAATAAAGTGGAAGTATATGACGGAATATCGACCTCAAAAGAAATAATCCAGACAAATGGAGTTCTGCAAGGGGACCCACTGAGTCCCATCCTGTTTAACGCCACGACAGCAGACATCACAATGATTCTAGAGGAAACAACTTCAGTTTCTCTCTATGTTTACGCAGACGACATGGTCCTGGGTTCCCCAAACCGGCAAGAGCTACAGAAAGTCCTAAATAACCTTCACAATTGGGCAGTTGATAATGATCTCAACATAAACTAGAGAAAGACAGTGTAGCCTACATGGCTTTCCGAAAAGGGGGAAAACTAGCAGCGGAAAACAAAATGACTCTCGGCGAAGAAGAACTTACGTCGGTAAATACCTACAAATACCTCGGCGTCACCCTGCAAACAACGTGCCACTCTTTCAGACACCACATAAAGGAACGAGCAACAGCTGCCATCAGAGGAATATACGATTAAAGAACATAACCAAACTCTCACTACGAACAGCAATGACACTCTTCCACGCCAAAATAACTCCCACTATCTCATACGGCCTAGAGATAATATGGGAAAGGCTAACAACAACAGACCTCACCACGATAGAAAAAGTGAAAGCACGATTCCTTAAGAGAGCACTGGGCGTGGCAGGATCGTCACCTTCCAGACTAATCTATGAATTAGCAAGGGAACCTTTCTATATAGAAGACCTCCGATTCAAACTACACCTGCCATCTACCCTGCAAATGGAGAAGGTACTTGAGCAGAGGCATCTGAAACAACAGGACATACCACTGGATTTTTACGCAACGGAAGCAATGACCGATAGACGATGGACACAGAAAAATCAGGAACTAAGAAACGTAATCACTAGACTCGCCGTACACGGCTTCCATCACAAAATTTGCAAAAACATAAAATATCATGAACCGAACAAAGAATGTATATGTTCTCTGTGTGAGAATCCATGCGACAAACACCACATAACACTGTGTAGTAAAAGGGAAAAGAGCATAGTTGACTATAGCGAAGACTAAACCGTCTCGAGCATCTGTGAATCGCAGTATGTATTGTGACAATTTCATGCTTACTTTGTAACCTTGAAACCTATTGTTGTAACCCATTATATGGCCATCTGGCTGCAATAAATTCTTATTATTAAAAGTAATAAGCTAACGCTAACCTGTCTCAGTCTTACCCTTGGCTTTGACAATATGAAAGTGGCTGCGGTATGAGTGATGTTAGTAATGCCATTCCTTATGCAGCCAGTCCCTGCTATGAATGGTGTGAAAAAGTCGCTCATAGAGTCGGTTGGTGCACGCATTTCAGTGGGCTTGGCAGACTGCTATGCAATAGCAACTTCTGGCCCAGTGAGGAAAGCAACGGGAACCTACCTCACTCCTCATTTCCCTAGTACGCCTCTTGAGTGACACCTAGGCAATCTATGACAGCTAATGGTGGACCTGTTGAGGATCCAACCAGCCTTCGGGCTGAATACCCAACATACATACATACAACGCTAGTAGACAATATCACAACCAACAATAAAATTAAACAGATGTCGGGTCCGGAATCGAACCCACATCGCAATGAACACGATGACAAAATTACGAGGCAGAACCCGCTATCGAATTCAGACATCAAACCTGAAATAAATCTCAAAGAACACATTCAAAAATTATGTACACACAATACAAACAGAAGTGTAGACAATAAACACATACGACTGGCTGTATTTCATGGAACTAAAAGATAATAAACTTATGTGTGACGGAAAATCCAGGGTTTGCCTTGGACTTCGAACCGGTGGTCTCCAGGATGCCACCGACAAATGGGTCTCTGAAAATCTTTACCTAAATTATTCTAAAGATCAAGAAACAAATACTATTCTGGCGTCCCAGTTACTCAATTTTTTTACAGAGATAATCATGAACCCGTATTGGTGCACAGGCTTGAACAATACTCTTGGCAGTATTATTTCTTACGGGAGCGGCCAGGTTCCCCTTCTCACATATCATAAATCATAACGTCGGTGACCCTTCATTTTAAACCTTCTTAAAACGAGACAACCAGTCTCCCAGAGAAAACATCGTGGTAAATATATATCATTTTGACCAATATCCTCTTATCATATTCAAAAGCTTCGTTCGCTTATTCATTCACTGCCCATTTACAACTCTTTAACTCACATCAAGCCACTATTCATCATTTCAGTGTCACATCCATACACAGGTAATACGTGGGTTCACAACTAGTAGGTCGCACAAATAAATCAGCCTATGGTTTTCCAACAAATTTGAACGCAAAAAATCTCAAGTGGATCTGAACGTATCCATAACTTTATTAAAATTTTAAAGAAAATTATATACTTCTTGACATAGAAGGAAACCTCTATCTATCTAAAAATGGGAGGACGTCCGTTTGAGTCCAGGCTTGTCACATATTACACAAACTGATACAGCCATCTCTATATTCTACTCATGCAAATTTACTTTAAAATCAGAGTGTATTGCTACTCTCACGATTATCATATCAATACTGGCATTTTGAAGACACTACCGTCATGCATTACCAACATAGATTGAGTATTTATATAAAGAAAGGTATTAATTTTACTGTTTGAAATCTTCAATAAAACAAATCTATATTTTACCCTCGCAGTCTAAAGCCTCCCAACTTTTCAGTTATTTCGTCTATAAATCCAGGCTCGAAAATTTACCCCATATTCCAGAATTTCCGTTCCCATTCATTTACATAAACATTATTTTATACCGTATGAAGTCCATTTACAAGTCTCTCCCTAATTCAACAATACACGCATTGTACATTTACCAACCTATCTTACGTGATTTAACATAATTACATAAAATAACCCCGCACTTACAAAGTTAGGTATTTCAAATTTAAAGTACTCATCGTCATGCCGATAAAACCATAGCTCGGGCCTTGGGAAGGCCCTTGGAGTCGTTTAACCCCTCATGGCGCTGGCGTGGATCACTTGTTCAAATCCTCTTCTGGTCCTCTTGAGCACCTTCATAACCCTGGGGTCTTCTTCACTGGAACAAGTCTAATGTTAATGACGTTCAATTAAATTACGTCCTTCACCAACACAGTTTATGAAACTCTAATACAGTTCCCGCGGTCTTTTTTACAGCGACACAATCGTCCTGTTAGTCAAATTTTCACATACTTTCAGTAATTTAACTTTATCTGTAACTTGAACATATTATTTCATACAGCGTATCGATAAAATGTACAGTAGCACTCCCGAACAAAGGTAAGGCCAGGACACCAGCGGACCGCGTGTCTGCCTCCAATACTTCACGTCAAGTCACCCCTTGCGCATCACCGCGGGTTCTTTAATAATTTTACCCCTACACGAACAACAGACGGTGGAACGGCTCCCACCACATTTTGCACATCAGCCGCTCTACGAGTTCTGTAACACTGGCGATGGGGTTAAACGTGTAGCTCAGAATTCCAAGTAATTTGGTTGAGTGCGGGAAACAAATCGATCTGCGGTTTATCAGATATTTACCTTTCCGGAGATCCCCCGTCTGGAGTCTGCGTTATCAGCTAGCGTGGGTACGCTACTGGTGCTTATATAATCTTCTGGTGGCGTAATTTTCAACTCGTTGAAATTTTACAAACAATTATAATTTTAGCAGTGGTCTACTATAAAAACATATCCCTTACTAATTAATTCTCTTATCTCGAAATCTTACAGCACAAATCAAGCTTGCACGTTGGCATTACCGTGTTTCGGCCATTTTTATTGGGCGGAGTTATCACTATGTATTTTTCTTCCGTGTAATTTTCATAGCTCGCTCTCTTTCTGGGGATCTCTCCAGCCATGACGGACTTGTGTTTGCACCACCAAGTCGGAGGTGTTGTGCAACCTGATGCAACTTGACTTCGACATGGACAAAGGAGTTTGACAAAAGTTTCCACTGCCTAAACCAATTTTCAGTTAATTATCTGTATGACCGATACGGTGATAGTATACTCCAAAATATCTTTATTTTCTTTTAGTTTATTTTGTAGGAGCACAAATTGTCTACTTGCTGACTTGTCACTATTATAGGATGGATCCAATATTTTCTTTGATGACTTCGACGAACAACCACCACAGAACATAACGCAACAACTGAGTTTTTATGTAATGAAATTCCTTTGATATGTAGAACAATGGAGATGCTTTGCTTTGCAACATACACGACACTGATAAAATCACGTCGTGCAAACACGCAAGTGTGGCCACGCGCCCTGTCATCCAGCTGTGTGAAAAACTACGCAGAAAACCAGCGTAACAAAACACAAACCCAATTCTGTTCTATCTTAAGTATTAATATATGTATTTTACATGTCATTTTACCTATTAAATAACGGCATTATTTATTCAGAAATGTGTATGTTTTATTTTTGAAACTTCGTATCACGTGCTACAAATAATCTGTTAAAGAATATGGCAGAACTTCCAACTGTTTACATATATCTGTCCTCAACCACTTTCATTGTCTCTTACCTCCTCTCTTGTTTAACAAGAATAACTGAGGCAGACTGCATCTGTGTGATCAAGACAAATCCATTTGAAACGCGTACTGCAGGATATCCGACTAGCCTTGTTGCGACTTCTTCCGCACATGTAGTAGCGTCCTCGCACTCCGACTTGTGGATGATTAGCAGGTCTCTCATCATTTTCGATTTCCAAGAATAACTTGCACCTCCTCTTCACCTCCTTGGGTCATTTCTTGCTGAATTTTTCTCATGACACAGGGTTTGATGATATCCAGATATCGTATGGGACCTTTCTTCTCAAAATATTTGGAAAACCATGGTTCTTCTTACAAAACGATTCCACCTATGTTTTTCAGATCAAAATACTTCCAATGACCACAGCCGACAGTTTCTAGAAATATATTCTCACACATTTTGTCCAGGATATCCAGTGAAAATTTTGTTTTGTTGAGGGATATCAAAAGTGCTGGTTTCTTTTTTCCACCTATGTCTTCGTTGATGTCCCTTTTTTCACGTAACGTGGACAGCACTAGAACACCTTTTCCTTTATTCGGTACGTATGATACTACACAAGCGTGCATTGGGAATGCAAACTCAGAACTGTGTATGTATTTTTATTCTTGGAAACTTCCAGTTCTTCAGGGATATCTCTTTTATTCCTTTTCACGATGCCAACATATGTAGTTTTGTTCTCCAGAAAATGTACTACAATTAGAACTGGAATAGCAACAAGGTCATCACTTCGCTCACTTCATCCGTGCATGACATGAGATAATAATTAAAATTAAGAAAATAAGAATTTAAAAAATTAGTAATTAAGAATTAAGAAAATAAGCTCGTACCTTATGACAGGAGATGTTGGAAATGTTCTTCTCCTGCATTACTCCAAATTTTAACATTTTCATAGCCCGCCATGTTCAGCTCTTTGAAAGCCTGGCTTCTTGTCCAAGTCGTCCTAGGAATTTTGTAGGCGTGTGTTCTAATCTTTCTGCGATTTCATTTACTTTTTCCTCGTTAGGCACACCTTTTTAACACTTCGCTTCTTATCGAGTAAGGAACCAGTTCCTCTCAATTTGTTTACGATTTTCCGCACGGTCTCTCTATGTGGAGGGAGTACACATGGAAACTGTTACAAATCACCTAACAACTTCCCTGCAAGACTCTGTTTTCACATAATTATTGTACATAAATACCCTTTCCTCTACCGTGTACACATGTGGAGGCATTATGAGAATTATACCCCGAAGTAATACTTCACAACTGGAGAACATTTGGAGCGACAGATCAACACTTAGTACACGTTCTACGCACAGACCTGAACTGCCAAGTGCGGGCATTCCCGAGCTGTCACTGCACTGTGTAACGGGAAGTGATGATTCAACGGGAGGTAGGTAAGCTGGGCGCGCCTGCCGGCCAACCGATGAGAGAAACTCACTGTACATACATACATACTTACGTACATACATACATACATACATACATACATACATACATACATACATACATACATACATACATACATACATATCTCTTTTATTCCTTTTCACGATGCCAACATATGTAGTTTTGTTCTCCAGAAAATGTACTACAATTAGAACTGGAATAGCAACAAGGTCATCACTTCGCTCACTTCATCCATGCATGACATGAGATAATAATTAAAATTACACATGGAAACTGTTACAAATCGCCTAACAACTTCCCTGCAAGACTCTGTTTTCACATAATTATTGTACATAAATACCCTTTCCTCTACCGTGTACACATGTGGAGGCATTATGAGAATTAAACCCCGAAGTAATACTTCACAACTGGAGAACATACATACATACATACATACATACATACATACATACATACATACATACATACATACATACATACGTACATACATACATACATACATACATACATACATACATACATACATACATACATACATACATACATACATACATACATACATACATACATACATACATACATACATACATACATACATACATACATACATACATACATACATACATACATACATACATACATACATACATACATACATACATACATACATACATACATACATACATACATACAGTACATCCTCTTTGGGACTAGTCGCATTACATCATGTTGTGAGCTGCTGAGTTAAAAAGGACCATCTGGTTGTTTGCCAACATATATTTCCATATTGTATACATATGTTGTGTATTAACTAGGCAAAAGATTTTCAGCCCATGCTTGGTAGATTTACCATGTATAAACAGCCTGTAAGTGCACTTTACATACATACATACATACATACATACATACATACATACATACATACATACATACATACATACATACATACATACATACATACACTACATCCTCTTTGGGACTAGTCGCATTACGACATCATGTTGTGAGCTGCTGAGTTAAAAAGGACTATCTGGTTGTTTGCCGACATATATTTCCATATTGTATAAATATGTTGTGTATTAACTAGGCAAAAGATTTTCAGCCCATGCTTGGTAGATTTACCATGTATAAACAGCCTGTAAGTGCACTTTCCACGAAATGCAATCAGTTAGTTGCTCATCAGTGCACAAGAACTCTCCGGGCTTCAACGATTTTAGGCAGTTCTTCACAAATATGTCTCTGATCGGTGCAAGTTTATATGCTGCGTTCCGTTCTTACCTATTGTATGCATCTCGTAACCTCTTTGTTGGCGCAGTTGGGCGGAAAGCGCATGTTTCAAGAAAAGACGGATCGAATGCTTAACTCCCACTGTGTAGATAATGTCCCATGTTACGGCATTCTATAATCACTCTGAAAACTTCGTGAAGATGATAATGTTACAAGTATGTTATACAACAAATTTTATCTCCCGCCAATGCTCGCTTGGAGGACTATTGTCATGTGCTTGCTTTTGAGGTGTCACAATAATGAAATGTCTCGAGAAATTAATCCTAAACTCCATAGATACCTTTAATAGTTGTTTTATAGGATTATGTAAAATACTGGAATGACATTTTTAAAACTGTATACAGTACCAAGAAAATTGTACCCCTGGATGACAGGAGACATTCGCGTGAGCACCGGAGTATGTATCCTCCTCTCATTCCACACTGTCCGTCAATTATTTAAGACTGGTGAAAGAAACTGGCTCTAACCTTCGAATTGTGATATACACTGAAGAAGGAGTGGTACTACATTGCTCCAATTGCACATGCAGTTCGAGTGTTCGGTTGTGATTCGATTATTACACTTTCACGTCCCTCTGAGCGCAAGTTTGGACAACAATCAATACAGGATGTACTCACCACGAACTGAAATACTGTCCCCTTCAAATTTGGCCTATAATAAGCATTTATTGTTTCTGACTGTGTAAGACTTTTATTTCATTAGCACGGGCGATATTCTCCAGTCCTGTGTTACAGAGACAGTATCACCTGTCCAGAATCGGTCACGTTGGCGAGGGGGAGCTATGTGTTGAATTTTTCTAGTGAGCTGTCAGCTGTCCTCACGTGATCTACAGAGGAGAAGGCCAAGGCCGCTTCGCCAGGTTGGCGCATGGCAAGTTCAGACGGAAGTACTTTCGAGAAATGAAACGCTAGACGTCGGCCAATTACGAACAATTATGGTGACACACCCCTCTATGTGCGTTTTTGTTGATGACAATTTCTTCAGATATCTGCTACCGATGTTATCTTGATCAACGTTGTAAATTTCATCTTTTTTAACTAAGTGATTATCCAGACTCAATCACGCATTTGAGGGACGTAAATGACTTTTCTTTGCCCGATACCGTCATCGAGAAATTTCCAATATTTGGGATTAAAAATAAAATGTAATATTCAAAGGCTGGAATTCGTTGTAAATATTGTAAATAATTCTCGTGTGCCTTAGTGTGAATGCTGTGTGTGTGATTGATAATTGTTTCAGTGAATTGTGATATTTCTTTGACTATGGTTTTGACCTGGCCACGTGTTCGTTACGTGAGTCCTGGTTATCAGCACCGTTGTTTGTGTCGTTATAATTTTTGAAGATTTAAACCTTTAGTGAATTTTATTTTGAATTTAACTAAAGAAAGGTTCAGAATACCCTATAATAATGAATAAGAAGGAATTATTTCAGTGGACAAGCTTCACCATTTATTTTTGTAAAGTCTACGACGTTAAAAATGTCCTTACATTTGTCAGATTCTAAAGATTGACATTACGTTTGTCTGATAAAATATTAGTGAAAGTTTTGGAGTTACAATTATTGTATAAACACGATTGTGTAATATCAAGTCCAATGGAGACATTTTTGAGCGATATTTCGATAAAAATTTGGTTTCACTATTTTTTCTAATTAATTGAGATAACGTCTAATTCATTGTATTAAGGAAGGAAAATTTATTTGAGATTGCAAATGCTAAGATAGATAAGTCTGTTAATTTGACGTCCAGGATAAATTTAAATCAAATAGTTTCACTTTCTTACAACTTGTAAATAGTATGATATTATTGGAAGGAGGTCCTCCCATGTAAAATATCATTTTTATTTTTGTTGTTGTTTCGTTAAGCCAGGAGTAAGGCTAATGCTAGTCTGTATATTTACAGAGATAATGCCGTCCAGTATATTGGAGAAGTTAATCACCATGTTCAAAAACTGGCAGAGAAGATAATATAATTTACTTATCAAGATTTGTTAATTTAATTTTGTTAATGTTGAGTGTGCTAGTTTGGAATAAATATCAAGAACCTGTTGTTTTATATTTTGTGTCATTGTCGCTAGTCCTTGTCTCTTTTCCTGCCTTCAAAAAAATAAGCAAAGCCAGACAACGAACGGTCTCTCAAACGGCAACAGTTGTTTATAGCGTGCTCTTTTCTGTCGCCGAGGCATGTTTGACGGGGAACACTTCACTGCACAGACTACGCTACACCAGAGTCCGTATACTGGAGTTGATTCCTCCGCGACCAATCGCGTGGCGAGACCTGTAGCAACAATCCAATGGGTCTAAAATTTTGATCGCTTACATACCTACATGGCATAGTTCTAATATCTTGAAAATCAACACAAACGACCAATGCCTTCATGGTTTTGCAATTTCCATTTTCTTAAGTGTAGAAACAATAGACAATGCCATCGTAAATACCATACCTTGCCGCGAACCCAAGTACAGCGCTTTTCGGGATCGTTCTGACAAACGTACTTCTCTGGTTCTGTCTTGAAGTGCCAGTCTATCTCTGTTCCAAAGTAGTTGAGTGTTAGCGAAGGGACGTCAGCTCCTGGCGGTTCATCTCCACCAGCCTCCACCAGCAGCACTTTCCACTCCGAAACCTCTGACAGACGACTAGCCACCACAGATCCAGCTGAGCCGCCGCCTATCACCACGAAGTCGTACGTATCATCAGGTTCCTGACGAGGGGAAATTCGACCACAAGGATCGTTCAGATCACATTGTGAGCGGATGAAGATGTCCAAGATACTCATGAAGAGTACGAAGGCTCCTCCCCCACAGGTGTTGGCCAAGGACGGTCCTATATAGGAAGCGGGGCAATCGCAGACCACTTCCCGAGGGCAGGTGCTGAACTGAAACAGTACCAAAAGTATGACACAGTTACACCTATTTTTATAGGAACAGAATACCACAAAATGATTGTGTTATAGATGTCGGTTTTTTTTTAGAATGGTCAAAAGTGATCTTGTAATATTTCTCAGATGTACTGATTACGATTATGCCTAGACAATGTTAGAGGATGAATACATTGAAAATGCATTTGACAAGTATTTGTATGGCAGTCTTATATTATTGACGAATGGCAGTGAAACGAATTAGTGTGGAAACATTTGCAGTGGTACAGTATAAACGAAAGCCTACTCCGCATTGTACAATTCAACAGAATAATGGGATGTTAGTAGACAGATCACACGTCTCGATTATAGCCTTTCGGCCCATAGGGCCTTCAGTGCAATTTCGTAACAATTTCTAACTAACGCTGCATACAGTGGCTCAAAAAATTATTGGTCTTCCCATAGCCGTGGTATGAATGGAACAGTATAGTACAAATAATGGTGCATATAATGGAATTACACGCATTTAGAAATGCAGGACAGTCAAGTACATAGGCAGATTGAATATGGAGCCAAGGGGATTCATGTTGTTTGTAAACGGACCAGTAATACAACGGCGTGCGTCATTACACGCCAAACAAGTATTGGTTTAGTAAAAAATATCATCGTGACTTTGTGCTGTCTGCCACAACTCAGGCTCATTGTGCCTGTGCTGACACCTTGGAAGGTAATATTCAACACTGTTTCCGTGCTCAGCTAGCAATCGGAAGGAAAATGAAAGAAACAATCGTGGAAGAAAGAAGGATTGCAGTGCGACTATTTCAAAGTGGTAAACTTACAAGGACATAAGTGAAATTATTGGAAGAGCTGTTACCACTGTTAAAAATATTGTGTACTGGTACAAAAGAACAAAGATAATAGAAAATAGACCAAGAAGTGGCTGCCCCTCAAAGTTATCAGTACAAGACAAACGGCAGATTGTGCGTAAAGTAGCCCAAAATCTTCAGCTAAGTGCGCCGAAGATAGCAGCTGCGTTACAACAAGATGTAGGAGTGCAAATGTCATCTGAAATCATCCGAAATGGGCTACGCTAAAGCGGGTATGCGGGAAGAACAGGCCATAGAAAGCCGTACATCAGAAAGGCTATCAGGAAGAAGAGAGTTGTGTACGCTAAAGAGCCCAGAAATGACAACTATGAGGATGGGAGGAGAGTTTTTATCGATGAGAGTAAATTTGCCCTCTTCAGGTCAGACAGACGAGTGGCTGTGTGGAGAAAGACGAATTCTGAACTTGAAGAGAAGAACCTGCAGCTACTGTGAAACATGAAGGCGGTTCTCTGATTGTCTGTGGTTGCATGAGTGTGAAAGTGTAGGTGAATTAGCCTTTATTGACGTGACTATGGATCACAAAGCATACATTAACATCCTCAAGACACACTCTCAGCAAAGTATACGTTTACGCAAGGTAACGACCCCAAACACACAGCCATGAACATGAAGTTATGGCTGTTGTATAATACACCGCGTTGGATGGAAAATCCACAAAAATCTCCCGACATCAACCCCATCGAGATTTTGTAGCACTATTTGGAGAAAAACGTGAGAAAACTTGCAATATCAAACAAAGCTGACCTGAAAGAAGCCTACTCACCGAATGGAATAACATACCAAAGGAAACTACGGAAACCTTGGTACGACCGATGCAAAATAGATTAGATGAGATTATAAAGAGAAGAGGAGGGCCTACCAAGTACTGAAACGTTCACGAAGAATCAAGAAACTGCATTGTGTTAATTCAGACCAATATTTTTTTGGTGACAAGTGAAAATGATTGTTTTAAGTTATGTTTTATAGTTAGGGCCTATATGGACGTAGAAGAATTATGTTCTCTTTACAACGTACATGTTACACAAGATGATAAATAATCAAGGATTCTAGTATATGTCAATTTTTGTCATCATTCCCTTCGATTCCTCCTCCTCACATGTAGCATTTCTCGACAGACCAATACTTTTTTGAGCCACTGTATATGGATATGGAAGTGGTGTAACTTTTGGTAGGGAATCGAGTTGGTCAGAATGTGGCCTGCACCCTGGAGTATGGATGTTTAGATGAGTAGGGATCTGGCCATTCTGTGCTTGAGTCCTTGAGACCATCGGCATCGTAGTTGCCCAAGGAGGAAATAAGCTCATTGGAGTTGGAATTTACACCAGAATAGAATTTCCGGCTTGTCTTCTGAATTCTGGTGTAAATTTCTTCCATTTGTAAGTCGTTATGTACTTCTCGATTCCGTTCAAACCAATGCACGCCAGAAATCATGCGTATGGCTCTGTTCTGGACGCATTAGATTCTATCAAGATGAAGTTTAGCTGTGATCCCCCAGATGGGACTGGCGTATGCAAAGACTGGCCGTATGGAGGATTTATACAGAGTGAGCATGTTTTCTAGGTCGGCTTTCATTAATGGAATGATTCCTGAGAGGTGCTTAATGATCTGAGCCGAAATTCTAATGGCATGATCTTTGAATGTCAATCCTCTGTCCAAGGTTACATCCAGATGACCACCGGATCACTTTGACCAGTGGTTCGGGGTCGACTCTGATGCCTTAGGAAAATAGAATAGCACTGCTCTTGGTGACGTTAATTTTGATTCTCCACTTTCGAAGCCAATGTACGAAAGTTGAGAGAGCTTCTTGGACTCTGGGTGATTGCCAAGATACAGAGGATATGGTGGTGTCATCCGCATGCATATAAATTTTCGCGCGCGGTGGACGAGGTATGTTATGTAAGAATTTTTTCAACTGATAATGGTTCATAATTATTGTTCACTGCCGCATGTGCGCAGTGCAAGGTGAACGTTGTGTTTCGCTACCAGTAGCCCAGTGTAGCTCTAAGGACGTGAAAGCTGCTGAACGAGCCTATCGCCCGCATAAACTATCCTAACGTCATGCTTTACTATTTTAAGCAAATGTGTCCGTGTATCTTATAATGGTTTTATTGTTAACACTTGCAGTCTGTCCTTTATTCCGCCCAAGAAAGCTGATTGAACAAAGACACATAAGAAGATGTCTTTTATTATTGCCTCCGATTTTGGACACTATTGGCATATAAATTAATTCTCTAGACTTCTTTTTTGCTTGTGGTTTAACGCTAGACTTGAGTTTTAAACTATACTCATTTTACTCATAAAGCGTGTGCTTCTCGGAGAGTACACTTTAGTTCTCAGTAAACCACCACAATGTAAGAAATTACGTGAATTGTAAACGAACCGATGACCAGTACACAATCTACCAGACCAGAAAGCATTGTTGCACCAGGCTTACAGAAGCGCTGCTCTAGTGCTGTCTGGCGTATAACGTCACGCATCGCCTCAACGAGGCGACACATTCTAGTCCGCAGGGGCCAACCCTCACTTCATGGTCCTGAATAACCCTCATTTTTGTCAGCAGTCTCCCATCATATTTCTATACAGTACAGTATATAAAATAAGAGTTTTGTCTGTACACTGTTCAGAATTTCTATATCAGTCGTGTTCACACCAACAAGGAAATATAACTTACTTTTAAATTTTCCGTCGTCTCTGTCTGTCTGCCTGTCAGTCTGTCTGTCTGTCTGTCTGTCTGTCTGTCTGTCTGTCTGTCTGTCTGTCTGTCTGTCTGTATGTATGTATGTATGTATGTATGTATGTATGTATGTATGCACGGGCATCACAAGAAAATAGCTGAAGAGAATTTAATGAAAATTGGTGTATAAATTCGGGAATGAGGCACTACAATCTTGGCTAAAAATAATTGTACTAACGCTAAGTGAAATGGTAGTTTAGCGGAAGACCTACATTTAATTCTCAAATATTTATGTTGTTAGTGGTCCTGTAGATAAATACTACATAACTAAGGTTATATAAAATTCAATTTCCGATCATTTATAGCTCATACATTTTTACTGTACCGGCTATGATAACAAAGATATGAATTTCGATGTTTGTTGCTAAGTCCATATCAAAGCCGAACCACGAGAAAATGGGTGAACAGAATGAAAATCGGTATGGGTAAAGTCTGGGAATAAGGTACTACAGCC
The DNA here is from genome assembly GCF_040414725.1 of Anabrus simplex. NCBI lineage: Eukaryota > Metazoa > Arthropoda > Insecta > Orthoptera > Tettigoniidae > Anabrus > Anabrus simplex. The sequence continues at coordinate 610,819,544 of NC_090265.1, read as the reverse complement.
TAGGCTATAAATATTTTTTATTCACGCTGCAAGAAATAACCTAAGTTATTGGTCCTATCAAAAAGTATTACGAAAAAAGTTATAGAGAAAACATCCCATTTATATCTTATAGAGTTTTACCATACCGGCCGTGATATGAATTTAGACTTCTGTTACTTATTCCAGATCATTTTTAATTCGCTTTACGTCGCACCGACACAGATAGAAATATGGCGATGATGGGATAGGAAAGGGCTAGGAGTGGGAAGGAAGCGGCCATGGCCTTAATTAAAGTATAGCCGCAGCAATTTCCTGGTGTGAAAATGGGAAACCACGGGAAACCATCTTCAGGGCTGCCGACAGTGGGGTTCGAACTCACTATCTCCCGCATGCAAGTTCACCGCTGCGCGCCTCTAACCGCACGGCCAACTCGCCAGGTATATTCCATAGCATTGCTAACATGGAAATATTGTTTGACCGTGTTAAGTGGTGATGGATTTTGTCATGATTTTCTTAAGGTAATAAAACCACGTGGTCATTGGTACATATCGACATGGAAAATTGTTAAGATGATTATTTAAAAAAAAGAGAAAAATCGTAAAAGAACGATCGCTTGAAGAATAAAACATGAGGGAGTCATGAAAGAAGGAAGCTTTACATTCGATGCTCTACTTAATATCCCAAGAGTTGGAAGAAAACTAAATTGAAGGCCTACAATATCGAAAGCTTATAAAACTGACAACACTAACGTTTCATTGACCATTGTTGCGGTGTGATTGATATGATTTTGCTGATACTCAGCTCCGCTAGGTGGGATTACTGCTGCGTCCCGAGTAAAACAGCTTGCTTGAATATTGGCGGATATGCTATATGATTGCCCCGTCAAGGACGGGTACTGCAGCTAGTCTACCCTATGAAAAGTCTTGGATAGGTCAATAGCGGTTCAGGCAATTTGACCTCCTGAATCTAAAATATCTCCTATATATTGGGTGGAATCCTATAAGTTGAGCCTCATTGGAATAGCCTTTCCTAAACGCGAACTGCCTTCTACCAAACCAGTTAGTAATTATCCGGTCCATGGCTAAATGGTTAGCGTGATGGCCTTTGATCACATGGGTCCCGGGTTCGATTCCCGGCAGGGACGGGAATTTTAACCTTAATTGGTTAATTTCGCTGGCACGGGGGCTGGGTGTATGTGTCGTCTTCATCATCATTTCATCCTCATTACGACGCACAGGTCGCCTACGAGCGTCAAATCAAAAGACCTGCATCTGGCGAGCCGAACTTGTCCTCGGACACTCCCGGCACTAAAAGCCATACGCCATTTCATTTCAGTTAGTAATTTAAAAGAAAAAAAAAAAAATGTGTCTAATATAATCAGAAAGAATGCTTTCCCAGAACTTACAACAACACCTGTCAAGCTGACTGTCTTGTAATTGTCTGCTTTGCGTGTATCACCTTTTCCTTTGTACACTGACCCCCTGTGGGTGGGGAACGCAGACGAAGAATACACCCACGGTATCCCCTGCCTGTCGAAAGAGGCGACTAAAAGGGTAATACACCCTGGGGTGGGGGACGCAGATTTAGAATACACCTCCGGTAATCCCTTCGTGTCGTAAGAGGCGACTAAAAGGGACGATCTAGGCGCGTACATCCCGCGTCCTGTGCGGTGCTATCAATGCCAGAGATTCGGACACATGGTATCTCGTTGTTCGAATCCGTCTATGTGTGGTATGTGTGGAAGAGAAGCTCATGGCGCGGAAGAGTACACGCTCCTTCTCGTAGGTGCGCTAACTGCCCTGGTCTTCTTTCTCCTCGAGATAGGGACTGTCCGGTATACCTGAGTGAGAAGTCCAGGAGATCAAGACCCTGGATGGTCTTTCCTACCAGGAAGCGCGCCGTAAGTTTAATTCTTTGAAGAGCCAGTCCAAGACACTAGACCACAGTCTAGTATACCAGTCGCGAAGCTCTGATGTTATTTTGCATCCAAGGCGACTACAGTGCTCCTAGCGGCGAGGTAGAGGAAACGCTATACGTTCACTACAGCTGTACTAATTAAAATGCAGTCAACATATTACAGAAACGCATGTGGTGCTATAAATTGCTCCCATAACAGAAATAATTAACCAGGATTGTCTTTCTTTAGATTTCGTAAAGATCCAGAGAGGTAAGCCTAAGCAACTGCATGCGAATTTAATTATTAAGAAGCTAATTGTGGTTGTCAGTAGCCATAGTTACCCACACAAATACATAACCTGTATTGTCTTACTTTCCGGAGCAGAAAATGGCTAATAAATAGTAGAAGAGACGACCTTACTACTAAGGATGTACAGTATTCTTCTTCTTCTACTTTATCTGTTTACCCTCCAGGGTCGGTTTTTCCCTCGAACTCAGCGAGGAATCCCACCTCTACCGCCTCAAGGGCAGTGTCATGGAGCTTCAGACTGTGGGTCGGGGATACAACTGGGGAGGATGACTAGTACCTTGCGCAGGCGGCCTCACCTGCTATGCTGAACAGGGGCCTTGCGGGGGATGGGAAGATTGGAAGGGATAGATAAGGAAGCGGCCGTAGTCTTAAGTCAGGTACCATCACGGCATTTGCCTGGAGGAGAAGTGGGAAACCACGGAAAACCACTACCAGAATGGCTGAGGTGGGAATCGAACCCACCTCTACTCAGATGACCTCCCGAGGCTGAGTGGACCCCGTTCCAGCCCTCGTACCACTTTTAAAATTTCGTGACAGAGCTGGGAATCGAACCCGGGACTCCGGGGGTGGTAGCTAATCATACAAACTACTACACTACAGAGAAAGCCGAAATTTACGGAACAATACGTTGCTTTCTTTTAGTATTATAACGAATTTAGCCTTCTCATTGTTGCAGTTTTCCTAATTACTGCGGATCGGTGCTATGTAAGGATTTAGTCCAGTTTTTATGGCCGGATACCTTTCTGTCGGGCCGATGACCTAGATGTTAGGCACCTTTAAACAACAACTACAACAACAACAACAACAACCTTTCCTGTCGCCAATCCTATGCGGGGGATGTATTCATTATTGCGAGTTTCTGAGGTGATTTGTAGCATAACGTGTTGTATGTATGCTAGAGGAATTAACCAGACGAAGTTAAAATCCCTGACCTGGCTGGAAATCGAATCCGGGGCCCTCTGAACAGAAGGCCACTACGCTGGTCATTCAGCTAAGGAGCCGGATATCCTTGGCTTTGACAATGTGGAAGTGATTGAGTATACGCAGTACTAGAAATACCTTTCCTTATGCAGTCAGTCCCTATTATGAATGCTGTGGCATTCTCTGCCTTTCATAAGAGGCAACTTACAAGGGCCCCAGGGGCTCTTAACCTGGAAGCGTGGATTGGCGACCACGGGACCCTTAGCTGCGTCCTTAAATTCCTTCTACTTACTCATGCCAGGCTCCTCACTTTCATCTATCTTCGCGGACCACCCATGGTCAACTCTTGTTGTTTACCGACCCCCACGGTATTAGAGCACTCGAGGTCTAGGGAGTCTTTCATTTTCACGCCCTTCGTGGCCCTTTTCTTCCTTTGGCCGATAACTTCATTTTTCGAAGTATCGGATCCCTCCCATCTCCCCCCCCCCCCCCCACTGATTAGTGTTATATAGAGGATGGTTGCTTAGTTGTACTTCAAAACAGTAATCACCACCACCACCACCACCACCACCGTTACACATAGTGTCGGTTGTTCCGCGCATTTCAGTGGGCTTGTCAGACAGGTATGTAATGGCAACTTTTGGCTCGGCGAGGAAAAGAGTGGGAAAACTATCCCATCCATCATCTCCCTTGTATGCCTCTTCAGTGATGCCTAGGCACTCTATGACAGCTGATGGTGGAGCTGTTGAGCAGGCTGAGTAACTTACTCAACAAATAAACAAGATTTTTACTTGCATTCGGAGACAGGTAACAGAAAAAATAGAGTAATAAATACCTTCTTCTTCTTCTTTCTTTATCTGTTTGCCCTCCAGGGTCGGTTTTCCCCTCGGACTCAGCGAGGGATTCCACCTCTACCGCCTCAAGGGCAGTGTCCTGGAGATTCAGACTCTGGGTCGGGGGATACAACTGGGGAGAATGGCCAGTACCTCGCCCAGGCGGCCTCACATGCTATGCTGAACAAGGCCCTTGCGAGGCATGGGAAGATTGGAAGGGATAGACAAAGAAAAGGGAAGGAAGCAGCCGTGGCCTTAAGTTATGTATCATCCCTGCATTTGCCTGGAGGAGAAGTGGGAAGCTACGGAAAACCACTTCCAGGATGGCTGACGTGGTAATAGAACCTGCCTCAACTCAGTTGACCTCCCGAGGCTGAATGGGCCCCGTTCCAGCCCTCGTACCACTTTTCAAATTTCGTGGCGGAGCTGGGAATCGAACCCGGGCCTCCGGGGATGGCAGCTAATCACACTAACCACTACACCACAGAGGCGAGTAATAAACACACTTAGTTAAACTGAATTAAAATAAACGAAGAAAAGAAAAATAAAGCAATAAACACTTCTTCTTCTTCTTCTTCTTCTTCTTTATCTGTTTGCCCTCCAAGGTCAGTTTTCCCCTCAGACTCAGCGAGGGTCCCACCTCTACCGCCTCAAGGGCAGTGTCCTGGAGCTTCAGACTCTGGGTCGGGGGATACAACTGGGGAGAATGACCAGTATCTCGTCCCTGCATGTGCTGTGATGTCCGCCGCTGTTCTATTCCCAACGTGGAAAGTGGTACGACGGCTGAAACGGGGTACACTCAGCCTCAGGAGGTCAATTGAGTAGAGGTGGGTTCGATTCCCACCTCAGCCATCCTGGAAGTGGTTTTCCCACGTCTCTTCCAGAGGCAAATGCCGGGATGGTACCTAACTTAAGGCAACGGCCTCTTCCTTCTCCCTTTCTTGTCTATCCCTTCCAATCTTCCTACCCCCTCCCCCTCCACCCACAAGGCCCCTGTTCAGTATAGTAGGTTAGGCCTCCTGGGCGAGATACAGGTCCTCCTCCCAACCAACTCTGGAGGGTAAACGGATTAAGAAAGAAATAATTATATTAATAAACAGACCTAGTAAAACTGAATTTAAATAAATATTTTTCCCCTACATGTGCTGTGATTTTACTTATTTCTTATCCGTTTCACCCTCTTTGGGGTACGATAGATCTATCAATGGTTAGTGAGTCGTGTTTTCCTGTCCTCCCAGTACTTTTTCATCCTTTCAGATCTTGCCTTCCTCTCTTCTTCAGAAATTCTGTATAGTCATTTGGGCTTCACCCTGTCCTGAAACCTCTTTATTTTATGTTTGGTTATTTTCTTTGCAGATCCATCTACAAGCATCTCTTCTGTAATTTGGAATTCTCGTAGGTCCTTCTCAGTTTCCTTAAACCAGTTCGGCTTGGTTTTCTTATTACGGAAATAGTCGAGGATTCTTTTAGTTATCCTTCTCGGATCCATTCTTAGGATGTGGCCATATAAGTCAATTCTTCTTTTCCTTATTGTGTCGGAAATCCTTTCTGATTTCCTATACAGGGTTTCATTGCTGATGTGTGAAAGTTGTACTTATTATTATTATTATTTTTTGACTCCGCAGTTCTTTGAATATTTGGTTTTATACTGATTTAAACGCAGCCATCACAACATGCGACATTCTTGTCGCATCTTTCACTGAGTTGTAGGATGTACGGGAGAAATGACCACCAAACGAGCCACGGTAGAACATTCTAAGCAATGCCATCAGTAGCTTATGCCTGGCTTGGTGTACGCATTCATCACTCTGGTTAAACTTAAAGCCTTTTTCTTCATAATTTTTGTCATGCCAAGTGCAGTATTTAAAAATCGGGCCTAGTTTTCAGTCACAACAAGCGTTTAATCGGCTCGTTTAGTTATGTAAGGTGCATTTTTTCTTGGCTACTCTCCAGTGAAGTCTTGCCTTGAATACTGATGTCTATTGAGTTTTTTTTGTTTTGTTTTGCAATAAAAGATCACATGCCTCATACTACGCGTTACTAAAACTCAGTACTCGAGTTCTTTAGTTCAAATTAACATAAGAGGAATGTAAGTTGTTAAAATGAATCACGGAAGTCAGTAAACTTCAGTTTCTTTGTGTAACTCATTTTTGAGGAGTGTCTGCTCAAGAGGTGCGACTTCCACCTTAAGAAAGTTGTGGGAAAGGCACAAGAAACGTAAAATAAAAGGCACATGGAACGTACCTATGATCGGGTTGGTACAACTTTTAGGGAATTAATTACATTTTCCTGGTATGGATTGCTCATGGCAATAAAAAAACATCCAAATACTGTAATGCATGTGAACGAAATACTGATTTATTTTTTGTAAGTGGAAATAGCACCTTTTGAACAGATACTCCTCACTTTTCGGACAAAATTAAGGTGATAAAGTCATTGTTTAATTAGACATGATATTATTTTGTCCGGTTGAATAGTCAGCAGATCGGTCTTCAGTTAAGAGGATCGCAGGTTCGATTCCCGTTCGGGCTAGGACTTTTTATTTGCTATTTGCTTAACGTCGCACCGACACAGATAGGTCTTATGGCGACGATGGGATAGGGAAGGCCTAGGAGTGGAAGGAAGCGGCCGTAGCCTTAATTAAGGTACAGCCCCAGCATTTGCCTGGTGTGAAAATGGGAAACCACGAAAAACCATCTTCAGGGCTGCCGACAGTGGGATTCGAATCCACTATCTAAGCTCACAGCTGCGCGACTCTAACCGCACGGCCAACTTGCCCGGTGGCTAGGACTTTTAGCTGCACCTGATTTATTCCTCTGGCTAGGGGACTGGGTATTTGTGATCGTCGCACATCTTTATATACACACAAAACTGCACACACAGAAACACAAAGTAGTGTACTCATTCCCTTGAGGGTGGGGGCTCGAGAATACATCAACGGAATCCCCTGTCTGTCGACAGATGTGATGGAATTCTCAGATCGTCTAATATTTCGAGGATAGTTTGGCGACCACGGGGTCTCAATCCACTTGCTTATGTCAGACTCCCCGCTTTCGTCTTTCCTATCTGATCTCCCGTGGTCAACTCTTGTTTTCTTCCGACCCCGACGGTGTTAGGTTTACGAGAATTAGGGAGTCTTTTATTTTTGCGCTCTTTGAGGACGTTCGCTTTCATTTGCCGATACTCCCATTATTCGAAGAATCGATTTTCTTCAATGTTTTCCTCTCATTAGTGTAGCAGATGGTGGTAGAATACATCTACAGTGGAACCTGTCATCTTGGGAGAGGAGCTTGCCAACCACAGAACCCCAAGCTAAGCCTAGCATTACTTCCATTCACTTGTGCCAGGCTCCTCATTTTCATCTTTCCCATCCGACCTCCCTTGGCTAATTTTTGTTATCTTCTGGTTCCGATAGTATTGTGATCACGAGACCTACAGAGTCTTACATTTTCACGCCCTCTGCTTTTAGCTGCCGATACTTTCAGTCTTTGCAGGCCTGGTCTTCTTTCTACTGTACCTCTCTTACGTTAGTGTCAGGAAAGTTTGATTACTAGATGTACTTCCTCTTAAAATAATAATCACCACCATCAGCACCACCATTAAATAATTTAACATTTGTTGGCCGCATGATCTAAGTGTAGTATTTCTTTTGGTCTCACGCGGAGGTACCAGATTCGATTCGATTCGATTTGATTCGATTCCGGGTCGCTCAAGGATGTCAATCCTTTTCTGGTAAATAGGTAATGAATACAGGGCATTATACCTAAATACCAATATTACTATTTATCTATATTATATAATAGTACATTATGCAACAAGCCTATAATGGCAATACTTAAGACACGAGTATGTTTATAAAAACGAGCAAAGCGAGTTTTATAATTTCCATACGAGTGTCTTAATTACCATTATAGGCGAGTTTCATACGACTGTTTATGCTCGACGATAATTATAATTCTATTTTTTAAATATTCATACATTTCTGTCGAGATGTCGCTTGACAGTTGAGTTTACTGCGCAGAGCGCATGCGCTGAGTTATTGATTTTCCGTGAGTGGATAAGAGACCTTGACAATGTCATATGTTTTCAAAGTTTTGATATCATAACCTAGCTTTATTTAAAGTACAAATGGTTTATTGTACAGTTGGTGAAGTGAATTTGTGGGAATGTACCGTGTGGTTGTGCAATGTTGGAAGTAAAAGAAAGGTGCATTGATGTTAATATGTGTGTCCGACATTTTTGATTTTGGAAACTAGTGCGTTGAGCGCAGGTGCGATGCTATCCTTACCTAATTGATCAAACAGTTGTATCATAATAAAAACCTGAGCTCTGATTGGTGGAGAACCTGTATCATAATGAAACTTGAACTATAATGAGCTCATTGATTCAGTTTTCTGGCATATAATGTTTATATCCCAACGGCCGTAGCCGTGTTGAAACACCGGATCCCGTGAGATCTCCGAAGTTAAGCAACATTGGGCGTGGTCAGAAGTTGGATGGGTTGCCACGCGCTGTTGGTGGGGGGTAAGGGAATGGAGGAGCGGAAAGGAACTGGCCACCCTACCGCACGTAAACTCCGGCTCAGGAACACCTCTGTGGAGGTTCGGACCTGCCTTTGGGCAGAATAACCCTTACCTACCTAATATTTATATTTCGGCATCGTCGAGCATAAACATTTTAAATATATATATATTTGGGCCTAATGTGTACATAGATTAATGCACTTTACAATGCTAGAAATATTTTTAACCTCCTCTTCTTCTGCCTCTCACTTATAGGTATTAACGAGACTATAAGGTGCATGCACATCAATAAGTTTTCAGTAGAAATAACAACACAGCGAGTTGACTACGCGGATCGGGTTACGTAGCTTTGACCCTGCAGTCGAGCCCTACTGTCAGCAGTCCCGAAGATGTTTTTCGGTGGTTTTCCATTTTCACTCCAGGCAAATGCTGGGGATGAACGTTAGTTAATTTCCTGTCCCATCGACGCCAAGGGACCTAAATGAGTCCGCGTGACTTTAAAACACACGCAAAAAGAAAGAGAAATTACAACATGAAAGAGACCTGAAGTGATAAAGTCAGTCAGTAATTCCACACCGCTCTTCAGAGACGCTTTCAGTTAGTCGCCGTTTTTGTTTCCAGGGTAACGGGTTCGATCCCGGTTAAAGTCATTGCAATTTAAGATGTTTGTTTATGTCGGTTTTCGACACATTAGTGTTCCTGTGGGACTAAATCCTGATATTCCAGTGGCTCCTAAAATCTACAGCAATTAAGGGACGTTGAACAAGTTACATATCCTGCTCATTGGCTGAATTATCAGCGTACTGGCTTTCGGTTTAGAGAGTCTCGGGTTTGAGATTAAAACTATATATTATAGTTAATTCCTCTGGAACGGGGACTGAGTGCTTGTGTTCCATTTAATACATTCACCTTCATCTAAATGCAACACACCACACTAACTACCACCACAAAAACACGTGTCGAACTGAGTGGCTCAGACGAAAAGGCGCTGGCTTTCTGAGCCCAAGTTGATAGGTTTGATCCTGGCTCAATCCAGTGGTACTTGAAAGTGCTCAAATACGTCAGCCCCGTGTAGGTAAATTTACCGTGGGACAAAATTCCGGCACCTCGGCGTCTTCGAAAACCGTAAAGTAGTTAGTGGGACGTACAAACAATAGCATTATTATTACGAGAAACGCGTTCTAATGAATACACCCCTCCCCACAGAGACGGCGTCAGGAAGAGTAGGCCTATATCACCATAAAACTGGGTCAGTCCACATCAAGTATCGACCCCAATAAATTGGGAAGAGGGCCGAAGGAGAAGAAGAACCTGTCTGATGATAATGAACAACAAAATAGTTCCCATTACGAATTTCCATAATGCACTTGTCAAAAGAAGACAAGCAACAATTAACCATAACGTACTGTTTCTGAGCCTGGGAACTCTCAGTAAAATAATCTGGTAATAACATGTGATTACTGTGTATAGATCATGTTGTGTCATACTTAAGATAATGAGTGCGGCTGTATACCCCCGTGGCTCGTAATTTGTGAGACTAGGCGACTCCATCTGATTGTGGTATTGTTTCGACTTATTTATACCTGGTTGTTCTGTTTGACGACTGTCAGGGCGTAATAACTTAGTGATATTATCACCAGTTCCTCACAAGGTGGTCGTAATGCATGGGGAAAGTTTACATGGGAACGTCATGTCAATGTGGTTCCGATTGTTCTGTTCAGCCGTGGCGTACAATTACTTTACCTCTACTTTTGATGGCTGATACTGAGTTGTAGCGATGGTCAGAGGAATTTAGAAAGGTCTAACATCCACTTTTATTGAATTGCACCAATTATCAACTTTGTGGTAATAATAAGGAACCGCAGAAAAAACCTAAGGATCTGGAAAACTGTATTTATTTAATCAAAATATGTTTAACAGCATTTACATATTTGTTTTGACACGAAACAGTGCACATTCCCTTCGAAAGTTTGAAAGTTATGCTCCCCTGACATGTCAGAATTAGGGGTGTGTCACCAGTCAAGATATGCGCAGACCAACAGAGAAAGAGTACTTCAGTATGTCTACCCCTTGTCCGGCCCGCGGTGTAGGGGGCAACGCGTCCGCCTGTCACCAGGCGGCCACGGGTTCGATTCCCGGCTGGGTCAGGGACTTTTAATTCTAAATGATTAATATCCCTGGCCTGGGGACTGGGTGTTTGTGTCGTTCCTTAACGTGCCTTTCCTCACATTCAACACTTTACATTTCCGCAATTTCCAAATACCCGGATTTAGGTCGACGCCCCGAACAAATAACATTTAAAAAAAAGACATGTGTTTACGACCGGGTTCCCTTCCTGAGGCCAACCTCAGTTGAGGAGTTAATGAAGATGAAATAATGGTAATAATTATTATTATAATTTTGTGTGGCTATTTCTAGCAGAATCCAGCTTTGTAGGACAGACCCTCCGATGAGGGTGGACGGAATCTGCCATCTGTAGGTAACTGCGTGTTACTGTGGTGGAGGATAGTGTTATGTGTTGTGTGTGAGTTGCAGGGATGTTGGGGACAGCACAAACATCCAGTCCCCGGGCCATTGAAATTAACCAATGGAATTCCCGACCGGGAATCGAATCCGGGACCCTCTGAACCGAAGGCCAGTACGCCAGCGTGTCGGACATGAAGATGAAATGAATGATGGTGAATGAATTTGGGTAAGAGATGGAAGGAATCGGCTGTCTCAGGGCAGCCGACGGTGGGGTTCGAACCCACGTGTCTCCCGAATGCAAAGCTTGGCTCCATAGCCGTAGCGAGTTAATACGCGTGGCCACTCCGCTCGGTAGAACGAATGCTTCAGGGACTGTAAATTATATGGGGACTTGAAAAGGGCCCTTGTTTTTATTAGTTAGATTCTAAAATACGCACATTATTAAAATATTGTAATTGATGGTAGAACAACAGAGCGATTTAGGCTATGACCAATGATGCAATTCAGACTCCGCTAAACCCCTGTGAGTGGGGGCAGTAGAATAACACCTACGATGTCCCCTGCCCGTCGTAGGAGGTGACTAAAAGGGGTGCCAGGGACTCTCAACTTGGGAGCGTAGGGTGGCAAACACAGGGTCCTTAGCTGAGTCCTGGCATTACTTCCACTTACTTGTGCCAGGCTCCTCATTGTCATCTACCCTATCTGACCTCCCTTGGTCAGCTCGTGTTCTTTTCCGACCTCGACGGAATTAGAACATTCGAGGTCTAGATAGCCTTTCATTTTGACGCCCTTGTGGCCCTTGTGGCCCTTGTCTTCTTTTGACCGATGCCTTCATTTTTCGAAGTGTCGGATCCCTTCCATTTTTTCTTTCTGGTTAGTGTCATATAGAGGATTGTTGCTTAGTTGTACTTCCTCCTAAAAACCATCACCACCACCACCACCACCACCATCAGACTCCGCTAAAACTGACCACCGTTGAGATTCAGTCTGTATAGGGTGGCTCCGACCGTCGGTGCAACTCAATAACTACGATTTCAACAGTTGAGGCAATCGTTGTAGACATTAACCTGTTTGAAAAAAAAAAAAAAAAAAAAAAAAAAAAAAAAAAAAAAAAAAAAAAAAAAGTTGACATTTCTTTCTGGTAGTTACATTCCTGATATTTTTTTACATGCTTTTTTTTACATTTACTACATACGAACTTACGTCAAACAGCCACTTAACATATGATTGCTCCTACATATAAATGCAAGAGCAGTAATGTTACTTTCCATATTAATCAGCTCTTTCGTAACTGTTTGCTCTTGGAGTAACCTAGACCTTGAGTAAGATTAACCTGCCGTGTGGCAATTTAAAATATGAATTTACCAAGAGAGTTGGCCAGGCAGTTTGGATCACGTAGCTGTGAGCTTTCATTCGGGAGGTAGTGGGTTCGAACCCCACTGTCAGCAATCCTGAATATATTTTTCAGTAGTTTCCCCGTTACCAAGCTCGATAGCTGCAGTCGCTTAAGTGCGACCAGTATCCAGTATTCGGGAGATAGTAGGTTCGAACCCCACTGTCGGCAGCCCTGAGGATGGTTTTCCGTGGTTTCCCATTTTCACACCAGGCAAATGCTGGGGCTGTACCTTAATTAAGACCACGGCCGCTTCCTTCCCACTTCTAGCCTTTTCCTGTCCCGTCGTCGTCATAAAACCTGCCTGTGTCAGTACGACATGAAACAACTTGTAAAAAAAGTTCCCCATTTTCACACCGGGTAGATAGCTGTATCTTAACTAAGGTCACGGGCGCTTCCTCCCCAGAACTAGCCCTTTTCTATCCCACCGTCACCATAAGACCTGTCTGCGTCGGTGCGACGTAAAACAAATATGTTTTTAAATAAATTTACTCCGCCTCTGTGGTGTAGTGGTTAGTGTGATGGAGCTGCCACCCCCGGAGGCCCGGGTTCGATTCCCGGGTTGGAACGGGGTCAACTCAGCCTCAGGAGGTCAACTGAGTAGAGGTGGGTTCGATTCCCACCTCACTCATCCTGGAAGTGGTTTTCCGTGGTTTGCCACTTCTCCTCCTGGCAAATGCCGGGATGGTACCTAACTTAAGGCCACGGCCGCTTCCTTCCCTCTTCCTTGTCTATCCCTTCCAATCTTCCCATCCCCTGCCAAGGCCCCTGTTTAGCATAGCAGGTGAGGTCGCCTGGGCGAGGTACTAGTCATCCTCCCCAGTTGTATCCCCCGACCCAATGTCTCACGCTCCAGGACACTGTCCTTGTGGCGGTAGAGGTGGGATCCCTCGCCGAGTCGGAGGGAAAAACCAACTCTGGAGGGTAAGCAGATTAAGAAATATAAATTTAGAATCAAGGTTATTTCTGAAGCCGATATGTCCAGTAGTTTAATTTCAGTTGTTATGTCTACTATATGCATGACGCTGCCACATGACTTTTATAAGTTATTTCTTTCCTTTTCTTACAAAACTGTTATGAATTGGACCCACTCCCTCAAATTATTTCTTTATTAATTGAAATTTCGATTCATCATACACGCGAATGGTGTTTTCATCCGTATTAAAATGAGAATGTTGATATTTGTTGTTTGAGTCCTCAGTCCATAGACTGGTTTGATGCAGTTCTCCATACCAGTCTATGCTGTGCTAACCTTTTCATTTCTACGAAAGTACTGCATCCTACATCTGCTCTAATCTGCTTGTCAAATGCATGGCATGGTCTACCCCTACCGTTCTTACCAGCTACACTCCTTAAAAACCAACTATACGAATCCTGGGTGTCTTAAGATGTGTCCTTTCATTCTATCTCTTCTTCTCGTCAAAATTAGTCATTTTGATTCTGTATCTCTTAATTCGTGATTCGATCTACCCTTCTCACCTTCAGCATTCTTCTGTTACACCACATTTCAAAAGATACTATTCTGAATTAGTTATCGTCCATGTTTCACTTCCATACAACGCCACACTCCAGACAGAAGTCTTCAAAAACATCTGTCTAGTTCTCTTCGAAGTGAGCACATTTCTTTTCATAAGAAAGGTCTTCCTTGCTTGTGCTAGTCTGCATTATATGTCCTTACTTCTGCCATCGTTAGTTACTTTACTACGCAAGTAACAATATTCATTTACTTCTTTTAAGACTTCATTTCCTAATTTCCTGCATCACCTGAATTCGTTCGATTGCACTCCATTACTTTTGTTTTGGATTTATCTTGTACTCCTTCCCCAAGATTCTGTCCATATCATTTAACAATTTTCTTTTTTTCTTTCTTTTTTACAGTTGCCTTTACGTCGCGACCGGCACAGATAGATCTTATGGCGACCATGGTACAGGAAAGGGCTAGAAGTAGGAATAGGCGGCCGTGGCCTTAATTACGGTACAGCTCCAGCATTTGCCTGGTGTGATAATGGTAAACCACGGAAAATCATCTTCAGGGCTGTCGACAGTGGGGTTCGAACTCACTATCTCCGCTTTGTGGAGCCCGGGTTGATATTCATGGATCATCCAGCTAATTCAGGCATAAGTTGAACCAGGCTGCTCATTTTAATATGTATCATCTGACCTCTCTTCATCAATAATGATGAAATCTTCCGAACCCGACAGTATTAGACTTGCATGGCTCTTCCTTCCTTTTTTGCCGATACCTTTATTCTTTGAAGTGCCATACCTCTTTATTTTCCTCTTCTGATTACAGTGAAGTTGATGATGATGATGATGATGATAAAGGAGCCTAATATGTAAGTCAACGACCCCTAAGTTTGCACTTAAGAAGAAATTATAATGTAACAGTACTCCGCCTTAAAAAAATATTATCACTACCACGGCAAACTAATATTGATGTTATGAACATGCACGAGATTGCCTTGAAAAGCATAATTATCTTTTATCTTTTTTTTTTAAACCATGATGTTATTGTATAAGAGATCACGTTTACTTACTTAAAAAAAGTTGTTTACCTTAACATTGGCACACAGCGTTCACGTGCAATGTATAATAATAATAATAATAATAATAATAATAATAATAATAATAATAATAATAATAATGAGAGCGAGGATGAGTGGATCAAACGCTGGCTTCCTAGGCCAATGTTGGTGGTTTCGATTCTGGATCATCACGTAAAATTACGGTTTTCTAGACACTATAATCTTTAAGGATTTTTGTTCAAATTCTGGATTTCCCCCACCCACCCTACAATTCCGCCTTTATAGTCAATCATTGATTCCAAACTTCCTAAGTAGGTTTTCTTAAAACGAAGTCAATAAATACAAAACATGATTTATGATAACGGAAAGGACTCGTTTTGTAATTTCAAAACATAGGAATCTCCTCTCTACCAGGGACCCAAGTGGGGAAATTGTCGGAAACCAAATATTCCTGCACATTTCGGGTTAGAAGTTACGTGCACGCAAACATGCAGGTTCCTAGACCTTCTAGTCTTTGAGATAATTTTGTCTAGACTGAGGAAATACTACTACTACTAAGAAGAATAAGAATAAAAATCAAAACCAAATCCAACCCCATGATACAACAGCCCCAAAGGGCCATGGCCTACCAAGCGACTGCTGCTCAGCACGACGAATCGTCTCGGCCGTTATTCTTGGCTTTCTACACCGGGGCCGCCATCTCACCGTCAGATAGCTCTTCAATTATAATCACATAGGCGGAGTGGACGTCGAATCAGCCCTCAGATCCAGGTAAAAATCCCTGACCTGACCGGGAATCGAACCTGGAGCTTCCGGGCAGGCACTCTACCCCTGCACCACGGGGTCGGCAATAATAATAATAATTGAGGGAGTTGGCCATGCGGTTATGGTCGCATAGCTGAGAGCTTGCATTCGGGAATGGCGGGTTGGAATCCCTCTGTCGGCAACCCCGCAAATGATTTTTCCGTGGTTTCCCCATTTTGATGTCGGACAAATGCTGGGGTTGTTCCTAATTAAGGCAACGGCTACTTTCTTTCTTTCTTTCTTTCTTTCTTTCTTTCTTTCTTTCCATTTTCTTTATTCCTTTCTTTCTCAATCCGTTTACCCCCCCCCCCCCCCATGGTCGGTTTTTCCCTCGGATTAGCGAGGGACCGCACCTCTACTGCCTTAAGGGCAGTGTCCTGGAGCGTGAGACCTTGGGTCGGGGGAAACAACTAGGGAGGCCTCGCCTGCTGTGCTGAATACGGCTCTTGTGTGGGGATGGAAAGGTCGGAAGGGATAGACAAGGAAGAGGGAAGGAAGCGGCCGTGGGTTTAAGTTAGGTGCCATCCCGGCATTTGCTTGGAGGAGAAGTAGGAAACCACGGAAAACCACTTCGAGCATGGCTGAGGTGGGGATAGAAACCCCTTTTACTCAGTTGACCTCCTGAGGCTGAGTGAACCCCGTTCCAGTCCTCGTACCACTTTTCAAATTTAGTGGCAGAGCCGGAAATCGAACCCGGTCCTCCGGGGGTGGCAGCTGATCACACTAACCACTACCTTCTCAGTACTAGCCCTTTTCCATCCTTCCGTCGCCGAAAACCTCTGATGTATGAGTGCGCCGTTAAACCACCACTAATAATAATAATAATAATAATAATAATAATAATAATAATAATAATAATAATAATAATAAATATTCTACACAATGAGATTCATGATGCATTTGTAGGAAACAGCTGATACGCATGGGTGTCCTTGAGCGCTCACGTGAAGCCTGAAGTGTTTTTTCTTCTGCATTCCGGACTGAAACAGGAGCCAACACTGCAGGCACAGTTTACTCTTTCTTTTTAAGTAGACGTGTCGAGTAAATAACATATTTACAAGAAGGTTGTCAATAATTTGCTATAATTAGAAATCGGCTATTATTATCAATGATATGCTATTAGGAATCCGCTATTACTGCCATCCATCATGTTGAACATAATTACCTCCTCTGTACCATAAGGTACTGATGCCTGATTAAATCGCGGGTGGAATTTGCGGTCTTCAGATTTTACACTAGCAAGAGGGAAATATGCCCTATTTTGCTACATTTGTGGCTGTTTTATAACTCCAAAACAAAGGACAAATGCTGCCTGCATAAGTACTGTGGAAATAATGTAACGTTATTCTCCATGCAATGAACGTGACGAATACTTTTAAGAAGTAAATGCAGACTAATACACTGGTCTACACCAGTTTTGCTAACTTTAATATAACAGCTGAAACTGATTTATCCGAAGGTGCTGAATCCAAAAATCACATTCTTTTTTCACCATCACGACAGGTTTTTCAACAATATATATTTTCCTCTGTTGCTGATTCCTGTATTAATTAGTGTTTGTTGGATTGATCAAGCACCATTTTGCACCGTCACATCACATTTGATTCATGAAATAGAAATGTTATGTATTTTTCTGTATTGTTTAAAAATGTCAAATTACTGTATTTTTCTTCCTTACAGATTCCTGTGAAATATGGTTGATATTTGCAGAAAGTGTAAAAAATGACCCAGACATACACTATTTTGCTGTATTTGTGGCTGTTTTACAACCAAAGCAAAGGATAAATATATCAGAATTTGTATCCAAAACTAATTATGCATATTTTGGAGTTCAACTCGGCGACCAGAACAAATGCTGGGCACCGCATAAAATGTGTCGAACATGTGTTGAAATCCTCAGGCAGTGGATTAATGGGCAGAGAAAAAGTCTCAGTTTTGGAGTTCCAATGGTTTGGTGGGAACAGTAAAATCATGAAGAAGACTGCTACCATCTGTTACTTTTGTTTGGCTGATGTGACAGGCTTTAAAAAGGAAGTCAAAGCATTCAGTTCATTATCCTAACTTATTGCGGTCAGCTGTAAGACCAATACCACACAGTACTGATATTCCTAATACTATTTTTCAAGCATTTTCAAGTTCCAGTTCCAGTGACAAACGTATTCTGTAAAAGCCATTCACTAAAGGTGAATTAAATTACCTTGTGCGTGATTTTGATCTGCCTAAAGCATCATCAGAATGACTGGGTTCCGGACTAAAGGAGACGAATTTGTTGGGTCCTGGTACAACCATCTTATATCGACAAAGAGAGAAAAACCTGGTTAACATATTTTGAGATGGATGAACGACTTTTGTATTGTATAGATGTCAAAGGACTCAATTGAAACTATGGTATGCGAATACGTTGCAGTGGAATGGAGGCTGTACATTGACAGCTTCAAAAGAAGTTTAAGGTGTGTTCTTGAATAATGGAAGCAAATTAGCATTTATTTCTATTGGTCATTCAGTGAAAATGAAAGAAGCCTGCGAAACAATGAAAATACTTCTCCGTAAGATAGAATACACTGATTACTGATGGACTGTTTGAGGTGACCTAAGGGTAATATCGATACTGCTGGGTCAACGAGGAGGGTACACGAAATATGCGCGTTACATATCCACGAGACTGCCGTGCAAAGAAAGAACACTGGACCGGGCGAGTTGGCCGTGCGCGTAGAGGCGCGCGGCTGTGAGCTTGCATCCGGGAGATGGTAGGTTCGAATCCCACTATCGGCAGCCCTGAAAATGGTGTGTCGGTGCGACGTAAAGCCCCTAGCAAAAAAAAAAAAAAAACACTGGATAAGAAAAAGTGACCTGCCAGGGAGACGTTAGACGTTGGCGAAAAGGATATTTATCATGAGCTTCTTCTTGATTGCATTATTATTGACCCCCCCCCCCCCCCTCCTGCATATCAAGGCATATGAAGCGGTTTGTGAAGGCTCTGGATAAATATGGCGCTTGCTTCGTCTGCTCGATATTATCATTGATACATGAGAAGTAGAAAGCCGGTATGTTTGGTGGTCCTCAAATAAGGCTTCTAATGACAGGTAAAGAATTTTTGGAAACCATGAACTCTTTGGAGAAAGTTGCTTGGTGTTCTTTTTGTAATGTTGTAAGAAACTTTCTTGGCATCACAAGGGTAGACAGCTATGATATTCTAGTTGAAAATTTATTGACAACATATGAGGATAGGAATAAACATGACTGTCAAAGTGCATTTCCTACACAGCCACTTAACTGTATTTCACTCAAATCTTGGTGCTGAAAATGTAAGAGCAGGGTTCGCGCTTCCACCAAGATATGAAAATCATGGAACAAAGATATTTAGGTTGATGGAACACAAGCATGATAACAGATTACTGTTGGTGTATGCAGCGTGACATCCGTGATTCCACCTACTTCAGGAAATCAAAGAAGCGGAAGTTTCTTCATAATTAATATACTTGGTGTTTTTAACTTTCTGTGTATTTTGAAAATTAATTACAAGTCCTTGTTAATATAACACTATTAACTCTCTTAATAAATCACTAGGAGTGCCTTTGTGGCCCAGGCGGCAGCGCGTCGGTCTCCCACCGCTGGGTTCAGTGGTTCAAATCCCAGTTACTCCATGTGATACTTGTGCTGGTCGAAGTGCAGGCGGGTCAGGTTTTTCTCCGGGTACTCCGGTTTACCCTGTCATCTTTCATTCCAGCGACACTTTTCAATTTCATTTTATTTCATTCGTGAGTCATTAATCTTTGCCCCAGAGGAGTGAGACAGGCTTCGGCAGCCGGCACAATTTCTATCCTTGCCGCTAGATGGGGACTTAATTCATTCCATTGCTGTCCCGGTCGAATGACTAGAAACAGGCTGTGGACTTTCAATAAGTCACAACTTAACTTATTCTGCCTGAAGAAATTGAATTGCTAATTAATAGAATGCTGCTGCAACTCACGAAAATGACAAATATTTGTTAAGTGCGTGTTAGTGAAAAATCATGACGTGATGGACAATTTCTGACTGCATATTTGGTATCAGCGACCTCATATCAAATCAGATCTGTTAAAACAGCCTACTGCCGGGCTGAGTGGCTCAGACGGTTAAGGCGCTGGCCTTCTAACCCCATAATAATAATAATAATAATAATAATAATAATAATAATAATGCTATTTGTTTTACGTCCAAATAACTACTTTTACGGTCTTCGGAGACGCCGAGGTGCCGGAATTTAGTCCCGCGGGAGATCTTTTACGTGCCAGTAAATCTACCGACACGAGGCTGTCGTATTTGAGCACCTTCAAATACCACCGGACTGAGCCAGGATCGAACCTGCCAAGTTGGGGTTGGACGGCCAGCGCCTTAACCGTCTGAGCCACTCAGTCCGGCATATTATTATTGTTATTAAAACAACCTACTCAGCAGAGAATCCTATGTAGACCAGTATTATCTTGACTTAAACATATTATCTATAGCTATCGTACTTGTCTTGGACAGTTCAGCCATGTAGGTCATTCAAGTAAGTGGAGATAAGCACATGTAGGTCGGTTGTGAGGAAAAGCCTTTCAGTCGACGGTCATAAGTTTGACTTCTTCAATGTCCGTCTGACCGTCCGTTTTCAATCCACCTACGGCAGTGCCAGAGGGAAGTATTAGTGGATAGCATCGTAACGTCTCCGTAACTATTACTTCCTTCTGTATGTCCTTCAGCGTGCAATCTAATGCGTCTACCGACCATTTTGTCATTCTGCCCTCACCCCAAACAATCAAATTCCATTCTATCACAGCCTGAGTCATTCCGCAGTTTCTTCAAGTGGAACACACGGAAGTTTCTGTCCGGTCATAATCTATATAAATAAAGTTGTAGGGGGTCCACTGTCTGTAATTTCGTTTTTTATGACAATTTTTCAGATAGGCCTACTTATCCGGTTTTATGTCAACTCAAGACCGTATCAATGGTTTAAGTTTTCGTGTCCGTCTGTTCCACCATCACGGCTAAATGACTGGATAGATGTCGATCAAACTTTATATTTAGAATATACTGTACTCTTCCAGGAGCAGGTTTAGATATGCATATATTTAAAAATCACTGAATAGATTGGGGGTTTATAGGAAAACCAGAACAGACTTTTTCAATTTTCTCTTATACTATTGTTTCTTTGTAAAACCCGTAGACTATGTGTGAGACATCCCTTCATTTTAAACAAATTTTGTTGTGTACATAATTTCGCTTGTTCTTCAAATGACAGATAAAATGAGTATTACTTGTCTTGGATGACGGACACTCGCAGACTGACAACGTACTTACCGGTTCCCATGGCTACGTCCCTGGCTACTTGCCAGCAGAGAAGTACCGTGCCATTTACGTCATCATTCCTGTAAATTCGTGCTTGTTTCTTGGGTAGAAGGCGAGAGAGATGTCAAGCTGCCATTCTGCGGGATATTTGCGGAATACCGTTGGAGGTTACTATCGTCTTCGAAGAGCACTACGGATGACTGTTAATATTTCAACAGTACTGCGGAGTGTAGCCTATTATTTCACACCTTAAGGTGTTTTCTGGCATATGCTGTAATTTTTAATGTATTTCTCTTCTGTTTTCTGCTTTAATTTCTTGCCTCTGCCTCGCCTTTTTAGGCTTAAATAATAACAGATCAGTAGTAATAATAGCAATCAGTAATAACAGATCAGTAGTGATTGATTGATTGGTTGGTTGGTTGGTTGATTGATTGATTGATTGATTGATTGATTGATTGATTGATTGATTGATTGATTGATTGATTGATTGATTGATTGATTGATTGATTGATACAACACCATAATTTATCTTCTTATTTGGTTACCTAAGAATTCATGTGCATAAATGTCTCCTCAGTTACCGCTTTCTTAAATCCGTAACTCATATCATCAAATTTAGTGAGGGAAATTTCATTCTTCCAATACATCCACTTGGTATTTACACATTTGTCCTATTCGGCTCTCCCCGGTTATTATCCCATTTTCAATTAATGTCCATTTTCTTAACTGCACTGTTTTCTTCCTTAATTTCTCCGTATGTATGCGAGTGCTAATCCCGGAACCTGGACACTCTTTCCTTTGAGGAAAAATTCCAAGCTGTTCAAATGTGTAACTTTTGGCCCCGAAAAATATCGAAATATGGAGGCAGATCATCATTTCGGGGTAATTGGTGTATGAACGGTAAGTTGTATCACAAAACAATTCGGAAAGGTCTACAACTTTTGTGCTATGACTTTTTGTCGTATCTCGATCCTTTATACGTTAGATAGAGCTGCAGTTCTCGATTATAACCAAATCTCTCCAACTCGATTGTGCATGTCATTAGGAAAAGGGGCCTGTCTTTATAATGAAATCTCCCGATATTGATTGTGAATGGCAGTAGGTAAGTGAACCTGCCGTTATAGCAGAAACTCCCAAACTCGATTGTGAATGGCAGTATGAAACGTGGCCTACCATTAACATCAAAATCCTCAACGCGCACCTTACGTTGGAAACAACGTCTGGGGTCCTCCCTGGGGTGCTTCTCGGATAGCGCTATGAGACATGCAATTTAATATAATCTTACTCACTGCGTGTACATTTATTTACGTAGAAGTCCTTATACATGGTAGAATACCGTAGCGAAGCACGGGGACATTTGCTAGTATATAATCGTAATTTTGAACATATAGCTCGAATACTATGATGGGCCATTGTGTCAAGTACCGGTAGTTATATGTATGATACAGAAGAATGACAAGGAAAAAAAGAGAATTATCTAATTCGTCCTCTTCTTCCTGTCAATATTCAGACAGGTTGTTCCACTTGGCAAAGTAACTGCCCTAGGCCAGGTTTGGGACAGACAATACATTAATATATTGGGACCGGTAACCTCTCTACTGAGATAAGAATCTATAAGGCATGTAAGATCAGGATTTACTATTCCTTGTCTCCTTGTCATAAATGATTCTTCGGTAAGATTAACATTAACAACGGTAGAACGCAGGAAATAAATGCCAATATCTAAATATTTCCGCTATTTATCGTAGAATTAGTATGAACTTTGCGTAAGAACGGCTATTTAACATTCTACGAACTTTTGTTTTGAACCAGAATTTTGTTATGGACCAAAATTAACGATGATATTTGGAAAAAAGGTATTTCGCCCAGCGTAAATGAAAATTTTGAATCAAGATTGTTCCAACGTTAATTTTCTTTGAAACTAGGCTTTCCGAAAGTGTTATTGCATGGTAATTAGCTGTTATGCATTGAATTTCTGTTATATTGAATGAACTATATTTTATTACACAACCTTTGATAACATGTAACAACCTACATTTCATCCTATAATCCTTCACTATGTGAAAATCGTTCGTTTCCCTTGTACCGTACTTGATCATATACCAACATTGATTAGTAGCTTGAAAATTTTGCCTCGTACTTCGATTTTGTCTTGTTCAAAAATTTTGTCAGTCATTTTGTTTCTTGTGTGTGTTGACATCACGTGAAAACGGCTGAGCAGGATTTCTTGACACTATATTTTAGTTCAGGGATAGCCTGGATGTGCAATAACGTATACAGAGTGTCCTTGGAAAAGATTCCAGTAATTACAGAGGAGACATCACGCAACAAACGAAGGAAAAAGGTCCTATAAACATTGGTCGCAAACCCAATACTACTGCTACTGTCAATGATCACGATGTTCCAATAATTTACGGAGTGTCGTATGCAACAGAAGACGAAAATACGTCCCTACTTACCGAGCGAGTTGGCCATGCGGTTAGTGGCGCGAAGCTGTGAGCTTGCATTCGCGAGATAGTGGGTTCGAACCCCACTATCGGTATTCTTGAAGATGGTTTCCCGTGGTTTCCCATTTTCACTCCAGGAAAATGCTGGGGCTGTACCTTAGTTAAGGCCACGGTAGCTTCCTTCACTCTCTTACCCCTTTTTATCTCATCGCCGCCATAGGATCTATTTGTGTCGGTGCGACGTAAAGCAACTTGTAACGTTCCAGCGTAAACATTGGTCGTAAACTTACTAGCGTGTTGTGTTATGGTCTTTGTATATAGGAGGGGCATATCTTGCATTCCGGGCACTTTGTCAGGAAACAAATGCTCAGTCATGGTACGTAGACAATGGATGCAGGGTATCGTGCATCGTGTGCAGTAGTGTAGCCAAGATCTACCGACTGGGGTGCTTGTGTGTGTGTGGTGCGCGCATGCACGGGTGTCGTAATGAAATGGCGCATGGCTTTTAGTGCCGGGAGTGTCCGAGGACAAATTCGGCTCACCAGATGCAGGCAATCTTTTGATTTGACACCCGTAGGTGACCTTCGGGTCGTGATGAGGATGAAATGATAATGATGAAGAAGACACATATACCCAGCCCCCGTGCCAATTATGGTTAAATTCCCATTTAGTCATGGAGCTGGGCACGAGTGTCATAAGGACACTGATACAAGTAAATTATGTTGATATTCAGATTGGAGTAGCTGTACATTACAAAATTATACATTAAAGTACAGAACAAGAACAATGTGATCAAAGTGAATAGTTTTACAGCGAATGATATGTTCAGATTACAATTTAGAATCCAACTTTCGAGGCTTCTTAGAGAATAGATTCAAGAGATCTGTCGGTTTGACAATTTTGTCTCTGTGAATGTTCAATATATATTCAATGCATATTCACTTGTTTATTGCTAGTTTCTGCTTATTTTCTGTTGTAAAAAAATTCCATGGTGGTAGTGGAGGGGAATTCTAACCCCCAGACACCCCCCTCCCGCTCCTTGGCTACGCCCCTGATTGTATGTGTGCATTTGTACTGTATCAAGTTAGAACGAAACACACTAGTCATCATACAGTATTCCAGTGCGTACTACAGGCCGTATTCCTCTCGCAGTCACGTACTGTAGGTTAGTTTCGTCAGGTGTATGGTAGTGTGTTGTGACACTGCAGTACTGTAATTTGTTTACTCGTCTTTCTTCTCTGGCCTTACAGCGTATAATGGAGGCCTATTATTCAACACGGGAAATGGCCGATATGATCTTCTGTTACGGGCAAGCAAATGGGAGCAACTTACGGGCGCGTAATCTGTATGCTGACAAATAAGATCCAACACGCCGCACACCATCCGTAAAGCTGTTTAGTACCCTGTTTCAGAGCCATCCAGAAACGGGATCCTTTGCACCATAAACAAGCGATCGTGGCAGACCTCGCACTATTCGCACAACTGATATGGAGCAACGCGTATTAGAACATGCGGAGGACAATACCGGAACGAGTGTCAGGTACAATGTCTAAAACAGAATGTCAATCAGTATATGAAAGTTATCCATATACAGTAGTAGATGATGCATCTGTTTGTCCCATAGCGTCGCTTGGAGGTTCTCTAGATGGTTTGATACGCTAAGCAATCAACAACATATGGACAGGTTCCCCGGGGTATTAAATTGTTAAAATTTTACAAATAGATGATATGGACGATGTGTATCTCACTGCTTTAGAGGGTGGGGCCGACATTCAGGGAGTAAATGGTATAGACATCGTTTTGAGAAAACGAACGGAAAATCGAATAGTAACTTATTTCAGTCTTGTGAAAATTATGGCTGTTTCAAGGAGTTGATGCAAATTGCCTCCAAGGGGCTTGTTTACCTTTCTGTAAGTACGTAAAGAGACTCGTGATTACTAGAAATGTTCTACGTAAACTGCCTCCCCATTTACCTAGAACAGAGATGGCGAGCCTATGACACGTGCCACTAGGTGACACGCGATCATGACTTCTCTGACACGTCAGACAACATACAAACATATTTTAATGCTTTCAGCATGTAATAAACAGGTCGAAAAACTAGCAACATAGCATATTTTAACATTTCGCTTTAATAAAGAAGTATGTATCAATTAATGATGTGGACACACAGGTTCATTTCGCTTTAATAAAGAAGTATGTATCAATTAATGATGTGGACACACAGGTTATTAGGTTAAAGGAAAACTATACCCTTTCCTTAAAATTTACCTTTTAAAAAATGTAATTTTCAGCGTTGTTTGCAAAATAAATCATTAAACATTCAGTCGAATGCTGTAATGCAATGTAATACCTAAATGAAGTAAAATGAGGGTTTTCATGATAAATTTACAAGAAAATAACCGATGGTGCACTAGAAAGTAATAAACAATACCTTAATTGACACGCTGCTCAGTAAGGTTTTGCCATCCCTGACCTAGAACGTCGAATCATCAAATCCGCCACGGAGTGCATTTCACATGGTACACGGCCGAAATGACCCCGTGATCGGTGATGTTTCAGTATTCACATGAAGGTATACGCATTTAAATAGACCTAAGTGTTATGTTAAAGATATACACGTACCTCTCTTCATCTTTTTCGTATTATTATTATTATTATTATTATTATTATTATTATTATTATTATTGCTAGTTGCTTTACGTCGCGCCGACACAGATAGGTCTTATGGCGACGATGGGACAGTGAAGGGCAGGGAGTAGGAAGGAAGCGGCCGTGGCCTTAATTAACGTACAGCCCCAGCATTTGCCTGGTGTGAAAATGGGAAACCACGAAAAACCATTTTCAGGGCTGCCGACAGTGAGGTTCGAACCTACTATCTCCCGAATACTGGATACTGGCCGCACTTAAGCGACTGCAGCTATCGTGTTCGGTTATTATTATTATTATTATTATTATTATTATTATTATTATTGTGTATGTTTAGTCCTCAACCCGAAGGTTGGTTGGATCCTCAACTTCTACCATCAGCTGTCAGGGATGGCCTAGGCATCACTGAAGAGGCATACTAAGTAAGGTAGTTTCCCATTGTTTTCCTCACTGAGCTAGAAGTTGCTATTACATATCAGCCTGCCAAGCCCACTGAAATGCATGCGCCAGCAGACCCTATCAGCAACATTTTCATCATCATCATCACCATCATCATCTGTTTACCCTCCAGGTTCGGTTTTTCCCGCGGACTGAGCGAGGGATCCCACCTCTACCGCCTTAAGGGCAGTGTCCTGGAGCTTCAGACTCTTGGTCGGGGATACAACTGGGGAGTATGACCAGTACCTCGCCCAGGCGGCCTCACCTGCTATGCTGAACAGGGGCCTTGTGGAGGGATGGGAAGATTGGAAGGGATAGGCAAGGAAGAGGGAAGGAAGCGGCCGTGGCCTTAAGTTAGGTACCATCCCGGCATTCGCCTGGAGGAGAAGTGGGAAACCACGGAAAACCACTCTTCCAGGATGGCTGAGGTGGGAATCGAACCCACCTCTACTCAGTTGACCTCCCGAGGCTGAGTGGACCCCGTTCCAGCCC
The DNA here is from genome assembly GCF_040414725.1 of Anabrus simplex. Classification (NCBI taxonomy): domain Eukaryota; kingdom Metazoa; phylum Arthropoda; class Insecta; order Orthoptera; family Tettigoniidae; genus Anabrus; species Anabrus simplex. The sequence continues at coordinate 610,792,561 of NC_090265.1, read as the reverse complement.
TCGTACCACTTTTCAAATTTTCGTGGCAGAGCCGGGAATCGAACCCGGACCTCCGGGGGTGGCAGCTAATCACGCTAACCACTACACCACAGAGGCGACCTAGCAACATTTTCATACCATTCATAATAGGGTCTGGCTGCATAAGGAATGGTATTACTAGCATCGCTCATACCTCGGTCGCTTTGATATTGTCAAAGCCAAGAATAAGACTGAGACAGATCAATGAAAGTAACAAAATTGCTCTAGCCTATACTATAAGACATAGTGTACTGTAAACACTAGATCTCGCCAGCAAAGGCATATTAATATTATTATAAAAATAAATAAAAATCGGCCTCGAGTATATAATATTTTAGACCCATTTTATGTTTTATTACGAAGTGTGTCTTACTGAACAAGATCAGTAGCACCGGGCGAGTTGGCCGTGCGGTTAGGAGCGCACTACTATGAGCTCGCATCCGGGTGATAGTGGGTTCGAACCCCATTGTCGGCAGCCCTGAATATGTTTTTCCGTGGTTTTCCATTTTCACACCAGGCAAATGCTGGGGCTGTACCTTAATTAAGGTCACGGTCGCTTCCTTCCCATCCCTAGGCCTTTCCTGTCCCATCGTCGCCATAAGACCTATGTGTGTCGATGCGACGTAAAGTAACTAGCAAAAAAAAAAAAAAAAAAAAAAAAAATCAGTAGTGGAGTACAAGGATGGTCGTGTCCTACAAAAGCACGTATGCTCTTTCAATGAATAGCAATTGCGTAATTGTAGGTAAAACACAGAGAGAAGGCCTCAATCAATAAATATTAAACAGGCAATAATAAGTAATCAATTAAAGTGTTAAAGCGTGAACGAAATTTGTATCAGGCCAACACAACTTCGCAATCGTGATGTGAAAATGAAAATCCAGTCTGTTTTCAGTCATCTGACCGGGTCGGCAAAGGAATGAATGAAGCCCCCATCTAGCGGCGAGGATATAAGTTGTGCCGGCTGCCGAAGCCTGTCGCACTCCTCTGGGGCAATGATTAATGAATGATAGATGAAATGAATGATATTGGAGAGTGTTGCTGGAATGAAATATGAAAGGGAAAATCGGAGTACCCGGAGAAAAACCTGTCCCGCCTCCGCTTTGTCCAGCACAAATCTCACATGGAGTGACCGGGATTTGAACCACGGAACCCAGTGGTGAGAGGCCGGCGCGCTGCCGCCTGAGGCACGGAGGCTCTTGCAATCGTGATGTCAACACAATTAAATGAACTTTACATAATGGAAAAACTTCTGTGTCACCTAAATTGCCCAACTCTCTTGCCGAAGTTCATGTATTCGCAGACGGGAATGTGATTTTTCTAAAATTAAAATGTTCGCTTTTGATCTGTGAAACAGCATCGAAGAACACAACGTCAAATAGGGGAGATTTTATTTCACTGAATGTCAATACAAATAGCATTTTAAGTTTTTTTATTTTCGACTATATCAAATTTGGACAGTTTTTGCGAAACTGGAATTTATATGTGGATGGTACATTTAAAAGCGCACTCACAATGTTCCACCTCTTATTCACAGTTATAATTAGTAGGCGTATGACAATACATGGATCAAGCACAAATGGATACAAAGACATCGTAAGTATATTGACATTAATGCAAAAACCTACTATGCGGAGGGAGACCACATATCAAGAGTTAAACGTTTACGTTTTGTAGCCACTGTACCAATAGTGACGACGTTTTGGCAATATCCTTCAATATATTGCTAGTTTGCTTTACGTCGCACCGACACAGATAGGTCTTATGGCGACGATGGGACAGGAAAGCCCTAGGAGTGGGAAGGAAGCGGCCGTGGCCTTAAATAAGGTACAGCCCCAGCATTTGCCTGGTGTGAAAATGGGAAACCACGGAAAACCATTTTCAGGGCTGCCGATAGTGGGGTTCGAACCTACTATCTCCCGAATACCGATATTTTTTTGCTAGTCGTTTAACGTCGCATTAACAAATCAAGGGTTTTCGGTGACGCAAGGTTAGAAAAGGGTTACGATTGGGAAAGAAACGGACGAGGCCTTAATTAAGATTGCCTGTGTGAAAATGGGAAACCATGGAAAACCGTCTTCAAGGCTGCCGACAATGAATATAAACCCACCATCTCCCGAATGCAAGCTGACAGGTACGCTATGCTAACCGCACGGCCAACTAGCTCGGTGTCGTTTATTTAATTAACGTAATTGGCAATATTCACAGTACATGGTTTGCGTGAAGATATAAACTTTCCTCGCTTTTTCTTCGTCGTCGTCTTATTATTATTATTATTATTATTATTATTATTATTATTATTATTATTATTATTATTATTATTATTATTATTATCAGATAAGTACTGATATAAAAAAACTGCCAGTCAGAAAAGTCGGTATCTAGGATGTTACACATTTTAAGTTTTATGACTATGTTCCTCCTCATTGAAGCTGGCCAATATTTTAACCATATTTTTAACCATACTAGTAATTTATGTGCATTATGGACGTGACTGGTAGTGGTGATTACTGTTTTTAGAGGAAGTAAAACTATTAACACTAACTTCGTTTTAATCAGAGAGAAAAATGGAATGGTTCCCACACTTCAAAAAATGAAGTTATTGGCCATAGAAAGACAAGGACCACCAAAGGCAAAAAATAAAAGACCCCCTAGGCCTCAATACATAATACTGCGGGGTCGGAAAAGAACAAGAGTTGACCAAAGGAGGTCGGATAGTATAGATGAAACTGAGGAGCTTGACACAAGTGGAAGCAATGCCATGACTGAGCTAAAGATCAACTCACACTCCCAAGTTATGAGCCCCTGGGGTCCCTCTTAGTTACCTTTTACGACAGGCAGGTTATTACACGAAAAACAACACATGTTTTAAACAGTGTTCGAATGTTTGTGAAGAAACTCTCTGAGCACTTCTCTAATGCTTCGACTGCATTCTTCCATCTTTCACAACACTTTCTGAACTTGAGAGGTCGCTACTCCATGTGCGAACAGTTGACTGTTTATCAGAGAAGTTTTCGAATGCCTTGCTAGGTTTCCAACAGTTTCTTAGGAGCTCACACTGCATGCTGTCGAGTATATTTCACTTTCCAATATATTTGCCAATATCAAGCTGACGAAATTCGCAAGACTATTCGTGAGCCTGTGTTGGTAATTAGTTCTTCATCTGAGGCAGTGATGTACAGCTATTCCTGTGCCTCTGTACTAGTACTTGGAGGTGCTAATGGTATAACTTATTAGAACTTTAGATACGTCTGTTGCAGAAGAGACTTTTGCTTTTTACATACTTCTTCCCAAAGATATTACAATACTGCAGTAAACATAAACAGAACAATATTTCTAACTAGATTACTCATCCGTAGTTCGTCATTACTCATTACCAGGGGCGGGATCTTAAGGCACTAAAAACGTTTAAAATATGCATGCACTAAAAGTGTAAAAAATATGCATTAAAAATTAAAAATATGCACTTAAGAATAAGCCAGTTTTATTCACCGGAGGCTTCGGTTTTTCATGCGTAATAATTACCGGTGATTGTAGTGTGTTTTCTTCTGTCCCTCTTTGCCGTAATATGTGCAGTCGTTTTTGCACGTTGTTCAAGTTGAAATTTCTTTTCACATTTCACTTCCTTCGAGCATGGTTGACAATAGACGACAACGCTATCAGATGAATAACCGCTATCACCTGGCACGCACTGATCTAATAAATACTTTCTGTTGCTCTTCTCGTTAGGCATTTTGAGTAAAAGATATGCAGACTAAGCCGAGATGGTGAAACGAATGTCCTATTCCATCCCTTTCTTGAAATAACCAGGCCCCATATTTGCGTAAAATACTGTTATCTCGTTATCTGTTACTGAGAAAGTTGCTTACATCATAATGTTATTGGCTTTACGTCCCACTAACTACTTCTACGGTTTTCGGAGACGCCGATGTACCGGAATCTAGTCCCATAGGAGTTCTTTTACGTGCAAGTAAATCTAGCAACACGAGGCTGACGTATTTGAGCACCTTCAAATACCACCGGACAGAGCCAGGATCGAATCTGCGAAGTTGGAGTCGAAGGCCAGTGTCTCAACCATCTGAGCCACTCAGCCCGGCAAACGTTGCTTGCAGGGGATGTCCAATATGCAGGCGAGATGTTTAAAATAAGACTTAATTTCATATGTACAGTATATGCTGAAATATGCTCTTTAGAACATGCAATAGATATAATAAACCCATAACATATGCATTTGCATATGCGAATATGTATTTTCAAAAAGTCCAGTCTCTACTCATTACTGCATAAATTCATAAAATTGGTAACATTTCTCTGAGCAAAATGTACTTTTTTTCCTATTGGCTTTACATCGCACCGACACAGATAGGTCTTATGGCGATGATGGGGCAGGAAAGGGTTAGGACTGGGAAGGAAGCGGCCGTGGCCTTAATTAAGGTACAGCCCCAGCATTTGCCTAGTGTGAAAATGGGAAACCACGGAAAACCATCTGCAGGGCTGCCGATAGTGGGGTTCGAAACCACTATCTCCCGAATACTGGATACTGGCCTCACTTAAGCGTCTGCAGCTATCGAGCTCGGTGCAAAATATACTAATGATCTACATTCTTCCTTACTTTTACAAGTTGTTTTACGTCGTACCGACTTGTTAATTCCTGGTACTCACATCAAAATATACATCACAACAGATATCATTAAGTTGAATTCAAAGTCACAGTAAGTGCGCCGAGCTGTTGATCTCGATATCCAAAGTCATCAAAGTGAAATTATAAAAATGTCCTCGAATACCATACTTTGCCTTTCCCAATTTCTTTCTGCGATTCCTCATTTCATACCCATGAAAATGTACCTTCAGTAATCTTTACTTTAATTGTTACAAATATACATAAAACCATAATTTATTCTGGTCTCTTCCAGATGTTTTTCTCCCATCATTTTTATGTCCGACTCGTTGGCTGAATGGTCAGCGTACTGGCCTTCGGTTCAGAGGGTTCGATTCCCGGCCGGGTCGGGGATTTTAGCCTTCATTGGTTAATCCCAATGACTCGGGGGCTGGGTGTTTGTGCTATCCCCAACATCCCACACATAACACTATCCTTCACCACAACAACACGCAGTTACCTACACATGGCAGATGCCGCCCACCCTCATCGGATGGTCTGCACCCCGCTAGAAATAGCCATATAAATTATTATTATTATTATTATTATTATTATTATTACTTTTATCTCGGATTAGGTAATATTGTCATTCGTTTTTTACGTCCCATTAACTACATTTTCCGAATTTTCTAGCCGCCAAGGTATCGGAATTTTGTCCCGCAGGAGTTATTTTACGTGCCGGTATATCTACTGATACGAGGCTTGCATCAAGCGCCTTCAAATACCACAGAACTGAGCCAGGATTGAACCTGTCAACTTGGAGGCAGAAGGCCAGCGCTCTACAGTCTGAGCTACCCAGCCCGGTCAGTTCAACTTTTGTCTCCCTCTTTGTTTGTTTGTTTGTTTGTTTGTTTGTTTGTTTGTTTGTTTGTTCGTTCGTTCGTTCGTTACGACACCACAGAAAAAAATTCTTAACATACTTTCTCGAAACTGTACATACCGTAGGTTAATCAATTTTGTATAAGATGCAATTTTCAATCTTATATTTCTTACGTATTTACCGCGCATAAACTTCCAAATATCTCTGGAAATATTAGCTACCTAAGAGATATGCAGAACGAAATATAGGCTATAGAAAATCAAATTTGCATTTTTTTGTTTCTGAAACATTTCTAGAGCAAGGCTATAATAATGGAGATATTCACAAATTTAGATTCTATTGGTAATACCATAGTCGAAGAACGGCGAGCATCGCTTATGTGGAAATAGTTTTTAGTCATTATGATGATGATGATTGCTGGTTGTTGCCGTGATTGTTTTTATAAGCTGCTAAGTTGTCGTTAGCCCCTGATCAAAACGATAATGAAGATGACTGTCGAAATGAGGAAAAATTAAAAAACAAAACAAACGATCAGTTGAGGAATGAGGGGATTAATCTTAAAGAAGGAGGAATGAAAGTCTAGACCTCAAATGTAATACTGTCGAGGCGGAAGAAAACGAAATGTGATGCTCAACAATGTTTCAAGCCCCTAAAATGTATCAACAATAACAATACAGTGACAGACTATTGTTGTTGGTTGAGGTTGCTTTTTCTGCTGTCACTCACGTCTCCTATTTGGCATTATTGCTACTAACTCGGTACAATACAGCTGGTTTACCGCGGAGGATAACACACAAATTTCCCATGAAGTAGGCTCTCGGGCCTCGACCCCTAATTACAAATTAACGTCAACTTGTTTTGACACATGCCATTGGTCTAAGTGTCCTACCTGGCTGGACATGATGCTATTCCAACCGCTGAAGAAGAACTGACTGATCGACCGGTGTGCAGCGCCCAATAAGTCTCTTCCACTACCAAGGACAAGGACGTATGGACTGGTTCCGTTCCCTGACTACGTGATAGTGACTATTTAACAATGTCACATAAATGTCACTTAAATTATAGTGCAGTAATGTTAATCAAACCTATTTTTGGGATATTTCACAAGAACTGTTGTTTTTTAAAGTTCTTCTTCTTAATCTGTTTACCCTCCAGGGTCGGTTTTTTCCTCGGACTGAGCGAGGGATCCCACCTTCACCACCTCAAGGACAGTGTCCTGGAGCTTCAGACATTGGGTCGGAGATACAACTGGGGAGAATGACCAGTGCCTCGCCCAGGCGGCCTCACCTGCTATGCTGAACAGAGGCCATGCGGAGGGATGGGAAGATTGGATGGGATAGGCAAGGGAGAGGGAAGTAAGCGGCCGTGGCCTTAAGTTAGGTACCATCCCGGCATTTGCCTGGAGGAGAAGTGGGAAACCACGGAAAACCACTTCCAGGATGACTGACGTGGGAATCGAACCCACCTCTACTCAGTTGACCTCCCGAGGCTGAGTGGACCCCGTTCCAGCCCTCGTGCCACTTTTCAAATTTCGTGGCAGAGCTGGGAATCGAACCCCGACCTCCGGTGGTGGCAGCTAATCACGCTAACCATTACATCACAGAGGCGGACATTTTTTTAAGTTTATGCAGTTTATTTTAGAAAAAATTTAAGATAAGTTTTCCTTTCTTCCCAGTTTAATTTGTGTGTGTAATCACTCACTTCAAAAATTTGTAGTATATTTTTGTACGAGTACTATTTAAGGTAACTAGTTATAACCTACAGCCCTAATATGCTAGACAAAGTAGGGCTTTTTCATGGATAATAAATAAATAAATAATAAATGTCACAGGAATAATCACGTGCTGAAAGCAGGCCCGCACGCTGGGGGTATACCGCCACCCAACCCCCCTCGAAAAGTTGACGTTTATACTAGATACAGTATAATTTTACTAGCACAAAAACCCTTCACTTGCTCAGGTAATTCATACATTTTGCTCAGAGAAATGTTGGAAATGTTATGAATGTAGACAGAAATGAATAATGAACTACGAATGCGTAATCTACTTACCGAGCGAGTTGGCCGTGCGGTTAGGGGCGCACAGCTGTGAGTTTGCGTTTGGGAGATAGTGGGTACGAATCCCACTGTCGGCAGCCCTGAATATGGTTTCCCGTGATTTTCCATTTTCACAGCAGGCAAATACTGGGGCTGTACTTTAATTAGGGCCACGCCGCTTCCTTCCCACAACTATACCATCGACGCCATAAGACCTATCTGCGTCGGTGCGACGTGAAGCCAATAGGGAACTTGCGTAATTTTCAAAAATATTTTATTCGAAAAGTACACCAATGAAATGATTCGGAAACATATTACATTGTGATACGTAGCTTTGTTTTCTATCATTAAACAATATTTAAAATTCTCCTTCCGGAAGACGAGTAAAACGTACTGTGACGTAGGCAGCGGTCTGTGACGTCACCATTCAGTACCGCATGAAGTTATAACATAGTGTACATTAAATTTTCGGGCTTTCCCCATTACTAACGTAATAAGTCGGACTTCAGCACTAACATAAAAATATGGCTAGAATTATACTACTATAGTTTTATAACCTATCATTCCTAAAATTATTTATTAATTAAATATCATATCATCTAAAACCTAGGCTAAGTTTAGACAATATTTCAAACATCATAATCACTATTTGTAGTAATGTATTTTCACTCCAGCGTGCGCAGTTATGTTATTTATTTGTTTAACATTACTTTAATTATTATTAATGAGCATACTTAACTTATAAGACCGAGACCACCCCAACCGACGAGCACTGGGTTTGATGATATTGATTGATGTTTGTTGTTTAAAGGGGCCTAACATCGAGGTGATCGGCCTCTAATGGTACGAAATGAGACGAAATGAGATGACAAATTAAAAGTCCAAAATCCTCCACTGACCAGAATTCAAAGCGTGAGGACGAAGAATGAATGGTTGGATTGATATGAAGTTAAAACGATCAGTGGATCCGATCCACAGTGCCTCACATGCACAGAAGCTGGCACAAAACAATAGTGCGGACCAAGGGACTGCTTCTATAGCACGATGCTGAATCGATTAGAATATGCTCGTTCTCGAAACGGGTCCAAAATCCAGGTCGTCGGCCCTCATAATGGTATTTATTGCTAGAAAAGTAGAACCATGGTATTTCCCATGTTACGGCACTAATCAAGAGTAGACTCACGGTATTCCATACATTATGGTACGACTCACAGGTAATGAAATTCGCACATGTATTACAGACCTAATATGTTTCGCACATTGCGGCGCCCTTGAAAGGCAACGCAAACCTATGGTGTTGATCACCCAATTGTACTAACCACAGGGACTCGTACTATCCCGTGGTGTTCCTCATATAGTGGGTTCTAATCATAGGCAAGCCAGAACCATGGGTAAGTAAAGACGACCCATGGTGTTCCCCGCGTGGTGGTACCAATCACAAATAGTTCCATGATTCTAATTTGATCATCCCTTGGTCGCCCCGTTTAGTCGCCTCTTACGACAGGCAGAGGTTACCGTGGGAGTATTCTTCGTCTGCGTCCCCCACCCACAGGGTGTCATTGGGTTTGTAGAGATAAACATTTGTTTATTTCTAAATTCACATTACTTTTCACGATGTACACGCTTAGGTCTACTTTATGTTATAGAGTATTTAGTTGTAGCCTAAATTTGTTTACAAATGTAAGCTGTTCAATAAATAAATAAATAAATAAATAAATAAATAAATAAATAAATAAATAAATAAATAAATAAATAAATAAATAAATCTTCTTTATAGACTGTTACACTTTCCAGCGTTCAGTCTGCAAGCCCCAGTGAATTTACTAATCACTGCTACAATCCTCTATTTGCAACTAGTTCTGTGGCCTCGCTTAGTTCTCTTCTTTAAATCGTTAGGAACTGAGTCTAACCATCGTCTTCTTGGTCTCCTTCAACTTCAGTTCTTCAACTGAGACACTGATGCGCTGCTGTTTCTGTGTCTCTGTACCAGTACATGTAGATGATAATGGTATATTAGTCTCTAGTAGTTAAATACAGGGATTCTGCCGCCTCCGCCTCCGCTGGCTCCCTGGGGCCTCCTTCTCCTCCTCCGCACGGGAGGCCTTCCCAGGGGCCCGCTGCTCCTCCCGCGGGAAATTTGAATTTGTAAACAAAGCCACGTACTTTTTGACAGCTGTCATCGACAACAACGCATCGCTAACCTCACTGCTGCCATCTTGACGGGCCTAAACCTCAGTGGTGCCAACTAAACCTTACTAGCGCGAGATTTGAATGAGTAAACAAAGCCACGTGCTTTTTTGACAGCCACGTGCTTTTTGACAGCTGTCATCGACAACAACACATCGCTAACCTCAGTGCTACCATCTTGACGGGCCTAAACCTTAGTGGTGCCAACTTAACCTCACTAGCGCGAGATTTGAATCAGTAAACAAAGCCACGTGCTTTTTTGACAGCTGTCATCCGCCATCTTTAATCAAGAGAGCACCGTGCTGCACTCTTTACAGCACTGCTAGTAATTCCGTCAGCTGTCATCCACTATCTTGCATCGCAAACCTCAGTGCTGCACTGTTTAGCTACTTACCATTGTGGAGGGCAATTTGAAAAATTATATTTGACAGCAGCCATCTTTAATCAACAGAGAACCGTGCTGCCCTCTTTAGCTACATACCTTTGAAATGTGGTGGCGGAAAATTCCACGTGGTCTTGTTTGGAAACAAATCCATGTGCTTTGTTTTGACAGCTGTCATCCGCCATCTTTAATCAACAGAGCATCGTGCTGCCCTCTTTAGCTAGTTACCTTTGAGGCGGACAGTTTGAAAAATTCTATTTGACAAGCTGCCATCTTTAATCTATAGAGCACCGTGCTGCTATCTTTATCGTAGTAGTGGGCAGTTTGTACGTAACAGCTGTCATCCTCCATCTTGCATCGCTAACCTTAGTGGTGCCCTCTTTAGCTACTTTCCTTTGAGGCGGACAATTTGAAACATTCTATTTGACAGTAGCCATCCTTAATCAACCAGGACATCTAGTTATAAAACCCGCTACAACAGATTTTTCTTACTTCATATCGCGTATAATGCGATTTTAAATCCTAGTCCTTTAACGTTAGGAAGGGCAACCGTCCGTAAAACCATGGTGTATGATGTAAGAGGCTAGATACTGCGATTTAAAATCATAGTTCTTACGTCAAGAAAAGCATTTAGCTGTAAAACAGGTTTTTGCGACTTAAAACCATAATTTATGCGTCAAGAAGGGCATCTAGCCGTTAAACAATTGTTCGTGATGTGAGACACAAGATACTGCAATTTAAAATGTTGTTTCTCGCATCAAAAAGAGTATCCGACTGTAAAACAGATTCTTAACACCAGTCCTCGAGTCAAAAAGAGCATCTAGCTGTAAAACAATAGTTCGTGATGTGAGACACTAGATACTGCGATTTAAAATCTTAGTTCTTGCACCAAGAAGAGCATCTAGCTGTAAAACTCCGATTCTCGTGTTAAAAAGGGTATTTGGTTGTAAAACAGATTCTTGATCCCGGTCCTTGGACGTTAGGAAGGGTAACCAGCCGTAAAACAATAGCTTATTTTGTAGGACGCTAGATACTTCTATTTAAAATCCTAGTTTTGCGTCAGGAAGGGCAACCAGTCGTAAAACAATGGTTCGTAATGTGAGACACTATATACTGCGATTTAAAATTTTAATTCTTGCGCCAAAAAGAGCATCTAGTTGTAAAACCCCGATTCTCGCGTTAAGAAGGGTATCTAGTTGTAAAACAAGTGCTTGATCCCAGTCCTCGCGTCAAAAAGAGCATCTAGCTCTAAAACAATGGCTTATGATGTAAGACGCTAAATACTGCGATTTAAAATCTTAGTTCTTGCGTTAAGAAGAGCATCTCGCTGTAAAACCCCCGATTCTAGTGTGAAAAAGGGCATCTAGTTGTAAAACAGATTCTTGACCCCAGTTCTTTGACGTCAGAAAGGGCAACCGGCCGTAAAACAATAGGTATGATATAAGAGGCTACAGTAGATACTTCTATTTAAAATCGTAGCTTTGCGTCAGGAAGGGCAACTAGTCGTAAAACAATGGTTCGTTATGTGAGACACTAGATACGGCGATTTAAAATCCAAGAACAGCATCTAGCTGAAAAACCCCGATTCTCGCGTTAAAAAGGATATTTGGTTGTAAAACAGATTCTTGATCCCGATCTTTTGACGGCAGGAAGGGTAACCAGTCGTAAAGCAATAGTTCGTGATGTGAGACACTAGGTACTGCGATTTAAAATCTTAGTTCTTGCACCAAGGAGAGCAACTAGCTGTAAAACCCCGATTCTCGCGTTAAAAAGGTTATCTAGTTGTAAAACAGATTCTTGATCCCGGTCCTTTGACGTCAGGAAGGGTAACCGGGTATAAAACAATGGCTTATGATGTAAGACGATAGATACTGCGATTTAAAATCCAAGAAGAACATCCAGCTGTAAAACCCCGATTCTCGCGTTAAGAAGGATATTTGGTTGTAAAACAGATTCTTGATCCCGATCTTTTGACGGCAGGAAGGGTAACCAGTCGTAAAGCAATAGTTCGTGATGTGAGACACTAGGTACTGCGATTTAAAATCTTAGTTCTTGCACCAAGGAGAGCAACTAGCTGTAAAACCCAGATTCTCGCGTTAAAAAGGGTATCTAGTTGTAAAACAGATGCTTGATCCCGGTTCTTTGACGTCAGGAAGGGTAACCGTCTGTAAAACAATAGCTTATGATGTAAGACGCTAGATACTGCGATTTAAAATCCAAGAAGAGCATCCAGCTGTAAAACCCCGATTCTTGTGTTAAAAAGGTTATTTGGTTGTAAAACGGATTCTTGATCCCAGTCCTTTGACGTCAGGAAGGGTAACCAGTCGTAAAACAATAGTTCGTGATGTGAGACACTAGGTACTGCGATTTAAAATCTTATTTCTTGCACCAAGAAAAGCATCTAGCTGTAAAACACCGATTCTCGCGTTAAAAACAGGGTATCTAGTTGTAAAACAGATTCTTGAACCCGGTCCTTTGACGTCAGGAAAGGTAACCGGCTGTAAAACAATGGCTTATGATGTAAGACGCTAGATACTGTGATTTAAAATCCTAGAAGAGCATCCAGCTGTAAAACCCCGATTCTCGCGTTAAAAGGTAGGGTAACCTGCCGTAAAACAACAGTTCGTGATGTGAGACACTAGATACTGCGATTTAAAACCTTAGTTCTTGCACCAAGAAGAGCATCTAGCTGTAAAATGGCGATTCTCGCGTTAAAAAGGGTATCTAGTTGTAAAACAGATTGTTAATCCCAGTTCTTTCACGTCAGTAAGAGCAACCGGCCATAAAGCAATAGTGTATGATGTAAGAGGCTAGATACTGCTATTTAAAATCCTAGTTTTTCGTTAGGAAGGGCATCCGGTTGTAGAACAGATTCTCGCTATTTAAAATCTTACGTCAGGAGGGGCAACCGGCTGTAAAACAGATTTTTAATCCCGGTCCTGTTACGTTACGAACCGCATCTAGCTGTAAAACAGGAGCTCCTTACATTTACAGTGTAGTTCGGGTGTTAAGCTTTAAGAGCAGGCTGTGTGCTTGCACTGGGTTACATCTTTTGTTGTACACTTATCTTCCGGCTGCAGTAACCTTCAGCAATCAGCGAGGACACTGTGTGTATGCTAAGGCACTTGTAACTCTAAGATAATTTTCCTGGTCGTGTAGGTAAAATAATATGATTGTACGGAGAGGGTAAAACCCAGTGCCAGCACATTGCCTACTCCTATCGAATAGCAATAAGAAGCCCGCGCGGTGCCGGCACATAGGCTACTCCTGTTGAAGGAGCCTGCACAAGGCCTAACGTCCCCATCAACAGCGTTATATGCCCTTACTCTTATAGAATTTAATGCTGGCTTTTTGCACACCCTCTAGTTATTCGAAACTGCTTAAGAATGTATTATACGACAGTAGGGTGAGGGTAAAACCCCGTGCCTATAATAGCCTACTCCTGCCGAAGAAGCCTGCACATGGCTTATCGTCCCCATCCGACAGATGAATCACCATCAACATCTTGTACCCGCAATCATTCTCGCTACTTCGGGAGACAGCGGGTTCGAACCCCTACTGTCGGTAACCCTGAAGATAGCAAATGCTAGGCGGGGTAGTTAGCCCTTTCCTGCGCGATCGTCACAACGTGTATAAGGATCTGGCCGGATGCCCTTCCTGACGGCATAAGTTGCCAAGATTTGAATCGCGGTATCCATCATTGTGTCTGACTTGCGTGTCATGCGTATTTTTTGCTGAGATAACATGCTACTTCCGTTCGCCAGCTATAGCAGAAACTCACAGTACTGCGTCTATTTCGTCTTACAACTTGGAGGAGATAACATGCGTACATATAATTTATGATTTTTAATCCCCCTATTTTTTTAAACATGTAAGTATGTAGTATCTCGCAACATTCTTGTCCGTGTGTGTGTGTTTCGAAAAAAAAGAGTAACGTGTATCAGTGTTCTAGTCGTGTTGCAATTACTAAGAGAGTGACCGAGCGAGTTGGCTACGCAGTGTGCTTTCTTGATTTTTTAGCATGACATATATCAGTGTATTTGCAATTACTCAGCGTCCTAGCAGTGCGGTGAGCGATTTAGCTACGCAGTATGGTTTTTATTTTCGCACTAGGCAAATCATGAAGATATATCGTTTACTGAGCGAGTTAGCTACGCGATATGTGCACAGTGTGTTTTTATTTTCGTACTAGGCAAATCATTGAAGTGTTGCTATATCGTTTACTGAGCGAGTTAGCTACACAGTATGTACATAGTGTGTTTTTGATTTTCGCATTAGGCAAATCTTTGAAGTGTTGTTATATCGTTTACTAAGCGAGTTAGCTACGCAGTATGGTTTTTTGATTTTCGCACCAGACAAGGCAAATCATTTGAAGTGTTGCTATATCGTTTACTGAGCGAGTTAGCTACTCAGTATGGTTTTTCGATTTTCGCACTAGGCAAGTCATTGAAGTGTTGCTATATCGTTTACTGAGCAAGTTAGCTACGCGATATGTGCACTGCGTGTTTTTTTAAATTTCGTACTAGGCAAGGCAAATCATTTGAAGTGTTGCTATATCGTTTACTGAGCGAGTTAGCTACGCAGTATGTGCACAGTGTGTTTTTGATTTTCGCACTAGTCAAATCACTTGAAGTGTTGCTATATCGTTTACTGAGCGAGTTAGCTACACAGTATGGTTTTTGATTTTCGTACTAGGCAAATCATTTTGAAGTATTGCTATATCGTTTACTGAGCGAGTTAGCTACGCGATATGTGCATAGTGTGTTTTTTATTTTCGTACTAGTCAAATCATTGAAGTGTCGCTATATCGTTTACTGAGCGAGTTAGCTACTCAGTATAGTTTTTTGCATTTCGCACTAGGTAAAATCACTGAAGTTATATATCGTTTACTGAGCGAGTTAGCTACGTGATATGCATAAGATCGCGTTGTATGTTCGATAAAGCTATGCCTTAACAGAGCAGGAAGAGGAAAAGGAGGTTATAACAATCGCTATCTTACGCAAGCTGTTCAGAACTGTAGTCTTATTATTTTTTCTCTTATAACAAAGGTATACCCTAGATATGTTGTAAACATATCAATCGATGTTCTGATCATATGTTGTATAGAGTACAGTGTTCGATTCTATTCTTGCTATGTTTCAATCTGATCTTCTTAGAACAAAGGTATCCCCTGACATGTTCTAAACACATGTTGTACAGTGTTCGGTTCTAATTTTGATCACTTGTTTAGTGATCTGAACACATCAATCAATGTTCTGATCACATGTTAAAGTTAACAGCACCGATTCTAGTCTTGTTATGTTTCAATCTGATCTTCTTAGAACAAAGGTATACCCTGACATATTCTAAACACATGTTGTACAGTGTTCGGTTCTAGTTTTGATCACTTGTTTAGTGATCTGAACACATCAATCAATGTTCTGATCACATGTTAAAATTAACAGCATCGATTCTAACCTTGTTATGTTTCAATCTGATCTTCTTAGAACAAAGGTATCCCCTGACATGTTCTAAACACATGTTGTACCGTGTTCGGTTCTAGTAAGTGATCTGAACGCATCAATCAATGTTCTAATCACATGTTGAAGTTAACAACATCGATTTTAGTCTTGTTATGTTTCTTTTGTAATCCGCAAGTCTAAACATGCACAATAATGTTATCGCAGCACACTCTTGCCTTCGCGATGCGTGTTCGATAAAGCTATGCCTTGACAGAGGAGGAGGTAGGGGAGGAGGAGGAGAGTATGAAGAGGAGGAGGAGGAGTACGAAGAGGAGGAGGAGGTGTCGTATAGTCTCCTTCAAGATAGTAGATGAGAGGTTAGGTTCGTGAATGCACTAATAGCTAACGGGATTTTTTAAAATTATCCGCCACCACAATTCAAAGGTATGTAGCTAAAGATAGCAGCACGGTGCTCAGAAGATTAAAGATGGCATCTAGATTGAATTTCAAATTTCTGCCACCGCATGTTAAATGTATGTAGCTAAAGAGTGCAGTACGATGCTTTGTTGATTAAAGATAGCAGCTTGTCAAATAGAATTTTTCAAATTGCCCTCCACAAAGGTAATTACCAGCAAGATAGCAGCGCGGTGCTCTCATGATTAAAGATGGCGGATGATAGCTGTCAGAAAAGCATGTAGATTTTATATTTCCCACCATCACAACGATAAAATTTAGTACCGTAAAGATAGCAGCACTGAGGTAAGCGATGCAAGATGGCGGATAACAGCTGACGGAATTATCCACCACCACATGTTAAATATATGTACCTAAAGAGTGCAGTACGATGCTTTGTTGATTAAAGATGGCAGCTTGTCAAATAGAATTTTTGAAATTGTCCGCCATCACATTTCAAAGGTATGTAGCTAAAGAGGGCAGCACGGTGCTCTGTTGATTAAATATGGCTGCTGTCAAATATAATGCTTCAAATTGTCCGCCTCAAAGGTAAGTAGCTAAAGAGGGCAGCACTAAGGTTAGCGATGCAAGATGGCGGATGACAGCTGTTACGTAGAAATTGCCCACTACTACGATAGAGATAGCAGCACGGTGCTCTGTAGATTAAAGATGGCAGCTTGTCAAATAGAATTTTACAAACTGTCCGCCTCAAAGGTAACTAGCTAAAGAGGGCAGCATGATGCTCTGTTGATTAAAGATGGCGGATGACAGCTGTCAAAAAAGCACGTGGATTTGTTTCCAAACAAGAGCACGTGGAATTTACCGCCACCACATTTCAAAGGTAACTAGCTGAAGAGTGCAGCACGGTGCTCTCTTGATTAAAGATGGCGGATGACAGCTGTCAAAACAAAGCACATGGATTTGTTTCCAAACAAGACCACGTGGAATTTTCCGCCACCACATTTCAAAGGCAAGTAGCTAAATAGTGCAGCACGATTCTCTGTTGATTAAAATGGATGCAGTCAAAAAGTATTTTCCAAATTATCCGCCACCACATTTCAAAGGATTGTAGCTAAAGAGGCAGCACGGTGCTCCGTTGATTAAAGATGGCTGCTGTCAAATATAATTTTTCAAATTGCCCTCCACAAAGGTAAGTAGCTCTAGAGTGCAGCACTGAGGTTTGCGATGCAAGATGGTGGATGACAGCTGACGGAATTACCAGCAGTGCCGTAAAGAGTGCAGCACGGTGCTCTCTTGATTAAAGATGGCGGATGACAGCTGTCAAAAAGCACGTGGCTGTCAAAAAAAACACGTGGCTTTTTTTACTCATTCAAATCTCGCGCTAGTAAGGTTTAGTTGGCATCACTGAGGTTTAGGCCCGTCAAGATGGCAGCAGTGAGGTTAGCGATGCGTTGTTGTCGATTACAGCTGTCAGAAAGCACGTGGCTTTGTTTACAAATTCAAATTTCGCGCGGGAGGAGGAGCGGGCCCCTGGGAAGGCCTCCCGTGCGGAGGCGGTGAAGGTGGCCCCTGGGAGCCAGCGGAGTCGGAGGCGGCAGAATCCCTGTATTTAACTAATAGAGACTAATATACCATTATCATCTTCATGTACTGGTACAGAGACACAGAAACACTAGCGCATCAGTGCCTCAGTTGAAGAACTATGAACACAGGCACAGAAGTAGTCATGCGAATTTCATCGGCTTGATATTGGCAAATATTTTGGAAAGCTAAATATCCGCGACAGCATGCAGTTAAGCTCCTAAGAAACTGTTAGAAATCTAGCAAGGCATTCGAAAACTCTTCTGGTATACAGTCAACTGATCGCACGTGTAGCAACGACCTCTCAACTACAGAAAGTGTTGAGAAGGATGAATTCGAGAGATTGATATATCCATTCGAAGCGTAAGAAGTGCTCAGGATGTTTTTTCCCGAGCATTCGAACATTGCTTAAAATATGTGTACCGGGCGAGTTGGCCGTGCGGTTAGGGGCGCGCAGCTGTGAGCTTGCATCCGGGATATAGAGGATTCGAACTCCACTGTCGGCAACCCTGAAGATGGATTTCCGCGGTTTTCCATTTTCACACCAGGCAAATCCTGTACCTTAACTAAGGCCACGGCCGCTTCCTTCCCACTTCTAAGCCTTTCCTATCCCATCGTCGCCATAAGACCTATTTGTGGCGGTTCGACTTAAAGCCAATTGCAAAAAAAGAAGTGTTCTCTTCCCTGTAACAAGCTGCAGTTGTGAGCGAATTTGTAGCTTTCTCTGTCGACTGAAAACTTACTTGCTCTTGACAATGAAAGAAGAGAGGCATAATGGACTGGCGCATCTAGCTATTAATCAACATGTTAATGTGAACCTTGAGGCCATAATTCACATTTTAGCTCGACTCCCTGGACGACTTCATTTTGTAACCTTCTGTTCGTATCTTGATATTTATTTTTCACGTTTGCTTTTCTGGTCGCGTACTGTGTGAGTTTGATAAATTAAACAATACATTTCATCTGCCAGATATTTTTGCGGAACTTTGAAGTGTTGAAACATTTCAGATCCATTTAAGGCGAATGATAGAAGAAAAGCGATTCTTGTCTGTCTTTTTTATCATTAGGCAAGACACTTGGTATTTAGATTAAGGCAAGCCCAAATCGAAGAAAAGCATAAAGACATGTAATTTAAAATATTTCCCTTGATATGAGTATTCAAAAATTTAAAACTAAATTTTCAACTTCTGTTCTGTTTAAAAATTAAATTTAGCTTTTGTTTGGAAGGACTACGTTAGAAATCTAGCAAGGCATTCGAAAACTCTTCTGGTATACAGTCAACTGATCGCACGTGTAGTAACGACCTCTCAACTACAGAAAGTGTTGAGAAGGATGAATTCGAGAGATTGAAATATCCATTCGAAGCGTTAGAGAACGTATATGTAACGTAATTGTGGACCGTTTGCATGAGGCCGCAGCTTGCTTTCTTCCATTTTATTCTGATTTATTTAGCTGAGTGGCTAGCGTCATTTCTTTTACGAGTCTGTTTCTTATTTTAGCCTTATACAAATTTTTGACTTGTTTTGCTTTGATGCTTGCGGCGCACTGATCTAAAAATTTTACACTTCGAAAATAAACGTAAATCTTTGAATATAAAAGAAGCAATAGAAATTTACGTCGCAAAAATGCTAATGCAAATAACCTGAATGAGCATACACATTTAAATAATTTCCCCCTATTCGCTCTACTCACATAATATCTGACAATACCTACTCATTAAATTGCTTTTGTAATAATAATAATAATAATAATAATAATAATAATAATAATGATAATAATAATAATAATAATAATAATAATAATAATAATAATAATAATAATAATAATAATACCGTTCCTTATTTTTTCACCTAAATTATTAATTTTGCGTTCATCCATATTACATAAAAGTATATTTAGCATGGAATAGGTCATTAACCTCTCTACCCTATCCAATGTTGATGGAAGGTTCCACAGCTCTCCAGCCGCTCCGCCCCACTTCTCCCTCCCCTCTCCACTCTACAGTATACTCGATTCAATCATCCAATAGAAGAGATCCACATCGCTCTACAAGGCCCCTCCCATTCTAGCCCTCCTCTCTCCACGCACAGCGTGCCTCACCAAAAACTTTCCATAACCACAGTCCTGAAATAGTGTTTGGTGACAACGGACTTAACATCGGCAGTCTAGATAAGTATGTAAGTTTTCATTATATTAGTACTTGTATATATTGTTATTTTTATCATTACTGTTTCATGTTATCACTAAACTCTCTATCATTGACAAGTTTACGCTACGTAAACAATACTGTACATATACAGATTGTTTTTAAAGTGATTTGATAGAATCTGAGGATGTTCTTGTAGAAACATGTCATTCTTTGTATGTTAGTTTTTTTTACAGGTATGTTTATAGTGTTATAATTTACATTGTATTCGCTGTGTGTTTGACAGACTGAAAAGCCTTTGTTACATTTAACTACGTCAACACTGGAAAACATGGCTTCATTCTTAACAAATTACTCGGCCAGTCGGGCAAATTACGAAGCCAAAAAGCTGAAATCAATTAAAATTAAAATCATGAACATTGACAAATCAATTACATTTAATAAGTAATGTCTAGAATTAAAGATTGTTCCTAAGTACATACCCATAAAAGCTAAACCCACAACAACTTCGGCTAAAATATCAACATCTCAATCACAATTACTATGGATCAGAAACGAAATCAAATTCGCGTACATAAAGAAACAGGAAATCAATAAACAAATTCTACGCATCCATTTAAAGCTAAGCAACTTCTGGCACTACACACAATGGACGTCCTACTCCAACTTTTTACACGATTACGTTAAAAAAGAAGCAATCCGGAAACAGGAGGTCATTGACAATAAAATACGTAACCTAATGATTAAACAGAAAAATCCAGATAACGCTAAGCTCAGCAAACTCGCAAATTTTCACCCTAGATTAATTAACAGATCAGACACTACCTTTTCAAAGAATGAAATAAATCTGCTAGAGAATGGTCTCAAATTCAACTGCCAGGAACGTCATAACGAAAACAACATAAAACAGCTCATCACTGACGTAGAAATTGCTTGCGAAAAAATACCCTCTCCACAAAGAGAAATAATAAAAAACGTAGCCACCAACGAAGCTCTAAAAATCATCGCACATGAAAATTCCACCAAACAACCGAATTACGCCACTCAATACTCGGCATTGAAAACAGTTAAGAACAAAATTAAAAACGACAACGTTATCATCACGAAAGCGGATAAAGGTAACACAACAGTCATAATGAAGGAAGACGAATACATAGAAAAAACAATAGAATTTATCAACAACAACGGTATTCAAGAATTGCAACGCGACCCTACAAATACATTTCTAAACCAAATAAAGCAAGCTATCAAGGAAACAGACTTCATTTTCACAAAACAAGAAAAAGAAAGCCTCACCATCAAAAATCCTAAACTCCCCACACTAAGGGCCTTGCCTAAAATACACAAAGAGCCGTGTCCCATTAGACCAATAGTAAATTTTAAAGATGCGCCAAGTTACATTTTAAGCAAACAACTGAACCTAATTCTAAAAGAGAAAAATTCACTTAAAGAAGACAGATCAATTAAAAACAGCCTAGAACTAATTAAAGAACTAAATAAACTTAAAATAACAGAGAGCACACGTATGATATCCTTTGACATCACTAACTTGTACACCAACATACCAATAGATGAATCCATTAAAATTATTGAAAACCTTCTTAAAGATAACACCTCTCTACAAGAAACCAAAGAAATTATTAACCTTCTTAGAACAACACTACACCAAAATTGCTTTGCATTCAACGACAAAATCTATTGCCAAAAAGAAGGATTAACCATGGGCTCACCGTTATCAGGTATAATAGCAAACATTTTTCTGAATAACTTCGAAAACAGCTTCTGAATGGGCCAGCCGTAAAAAGGAGTCTTACATTGGAGCAGATTCGTGGATGACGTCATATGCATATATGATAATGACATCACTAATGCGCACCAGTTATTAAACACTCTAAATTCATTACACAAATCCATCAGCTTCACAATGGAGACAGAAAATAACAAGAAAATAAACTATTTAGACATCACAATCAACAGGAATAATGACAACCTATCTTACAAAGTATACAGAAAGCCAACTCAGACGTCGCACACTATTGACAACGACTCGAACCACCCATTCACACACAAAATAGCAGGACTGAATACAATGATACATAAAGCTATTTGCATACCAATGAGCGCAACGGATTTCAATGAAGAGATGCAAATCATTAAACAAATCGCGAAAGAAAACCATCCTCCAGGCACAGTAGATAACCTGTTAAATAAACATAAGAAACGTCGCCGGGAAAGCACCACACATAACAAAGAAAACTACGTGGTTCTCAACTATGTTAAAAATAACACATACAAAGTAACTAACATTTTCAAGAGACAAGGTTTAAAAGTAGCCTTTCGAACGAATAACACACTACAGAGACACATCAGCAGATGCAACCTAAACAAAAAGGGCCCCTTTCTCAAAGTCAGGAGTATATGAACTCAAGTGCCAAGAACCTAACTGCAACGCCACATACATAGGTCAAACAAGACGTAATTTCCATACAAGATACAAAGAACACAAAAACGCGATCAGATGTATTCAGCCTTCGGGGACCACATATACGACTGTTCAAACCGTTTCACAGACAGCAACACTGATCTAAAAATTTTACACTTCGAAAATAAAAGTAAATCTTTGAATATAAAAGAAGCAATGGAAATTTACGTCGCAAGAAATGCTAATGCAAATAACCTGAATGAGCATACACATTTAAATAATTCCCCCTATTCGCTCTACTCACATAATATCTGACAACACCTACTCATTAAATTGCTTTTATAATAATAATAATAATAATAATAATAATAATAATAATAATAATTGTACCGGGCGGTACACCTCCACTCCGCTAATTTAAAATGTGCGCCTGTTGAAACTCCTCTGCTGGAGGAAGTCTGAACCTTATTGACAGTATTAATTTTCTACCTTCTCAGAAGATGTCACCACCTGGAAAATTTTTAGTTTTTGAACTGTGTCATTTTTGATGTGTTTTTGTTTCGCTTGAAGTAAGAAGTGTGAACTTTCTCTTCTAGAGGACACTACTGAAGATCTACAATAGTGCAACCTAGTGCGGAGTCAAAGAACTATTTTTTTGGAGAAAATTTAATTTCAAGAGTTTGTTCTTTGTTAAATTTCTTTCTATCATTGTTTAAGTTGGCAATATTTACCCCTTTCTTCCCCTTGTTATGAATGTATCCAATCCCGAATTTCTTCAATTAATTTCTATCCAATCAGATGTATCTTCCCCCAACTTGAATCTGTTGCGGGGTCCTATCCAATAAAGAGTTTGTGGGAGGGTGTTTTCTTTCCCCTAACGCCTAGAAACTTCCGCGAGAGTATTTAAACTGCTGATTTTTGGGTCTCTCGGCCACTTCTGTTCCATCTTTCAGTGTGTTAAGTACATAGCAGGGGGCGGGAAGCGCCTCTTTCTTCTCCAGCCGTTCAACACAAGGTAATGGCCGATTAATAACTTCTTTCTTTGCTAGCTCAGCAGTTTAACTTTCGGGGCGGGTTCTAAGCGTTCAGCCATGTAACCTTTTCCTAAAATGTAACTACTCCTTTCATATACTCTCTTTTAAAACGACATATTGGGATAGAGAGTGCTATCCCTCTCGAGCTCCCACTCACATTGTCTTGAGGTGAACTTATTTTCTCAACCTATTTTTCGTTAATGTAAAACAATTGTTCTTTTCTTAAGTCACCTCTTTAGCATGGGATTAGCCCTTGTATTAACGGCCTAGTGCCAAGTAGGTCTTAATCAAAGTGTATTAGGAGTGCAAGTTCGCCTCCTCTCAAATTGTTATTTTAGAGGTCATTTAATTAACCTGCTTTTCTTTTAATAGACCTCAGTAGATTGGGTATTTTACCCCTGTGTTTATGTCCGTTGAGGACAACTTGAAGGTGGAGTTTGGTGTGGCCTGGGAGAGGCTTAAATTTTGAGAGCGAGTGGCTCTTTTGAAAATTCTGGGTCGTATGCCTCATGGAGGTTTTTCAGTGTAATTTGGAGCAAGGGCTCCTAGGTATGAATGGGGTTTTCTCCCCCGCTGTTAAAACTTGTGTTTGGGGTAAAACTGAGCTGATTGCCCAAGCATTGTGAAGTCAGGGCGCGAAGCCCAAATTCTGTAAATATTGTAACTAACCCCTTTTGAATTACTACTTTGTACCTGCCATGCTTGTTATTTCTTTGTTTTCGAAAAGAAAATATAACCTTGTTAAATTTTAAATTAATTTTACATTGCACTATCATTTCGTAGCTTGAAACCCATTCACACCCGCACCTTCTTTCACCTCTACCTACCACGGAAAAGTCCGTAACAAGTGGTAGCAGAGCGTGGTTGAATGGGTCTCAATTTAGCCCCTTTTGACGGCTAAATATTGTTTGTTCCGAACTCTAACTATTTTCCCAGTTGCTGGAATTTTTTGAGTTTTTCAAAATTGGTCTGTCATCATGCCCGGCCCTCGCGATGTTCTCCTTCTTAACTATTTGCGTAAGGAGGAGTTGATCTATGAATTAACTATCAGAAATGTGCAATCTGGAGGCACGGTTGCAATAGACACTAACAAGCTTAGAGAGTCCCTTGATTTGCCCATTTCCATCCCCAATTTGGGAGAGAAAGAAATTGACGACTCTCTTTCCACGATCACGGAGAATATTACTGGGCTAGCTTCTGTAGTTAGTTTTTTTGATGAAAATGATCCGTCTCCTAATCAAATTAAGCGTGTGCAAGGCAGGCTATATCATTTTTCGAATAGGGTTAACGATCTGTTGTCTCTAAAACTGAATGATGTTCAGAGGAAGGAAGCTAGTACGCTCCTGGAAAATATTTCCAAATTATCTAGTAAGGTCACTCAATTGTTAACTGGGGAAGTTCCTCCCAAATCTGATCAACCCACCATAGTAAATGCAGGTAGTGAGGAAGCGCCTCCCAAGGGAGAAGTTAATAGAATAACCGTTGCTGCTCAAACTATCCCTGCCCCACTGGACAACGAGTCTGAACGCCGTGCATCGCTGAGTAACATCCGTTCTGAATTAACTTCCTTGCCATTGAAACCTTTACCTACTATGTCACCCGGGTTTAGTAGCTTGCCTCATCCATTGGCAATGTTGCTCAGAGGTATATCTAAGTTTTCCGTTAATACCACCAGTGACGTAATTTCATTTTTAAGATTTCTAGTGGAATTTCAGGATCATGCCCTTGTTTTTTCTCTTTCTCCATGTCAAATCCTGCAAATTATCTATCCGTATGCTATTGGTATTCTCTCTGATAAAATCGTAAGATCCATTGCCGAGCAATCATCTATTGAGGATTTCCATGCCCATTTGCTAGCTAACTTCATCCCTGCTAGGGCCAGGTCCTCCCTTATTCAGAAGTACTATTATCGTGTACAGCGCTTGGATGAAAACTTGGCTGATTTCATACAGGACATTAAGTTTTATACTAGGGTGTTTGCCCTTCATTTTCCTGAAGATCAGATTGTACAGGCTATTGTAGAGGGAATTTCACCTCCCTATAGGTCATATTTGTGTTTCGCGGCGTGCCCGCAATCTTTCTCGGAACTTGAAGCATTGGCCGTCTCAGCGGAAGGAGTTAGATACGCCGATTCTTTGCGTGTCGCGAAAGAACCCCCGCCTTCCATTAGTAATAATCGGCCTCCACCTCGCCGATCAGTCACCCCCCGTAAATGTTATGCTTGCGGGTCGCCTGACCATCTGCGCAATAAGTGTCCTCTGATCAAAACTAGTAGGGCAAATAATGGAGCTGGTTCATCACAAGGCTGTTTTAAATGTGGGGCTTTCTCACATATCGCAAAGAATTGTCCCAATTCGAATAGCACCCCCTCCTGCTCAACTTCTGGTGTAACTTCCAACAACAATCAAAAGTGACTAGTGGCTGCGGCTGAGTCAACTAATTCTGCTTCCCAAGGCTCAGCCCCTGGCAAAAAGGTCGAGAATTCAGGGAACGATAAGTCTTCGAATACATCTTTTGAATGCCCCAAAGAGTGCCTTAGGATCGCGGCGGATACCCCCGCACCTGTTCCTTTTCTTAAGATTGAGTTAAATAACGAGCCTATAACAGCTCTCTTAGATTCAGGCAGTGTTTGTTCGATTATTTCGGCTGAATGGTATTCTAAATTGAAAGCTGTTTGTAAACTACCTGACTACGTCTCATCTTCTATTCAATATGTTTCGGCTAATTCATCTCCATTAGAAATTCTAGGTTCCGTACTGGTCAAAATTCGTATTGTTAAGTTTACTTGGAAAATTAAATTGTTTGTGGCTAAGCACCTGTCTTGCCCCATCATATTGGGAGCTGACTTTATTTCTCACACTGGTCTTGTGCTCGATCTCCAGTCTAGGTCGTGCACATTCAAATTTGCTTCTAGTTGTAAAATACCACTATTAAAGTGTAATTCTGTGTCATGTTCATCTATTTTGCCTACCCAGGATGAGATGTTGTTAGCCCTTAGACATCTACCTGAGGAGCAGGCTGATAGTATTCGTAAATTATGTCAGTCATTTCCAGAGGTGTTCTCTGATACTCTTGGTGTTACTGACCTTATTGAATACAAAATTGAGGTCACGGATTCGATTCCTGTCCGTTCTCCACCTTATAGGCTATCTCCACCTAAAATGAAGGCTCTGAAAGAAATTATCGATCAGATGTTGAAGGATGGTATTATTAGGCCCTCTAAGTCGGCGTATTCATCGCCTATTTTTCTAGTCCCGAAACCCCAAGGAGGCTTCAGGCCTGTCATTGATTACAGGGCTCTCAATCGGAAGGTGGTGTTGCAATCTGTGCCCCTTCCTGACCTTCATTCTTGCTTTTCATGGTTTCGTAAGGCCAAGTTCTTCACTATCTTGGACTTGAATCAGGCCTATAATCAAATTCCCCTTGCCGAAGAGTCTAAACACCTTACAGCGTTTGCCACGGACTGGAATTTATACGAATACAACCGCGTGCCTTTCGGGCTCCCCACGGGGGCAGCTGTGCTCACTAGGCTACTAGATAGGGTCTTCTCCGACATCAAATTCGAGTACTTATATCACTATTTAGATGATGTCGTCGTATTTTCAGAGACTTTTGAAGAACATCTAGATCATCTGCGAGAAGTTCTCGATCGCCTTCGTAAGGCTGGGTTAACTGTTAAGTTGTCCAAGGTTGCCTTTGCTACGCCCTCTATGTCATTCCTAGGGCATATTGTGTCACCCGATGGTGTAGCAGTCGATCATTCTAGAACACAGGCCATCCGTGATTTTAAACCTCCCAAGGACATTACAGGTATCGCCAGGTTCATTGGTATGGTGAATTTCTTCAGGAAGTTCATTCCTAACTTTGCTAATAGAGCGGCGCCCTTAAACCTTCTTCGTAGGAAAGGTATCAAATTCGAGTGGGGACCTTCTCAACAAGCCGCTTTTGAAGACCTTAAATTAGCACTTTGTAATGCCCCTGTACTTGCTATGCCTGATTTCTCGAAGAAATTCATCGTCCAAACCGACGCGTCGTCGTCAGCAGTAGCTGCAGTCCTTCTTCAAGAGACTGAACTAGGGAGGCGAACTATCGCCTATGCCTCTAGGACCTTGTCGGCTCAAGAAGCCAAGTATTCCATCTATGAGCTCGAAGGTTTGGCAGTCTTATTCGCCTTAGAAAAGTTCCGTCTCTATCTGGAACACGTCAAATTCGACCTGGAGACAGATAATCAAGCATTAAGCTGGGTCTTAGGTAGGCCGCGTCGTACTGGTCGTATAGCCCGCTGGGCTATTCGTATTTCCGCCTTCCAGTTTGATGTTAGACATATCAGAGGTACCGAAAATGTTGTTGCTGATGGACTCAGCCGTATGTTTCATAACGACGTCGAGACCCACGAACCGGTCGACAGTTCATCACCTCCCGAGTCCATACTATCTGGTGTTAATGCCATCTTAACAGATGCTCCCATGCTTTTTAGGGATATTGAGAAATACCAACGTGAAGATCCGACGCTGGCTCCGATAATGGAAACCCTTTCTTCTGGGGAACATGTTGTCCCTTATGTTCTGAGGAATGGTGTTCTATGTTGCCCATCGAGGCATGATAGGATGATGAAAGTTGTCGTTCCAGCTGTTCTTGTACCTATGATCTTCAAGTATTATCATGAGACCCCATTAGGAGGGCATCTTGGAATCTTTAAAACTCGTGAGAAGATTCGTGAAATGTTCATCTGGAAAGGTATGGACGGTGAAATCCGTGAACTTGTAAAAGCTTGTAAATCTTGTTTGCTCAGTAAACCCACCATGTCCACCAAGGTAGGCCTTTTGTCTTCGCATCAAGCGTCGCGCCCCATGGAACGTCTGTATATCGATTATGTAGGACCCTTCCCCCAGTCAAAGGGTAATGCTAACAAGTTCATCTTTGTGTGCGTAGATGGTTTTACCAGATTTTCTTGGTTATTTCCGACTAAGCTGGCTACCGCTCAGTCTACCATTACCTGCTTAAATTCTATTTTTGCTTCTTTTGGTCCGTGTCAATATATTGTATCTGATAATGCTAAGGCTTTTACATCTAATTTATTTCGTAAATTCTGTTTTGACTTATCAATCTCTCATGTAACTACTTCTGCTTATTACCCTCAACCATCTCTGGCTGAACGGGTTAACCGTAATCTCAGGTCCGCACTTATTGCCTATCATCATGAAGATCATTCCAGGTGGGACACGTCCCTGCATTGGATAGCTTTTGCTTTGAATTCGGCGGTTCATGAATCTCACAAGTTTACTCCAGCTTCTTTGATGTTCAAGTTTGTTCCCAACTCGCCGCTCTCTAACCTCTGGTCTCTGAATGACATTCTACCCGAGACAATAGATCCGAATAACATTAAAGATCTTTGGAAGAAGGCTAAAGCTAATCTTAAAGTGTCTCATGAAAAGGTTAGGGAAAGGTATGATCGTGGACGGAGACCCACCACTTTGAAGGTAGGTGACCAGGTGATGGTCAAGAATTTTGTTCCCGCGGGCAAGCTTGCCCCCAGATTTCATGGGCCATGCATCATTCTCGATTTTCTTACGCCGGTTACATTGTTAGTAAGCAATCCAGCCACCGAGAGGATATTTAGGGTTCACCTGTCACAGGTGAAACCAGTGTAAATTTTGTGTCAACTTGCTTCATATAATTTGATAGGAATATGAAGGTTATATTTTTTTTCTTTCTTTTTTGAGTTCCACTCTTAAGGCATTCTGCTCCTTCTATTTTATTTTATATGTAAGCATTTCTTGTAAACCTCCCCGATTGTTAAACTGCCTTCCTGTCCTTACCTCGGCCATTACCACGCTCCCGTCTCCTGCTTCAATACACACAGTGGCTTGACTTATGCCATGGATATTTGCACGCCGCTGGCCCCTCAACCTCTCCACAAGCCTGTACCCTCAAAAAAGATGATGGTCCAACACAATTCTGCCGCCAAGCTTTAATGTTTCAGTGCCCCCGCAGCCGCGCGGCGCCGTGCAGCAACTGGAGCTGAGGACGGGCCCCCTCGGCCCCAGCGAGGACGACGTGTGCACGGCGAGCCGGAGCTCTCCTCCCGGCCAAGGCTGATGTGCGGCGCACGACCTGCTACTTGCCCGCAGCCTGTATATGTTCACCGCGGGCGCGGCGTGCTTCAACACCTCTGCTCCCCTCATAGTGCGGGCGAGCGGTATCTCAGGGTACTTGAGGGGTCCGAGCGGCCTCCTTTGGACGCAAGCAGCAACGGCCGGTCTGGCAATCCCACTTCATCTCCATCTACTACATGAACAGATACTATAAGTAATGACTACACTGGGGAATTCAACTGCAATATTTGGTGGACTTTGAAATTTTTTTCCCCTTCACTTTCAAGTATAAAAAGTTATCTTCAGAAATTCAACTTCTACAAATATAAAGACTTTACTTCATCTGCAACAACAAATTTTGAAACCAAATCAACCCCAAATTAACAAAATCTTATAAATTTTTTGGCAATCAATCTTCATACCCACAGCATAACTTGGACCTTGTTTCAAACTGATTTCATGTGTCATACCTGGAGGAACTTTTGGGGGGGGAGGTCTGTACCGGGCGGTACACCTCCACTCCGCTAATTTAAAATGTGCGCCTGTTGAAACTCCTCTGCTGGAGGAAGTCTGAACCTTATTGACAGTATTAATTTTCTACCTTCTCAGAAGATGTCACCACGTGGAAAATTTTTAGTTTTTGAACTGTGTCATTTTTGATGTGTTTTTGTTTCGCTTGAAGTAAGAAGTGTGAACTTTCTCTTCTAGAGGACACTACTGAAGATCTACAATAGTGCAACCTAGTGCGGAGTCAAAGAACTATTTTTTTGGAGAAAATTTAATTTCAAGAGTTTGTTCTTTGTTAAATTTCTTTCTATCATTGTTTAAGTTGGCAATATTTACCCCTTGCTTCCCCTTGTTATGAATGTATCCAATCCCGAATTTCTTCAATTAATTTCTATCCAATCAGATGTATCTTCCCCGACTTGAATCTGTTGCGGGGTCCTATCCAATAAAGAGTTTGTGGGAGGGTGTTTTCTTTCCCCTAACGCCTAGAAACTTCCGCGAGAGTATTTAAACTGCTGATTTTTGGGTCTCTCGGCCACTTCTGTTCCATCTTTCAGTGTGTTAAGTACATAGCAGGGGGCGGGAAGCGCCTCTTTCTTCTCCAGCCGTTCAACACAAGGTAATGGCCGATTAATAACTTCTTTCTTTGCTAGCTCAGCAGTTTAACTTTCGGGGCGGGTTCTAAGCGTTCAGCCATGTAACCTTTTCCTAAAATGTAACTACTCCTTTCATATACTCTCTTTTAAAACGACATATTGGGATAGAGAGTGCTATCCCTCTCGAGCTCCCACTCACATTGTCTTGAGGTGAACTTATTTTCTCAACCTATTTTTCGTTAATGTAAAACAATTGTTCTTTTCTTAAGTCACCTCTTTAGCATGGGATTAGCCCTTGTATTAACGGCCTAGTGCCAAGTAGGTCTTAATCAAAGTGTATTAGGAGTGCAAGTTCGCCTCCTCTCAAATTGTTATTTTAGAGGTCATTTAATTAACCTGCTTTTCTTTTAATAGACCTCAGTAGATTGGGTATTTTACCCCTGTGTTTATGTCCGTTGAGGACAACTTGAAGGTGGAGTTTGGTGTGGCCTGGGAGAGGCTTAAATTTTGAGAGCGAGTGGCTCTTTTGAAAATTCTGGGTCGTATGCCTCATGGAGGTTTTTCAGTGTAATTTGGAGCAAGGGCTCCTAGGTATGAATGGGGTTTTCTCCCCCGCTGTTAAAACTTGTGTTTGGGGTAAAACTGAGCTGATTGCCCAAGCATTGTGAAGTCAGGGCGCGAAGCCCAAATTCTGTAAATATTGTAACTAACCCCTTTTGAATTACTACTTTGTACCTGCCATGCTTGTTATTTCTTTGTTTTCGAAAAGAAAATATAACCTTGTTAAATTTTAAATTAATTTTACATTGCACTATCATTTCGTAGCTTGAAACCCATTCACACCCGCACCTTCTTTCACCTCTACCTACCACGGAAAAGTCCGTAATAATAATAATAATAATAATAATAATAATAATAATAATAACACTCTTCCTTTATTACCTAAATTATTAATTTTGCATTCAACCATATTACATAAAAGTACATTTAACATGGAGTAGGTCAATAACCTCTCTCCCCTCTCCAATGTTAATGGAAGGTTACACAGCGCTCCGGGCGCTCCGCCCCACTTCTCCCTCCCCTCTCCACTGTACAGTATACTCGATTCAATCATCCAATAGGAGAGATCCACATCGCTTTACAAGGCCCCTCCCATTCTTGCCCTCACCTCTCCATGCGCAGCGTGCCTCACCAAAGACTTTCCATGACCACAGTCCCTAAATAGTGTTTGGTGACAACGGACTTAACATCGGCAGCCTATATAAGTACGTAAGTTTTCATTATATTATTACTTGTATATACTGTATTTTTATTTTTGTCATTACTGTTTCATGTTATCACTAAACTCTCTATCATTGACAAGTTTACGCTACGTAAACAATACTGTACATATATAAGACTGTTTTTAAGTGATTTGATAGAAGCTGAGGATGTTCTTGTAGAACGAAACATGTCATTCTTTGAATGCTAGTGTGTTTTTACAGGTATGTTTATAGTGTTATAATTTACATTGTATTTGCTGTGTGTTTGACAGACTGAAAAGCCGTTGTTACATTTACTTCTTCTTAATCACTGCAGATAAAATGATTACTACATAGCAGAGGATACCTTTGTCCTAAGGAGATGGATTTTGCGAGATTCGAACACAAGCAACAGAAAAATCTGTTTAGTTACCGTAACAGAATAAAAAATCATACTACTGTGCAAATAAAATGATTTTACTACTTAGCAAGGGATACCTTTGTCCTACATCATATTGTGTTGCGAAAAATTATAGATTCAATCCCTGTTTTAACAGAATAAAGATCACAGGATTGAAACTTTGTTTACGAGGGAGAGCCTTACTGCGCCTTCTTCCTAGCATTAAGGCCTAATAGGCTAGGATGTCTCTCCTCTCTTTATCCGGGCTTGAGACCGGCTCTACGTCTAGAGGCGGAGTTAACATCCTAAGCAAGGGAGAATGTTGGAAAATAATCTATACTAATATAGCTACTCGATTGACTATATACTACAGAAGGATGACTTAGGTGAGGGTAAGCGCTTGGAAATGTAGGAAGGTGTTTAGGTTGTTGTACTGTCGAGAGAGAGCTATTACTCAATAATACCTACACGACGTAATTCTTGCTCTATTTCAAAAATATCTGCTTTATACTCTGTGTAACCAGCACCTGATAGGCTCTTAACAGTTGCAAACGTTTTACGAGTACGTTGGGGTCTTTACAGTTTTACGTCTACATAGGTTAACAGAGGCTTGTGGTGAACTTTGAGCCTATATGCATACAGTTGATGTGTAGGGACTTGTTTTTATGTAATACGTGCTTCAGCAGTAGCGTTTCCAGGTACAAACTTAACTTGTTTCGATAGTAATGAAGCGTTGAAATTTTCTTCTACTTCATCTTGCATTTCTTCTTGAGATGTTTCACGGCGGCAGAACGTGTAGTAGGCTTACGCAATGAAGTAAAATCATAAAACTCTAATGGCAATGAAACATTGAGATCTTCTTTTTCTTCTTCTACTTTTCCTTTATTACTGTTATTATCACCATCGTTATCCTTAATATCATAATCTTGCTTCTCATTATCTCGAAATGTACTGTATACTTAGCAACAGAACTTGTAGCGGGCCTAGACAACAAGACAGAATTCAAAATCTCTCGCAGAGGTGTACTTTTTAAAAATTAATATGTGTTTGCTTGACTACGGTTGAGCTCTTTATATTTTCTTCTCGATGATGCTACATTACATACGGCTTCGTGACGTTGAACGTTATATGCGTTCTTGAACTCTCTTCTACAATGTTTGCATTGAAAAATTGTCCTACATGATATCTCATGACGTCTCTTGTGATAGCCTTGGGAAATGCTTTTCCACATTCTTTGCAAATATAGCTACAAATAGGTTTTTCTATGACGGTCTTTATCTTCTGCTAACAGATTCTTCTTTAAATCTACTAGACACTTGTTACTCTCTACTTCGATGATGCGAACAGCTTAACTATTAACAGCAAACTAACACAAGAGCGTATAAACAAGGTGGAAACAGTGAGGTTTAACCCCGTCAAGATGGCAGCACTCAAGTAGGCCATGTGCACGTGGTTAAAGATGGCAGCTGTTAATTTAACAGGTGTCAAAAAAGCACGTGGATTTTAATTATCGCGCCACGACGAGCATAATGTGGCAGCAATGAGGCTTAGCGCCGTGAAGATGGCAGCAGTGAGGTTCGCGATGCTCTTTTGTCCTTAAAAGTGAGGTTAGGGTCCGTCAAGATGACAGCTGTTTGTAAACAAATCTGCCACGTGCTTTTTTGACAGCTGTCAAGGTTGTTCGTTTACTGTTAATCGTTTAGCTGTTCGTATCATATCAGATATCAGATATTTTTGAAATAGAGCAAGAATTACGTCGTGTAGGTATTATTGAGTAATAGCTCTCTCTCGACATTACAACAGCCTAAACACCTTCCTACATTTCCAGCGCTTACCCTCACCTAAGTCATCCTTCTGTAGTATATAATCAATCGAGTAGCTATATTAGTATAGATTATTTTCCAACCTTTTCCCCTGCTTAGGATGTTAACTCCGCCTCTAGACGTAGAGCCGGTCTCAAGCCCGGATAAAGAGAGGAGAGGACCGAGCTCGATAGCTGCAGTCGCTTAAGTGCGGCCAGTATCCAGTATTCGGGAGATAGTAGGTTCGAACCCCACTGTCGGCAGCCCTGAAAATGGTTTTCCGTGGTTTCCCATTTTCACACCAGGCAAATGCTGGGGCTGTACCTTAATCAAGGCCACGGCCGCTTCCTTCCCACCCCTAGCCCTTTCCTGTCCCATCGTCGCCATAAGACCTATCTGTGTCGGTGCGACGTAAAGCAACTAGCAAAAAAAAAAGAGAGGAGAGGCATCCTAACCTACTAGCCCTTTAATGCTAGGAAGAAGGCGCAGTAAGGCTCTCCCTTGTAAACAAAGTTTCAATCCTATGATTTTTTATTGTGTTAAACAGGGTTTGCATATATCATTTTTCTCCTTAACACAATATCATGTAGGACAAAGGTATCCCATGCTAAGTAGTAAACTCATTTTATCTGCACAGTAGTATGATTTTTTAATCTGTTACGGTAACTAAACAGATTTTTTCTGTTGCATGTGTTCGAATCCCGCAAAATCCATCTCCTGAGGACAAAGGCATCCTCAGCTATGTAGTAATCATTTTATCTGCAGTGATTAAGAAAAAGTATGCCGGATAGAGATATACAACATTTGCAATTCTATGTATGCGCGTTTGTTTGCATAGGAGTGCGATTGTATCATCAGAGAGATAATCTTATAATGTTTTGCGTTATAAGTTTTTCTGTTCTAAACACTAATAGCCAACATGTTTTGTCCTGTTCTACAATCAATTCTAGTGTGTGTTAATTGTAACTTATCTTGACGAATAGTAACATACAGCACAGTAGCTATAAAAATTTTCCGTTTAATAGTCAACATGTTTTGTCTTGTCGGATAAAGACATACAGCATGTCAGTTCTATATTTTTGCAATTGCATTTTGTAATTAGATTGAACCTGTTTTGTCTTGTCGGATACAGCATTTGCTTATCCTGCAATATTTTTGCATGCTGAAAAAAGTATTACCTTCTCCTTTCCGCCTCCTCCTCAATCGAAAAACTTATGCTGTGAGAGCTCACTCATTAGCATCGTGCAGAACGATCCTGTCTCCGATAGCCAAGCAAGATCCAGTCTTGATATTGTACAATTGTCATTGTGGCCTCAATGACTATAAGTGGTGTCCATCGTCCATGCTTAATACCGGCACAGGACATGACCGATCCACCTCCTTATTGGACGCGTGGGATGGCTTGTACGGCTTGTCTGGCATTACTTCACTCTCTCCACAACGGCTTCCAATGATTGTCAAGCGCCAGGAAAATTATTTTTTCATCAGTGAAAAAGATTTGACGCCATGATTCCAGGTTCCAGTCCAAGTATTCCCGCACGATGCATCACGGTATTGGAGTGTACGTTCGCCAAGGTACTCTGGAGGATAGGTGGGCACTATGGAGATGCTTTCAGATTGTTTGAGTAGATACAGCCGTACCAGTGACCATCAGAAAGGTGTTATGCAGCCTTGCAGCGAAGTTTTCTCGGTTCCTGGAAGCCAAGATTCACAAGTAGTGGTTATCAGTTTCTGTAGTTGACCACAGGCGACCTCTGCGATAAAGTACTTGCACATTTTCTGGCCATCTGATGATAGCGGGTTTAGGTCCTAACAATGTCAGTACGGTGTACACCAACCAACTGAGCAATTTTATCCACAGGGAGACCTTTCTGACGCAATATACTGTAACACCCTTCGGACGTTTAAACGCTCTATCATGACTCATCGCGGCATGTTACAGATCGCATCTTCGTTCTGTACATGTTGAGTTCAAGGGTTCCAGTTACATTGCACTAATCTGGACTGTCCTGGTACTGCATGCCGTACTTCCACGTACTCCTAAAGGCTGACATTACATTGAATTCCGATGTCTCTTTATTGAGACTACTGCCTCAGCGCACATCCTTCTGGGGCATCCAAAACACATGTTTGTCTACCCATCAGTCTTCATTCTTGATACGGAGTCGGGGATGAAATGATATGATTTTACGTGACATTTTTTACGCCTGGGATGCCAGTGGCGGCTGGTGGTGTCTGAAGCTGGGTGTTGCACCAAAATTTTCAATGTTGCAATTTTAAATGAGAATCTTATAGAAATAACAAGAATCCCTAGTATCCGTACGTAATGAACTGCATTCATATTAAGACTGAAATATATCCAGCAATTAAAACACAGGAAATAAGAGTATAACTACATTCTTACCTCACCTGAATTGAAAATTCGCCCTCCTATTTTTCATTGATGCAAACTTGTCAGTCACCCGTTGATTGAAGTCTGCGGTTTCCATCACCATATCTCTTTCTGTAGAAAGCATTGCCAAAGCCGACAATCTTTCCTGGGTCATAGAGTTCCTTAAGAAAGTTTTTATTTTATTCAAAGTAGAAAAACATCTTTCTGCTTCGACAGACGTCATAGGGAGTGTAAGAATTAACGTCAGCAGTTTCAAGCACTCAGTTCAGTAAACGTCCTCCCTAGGTTGTTGGTTTTTATAAACTCTGCTAGACTAAGAGCACCTGACAATGATCTGAATTATTGTGTTAAATAGATGGACGATAGTTCACGGCGTAGTTTCAGTTTGCCCAAGAACGTATACACTATTTGTTGAAACTAAACTACACAAACACCGGCAGCTTTGTGACGAACTCTTACTCACAATTTAGAAACCATCAGTTATAACAATAACGCACAGAAAAACTATCTAGAACCAAAACACTCAATCACCTGAAAACACACTAAGACCTGCGCGTGATAAATGTAAACATAACGTCTACATTAACACCAACGACTCCATGTCGCAATAGTCCAGCCGTTTATCAACATGATTGTGACGTTGTTGGCACAAAGCTCGTTTTAAGGTTGACAAATGCATAACATGAAGTTATGCTGATGAGAAAACGTCTCCTCCGAAAGTATATCCTCAAAACAAATTTTGGAATTAAAAAAAAAGTTTATGATTGCCTATGAAATACCAATGTTGGTGACATTGTGAATGGTGCGGTGCAGCTTACCCTAGTGGCGTGGAAAAGAAATTACCGTTGCAAGAGGAGAGAAAGCAGGGATGAAGTCATCTCTGCAGAGTGGTGCAATCTAACGGGGCCATTTGGAATTGTTTTCGATAGGGGACTTGCTGGTCTCATGCAACTCCCTAGGACCGATACTGGCGGGCTTGCTACCTGATGCTATACATCGTATACATGCTTAGGCTCGACCCTGCTGAAACTAAATAGCGGTGCGCTGCGCGCTAGGGAGTTGCCGTAGGAAAGTCGGAAAGTCAACTCCCTGAGTTTGATTTGAAGACGGCAGAGTTTAATGACCCGTTACGAAGCGTTAGTACATCGAACGACAAAAGGTGGTTGGTTTTAACACATTTTAGAGTACATGTTAGGTTTATTAAACTACAAAATAAGAAGAAAAGACGATAAATGAAGTGTAAAATTATTGGGAGTTGTGCATCCCTGCAACAATACCACGCGCCGCCTCTGCTGGATGCCCATTCTGACGCTAACCTCAGTTGAGAAGCTAATGAGTATGAAATGAATGATGGTGAATTAAATTAGGTAAGGAGGTGGAAGGAATCGGCAGTGTCCCGGCATTTGCCTGGAAGTGAAAGTGGGAAAGCACAGGAAACCATTCTCAGAACAGACGACGATGTGGTTCGAACCTACTCGTCTCCCGATTGCGAAGCTTGGTTCCAAGCCGTAGCGCGGTAACACGCGCGGCCAATCCACTCGGTTCCAAAAACACATCTAGCGCAAATCATTTTTGGACGCATGTTTTATATATCTTCATTCACAAGGTGATGGTGATTATTGTTTTAAGAGGAAGTTGTTTTAACAGGAAGAGTTCAATATTCACTATTCCATAACAGAGGACGAAAACCAAGACCTTGTGCTATACTTATGGTCACTCCATAAAAAAAAGCATGTTGAGAAAGACAAAGAAAAAGGAATAGCGAGAGGAAAAATAATCATGTGGCAAACTCCTGATCAACGAAAAGAAAAATTGTGTCTAGCGGTAAAATTAAGATAACATTTGTGGACACCTGTTCAGAAGAAAACATCAGTTATTGTTTGAACTGCGGGGATGTATATACCTACAGAAATGGAGAGGAATGGGTCCAGTGTGCGAAGTGTAAAGAGTGATTGCATTTGGTGCGTGCTAAAAAACAATCCATACCGTATCTGTGTAGACTGTTTCAATGGTGAAGACTCATATTTAGTGTTTCACATCTTACATGCACTGTTGCAACTTACGCCTCAAGCAACCCCATTGCAACAGGTGACACTCATTTTTCAATTATCATTTTTATACTCGTTATTATTTCAAATAATTTTTAAAATGGCGTTTTTGATAGATAATAATGTAAAGTATCTACCGAAAGTTTTAGTTTAAGTGAATAAGTATTATCTCAATAAAAAATATATTCAAATTATTGTTGCAACGTGCCCCTGCGTCCCCTACAACTAGGCAACTATCCTCTCTTAACAATAAAATCAAAAGAAACACGGAAGCAGTCCGACCTTTCGAAGAATACGGTTGTCGGCAAAAGAAAGGCAAATGTCATTGAGGGAGTGGAAATGAAAGTCTTTCTAGACCTCTCAGGCCTAATAGGTACCGTACCGAGCTCGAAAGCTGCAGTCACTTAAGTGCGACCAGTATCCATTAATCGGGAGGTAGTGGGTTCGAGCCCCACTGTCGGCAGCCCTGAAGATGGTTTTCCGTGGTTTCCAATTTTCACGCCAAGCAAAGGCCACGGCCGCTTCCTTCCACTTCATAGGACTTTCCTATCCCATCATCGCCATAAGACAAATGTGTCGGTGCGACGTAAAGCAAATAGAAAAAAAAAAGGTACCGTCTGCGTCGGAGGGAAACAGTATTTCATCATGGGAGGCCAGCTAGGAAAATTCCAAGGGAAGAGCTGGAAACAAAGTGGAAATAATATCGGACACAGTTAGGAAACCAATGGTCGTCATCCACGGTTGTAAGTTGAGAGCCACAGGAAGTTGTCCCTTTCTGTTGCCTCTTACGACGCACAGTGGTTCAAATCACTGGAATACGTGGGCAAAATAAATAAAAGTACATTTTCTGAGTTAAGTTGCATGAAATTGTATCTAGATGGCATTGGTGCATGCTACTTCCATGTGACGTGGACATTGCAGCCATATAATGTATGTTGTACACGCTGCCAAAGTCGCCGGTAAGCGGATCAACGAAAATTGTCGGTTTCCGAAGTATCCAATCGTGTTTTGTGCAAGGGCGTAACGTTAGGGCCTGCAATGCAGGCGTGCATTGGCCTTTAAGGGGACCCGCAGGCTCCTCGCAAAAAGTTAAATGATATATTGCATCCATATCCCGAATACAATATCTCTAGCTTAATGTAACTCTGCACGGGCAGGATCTGGGCGGTTTTATAGGATCATTCGAAATAGTTTTATTTTTATTTTTACAATTTGTACGTAGAGAAAGTGCAACCTGGTTGCACCTAGCAGCTGTTTATTGTGTTGAGTATAACACACCACACGCTCCTCGCAAAATACTTGCATCAAATTATTTAAAAATAATTAAAGCAATGAATTTTGATACCAAAATATTTTATTTAAGAAATGATACTTTCTTGATGAGAGTACGTCTGGATCGTATCGTGTTTCCATGTTCGGTTGCTGCCTATAATGGATCGTGGTTCCATGGTTTGTTTGCTGAACACGAGGGATCGTGTTTCCATGGTTTGGTTGCTGCATGTAAGAGATCGTGGTTCCATAGTTTGATTGCTGCACACGAGTGATCGTGTTTCCATGGTTGGGTCGCGCCCCTAATCGCACGGCCACTCATCCGCTATATTAAATAATTTCCTGGTACAAAAGAAATTAAGAAAATGGAAAGGAATAAGAATAAAGCGGCAGCAAACGGCTCCCTTTTCACATCTACATTGCTTCCTGAGGACAATAACAGATGTGAGTGCCCAGTGTGCTGTGCATTCTACGTGGAGCCTCCAGAAGATGACTGAATTCAGTGTAGTAGATGTAGTGAATGGTGGCATGAGAAGTGCTCTAGTTATCAAGGAGGAGTTTTTGTGTGTGATTAATTTTCAATTCTCTACAATCAAAATATATGTTAAAACTTTCATACTGAAGTGCCGAACTATAGAAATATATAACCATAAATGCGATATTTATAGTGACATTGTCTATATGTGTGTACTATGTACCCTTTGAAACTATATTACAAAGTTTGATGTAGGTTACAATAGGTTTGGATTTTTCGTTATCTTGCCCCGCCCCTGGAGCAAGATGGATAATTTGTTGAAGTTATGGACTTTATTTAATTACTTTGGAACATCTTTCAAGAGAGTAATTATAAGGTCATAATATAACAGAGTATAGCGTAATGTATGTTTTAAAAGTGAATAAACCGAGCTGGATAGTTGCAGTCGCTTAAGTGCGGCCAGTATCCAGTATTCGGGAGATAATGGGTTCGAACCCCACTGTCGGCTGTCCTGAAGATGCTTTTCCGTGGTTTTTACACCAGGCAAATGCCGGGACTGTACCTTAATTCAGGCCACGGTCACTTCCTTCCCACTCCTTTCCCTTTCCTGTCCCATCGTCACCATAAGACCTATCTGTGTCGGTGCGACATAAAGCCAATTGTAAAAAAAAATTGAATAAAATGGAATTTGAATAATCTTGCTTAACATACAATCTCTCAAAACTTAGCATCGCGAACTTGCCCCGGTCTCCTCCTTCGTTGATACTTGGTCCGTCATATTGAATTTCGCAATTTTGACATCAAATTGAATATTAGTGAACTCGAAAACACTTACATACATAGTTTCACGCAAATAAACTCATCGTTTCAATATCCGATCATCCATATTGAATCCACCATTTTTAATTTTGCAATTTTGACATCAAATTCGTAATCAAATACCCTAAAAACATTGAAGTACTCGTTTTTGTAGGTTTCCACATACATCATCATATTGTGGCCAGGTTATTGAGTCATTTGGATCACTGTGCAACGAACAGGGGATAACGTGAATTCTATCGCCCCACCCTACATGGGGAAAGGCGTTCGTTCATACAAAATTAGGTGGCTAAGGGCCGGTATTATAATGAAGGTTTAAACTGAAGATTGAATTAAACTGTAACTTGAGTTTAAACCGATGTTCAGTGTTATAATGGCCGGCCTAAGTTAAACTGAGGTGAAGAAGGAAATATACGATCTTGGTAGCAGTGACTTGCGAGAAAAGATGACTGTCGATAATGTTTTGCGGTGACTTGCAAGAAAAGATGACAATCGATAATGTTTTGTTTACTTCTTGTAGGTAAAATGGCGGATAAAAACAATAAACGTTGTCCTAATTTTATTGTAAGGAAATAGAATTGCTTGTGCAATTAGTACAGAAATATTCACTACATAAAGGAAGTTACTTTATTTTTTACACTTTTGACATTCAAACAGTTCAAAAAGTCATTTTTACATTCTTACCTTTTCGTTGCATATTTTATCCTAGCACCTATTTGCTGAAATAGGGTTATGACAGTCTGTTTTGTAAGCCTAAAACTATTTAAAAACTATTTTGTTCTATGTATGAAAGTGACATGCCCTTGCTCGAAAAACTCATGGTGTCCGTGGTCGTTCGATAATATGAACCACTTCTTCATCATCGCTTAGTATTTCTTCAAACACCTCAAAAATATCTTCAAGATCCATTCGTTCTGCCATGTTGTAAGGTTATGTATTCTTAAACTTCAGTTTAAACGGTAGATGAATGGCAGTAAAATTAATCTCTAGTTAAACTTAAGATTAAGTTTTATAATATGCGACTAACAGATAAACCGAAGTTTAAACTGAACCAACAGTTTAAACCACTATTATAATACCGGCCCTAAGCCATGAGATCGCTCATGTAGTAGCTGTAACTCGCTTGTTATGGCTCAAAGCATCTCTATCCCTTGCAATGTTGTTTGTTTCTCAATATCAAGAGGACCCTGAGACCGGTTTTCGTCAACAACTTTCGTGTGCCCTTGAGATAATTTACTAATCCCGCTGTGCACTGATTGTCGCGTCTTGCATTTCGAGCAATCTTATTTCCTTATGCACAAGAGAAACGCACTTCTGCACTCTCCTGTCTCAAGGTTCACTGCTGGAGCATGGAAAAAAATTGTAAACAGAACTGCGAATGCGTAAATCTGCCATGCAGCAACTGGATATCATTAAGCTGGATTCTGTTGCCACCTACTGATCAGAAACTCCTCACTGCTGTTTTCAGCTCTCCCTAAAACCACAATCACCACAACCAGTGCTTAATTTCGACAGGAACGTGCCGGAAATGTGTTCTATTTTTTTTTTTTTTTTTTTTTTTTTGTAATTTTGTAATGATGAAAACATTTCCTAGAAGACAAAGTAGGGGGTCCCCATACAACGAAAAACTTAAAATTAAACAATTTCCTGAATTGTGCCGAAAGTTGAAGATGTAAAGGACCCGGAAATGTCTCAAATTGTCAGTCTTAGATAAAATGGCGTATGGCTTTTAGTACCGGGAATGTCCGAGGACATGTTCGGCCCGCCAGGTACAGGTCTTTTGATTTGACTCCCATAGGCGACCTGCGCGTCGTGATGAGGATGAAATGATGATGAAGACGACATATACACCTAGCCCCCGTGCCAGCGAAATGAACCAATGGTGGTTAAAATTCCCGACCCTGCCGGGAATCGAACCCGGGTCCCCTGTGACCAAAGGCCAGCACGCTAACTATTTAGCCATGGAGGCGGACAGCCTTAGATAGCTCTATCAAAATAGAAAAAGCAAATTTCGAAAATCACTT
Organism: Anabrus simplex; assembly: GCF_040414725.1. NCBI lineage: Eukaryota > Metazoa > Arthropoda > Insecta > Orthoptera > Tettigoniidae > Anabrus > Anabrus simplex. The sequence goes on along the minus strand of NC_090265.1, from coordinate 610,749,758 downwards.
CCGGCTAAAATGCAGTTCTGGGAAAACAGCCTAAAATCACTTTGTTCCTTTACTCGTTTTGTTTCTGATTCAAATCCTAGCCAAATTAACGTATTTACATAATTCTTTCTGTAATGTGTTCAAAATCCTCAGGCGACACTGAATGTACTTATAAGGGCTTAAGTGAAACTCTGCATTGACTCACATTAGCGCTCGTAGTGGTAGAAAAAGTTAAACTGCTAATCTAATCAACCGGATAACGATGATGAAGAAAAGGATTGTAATTTTTAGGAATAATCAAGAATATATTCTCATACTTTATTATATTTTATTTACCTAAAATTCGTAGCTCATATCCTTGCCTTTAGGGGCTAGAACTGTGGATTTTTGGACAGAGTTTTTAAGGGGTTTGATCAATAAAAAATACTAGAACACAGATTTAAATTAGTGCCCTAAAAGTGTATTAAATCGTAATGTAACTATAAGAGAATATTACCTACAACCCGTTGTTTATATTAAATCTTGTGGTTTTATTGTTTTGATTATAAGAAATTATGTTTCAAAAATCTGAATTTCAGAAAAGTGTTTTGAAAAAAATGACTTCTCATTGTAATATTCATCACAAGTGTTCAAGTATCCAAACCTGTGACTTTTGTAGGGAGATAGGAGGCTGGTGTATGATTGAAAAGGGGGCGAAATGTGTGATTATACGTTCCGGCACCTAAAATTTTAGAAATTAAGCACTGACCACAACCACCACAATTCGGAATTATTTTTTACATTTTTACTGACTTATTGTCGTACATAGCGAGCAAAAAATTCTTGCAATCGAGTTGGCCGTGCGGTTAGGGACGTGCAGCTATGAACTTACATTCGGAAGATAGTGGGCTCTAACCCCACTGTCGGCAGCCATGAAGATGGTTTTCCATGGTTTCCCTTTTTCACACAAGGCCGCTTTCTTTGCTAAGACCTGTGTCGGCGCGACATAAAACCAGTTGTAAAAAAATCATACATCCGGTTGAGAAAATAATAAAGGATTAATTTCTGAGCAAAATTTTGTTTTTCTCCTTCTTAGTCCCGTTTCTTGAAAAGGTGGGATGAATTTATATGTCATGTGTTTACAGCTGGATGTCCTTCCTAACGCCAACCTCAGATGAGAAGCCAATGGAGATGAAATGAATGATGGTAAATAAAATTGGGTAAGGAGGTTGGAGGAATCGCTGTGACCTCTGAATTGGGACTGTCCGGGCATTTGCCTGGAAGTGAAAGCGGGAAACCACAGAAAATCATTCTCGGGACAGCCGACGGTGGAGTTCGAACTCACGCGTCTCCGGAATGCAGAACTTGGCTCCATAACCGTAGTGCGTTAACACGCGTTTGCCACTCCGTCTAAGCAAGTTATCTATACTAAATTCGAAATACCGCTCCTTCATAGGACCGATGACATACACGTTTGGTCCCTTAAAACAGCGATCATCATCACCATTATCTAGTCTGGCTCTTTGGCTGAATGGTCAGCGTAGTCGTCTTCGGTTCAGAAAACCTCGGGTTCTATTCCCGCCTGGGTCGGATATTTTAGCCTTAAATGGTTAATTCCGCTGGCTCGGGGATTGGGTGTTTGTATTGCCTCCAACATCTCTGCAAATCACAACCACAACACTATCTTCCACTACAATAACACGCAGTTTCCTACACACTGCAGATGTCTCTCACCCTAGCAGCAGCCTCACGGATTTATTATATTATCACCAGGATCATCAACCTCTCAATCGTCACTATATATCAGAAATCGCCAACCCACTGAGAGTGGAATATGGCTTAGAGGTCCCGTTTAGATGGTAAATAACATCGAAGAAGCCTTTCTGAAAAAATAAACACCTAAGATGATAAAAACACGAGAAATTGGCAATGTTTCACAACGATGATTATTCGGTTACGTCTCAAAACTCTCTGGCTAAATTTGGTAGAAAATAGTTTAAAAACTCGCGACTACAAAATAGTGGCTGATGAACGTTCTAATGAGTCTCAAAATTCACGACTCCGAACAGTAGGTGCCTGCGATGATCGCAGTAGGGATGAGACGCGCGGTGACTTACGCTGCCCTTCAAACACATGTTTGCCCACCCGTTTTTAGAATGGGATACCCCATGTATTGTTAACAGGAATTATCACCCTACCACAGACCAAATTCTCCAAGTATAACACTGATATTTACTGAGTTATTCTGCTTGGTGTCATTGAGCAGTGCAAACATGGAATTCGTTACTTTGCTAAAGGGTAAACTAAATTTAATGTGCAGCGATTATAGGTTTGTCCGCCTCTGTGGTGTAGTGGTTAGCGTGATTAGCTGCCACCCCCAGAGGTCCGGGTTCGATTCCCGACTCAGCCATCCTGGAAGTGGTTTTCCGTGGTTTCCCACTTCTCCTCCAGGCAAATGCCGGGATGGTACCTATCTGAAGGCCACGGCCGCTTCCTTCCCTCTTCCTTGCCTGTCCCATCCAATCTTCCCATCCCTCCACTAGGCCCCTGTTCAGCATAGCAGGTGAGGCCGCCTGGGCGAGTTACTGGTCATTCTCCCCAGTTGTATCCCCGACTCAAAGTCTGAATCTCCAGGACGCTGCCCTTGAGGCGGTAGAGGTGGGATCCCTCGCTGAGTCCGAGGGAAAAACCGACCCTGGAGGGTAAACAGATTACGAACGAACGATTATAGGTTTAATAAGCGGAGGGAAAACAAGTCGGGCGAAACAGTACGGTTTTGTTATAAATGACTGCCATCCCTGTGCGCCGGCAAAGTTTTATAACGGTTTATTTGGTAGAATAGTGTGGATAGGTTTGCGGGCTACTATAACAGTTATTTTTATATCCCTTGTTAGGATACATATCTCTTGCTGCAGATAATATTTGGCAACATTGCTTCTTGTTTCGTTCTGTTAACTGAAAGTGAAGGGTTCTACGTACTTGATGTCGCAATAAAATAAGATAGCCCTCAATTGAAATATGCCTGTGGAATGTCTGTTTATTGACGGAGTTGTTGTTCCTCGTGGTGATTTGTGGTGGCTGTTAGAGAAGACGGTAGTGTCTTTTCCTTTTCTTATTCATTATACGACCCAGGCACGTGTAGCCAAGAAGTTAAAGTGAGTGTAATTAACAACGTATCCTCCAGCTATTGTCGAATCGAGACAAATTTTACAGGCTGTAACAAAATTCGGTACCTATTCTAGGAACGTATTTTTTCATTGCTATTGGCTTTACGTCGCACCGACGCAGATAGGTCTTATTTCGACGATGGGACAGGAAAGGGCTAGGACTGAGAAGGAAGCGGCCGTGGCCTTCATTAAAGTACATCCCCAGCATTTGCATGGTGTGGAAATGGTAAACAACGGAAAACCATCTTCAGGGCTGCCGACAGTGGGGTTCGAACCCACTATCTCCCGAATACTGGTTACTGCTCGCACTTAAGCGACTGCAGCTATCGAGCTCGGTTTCTAGGAATGCTGGATGAAACCAAAACAAATATGATATTCAATAAACATACGTCAGCAGAGATACTTTTTTTTTTTTTTTACGTGTTTCAAAACGATTATATTTCCTTTAATGTTAATCCTTTGCATCTTAAATCTTTATAAAAGCTGTTTTCATCCTCTTGTTACCGAGCTCGATAGCTGCAGTCGCTTAAGTGCGGCCAGTATCCAGTATTCGGGAGATAGTAGGTTCGAATCCCACTGTCGGCAGCCCGGAAAATGGTTTTCCGTGGTTTCCCATTTTCACACCAGGCAAGTGCTGGGGCTGTACCTTAATTAAGGCCACGGCCGCTTCCTTCCCAGTCCTAGCCCTTTCCTGTCCCATCGTCGCCATAAGACCTATCTGTGTCGGTGCGACGTAAAGCAATTAGCATCCTCTTGTTGCAATACAACCTCTGCAACGAGTATAATTTACGGTTGTACACATTCAAAGATTCGACGTACGCACATAAATGGTGTCCCGATATAAACAATGAAACACTGTCCCTACTCCAGTATTGAAAAGTGGGGGAGGGAGAACACGGGTAGTATTGAAGGCTACTCCAATACTGAAAATAGGGGAAGCTGGGGGTGAACGAGTAATAATGAAAGCACAGTGTGTGTATTGCTATACAACCGCCAATGTGCCCATTTCACATACAGCAGTGTTGTAGCAGTGTCTACTTGCAGCAATTCGTTAAGTGAGGAGGTGATGCTTTGTTTACATCGATACAGCATTTCTGTGTATGCGTGTACGTAATGGGAGAGTAAGCAGTGGCAAACACCGGAGTGACGTGCTCTTCCTCCAATTCAATTGGAGTCTTACTCACCAGACTCTTCAAATGCTCCCCCCCCCCCCATACACAAGAAAACCAAGTGGGTTGAGATCAGGGGAACGAGTAGGCCATGTAAAATAATGCATTACAATTACATTCTCGATCACGCCAAAAAGTACTTCAGTTATCAACAATGACAGACTTGGAGAAGGAGCTAAATAAAATGTTTAGGGTCTTAAACTAAGAAATAACGAAGCTCATGCTAAAAATAAATACCAAGAAGGACAAAAATCATGTTTATAGACAAGAAGGGAGGTGGAGGGACCGCCCCTGTGGTGTAGTGGTTAGTGTGATTAACTGCCATCCCCGGAGGCCCGGGTTCGATTCCCGGCTCTCCCACGAAATTTTAAAAGTGGTACGAAGGCTGGAACGGGGCTCACTCAGTCTCGGGAAGTCAACTGAGTACAGGTGGGTTCGATACCCACCTCAGCCATCCTGGAAGTGGTTTTCCGTGGTTTCCCACTTCTCCTCCAGGCAAATGCCGGGATTGTACCTAACATAAGGCCACGACCGCTTCCTTCCCTCTTCCTTGTCTATCCCTTCCAATCTTCCCATCCTCCATCCAGGCCCCTGTTGAGCATAGTAGGTGATGCCACCTGGGTGAGGTACTGGTCATCCTCCCCAGTAGTATCCCCCGACCCAATGTCTCACGCCCCAGGACACTGACCTTGAGGCGGTAGAGGTGAATCCCTCGCTAAAGCTGAGGGAAAATCAACCCTGGAGGGTAGGCAGATTAAGAAAGAAAGAAGGAAAGGGAGGTGAAGGAAAGACTAACATAAGAATAGGCAGAGAGCGACTCGAGGAAGTAGCTGATTTTGCTCAGCAGCATTGAGAAAAACAAGAGATGTATCAACGAAATCAAGAGAAAAACATCGCTGGTCATGAACGCTTTCCAGAAAAAAAAAGAATCTTCTGCTGAATAAGCACATCAACGTCCATACTTAGAATATATTTATATAACAATAATAATAATAATAATAATAATAATAATAATAATAATAATAATAATAGTCCCCCTCTGTGGTGTAGTAGTTAGCGTGATTAGCTGCCACCCCCGGAGGTTCGGGTTCGATTCCCGGCTCTGCCACGAAATTTGAAAAGTTGTACGAGGGCTGGAACGGGGTCCACTCAGCCTCGGGAGGTCAACTGAGTAGAGGTGGATTTGATTCCTACTTCAGCCACCCTGGAAGTGGTTTTCCGTGGTTTCCTACTTCTCTTCCAGGCAAATGCTGGGATGGTACTTCACTTAAGGCCACGGCCGCTTCCTTCCCCCTTCCTTGCATGTCCTATCCAATCTTCCCATCCCTTCCAAAGGCCCCTGTTCAGCATAGCAGGTGAGGCCGCCTGGGCGAGGTACTGGTTATTCTCCCCAGTTGTATCCCCCGACCCAGAGTCTGAAGCTCCAGGACACTGCCCTTGGGCGGTAGAGGTGGGATCCCTCGCTGAGTCCGAGGGAAAACCGAACTTGGAGGGTAAACAGATTAAGAAAGAAAATAATAATAATAATAATAATAATAATAATAATAATAATAATAATAATAATAATGGAAATGAACATCACAGGAGATACCATCAGGGATCGCAAGGCGTTTGGAACTCTGGTTGCAAAGAACATGTTCACAGGAAAGGCTAAAAGAACCACAGGGAAACAATGGACGGAAGAACGCAAGAAACAGCATAGCTAGATCATGAAGAGCTTTTGGGAGAAAGAGAAAGGAAAACCATCATCAAACTAACAAGTTCCAACGCGCCCTGTAAACGAGCATAACGAAAAAAGAATAATAATAATATAAATGGCGTGGTGCCGGAATTTTGTCCTGCAGGAGTTCTTTTACGTGTCATTAAATCTACCGTTACGAGGCTGACGTATTTGAGAACTTTCAAATACCACCGGACTGAGCCAGGATTGAACCTGCCAAGTTGGAGTCAGAAGACCAGCGCCTCAATCGTCTGAGCCACTCAGCCCGGCGAGAGATTTCTAATGTATCGAGTACTGGTATTTTGACGTATGGGTGTAAAAAAGGAGAAAGTTGGTCTCGAGGCAGCGAAAATGTGGTTTTGGAGGAGAATTACCAGAATTAGTTGGACTGACAGGACCTTCCACATATGGTTGGCTTCAGGAAAGGCATCGGGTCGTAAAGCATGGCCAAATCCACATGTGCAACATAGTTCGTACCCGCGACTCCACAGGTGTGGGAAAAGCGGAAGATAAGAAGAAGAAGAAGTTGGACTGACAGGAAGAGCAATGAGATGGTTATGCAAGAAAAATAGGAGAGAACAGAAGATTTTCGAAGGAAAGATTTTAGGGAAGAAAACAAAAGGACCACCACGAACATCTTATTTTAAAAATACGTCAGTGAAATGGGGTGTCCTCTATCCTTCCTACTTGGAGATAAAAGGTCTGTTGAGAAAAGGGGATTCCATATGATCCTAATATGAATTTTTAAAAGAATTCATTTCCAATGTTGTGAAAAGTTCATTCATTGTATGAGGAGCCTGGCACAAGTAAGTAACGTTAGGTTTATAGAGCTTGTTGGTTGGACCACATTCTGTAAAAGCTCTTTAACCATTCCCATTTGACTTCTCTCGCAAGGTGTTTCTTTATTAAACTGTTGCTGATCTCTGAATTAGCTACTCGGCTTGAATTAGGTTACTTCTTTTTATTTGCGTTTACCTCGCATGGTAGGGTCACCTGTTGTGTCACACAGGACTGGATCTTCGGTGTTGTCAAATGCCACTCTGATCATATCTTCTTTGATAATGTCCATCCAACGTTTCTTTGATCGTCCTCTTGGTCGGTGCCCAGGAAAGAGACGTTGAATGGAGTTTTAATAACACAACTGTCGGTGCTGCTGGACGATTTTCTGTCATTTTGTACACAATGGGGGCTACACCATATCTTTCTCTGATCTCTTTGATTTTTTATATGGGCATGTCTTCATATTTTGTGTGACCTAGTGACCAACGTAGCATCCCCGAGAAAATACTCCTCCCCCCTTAGGGGTTGTTATTCAAATTTATACGTACATGGTTTTTCTAAGAAATAAATGTCCTTATAAACATCGATTTACATTTAGCCTCCTTAATATCTCAAAAATGTCTCCCAACACGTTTTCGGGATTTGATGTTAAAAGTTAATTTGGATTTTCAGAAAACGTATAACCCCACGAAAACAATAGGTCATCGCTTTGAAGAAAAAAGATCCGACTGGGTGAAAAAGTTTTTACACTTGCGTATTTATGCAGGGCCACAAATTTGAAACCCCGCAACCTGGCCTCCTTGGGGAATTTTCGATTCTTCTAGGGATCGTGAGGGCGTCGACTTCCCTGGTACCGCGTGTAAAGTTGGTAGGATGTTTGGAAATGCCTCATGAATTCAAGTCTATTTTCATTTTTAAACCTTGACATGTAGATCGCTACACATCGAGTTCCATTTATTAGTATCCTTAATATATTGAAAAAAAATCCCTCATCAATTTCTGGGGGTATAATATTAAAACTTAATTTGGACTTTCAGGGCACTTTTAAGCCCAAGAAAACTGTACGTCATCGCTTTGGAAAAATATATCCGACTGGGTGAAAACGTACTTAAACTTGCGTTCTTATGCTGAGCCCCAATTTTGAAACCCCCTGCCCGCCTCGGGAAATTCTGGGCATTTTCGATTTTTCTAGGTATCCTGTGCACATCAACTTATCTGGTACGAAGATTTAAGTTTGTAGGATGCCTGAAAGTGCCTCATTAATTCATGCCTATTTTAATGTGTATACTTCTGTACAGATCGCTTCACATCGAGTTCCATTTATTAGTATCCTTAAATCGTGACTGACAGTAGGAAAGGGGGACTGCCATTATAATGAAAAATCTCCAACTCGACTGTCACTGACTTTCGAAAACTCGCCAACTTGTGTAAATGGCAGTAGGAAAAGGGGCATGATTTACAGTAAGTAAGGGGGCCTTCCATGATAATGAAAAGTACTCTAACTCATTTGAGTCCGGCGCCATTGCTAAATGGTTAGCGTGCTGACCTTTGGTCACAAGGGCCCCGGGTTCGATTCACGCAAGGTCTGGAATGTTAATCATAATTGGTTAATTCCCCTGGCGCGGGGACTGGGTGTATGTGCCGTCTTCATCCTCAACACGACGTGCAGGTCACCTGCGGGAGTCAACTCAAAAGACCTGCACCAGCCCTCTCCGGAGGCCACACGCCATTATTATTATTATTATTATTATAATTATTATAATTATTATTATTATTAACTCGATTGAGACTGGCAGTAGGTAAGAGGGGCTGCCATTATAACGAAGACTCCCCAACTGCTGTGTGACTGGCAGTAGCAAGTAGGGAACTGCAATTATAACGAAAACTTCCCAACTCGACTGTGACTGGCAGTAAGAAAAGGGGATTGCCATAGTAGTGAAAAATATCCAACTTGACTGTGACTGGCAGTAGAAAAGGGGTCCTGGCATTTTATTGAAAACTTACCAAATCGATAGTGACTTGGCAGTAGACAAAGCGGCCTGCCATTTTAATCAAAAGTCCCAACTCTAGTATGACTGGCAGTGGGAAAGTGGGTTTGCCACTGTAAAGAAAAATTACCAGTTCTATTTCACTGGCAGTGGGAAATGACCTGCAATTATAGTGAAAACTCCCCTACTCAATTATGACTGACATTAGGCAAGGGCGCCTGCCATTATAATCAAAACTCCTCAAATAGACTGTGTCTGGCAGTAGGCAAGGAGGCCAGCCATTATAATCAAAACTCCACAACTCGAATGTTACTGGCATTAGGCAAGGTGCCTGCTATTATAATGAAAACTCTACAACTCGATTGTGAATGGAAATGGGAAAGGGGGCACCCATCGTAATGAAAACTTCCTAAATCGACTGTGACTGGCAGTAGGCAAGGGGGCCTAGCCTTAAAATGAAAACTCCCCAACTCGATTGTGAATTGCAGTAGGTAAATAGGCCTGCCATTATTGTGTAAACTCGACAATTCGATAATGAATGTCAGTAGACTCCCAAATTCGACTGTCACTGACGATAGAAAAGGGGGCCTGCCATTATGATCTGAACTCCCCAATCCGGACTTTTCAGGAAAAACGACGTATAGGGACCTCCCCATAGTATTGCTTGGGTAACGCTTGAGAAATACAATTTAATACATGTGGTGACCTACCTGTCCTGAGATCCTGAGAGACGTTCTTGTAGGTTGGTCACCAGGCCGTTGGATGTTGAAGTATTACCTGTCCTGCCGAGCGGAATGTAGGGAGGTAATTGTAGGTGTGACTATGTCCCGCAACTCCCGAAATGAAAGAATTGATAATCTTCCCTGTCTTTTATTCCTAAGACGATTAATTTTACTATATACAATATTTACAAGTTTTGAATATGTCTATCTGAGAAGAGAGCGAGCTTGTTCCACGCGCCTACTTTTCTACTACGCGTATATCTGAATGTTGCCCTGTGGCACGTATGTCTTACTGACACGGTTCACTGCTCGAACAGAGCCTCGTCCTGAAAAGTACGGATTACTGCTTGGGAGAGCGCCCCGCGCCATCATGGCCTAGGGTTATATCTCCGCTCCTCGACTCAAAGGTCGATCCCTTCCCGCTACCTAGGGGCTGGGTCTTATGGGCGTTGCCAAGCTATTCACCTAATCGGTGGCGCCCTCAATCACTCATCCTCCAATAATTATCCCAATATGTGCTGCCCTCTGGGCACCACTGTCTCTGTCTCTTTGTCGGATATCGGCGGGCCGCCTTGCCCGCATACCAACTCTGTTTGTCCACATCAAATAAACAAGCTTCCGCGCTGAATAACAGCTTTCGTAAGCGAGCGCGTTTCACAAACTGCTCTCCAATACATGTGACTCCTTGAAAAGTTACTTCTTCCTTCTAAACGTTAATCTGAGTATAATTATTATACTTATTATACAATTACTCAGATACTACAAGGTGTCTCATATCGATGATTATTATTCTAATGCTAGTTTGTTTCCCTGGACACCTTGAGTTCGAGTCTCGGCTGCGAATCCGGCTGCCGTCCATCTGGCAGTCCGCCGGTTCGAGCCCTTGAGGAGGTCGCTACACTACATACAAACTTTCTCGCAACGTGTGCAGTAATTTACCTAGAAATCCCTACATAGTGTAGAATTCCGTAGCGAAGCACGGGTACGTTAACTAGTATATCTATCTATATATTGTACCAGGAAGGTATAGGCCCTGGCACATATAAATTACAAATTTTACTTTCTAGCATACAATTCAGTTCCGATACGTGTACAGCTGTGTGAGAGAATGTTCTCGTACCTACTGCAGGACACGAGTGAGAACGCAAGTCAAGCAAGGTCAAGTGACGTCACAGCCGCTTGCAGCTTACTTCCACTACCGAAGTTTCTCGATTGTATTTTTACGAACTTTTAACGCCTGGACCGATTAACACAAGACAACACTGAATTATAGCTAATGTTCTGGAAACAAAACCCTGAAAGGTTGAAATCAATCCATCTAGTGGTTTCCGAGATATGACAATTTAAAATTTGAGAGAAATACTCGCCCCTTATCACCTGATTCCAAGCGCCGCCCGCCTGACGTGTATATATAGGCCACTAGGCCAAGGCCATAGCCATTCCAGTCCCGTCAGTAGTCCTGCCAGTGCAGTCCCGTGTACAGAGCCATGTGTGCACAGTGTGTGTAGAAAGTATGCTCCGTCGCGATTCGCGAGGACATAATAGTGGCCGTACTCAAACGCTTTTGTAATAGTAAAAGGACGTCGTACCGTGCGTGAAGTTTCCGCTGCGCCGCGACGACTGTAAGATTCTAGACGTTTTTCAAGATGAATTCGCGTGATATAATACTTGCAAATTTATTATAAAGGTGAAGCTAAAATAGGAAGTAATAATTGAAGTGTCTAATATTTCACTGACTAAAATATGACACCGTGAACTGTGCAAGTTCCACATAATTCTAAACTGTGCTAATATTATAAATCATTGCGTGTGGTAAACTGAATTCGTAATTTAAAACCACTTCTAAGACATATTTCCCTTACAGTGAACTGTGCGAGACTGTATTTACTCGATGTTCGTCCCAGAACAGGGCAAAAATTAACTATTTTCATTGTGCAGTTTCTCGATCTTTCGATCACTACGGTGAGAAATCCGGTGAACGTTAAGGACATTTTTTATAATAGTAAATAGTACGGACTAGTATGGTGTGAATATAACCATAAAACCGCCTTAATCTGTTAATAATATTTGTTCAGAGACTGTGATAGATCACGTTTCCAAGTGCTTGTGAACTGTGTATATAAAAACTGTATTTTCTGCAGCATGGACTGTGAATGTTAATTTTACGCCGTAAAATCAGTGTAAAAATAGAACTGTACATTACGACGGTGTGTGATATTAACATCCGTAGTATTTTCAATAGTGCCAATTGAATTTTCCGTGTTCCGACATTACTTCCAAGAACAACGGAAATCTTGGCAAAAGTGCTACGAGATCCTGCTACATTAATCGTCGCTTCCAACGATGGATTTACATGGTTTCTTCAGTTATGGTACCCATCGAGGGACGTCGACGAGGGAGATAAACGTGGTATCTTCACTGAACATCGCCGGTGCTGAGTTCGAGTCTTCGTCCGCACTCCGCGGAATGTTCCAGACACCGTACAGCACAACTCCAACATGTGCAAGCAGATCTTCTCGCAATCTGAGTGAGTAATCACAACTGACTGACTTTTTACTAAGCTCTTTGTTCAGTACAGTGTTCTTACAAGTGCTGCGTGTGGATGTTAATTCATAATTTCATCGTCAGTTAAAAGTTCATATTTTTCTATAAATTCCTTTCTAAATCATTAATTAGTTGAAGTGCTTTATTCATTTCATTTTTTCAATTTAAACAAACTGAAAGTCATACTGCAAGAGTTCAAATATTTAATTTATCAAACTTTTCATGACAAGTGTGTGTTTATTTTGTGTTTCAACATTTAGAAATACTGTTCGTCAGCACCTTAAATGATGAACTGACAATTTCCAAGGTGCTAAGCAATATTTGTGTGTGTTTGCATTTAAAATTAGAAAGACTGTAGGCTATTCATGATCTACAGAAGAACAATAATTATTTTTGAAATTCTCGAGCGAACAGACGTCAAGAAAATCATAACATGCATCTTTTCTTTTTCATTTTGGCAAATATTAACTACCAGGTTGAGTTGCAAATGCAGGGTGATATATCTGTGGCTATTATTAATAAATTTTATAGAAAAAAGAATTGCCATCCATTATTCGCCCTGCGACACTATCCGTCTCTGTACCTGCTCCAAAAAACACCGGACACTACCTGAGATCTTTCCCATGCTCAATCCCCACAGTCATTTCCCGGTACAATATATATGTAAAAATGTTTGTATGTAAATGACACATCTTCTCCTAAACCACTCGAGCAAAGTCAAAAAATTTTGGTACACTCATAACTTACACTCTAGAGACGAGCACTGTGGGAGTAAGCTATCCCTAGCACCATTAGTGGTGGGGGATCAGGGGTGTTATATATGAAATTAATAGAAAATGGTGTCGAATACATAGTTTTCGGGTTCGCTGACATGAATAGTGACACGCCGGATTTAAAAAAGTCAAAGTCAGCCTCCTTCGTGAAAGGGGTCAAGGGGGGAGTGATATATAAAAATAATCGATAATAGCGTCGAATCCATTGATTTCGGGGTCAGTTAGATGAATAGTAACACTCCGGAAATTTTTAAAGTCCAACTTCAGCCCCTTTGGAGTGAGGGTTCTGACGGGAGTGATATATCAAAATAATCCAAAATAGTGACGAAGCTACAGATTTCGCGGTCGCTGAGAGGAATAGTGACATTCCGGAATTTTTTAAGTCCATCCTCAGCCCCCTTTGGGGTGGGAGGCGAGGTGTTAGTGATATATGAAAATAATCGTAAATAGTGTCGAATCCATACTTTTCGGGGTTGCTGACGTGAATAGTGTCACTCAGGATATTTTTAAGGTACAAGTTCGGCCCGCTTTGGGGTGGGAGGCGTACAAATATTTCCTACTATCTGGAAGATATACTGTGGGGCAAGACGCCCCTAGAACTCCTAGGGAATAGGGTTAAATATAACCTATATTAATAAATGGAAGTCGGTTTGGAGCGATCTATATACGTAGTATACTGTACTGTATATATAAGTTAATGTATAAAATTTAAAATAGATGTAAATTAATGAGGCGCTTCCAGGCATCCTAGAAACGTAAACTTGGTATCAGAGAAGCTGATGACTTCAGGATCCCTAGAAAAATAGAAAATTTTCAAAATACCCTGAGGGGCCTCACTGAGAGTCTCAAATTTGGGGCTCAGCATTAGAATGCAGTCGGATATATTTATCCTAAACGATAACCTATAGGTTTCATGGACTTAAAAAGTTTCCTGAAAGTCCTAATTTTTAATCCCCTCCCCCATATCAAGATGGCGGCATAATCTGCCAGACGAGCCAGAAAATTGAAATATTGCAAAATTATAGCTTTTAGCCTGTAACCGACGTAAAAATTACTGAGGTGAATAATGACACTCCGGATGTCGCTCAAGTCCATGTTCAGCTTCCATTGATATGGCGATGAGAAGGGGTGAAGAGGAAAATGTCCAAAATGACCGACATTTCGCCTGTATGTGTGTTTCTTCCAGGATAGCTTTCATACAGTATTAGTACACATATGACTAACTATCTGAAAAAATATTGTTTGAGGAAAACACCCCTAGTACTCCTAGGGGAGGGGTGAAATATAAAAATTAACGAAAATGACTGAAATCAATATTGAATCCATTGTTTACGAGAGCGCTGAATTGAACTCTGACACTTTGGATGCTGGTTAAGTGATACTTCGGAATGGGGGATGAGAAGGAGTGAAAATTGATGTAAAAATAACCGAGATTATGGATGTATGAGGGTATTTCTCAGAATAGCTATCAACGATTTTTTATATTACTTATTATACGAAACAAATACTGTTGGGGAAAACACCCCTAGCACTCCTAGGGCTTGGATGAAATATAAACGAAAACGACTTATATTAATGTCGAATCCATTTTTATGAGGTCGCTGAGTAGAAGCGTGACATACTGGATGCTGGTTAAGTCATACTTCAGCTGCAATCAGAATGGAGGTTGAGAAAGTGAAGGAGATTATCGATATATGTGGGTATGTTCTAGAATAGCTTTCAACAAAACTTGGTACACATATGACTTATCACCTGCAAAGAAAAATATGAGCGTGGGGAATGGGAGAGGATGACATGTAAAAGTAATGAGAAATAACTGATCCAACGTTTATGTGTCATGAGACGAAATGTGTCACTCTGGATACCGTTTACGTCCACGTTCAGCCTCCATTGTGACGGAGTGCTGAGATGGTCTTAAAAATAAATAGTATAAAATAACCGAGATTAGTGTTGAATCCACTGCTTCTGATGTCGCTAGGCCGATTGGCGACAGTCTCAATGACAGCTGAAATCGTGTACATCGTATCTATGGTATAGTGCAACGGGTAAATACATATAGTTATCACATTTTTCACAGGATCAAATACTTCCCGGTCAAATCGAGCTGCCATAAAGACAAAATTTTTCTCGAAAATGAAATAATTTAAACTTGAAATCAAACACATCTGAATAACTCTAAAACTACACACTATATCGTAAAATATCAGTCAACTTGTCCAAAAGGAATTCTATAACAAATCACTTCACACATAACTAACTGCTAATAAAAATCTTGAAGATAAATATTGAATAACTGCCCGCGCAACGTCGGGTACTACAGCTAATAAATAAATAAATAAATAAATAAATAAATAAATAAATAAAAGCCAGTTATTGGTCAAGTGTTTTATGCTAATGATGATGATGATGATGATATTCGTACAATCTCAGCTACCATATGCTGGCTGCGTCTCAGTTTCGATGTCGCAATTTACCACACCAGACGGCAGAGAAACCACTACTCTACTGGGCAACCAATTACTGAATTTTAATACATTTTGTCGAGGTAACATGAAATGTGTTAGGTATCAGAGATATTCTACCGACATTTTGCGCAATAAGTGCCGAAATTTGCCGGTATAACACACTTTGACATGGAAAATAACTGCACACGGAACGAGAGGGTATTATGATATGATGTGAGTTTTCCTGACCGAGCTCAATAGCTGCAGTCGCTTAAGTGCGGCCAGTATCCAGTATTTGGGAGTTAGTGGGTTCGAACCCCACTGTCGGCAGCCCTGAAAATAGTTTTCCGTGGTTTCCCATTTTCCACACCAGGCAAATGCTTGGGCTGTACCTTAATTAAGGCCACGGCCGCTTCCTTCCCACTCCTAGCCCTTTCCTGTCCCATCGTCGTCATAAGACCTCTCTGTGTCGGTGTGACGTAAAGCAAGTAGCAAAGAAATGAGTTTTCCTGCAAGTGGCCTAGCACAGCTGCCATCAGAGGGCGTCTCCTGCGCCACAATATTAATAACTGGAACGACCGTAGGACGATGCTGTTCGCTGTATTATCAGGGTGATTTTGGAGGGAAGGTCAGTGAGTAGCCAGCAGTCCCCGGCGACGCAGTATGAACAGCTCGCAGGGTTTGAGAGAGGGCGGCTTTTTGGACGGGTGGCAGAGTGGACGTTCCGCCGATTTGGTTAGCACCTGGGCCGTTGCGACCGAATCGTGCGCCGGTGTTGGGAGCATTGGGCGTAGGAGGAAAGACATAAGCGCCTAGAAGGTTCTAGGAGACCCAAAAACTTCACCAGATGGTATGATCGTTACTTCGTTAGACAGACGCATGCGTAATCCACATTGTCGCTGTCACAAACCCAACATCTAGTGACATCGATAAAGACCTCGTTGTGCATCAGCTCCAATTCGAAGCGAATCGCAGAACAAGGCCTGCATTCGCAATGTCCCTTAAGTTGTCCGCCATTGACACCCCATCATCGGCGTCGTGAGCAGGTGACATGGACGACTGAGGGTTGGCGGCAGGTCTTCTTTATTGACGGTTCAAAATTTCGTCTCAGCACGGTTGACCACTATACCAGAGTATAGAGGCGCACTGATGATAGTGAACTTCCGGCCTCCGTTACTGAGTGGTAAACTGTTAGATATGGGTCCGTGATGGATTTGGGAGGAATCTCTTATACTTCCAGGGCACCTTTGGTGATTCTGGAGGGAGACCTTAACGGCACAAATATACGTTCGGGATATTCTGAGGCCTCCCGTGCTTCCCTCCACGGGGTGGCTCCAAAATGTGATGTCTCAACACGTTGATGCCCGCTCACACACCGATTCGATTTTCCAGGACTCCCTCCGTGCTGTTCACACACTTCCTTGGCTTGCAAGGTCGCTGGACCTGTCGCCCATTAGAGTATTAGACTTGCTAAGAAGTGTTCTCTGGCCGTCGTCGGGTCTACTGAATGTGGAGCGGCAGTTGCTGATCATCCACAGCAGAACATTCAACATCTCTACGACACCATGTTACACTGAATCACCACTTGCGGTAGTGCAACAGAGTACAGTGCTGAGTACAATTTTACCCGAATAAGCGGCTCAATTTTTTGATATTGTAATCAGTTATTTGAATCATCATTCCCATTGTCTGTGCCGAGTTTTACTCCATTTCCACGTCTCCTCGTGGCGACAAAGTGTGTATTTGCCAACTTCCCAAATACTAATAATAATAATAATAATAATAATAATAATAATAATAATAATAATAATAATAATAATAATAATAATAATAGTAATAATAATAATAATAATAGTAAAAGAAGAACAACAACAACAACACGAAGCAGAAGAAGAACCTAAAGCTGAAGCACTACATATCAGTAGTACGACCCACTGTGTCCAGCCTCGCGGTGTAGGGGGCAACGCGTTGGCCTGTCACCAGGCGGCTCGTGGTTCGATTCCCGGCCGGGTCTGTGTTTTTAATTGTAATAATTAATATCCCTGGCCTAGGGACTGGTGGTTTGTGTCGTCCTTAACGTTCCTTTCCTCACATTTAACACTGTATACTTCCGCCGTTACAATTACATGCAGGTTCCTAACATAAAGACCCACTGTACTCTACGCTCTGAATACCTCTTGATGAATCGAAAGAGCACAGTCAGGAAACCAGAACTTAAAGAAAGGAAGATCTTGAGAAGGATACTAGGACCCAGAAGAGAGGAGGATGGCACCTAAAGGATGAGACACAACAACGAGCTCTACGAACATCAGGACGACATAGTTACGCGTATGAGGAAAAGACGACTGACTTTCTACGGGCACATGACCCGCCTGAAACCCTGCATGCTCACCAGCAGAATCCTCACAGTGACAAGTAGAGGAAAGGCTTCCAAGACCAAGTGGATCACCTCAGTAAAATTAGAACTCGAGGAACTACAGATCCCATTAGAGACTACAGAGAACCGATCTCAGTACCGACAGGCCATCCTACAGGGAGTCTCCTCACTATCCCTCACAAGCAAAAAGAGTATAGGGACCGCCAGACCTAAGTGGACGGATGGAAGCAGGCACACAGAAAATGAAAGCGTACTGAGCCAAGAAAAAGCAGAAGACCATGACTAAGAGTTAAGACGAGCGCCGTCGTGGTCCCTAGTAGGCCAAAACGAACCAGAACATAATAATAATAATAATAATAATAATAATAATAATAATAAAAATAATAATAATAATAATTGTGTCGGTAGTATGGCCTCCTCGTCTGGGTAAAGCTCCTGTGAAATGTAACTACACCGGGCGAGTTGGCCGTGCGTTTAGGGGCGCGCAGTTGTGAGCTTGTATCCGGGAGATAGTGGGTTCGAACCCCACTGTCGGCAGCCCTGAAGATAGTTTTCCGTGGTTTCTCATTTTCACACCGAGCAAATGCTGGGGCTGTAAATTAATTAAGGCCACGGCCGCTTCCTTCCTATTTCTAGACTTTTCCTGTCCCATCGTCGCCATAAGACCTATCTGTGTCGGTGCGACGTAAAGCAACTGGCAAAAAAATGGGTTCGATTCCCGGCCGGGTTGGGGACTTTAACCTTCATCGGTTAATTCAAATGGCCCGGGGGCTGGGTGTGTGTGCTGTCCCCAACATCCCTGCAACTCACACGCCGCACTTAACACTATCCTCCACCACAATAATACGCAGTTACCTACACACGGCAGATGCCACCCACCCTCATCGGAAGGTCTGCCTTACAAGGGCTGCACTCGGCTAGAAATAGCCACACGAAATTATATTATTATAATACTGTATAGTATACAGTGTATACTACACTGGTAATACACAGTTCAAAAAATCAAGGGAACATGTTTTGTAACGTCTGGTATGTGAACGTTAATTTGGTAGATGGGATTCCAGTAGCTACTCAGGGTATGACAAATCGAAGTTGTACTCCATCTGTAGGCGTAGTCATGCATTAAACTGTCAGGTGACCCCTCAAATCAAAGGGAATAGCGGTGCGTCCTGTGTCGCTGTGAGGTACTCAGGCTACTGCGGTCATTTTATCACATTGTATGTAAACCAGCACATCCCATGAGACATAACGAGGTTCAAATCGCAAGGGCCGTCACTTTGATCCAGGAAGAATGGACTTTTCGTCGTGCTGCTGTGGATCTCAATGTCTCTCCGTCGGTTATTCAACGCTTGTGGAATCGCTACAGTGAGACAGGCCAGTTCACAAGGAGTGTTGGGCAAGGTCGTGGACGCATGACAACCTTACAGGATGACCGATATCTGACCATCTGTGCGTTGCGGCGTCTTTCAGCAACTGCCAGAGAACTGCAACAAGACCTCAGGAGGGTCAAAGGAGTCACGGTGTCTGACCAGACAGTAAGGAACAGATTAAGAGAAGTGTCCTTACGACCCAGACGTCCTATTCGAGTGCCCATTTAACGCAGCAATAGCGCGCACCTCGCCTTCTGTTTGCCCGTACCCACGCCAACTGGCAACTTCGCTAATGGAGATCTGTGTTGTTCACAGACGAGTCCAGATTTCCCCTGACACAGCGTGATGGACGTCAACGTGTATGGAGACACCTTGGTGAGCTGTACATTTCAAATGTTGTCCAGGAAGGCGACCGATTCGGACAAGGTCCTGTGATGCTGTGGGGTGGCATCAGTATTGATGGCCGTACGGATCTTGTCGTCGTCCGTGGTAACCTTACCGCTGCGGGGTACATCGAGCAGATACTGCTACAGCATGTGTTTGTTGCTGCCTAAGGTATTGGCCCTGAATTCATGTACGACAATGCCAGGGCTCATGTAGCGTGCATCACCAGAACTGTCTTGCGGGAGCTGGACATTCAAGAGATGGAATGGCCAGCAGTGAGTCCCGACATTAATCCCATCGAGCATGTGTGGGATAGGCTTGGCAGAAGTGTTCGTGGGCGTCCTGTTCCATCACAGACTCTCCAAGGGCTCGAAGAGGCTCTCATTGAATAATGGGACCTGATACCGTAACGTGACCTCCGTCGACTTATACGGAGCATGCGACGTAGGTGCCAAGCTACGATAAATGCTCGTGGAGGACATACACCATACTGAAGCTCTCCAACTGTGATAAAAATCCACCCTGGAGGACTGTTATCACTTTGTTTTCGCCCATATTTGTACATTTCCGTTTGCGTTCTGAAAATGAACGCGATTCCATCGATGTTCTTTTGTATACTTCAACGGTAAAGAATAAAGGTTTAGTTGGTAATATACCTGGATGTGAGGTATTGTTTTGTGGAGCATGGCATACGTTCAAAAACATGTTCCCCTAATATTTTCGAACTGTGTACAAATTAAATAATTCATATTTATGGATATGTTTTACGGTTGAATATACATAAACTATAAATTTAAATAATAAAACAGCAACATATAATAATAATAATAATAATAATAATAATAATAATAATAATAATAATACGAACTATAGTATATACGTTATTGATGCCTATGTTGGCGGGACCTAGTGTTTACAGATACCATGTCTTCTGGTATGGAGTAGAACAATTTTGTTACTTTCATTGATCTGTTTCAGTCTTATCCTTGGTTTTGACAATATGAAAGTGACTGAGGTATGAGCTATGCTAGTGATGCCATTCCTTATGCAGCCAGTCACTGCCATGAATGGTCTGAAAATACCGCTCATAGAGTCGGTTGGTTCATGCATATCTGCGGGATTGGCAGACTGATATGTAATAGCAACTTCTAGCTCAGTGAGGGAAGCAACGAGAAATTACCTCGCTCCACATTTCCCTAGTACGCCTCTTCAGTGATGCCTAGGACTTCTGTGACAGCTAATGGTGGAGTTGTTTAGGATCCAACCAGCATTCGGGCTGAGGACTGAACATATAATATACCGGCACATGCGGAGGAATGTACAGCCATTTATAAATTTGTGAGTGGATGCAATTTTTTTATTAATGATTATGAAGGTTTTAAATTATATGCTGAATGTCAGTGAGTCGTTTATGCGAGCTGCATTGTTGTAGATACTGGATAGTCAGTGAAAAGGAAAATTTGCATGAGCAGACGTTCGAACTTTCTCATTTTGTAGTGTTTTCTTCCACTGTTGACCATAGGAACACGAAATTTTAAAAATGCGAAGCATTCAGAGTTATATATTCTACCGTTTATAGTTTGCAGAGAGAAGTCATGGCATCATTCTCATTCTGAATTATAGGATTTAACATTTGAAATTTAGAAGGGATTCGTTGTATGTTCTCATTAGTGGGTGGGAATATCCCCCCTTTTTTGTACTGCAAAACTCTGAGAAATATTTTCTGTATGTTCTCAAATTGAGCAATGTGGTTTTATTTTTACATTGCTACTCCAAACGACGCTTGCATATTCTAATTTTAATTTCCAAACGGCATTCTACAAGCCAATGCACGTATATACCTCTTTAAAATGTCACAGAGTTATTTTCTAAGTACCGGTACAAAATCAAGAGTTCTGAATGCCCTATTTATCACTTTATGTAGATGAGGAGTGGAAGTTAGTTCTCTGTCAAATAATATTCCATTCAAAGTAGGATTACAACTAGCGACTTGGCCGTGCGGTTAGGGGCGCGCTGCTGTGAGACTGCATTCGGAGGATAGTGGGTTTGAACCCTACTGTCAGCAGCCCTGAAGATGGTTTTCTGTGGTTTCCCATTTTCAGCCCAGGCAAATGCTGGAGTTGTACCTTAATTAAGACCATGGCCGCTTTCTTCCCACGCCTTGTCTTTCCCGATCCCATCGTTGCCATAAGACATATCCCTGTCGGTGCGACGTAAAGCAACTTATAAATACAGGAAAGATACCATGGACGACCTGGAAAAATTCGAGTCGTATCTTCCGGAAAATTCATGGGCCCGGATGTAACCTACCGACTGAAAGCGCACTGTGAATTGTATCAACAGTTGGAAAAATCTAACACTAGCATGCGACGTAGCCGGCTGAAGTTTTCGGGTACCTTCTTAGAATGGACAACGGCAGGCTTACAAGATCTTCTTACTCATCAAAAGCTACAAGACTGGAAGCATGTGGCTGAATGAAGTTAAAAAAAAATATCTTCCTTTGGGATATTTGATACTGATGTCTCAGACCGCTCTAAATTTTTTAAAGTGGTAAACTCGTGGTCACCTCTACCAAAGGTTGTTAAATCTCGCAAACTTCTTTTACAGGAAAGACAGGGAAGAAGTAATAGCAGGCTCAAGAAGTATTTAGAACGAAAGCGAGCATCGAAAAAGAACTTGTCACAAGCGCTCCCTAGTGTGCTTAAACATGTATTTTCAACAAACTACTGGTACACGTTATCAGTCGAGCTCTAAGAGGTCTCAGTCACTACTTGAAGAAATATTCTTGGATATTATAAAGTCAACAGCATATAATAGACAGGTAGAACGTAAAGACTGACTCCACTTCACTCAGAAACCACCGGCAAAGGTTCGTCTGAACGCTTGAACGCATGCACAACAGTCAGTTTGTAAGGATACAGATGCAGATCATTTTTGATAAATTTCAGATCTCAATATCTTCTTTATCTGTTTACTCTCCAGGGTTGGTTTTTCCCTCGGACTCGGCGAGGGATCCCACCTCTACCGCCCCAAGGGCAGTGTCCTGGAGCTTCAGACTCTGAGTTGGGGGATACATCTGAGGAGGATGACCAGTACCTCGCCCAGGCGGCCTCATCTGCTATGCTGAACAGGGGCCTTGTTAGGAGATGGGAAGACTGGAAGGGATAGACAAGGAAGAAGGAAGGAAGCGGCCGTGGCTTTAAGTTAGGTACCATCCCGGCATTTGCCTGGAGGAGAAGTGGGAAACCATGGAAAACCACTTCTAGGATGGCTGAGGTAGGAATCGAATCCACCTCTACTCAACTGACCTCCCAAGGCTGAGTGGGCCCCGTTCCAAACCTCGTACCACTTTTCAAATTTCGTGGCAGAGCCGGGAATCGAACCCGGGCCTCCAGGGGTGGAAGCTAATCACACTAACCACTACACCACAGAGGCGGACTCTCAATATCTTAAAATGTATATTACTTATTTCTGAAGTACTGTTTCTTTTTCTTTGATATCCCTTTTCTTTAAGGTTTTTCTTTTTATCTTTACTAAATTAAACAGGATGTTTTCTTTTACATGCAATGCTCTTCTGGACCGATTCATTCATTATGGAAATGAGGACTACTGCCTTATCGACGCATGTGCTTTCGTATAACGTGTTCCAGTTCATATCTCTTAGGCCAGTAAAAAGTCGCTCAAAGTTAGCTCTTTTGGTGTTATATTCTTCCTCATAGCATGCACTAAACTTCTTGTGAACTGTATCTGAATATCTAGTGGGGAGTGATGGAATAGAAATATCCCCTATTTGCAGAAGACGATTCTCCCTTCATTCTTTCAGGTAAAATGAAATGAATGGCGTATGGCTTTTAGTGCCGGGAATGTCCGAGGACAAGTTCGGCTCGCCAGGTGCAAGTTTTTCGATTTGACTCCCGTAGGCGACCTGCGCGTCGTGACGAGGATGAAATGATGACGAAGACGACACATACACCCAGCCCCCGTGCCAGCGAAATTAACCAATGATGGTTAAAATTCCCGACCCTGCCGGGAATCGAGCCCGGGACCCCTGTGACCAAACGCCAGCACGCTAACCATTTAGCCATGGAGCCGGGCATTCTTTCAGGTAACAGTAGTATTTCGATGTCAGTCTCTGTAGCTAAATGGTTAGTGCGCTGGGCACCGAGCTCGATAGTTGCAGTCGCTTAAGTGCGGCCAGTATCCAGTATTCGGGAGATAGTAGGTTCGAACCCCACTATCGGCAGCCCTGAAGATGGTTTTCCGTGATTTCCCATTTTCACACCAGGCAAATGCTGGGGCTGTACCTTAATTAAGGCCACGGCCGCTTCCTTCCCACTCCTAGCCCTTTCCTGTCCCATCGTCGCCGTAAGACCTATCTGTATCGGTGCGACGTAAAGCAACTAGCAAAAAAAAGTGTGCTGGGCTTTGTTCCAAGGGTTCCCGTGTTCGATTCCCAGCCGGTTCGTAGATTTTAACCTTCATTGTTTATTTCCTGTGGTTCGGGGACTGGATGTGTTTGCCTTCCTGCCGTCTTCACCATTACAGTTCATAATAAGTGGGGTCCTACCTGCAAGAAGCATAAGTTGCCTATCGGCGTCACTTTGAAACCCGGGCTGAGTGGCTCAGACGGTTGAGGCGCTGGCCTTCTGGCCTCAACATGGTAGGTTCGATCCTGGCTCAGTCTGGTGGTATTTGAAGGTGCTCAAATACGTCAGCCTCGTGTAGGTTGATTTACTGGCACGTAAAAGAACTCCTGCGGGACAACATTTCGGCACCTCGGCGTCTCCGAAAACCCTAAAAGGGTAGTTAATGGGACGTAAAGCCAATAACATTATTATTATTATTATTATTATTATTATTATTATTATTATTATTATTATTATTATTATCACTTTAAAAATCTGCGACAGAACTCTCCGGAGGCCGTACGTCATTTTTAAAAACATATCGATAACTAGTAACCGAAGCCTCAGTGGCTCAGGCAGCAGAACGCCGGCTTTCACCGCTTGATGCCGTGGTTCAAATTCCGGTCACTTCATGTGAGATTTGTGCTGGAAAAAGCGAACTTGGTATAGGTTTTTCTTCGGGAACTCCGGTTGTCCCTGTCATCTTTCATTCCAGCAACACTCTCCATTAACATTTCATCTCTCAGTCATTTATCATTGCCCCAGAGGAGTGCGACAGGCTTCGGCAACCGGCACGTTTCCTATCCTCGCCGCTAGATTTGGCGTCATTCACTCCATTCTTGACTCGGTCGAATGACTGGAAACAGGCTGCGGATTTTTCTTTTCTTTTTCCGATAACTACTAACCGGAATGAAGCACTAGTCTTCGACAGAATTAAAGAACACCACGAAAAAGTTATGGTATATACTCGTACGAAACGATTATATATAAAATTAAACTTTAAAACAAGGCAATAATCATTACATTTTCATTCTTTGAGTCCCCTAAATTTGAGCGGTACGTGCCCCTAGCTTTCCCTCAGAAAAAGGAGCCCTAGGTTTCGATATCTTAAAAGAACACGTTCGGCAAGCTATCAAACTCCAGGTTTGTGTAACTTATTACGACAGTACTTAAAGTTCGGGTTTCCCGGACTTTAATCTAGTTGCTGTGTGTCTTGAAGGGTTATATCCGGAAATGACGAAATTACAAAACATAAAGCCTGTTGGCCAATAAAATAAAGAAATATGTGCCGCGCACATGTGTGTTATCTAGAAAGAAAGCTTGCAGTTCTTTTCAAATGACGTAACGCTTAGAAACAATCTTCTTCAACAAATCACAAACGTAGATACGGATATCTAGGAAAGGCAATTTGCGCAACACTGGAGGGAGTGATAGGTGACTGACACATTTACTGGCTTATAACAAAGGCCCCGCCGTGCAGTTTAGATTATGGTTAATGCACGTGGTATTCTTGAAATGAAAAGTCACATGCATGTGTTTCGGATTCATTGTTCAACTTAAGCGATGAACAAGATGCTATCAGTCACGTAAAAATGCAAGCTTAATATTTTCATACAATATTGCGGAAGAGTTCCAGTCTAGGTAGCCAAGAATAACGGCGGAGAGGATTCGTCGTGCTGACCACGTGACAACTGATAATCTGCAGACCTTTAGACTGAGCAGCGGTCGCTTGGTAGGCCATGGCCCTTCGGGGCTGTTGCGCCATGGGATTTGTTTATGGTTTGGTTTCAATTGCTGAAGAATATGTCGCCTCCCGTGCAAGTCGTATTGTTTCTACAATGATTAGTACTGATAATGAAATGAAACTGAAATACATTTCCTTTCCAATCGAGGGAGATGTAATGTGGATTTCTAAAACGTACCGAAATGTATAGGCTTTCATGGCTGACTTCTCGATGAATATACCGAGTGTAACATAATTCAATACTCAACCATCTAGGGATGATAGAAGATATCAAAACAAATTCTTCTACCACTTTTTCCACACCCTGGCGGGATCATAGGTGCAAAGTGTGTACAAATATACATACATACATACATACATACATACATACATACATACATACATACATACATACATACATACATACATACATACATACATACATACATACATACTTGGCCCGTTTTACGACATGTTGCCCTTCCTGACGCAACCCTACGGGAGGAGGTATTCACCATTGTGTGTTTGTGTGGAGGTTGGTACTGTGGTATATATATATATATATATGTGTGTGTGTGTGTGTGTGTGTGTGTGTGTGGAGAGGAGTGTGCTGGGACAATCAACTAGTCCCCGAATCAGAGGAATTACACACATGCAGTTAAAATCTCTGATCCGATCTGTAATCGAACCTGTGTCCTCTTGAACTGAAAGCCTCAACGCTAACCATTCACCTCAGGAATCGGACAAGAGACCAAAACATTCTGTTTTATTAAATAACCATTGAAACAAATTGATACCTGAGGTAATTTTTACGTGACTGATTACTATTACAGATCAGTTGGATTTACTTTACAAAAAAAATTTGTTCTAAAAGACCGGCCTTCTGCTGCAATACAAGCTCTGCAATGACATACCATTACACTGTATGCATGTACAGAGTAAGCAGTTGCAAGCACCCGAATGGCAAGCTCTTCCTCAGACTTAATCTGAGACTCGTGCACCCGCCTGTTCAAGTTCCCCCACCTCCCACACTAAATGCAAAGTGCACGACGTTGCAGAATTCATACTGCAGTAGGAGGCCATATATTTTAATTATTTTTATTATTACGCTTGATTTGAAATAATAGTTTAATTCTCAATCCCGCCAAAAAATCCTCAAATATCAATTTGCGATTTGTGGTTATTTAGTAAAATATATTTAGTAAGGTATTTTCTGTTGACGTAGTATATAGCGATTTAGTTTAATATGAAACTGTCACTGGCTACACATATATGCATTTACACTCAACACAAATATAATTATTGCATTTGAAATCGCCGGGCTGAGTGGATCAGACGGTTAAGGCGCTGACCTTCTAACCCCAACTTAGCAGGTTCGATCCTGGCTCAGTCCGGTGGTATTTGAAGGTGCTCAAATACGACAGCCTCGTGTCAGTGGATTTACTGGCACGTAAAAGAACTCCTGCGGGACTAAATTCCGGCACCTCGGCGTCTCCGAAGACCGTAAAAGTAGTTAGTGGGACGTAAAGCAAATAACATTATTATTATTACATTGGAAATATGTACACTATAAATTACAATAGATTTGTGAAGCAGTACCAGTATGGTACGGCTGGTCTACGATAGTTTGCTACATCAACAACTGTCAACACATCACTCTACCAAACCAGGACAGATCTGTCGGTGCAGTACCAAAAACACATCTTCATAACAACTCACTGCCGATCCGCTTCCGTCGTGGTATAAAAACAGCTAAACTACGATAACAACACAAACTCACTTTCATCTCTTATATATACACACTGGCCAGGGTTTTAGATAATTCTGCTTTCTTCCAACATAGTACTACAAGATATTTGGAAGATTCTATGAAAACATCGGAAAGCCATTGTAGTTCCTGTTCTAGAATTGTCTTGAAACTAGTTTGTCAATACGGCACATAACCTAAATATATTTACAAACATCTAGAATATTATATAATCTGGCCTTGGTTCATGAAGTTTCAGAGCTCAGAGTACATTAACACACACACATCACTGGGGAACAACGGCGAAACTTGGAAAACGGACGGTTATTTATAAGTAATTAACACGATGTAACCTTAACCTAACTTCTCTTGAGTAACATACATATAACCAGAAGTTTCCTGAATTCCTTTGAATACATCAAGTATTATTTACAACCAATAAACATATCCTAACCTATTATACCGTGCCTGTCTTCATCCCGGGCTAGTCGCGGAAGAGCGCGTGGTTACCGTTCGGAAATTCAAATGGGCAAAGATAATTAATCTAACCTCTCCAAGAGGTAAATGTCATAGGTACCGGTACATTGACAGGAATACTGGTACATACATTTCGTGAATAAGAGAAAGAAGTCGGATAAAATGGTTTTATTGAACTAAGACATTAATATCACTGACTATCACCACGAATAACAAAATATAAAGCCTGTTGACCAATAAAATAAAGAAATATGTGCCGCGCACATGTCCATATCGTTTACACAACGAATAATACACATGGGTCTCGGCCCTTATAGAGAAACACACGACATGAGAGTGACTTTGGATGAGTACATTTATGAAAATTAAGTCGACGCAAACTTTGCTTCTATGTCATAATCCCATTGGGATGCGCTTGGAAAAGTGTCTTTACATGTCCGCGGTAGATAGCTATCCACACTAGTAACAGATCCAGTATATACATATTTATATTATTAATAATAAAACAGTTCAATTGCAACGTTATTCCTGCGCTGCACACTTATATCTACACTAGCTCTAATGTGCGACCGTCCGCACGGAAATTGAATGGCATAAAATACCATCGACCTCTATTTAGCTACCGAATTAATTAAACACACAAAAATCTAATTCAACGCTGATTACAGTGACACATAACAAAGAAAGAAACGATTCAAAATCAGCCATCAAAATCTCACAGAATCACAAATCCAACCAGAAAGGCTAGAAACACAAATAAATACACTGACTGACAGAGCAAATGCAACACCAAGAAGGAGTGGTTCGAAAGGGATGAAAGTTGGGGAAAAAACAGAGACGGCACGGACGAATAATTGATGTTTATTTCAAACCGATATGCAGGTTACACAATGCGCACGGCATCGACTCAGTAGGATGTAGGACCACCGCGAGCGGCGATGCACGCAGAAACACGTCGAGGTACAGAGTCAATAAGAGTGCGGATGGTGTCCTGAGGGATGGTTCTCCATTCTCTGTCAACCATTTGCCACAGTTGGTCGTCCGTACGAGGCTGGGGCAGAGTTTGCAAACGGCGTCCAATGAGATCCCACACGTGTTCGATTGGTGAGAGATCCGGAGAGTACGCTGGCCACGGAAGCATCTGTACACCTCGTAGAGCCTGTTGGGAGATGCGAGCAGTGTGTGGGCGGGCATTATCCTGCTGAAACAGAGCATTGGGCAGCCCCTGAAGGTACGGGAGTGCCACCGGCCGCAGCACATGCTGCACGTAGCGGTGGACATTTAACGTGCCTTGAATACGCACTAGAGGTGACGTGGAATCATACGCAATAGCGCCCCAAACCATGATGCCGCGTTGTCTAGCGGTAGGGCGCTCCACAGTTACTGCCGGATTTGACCTTTCTCCACGCCGACGCCACACTCGTCTGCGGTGACTATCACTGACAGAACAGAAGCGTGATTCATCGGAGAACACGACGTTCCGCCATTCCCTCATCCAAGTCGCTCTACCCGGCACCATGCCAGGGGTGCACGTCTATGCTGTGGAGTCAATGGTAGTCTTCTGAGCGGACGCCGAGAGTGCAGGCCTCCTTCAACCAATCGACGGGAAATTGTTCTGGTCGATATTGGAACAGCCAGGGTGTCTTGCACATGCTGAAGAATGGCGGTTGACGTGGCGTGCGGGGCTGCCACTGCTTGGCGGCGGATGCGCCGATCCTCGCGTGCTGACGTCACTCGGGCTGCGCCTGGACCCCTCGCACGTGCCACGTGCCACGTGTCCCTGCGCCAACCATCTTCGCCACAGGCGCTGCACCGTGGACACATCCCTATGGGTATCGGCTGCGATTTGACGAAGCGACCAACCTGCCCTTTTCAGCCCGATCACCATACCCCTCGTAAAGTCGTCTGTCTGCTGGAAATGCCTCCGTTGACGGCGGCCTGGCATTCTTAGCTATACACGTGTCCTGTGGCACACGACAACACGTTCTACAATGATTGTCGGCTGAGAAATCACGGTACGAAGTGGGCCATTCGCCAACGCCGTGTTCCATTTATCGTTCGCTACGTGCGCAGCACAGCGGCGCATTTCACATCATGAGCATACCTCAGTGACGTCAGTCTACCCTGCAATTGGCATAAAGTTCTGACCACTCCTTCTTGGTGTTGCATTTGCTCTGTCAGTCAGTGTAAATAATGCGTATGGGACCTGTAAAATAAAACATGTTATGTGCACAAAATCTCCACATGTGGTCATTGGGATCTCCCACAGCAGGCAGACACATGGCTTGCGTCCAGAAGTAAGACACAAAGCATATCTATTCCGGGACACTTTCACTGTCACAAACAGTTGAGACCTGTAACATTCCCTAGTTGTCAAGGGTGAGCGCGGATAACGGTCCAGATAACACTCTACAATGAAATGGCTTTGGGCTGGTACGTTCAACTTCTCAAGAAGGGGTGTTTGTCGCTACCTGCTAACTTTCATTCGGAGACAAGGATAATTCCACAACACTCTCAACGCTCTCATAAAATAACCTGCGATCTCAATTCACTGACATAATCAATCGCACGTCAATAAGGGCTTCGGCCTCCTTCATTTGAATATACACATCTGTTTCCATAAATCCTGAGACCAACTCGGGCCATGCACTTGGCAGTATACGGGTTCTTGACCCTCGTCAGGTCATGACTACGGCAATTCTAGCCTCCTTCAAATATCTCAGTTTAACATCCCCTAAATTATACATAAATGCACTTATGACTTCTCACGACTATATTAACCAGCCCCCAGGTTAGAATACATCTATCTTTATGTGCTCTTCTGGCGTCTTATTCGGCCACTCAGTTGTTCGTTAAGCCCGTTTGACCCGCTTCCCTAGTATAGTAAAGACTATAACTAAACAACGTTGAGTCTCTCCTCGATTCTGCTTCAGGACCACACCTGAAATTCCCATGCATGATAAAATAATATAAGATAGAAACTACAGCTGTAACTGATTTCCCATACGTAACTACCGGCGTGTAGCCGATGTAAGTAATGATCAGAACTTGCATAATTACCACACAATGGAATAGACTAAAATACACAAAACACTCCTATATCTACACTAGCATACCCTTAAACCCACCTAACTGAAAAAGTAACAAAAAATAAAAGCATGCACCAGCACAGTACACATTTAAATTTAAATTGAATTCAAAGCATTTGTGCCGTCTGGCTGAAAGTTAACTTTAAAGTAGTTATTTACAACAGATCTAAACTAGTGTGTAACTATCACCCCAGGCATGCTAAAAAATTGACATGAAAGCGTAGCTTGCGTCGGACTCAGCACTCGTGATGATTACATGGCCACAGCGTCACCACGAACTTAGGCCATCATCACGTCAATCTCCAGGATGTGGGAAGTCACTCCATCGAACCTTGGCGCTGCCTCCATAGCTCTGGTTGGTGATGCTCCTGAAAAACAGTTGATTTAGGCACCTCTTCTTCACCGCTAGTAACACACGTGTGCAAGATCGCGCCCTTAATGCTTGGCCGTTAATTTACTACAGCCTGTAAGCGAAAATTAGTCCGTTTCGCTTACCATTAATTTGAGGGCACCTCGACCCGGACGCAGTCAGTCCTTGGCGTGGCACTGCAACATATGCGGATACAAATGTTCTCGCGACCGCTAACGCGAACAGTTATAGTCATATGCTTACACTGATGTAAAATTTCTGTCGGGTGATAGGCGGCACCGAATAACGCCGTTCATTTACCGTCCTTATAGCGTCAGACAATTAAGCGCCAATCCCGCACTTGGCGTCACTTTAACGACCGTTACAGATGGAGGTAACTATCTTATTATGCTCATACTGATATCACTCCCAGATCGAATTATAAACACTGCACATACATTGTGCCACAGATAACCACAGTTATATTTTTACCCGTTACGGATTTGTATCACTAGCTCAGTTCACAAGACATCAGAACAAAGCGTCCTCTGCTAATTATGATGTCGGCGAGTGATCGACCAACCGGCACGAGATTCTGACTAGGAGTGGAGTAATGCTCCCCCGCTCCTCGTGGTTATAAAGACCCGTACACTTTCATTCATAGATGGGGAGTCCCCTTTGATGAATAGAATGTCAGTTGAATGGCCAGGTCAGTTTGAATGAGAAGCCGTTGATAAAGTGAAATATACACCTTGACATTAAGTAGGTACCAATTATATCTTCAGGCATCAGAAAATTACATTTGTCTTTCTGGACACATCAGAACAGGTTCAGACATGCTGTTAGAAAGTTGGCTATCCTGCTATCGCGATTCGGTAGCTCGCAGAGTCCTCCTACTAGCTCGTGAATGGCTGAGTTCGAAACTTGCTGGACAAAGAGTGCGGCAGCGGTTCCCAGCAACATCGTTCAAATTTAAACAAAAAAGTCGTTGTATGAAGCTCTGTACTGGCTGCTGCCTTTGTACTGGCGCGGCCCGGTATCCAACCGTCTTCCAAACGACTCCCACACAAAGCCATGTTGCGCAATGAGCCCACAGTGTTATGTAACAATTAAAGTTATGTATCTGAAGCATATGACGATGTGGTTCACTATAATACGAGGGCAGATCAGAAAATAAGTTGCACTTCCCAGTTATGACCATTTATTACACCACCTATACAACAGCAACACGGCTATAACGACATACACTGTAACGTCACTTTTCCACATAGTTTCCAAGAGACTCCAAACATTTCTGCGAACGCACAACCAATTTGTCGATGTCGGATGCATAGAAATTTCCTCCAGCGTTCTACAACCACTCGGAGACAGCGGCCTTCACCTCCTCATCGGTCTGGAAACGTCGACCACCGAGCTCCGTTTTGAGCTTACCGAACAGATGTAAGTAACATGGCGCTAGGTCGGGACTGTAGGATGGATGTTGCCAGACCTGTCACTTGAAACGCTGGAGCAGTTCTTTTGTTTCGTGGGCCTTGTGAGGTGTTGCGTTATCGTGCAACAAAATCACACCGGGGCTCAATGTCTCCCGGCGCTTCTCTTTAATCGCTTTACGCAACCGGTGCAACGTTTGACAATACGACGCCGCGCTGATCGTCGTTCCTTTCGGCATGAATTCTACGTGTAGCAAACCCTCCATGTCAGAGAACATTATCGCCATATCCTTACTGGCTGAAGGTTGAACCTTGGCCCTCTTTCGTTGTGGTGATGAGGGATGCACCCATTCCATTGATGTTCGCTTCGTTTCGGGGGTGAAGTGGTGGACCCACTTTTCGTCGCCTGTGACGATTCGCCGCAGAAACCCGTTGCCATCTGAGGCATAGCGTTGCAAAAATGCCAGGGAGGATTTGAAACGTTGTCCCTTGTGCTCATCGGTGAGAAGACGTGGGACCCATCTTTGACACAGTTTACGATATCCAAGGTCCTCGTGAACAATGGCGAACACACTGCCATACGACATGTTCAGGTGCGTCGCGATTTCTCTCAGTTTAATGCGCCGGTTCTGTCTAAAGATCGCATTCACACTGTTGACCTTTGCACGAGTCCTGGACGTTGCGGGCCTGCCTTCGCGATGGTTGTCCGTGATATCCATGCGTCCGGCTTCGAATTGCTGACACCACTTTACGATACCTTGCCGGAAAATGGCCCGCTCCCCATACACAACACTAATTTTACGATGAATGTCCGTGCAATTCTTCCTTTTGGCCCATAGGAATCGGATTGTCGCACGCACCTCATATTTGGAGTGTACGTCCAGTTGACGCGCCATTGCATTTGGCCGCTATTCACACAATACTAGACGAGACACCACAGCGACCTGCCTAACAGACGTGTGGACTGTGTCTGTCCCTTTCTCCGCTGTGCCCACGTTTGCGACACACAGCGCGCTGCTGCGGCGCGTTAGTGCAACTAACCTTTTGATCCACCTACGTACGTAAGTTATATACACATAAGTAAACTTAAATACATAACCTAGCCTATAATACATGAAAAATTGGTTTTATTTATACATATAACCTAACACTGTCAACGCTGGAAGTTTGAGTACTGCATTTTGTTACACCCGGTATAGAGGAAATTACTTTACGGATTTAAAAGCAGTGGTCGAATTGGGCTAGTAACTCCGTGTGCTTCTGCGGAATCTGTGCCCGGCAGTTTCGAGGTGTTTCGAGTGGAAATCTATCTGCCTTAATGGAAATTAATTACTAAACTTTTTTCTCATGTGCATCATTTCGATACGAGGATTAATAACGGAGATATCCTTAACGGACCGTTTTTCGGTACAAGTCCCACCGGCCTTAACGCAAGAGCGGTTGCGCGTAAAGCGTATTTCTTACAACTTGAAAACTACTGAGATATTTGAACCAAACTTTATATTTAGCATCCACCCCCCCAAGGGTAGGTTTTAAGGTTTATACCATTCCAAATTCCCGGAATGGACTGGGGTTTTATAGGGGACCGAAATGGTGACTTTTACTCTCCCACAAGATATAAAGTACAAGATCAACCTGACTGGAAATCGATCAAACTGTTTGGAAATCCAATTCTAATTTCTTTCTCTCATGTGCATATTTCAACGGGTTGATTAATAAGGGAGATAAAATGAAAGGTCGATTTTCAGGCTAAGTCTAGCAGACATAGCCCAAAAGGTGTTATACGTGGAGCAGATTCCTTATCTATCTAGATAAATCATATCGTAACGACCGTGTGTGTGTGCATTGACTATTTTGGCGAAATTATCGTACAGTTTTCCGTTTAAGGGGTAATCATGACCACCTGCATATTTTTAGCTATAGTTTCCTGGAAGTCCTCAATTTTACACCCCCCCCCCACCCTCGCCCGAAATCAAGATTGCCTCACAATCTGCCACACGAGCTGGAAAATTGAAATTAAGCAAATTTATATGTTTTAGCCGGTAACCTACGGAAAACTTCCAAGATCTTTAAATATTTCACTTTTTATGCCGAATAATATCGAAATATAGGCAATTTAATGACGGTGCAGACCTTCGTTTCGAAGTATTTCGCGGCTAAACGGTAAGTCCTATCACAAAACGGATGGCACGATCTCCGTTCAATTTCGAGTGATCTACAACTTTGGTCCTGTGATAGTTTGTCGTCTCTCTCTCTCTCTCTCCCTTATAGGGTAGATTTGGCTGTATATTTCGATTGTTCGTAAATTTTGTGCTTTTTACACGTGTATTAGTTTGACACAATTATAGGAAAGGTAGAGTCATCGAATTTGGCACGCATATTGACACGACCAATGGCTATATGCGAATCAAATTTCATGATTCTAGCTTCCACATAACTATGTGAAAAATAATGTAAAATGATGAAAATGTACCCAAATTTAACCCCATTCAAATATCGTAACTCAATCGAACCCATAAATATGTGGGATACGAGAAAATGTTTTAAGACCAAACATGTAGATCGATAAAAGGGACGTTTGAGGGTGCAAACCGTTTGTTGGTATGATGTACCGTTTAGGAGCAGTAAATCTCGAAATGAAGGTTTTCCACTTTCAAGCGTGCCCATGCTTATCTGTCATCTATATAAATATAATCGCAACGACCGTTTGTCTATACATTGGCTATTTTGGCGGAATTTCCGTACAGTTATCCGTTTCAGTTGTAATAATGACCATCTGCATATTTCTTAACTTTGGTGTCTGTTTGTCGGTTTGATTGTATGAGTTTTTATAACTTGAAAACTACTGAATATATTGCTACCAAACTTGATATTTAGAATCCACCTGTCCTAGAGTAGGTTTTAGGGCCAATATTATTTCTGAATACCTAAATTTACTGGGGCTTTATCCGAAACCGGAACCATGATTTTGCACTTCCTAAAAATATGCACATCCGAAATTAATCGAAATCTACAATCCTTAATGGAAATCCATTTCTAAAACTTTTGTTCTCATGTGAATTTTTCGACAGGAGGATTAATAAGTGAGATATCATGAACGGTTGGTTTTGCAGTTTAAGTCCAGCGGACGTAGCCAAAATGTGTTGTACGTGGAGCAGATTCAAATTGTAACGACTGTGTGTGCCTGTACATTGACTATTTTGGTGAAATTTTCGCACAGATACCCGTTTGAGGGGTAATAATGATCGTCTGCATAATTTTTGGTTTAATTTCCTGAAAGTCATAATTTTTACCCCCTCACCCAAAATCCAGATTGCAGCATAATCTGCCAGACAAGCAAGAACATTGAAATTTGGAAAAATTATACGTTTCGGCCTGTAACGAACGAAAAATTCACAGATCTTTAATTTTTTCATTTCTTATCCCCGAAGAATATCGAAATATGGAAGCAATTTTAATGATGGTGCAGACCTTCGTTTCGAGGTATTTCGTGGGATAAACGGGAAGTCCTATCACATAACGGATGGCACAATCTTCGTTGAATTAGGAGTGATCTTCAACCTTGGTCTTATGACTTTTTGTCGTTCTGTATCGCTTATATGTTAGATTCGTCTCTATTTCTCGATTTTAAGTAAATTTGGACTCTTTACCTAAATAATTCATACTTTCAATCACTTACAGGAAAGATAGTATGATCAAACTCTACACGAACATTGGCCCACCCAGTACCCATATGTGAGCCAAATGCTATGTCACATAATTATCCTAAAAGTAATGCAATGTAAGATAATCTTACACAAATTTCAACCTTTTTAACGTTTCTGACTCAATCTGACCCTTGAATAGATGAGATGCGAGAAAATATCATAGGTCCAGCATTTAGATCGCTAAATACTGCGCCTTACGATACAATCCTTTGTCAATATGACGTACCGTTTAGCAGGAGTTAATCTGTAAATGAAGGTCTGCAATATTGTAAACATGCATATACTTTCGTATGTCCATCTATATACATTCATTGATGTCGATTTGTAGCGATCGAGAAAGGGTGTTTCTGCTATTGTAATCAGTACTCCCTATACCGACCTTGACTGCTGGCAGTAGGAATGGCGTCCTTCTCGAACTCCTGTGTAAATAGCATTAGTAAGGAGGGCCTACCATTTTAATGAATAATTCACTTCTCGATTTGTCTTGCAGAAGGCAAGGGATCATGCAGTTTTGTTTGAAAGTCCCCTACCCTATTGTGTTTGGCTCTAGGCCAGGGTGCCCGCCAATATAAACAAATGTTCCAATCTAAAATTTGACTAGCATTATGCATAGTGACCTGCTATTTTCATGGAAACTCACTAATTCTGTGTGACTGGCAGTAAGCTGGCTGGCAGCCGTAAAAAGGGCCTGTCATTATAATGATAACTGCACAACTCTATTTTGACTGGTGGTAGGGAAGTTGACTGCTATTATAATAAAAACTCCTCAACTGTAGTCTGTCTGAAAGTAGGCAATGGGTCTGCCATTGTAACTAAAACTCCCCAAATCGTTTGTGACCGCGCAGTAGGCAATGGGACCTGCAATAATAATGTAAACTTGCCAACTCGCTTGTGAATGGCAGTAGGCAAGTGAGCCTGCCGTTATCATCACAACTCCGCAAGCCTCACTTTACATTAGAAACAACGTATGGGGACCTCCCCATGCTATTTCTCAGATAAGACTAAGAGACATGCAATTTTAAAACAACCTAATTTACTGCACGCACAGTCTTTACGTCGATATCCGTATACAATGTAGAATACCGTAGCGAAGCACGGGTACATTTGCTAGTATCTATATAAATAAAATCGTAACGACCGCGTGTCTGTACATTGACTGTTTTGGCGATATTTCCGTACAGTTATCCGTTTCAGGTGTAATAATGACCATATGTATAACTTTTAGCTTTGGTGTCTGTTTGTCTGTCTGTCCTTCTATAACTTGAAAACTACTGGATATATTTCCACCAAAATTCATATTTAGAATCCGCCTGTCGTTGGGTAGGTTTTAGCACAAATATTGTTTCTAAATCCCTGAACTGACTGGGGATTTTTACGAAACCGAAACCGTGATTTTTCCATCCCTCAAAATATACACCACCAAACTTAATGGCAATCTACCTGCCTTAATGAAAATTAATTTCTAAACCTTTTTTTCTCATGTGCATCATTTTGGCAACAGGATTAATAAGGGAGATATCATTAAGGGGCCGTTTTTCGGTACAAGTCCTACCGGACTTAACGCAAGAGCGGGTGCGTGTAAAGGCTATTTCTTACAACTTGAAAACTACTGAAGATATTTGAACCAAACTTTATATTTAGCATCCACCTGTCCAAGGTCAATACTGCACCCATAAGCCATGCCTTGAAAAGGGCACAATACCATTTCAAATTCCCGGAATGGACTGGGGTTTTATAGGGAAAGTAAATGGTGATTTTACTCTACCACACTATATAAAGTACAAGACCAACCTGACTGGAAATCGACCAAACTTGATGGAAATCCAATTCTAATTTTTTTTTTTCACATTTGGTTTTTCAACAGGAGGATTATACTCCTATTAAAACAACGTGCGTGTTCTGACAGCTCGCAGCACGTGGCGCCGAGCAGAGGAGTGGAAGCGCTGTGTTGCCACATGATCCGGCTGGAGTTAGTACAACTACAATGAATGTCTCTCACCCCGTGTTAGGCACTGCGGAAAATAATATCCATGCACGGGGATCATGAGAACGTTCGAATAACATTAAATATCGATGCTATTATTCCAAGATGGCTCAGCAATAATTTGATCAAATCAAATATCGTGAGACTTACTCATAATTCCCTTCCCTCACAGTATTTTATCAGTCTATCTCCGGACGAGTGATTTCATTTTATGTACATTTCAGTAGTAGTATGGCACTTTGACTTGCCCGCACAATATTCTGGGTTGAAATCCGAGTGAGGATAGGAGAAATACCTAAGAGTCTTTTGTATACACAAAGAAGGGACCCTGTCATGAGCGTCGGAACAATTTAGGATGCCAGTTATAATTGAAACGTGAGTTGTGATGGGTAAAAGTCCATCTTTCACCTTGTCGTTTCGAGTGCCTTTAACCTTGTGATCATTAGTTATGGAACCATTTTTTATTGAAATCCGAAGCAAAAACAACATCTTAGGTATTCTAACCACATATCGTGATTCTTATTTCTGAAATCTCACAAAATTTGTCCAAAATTCCAAAAATCGGAGCCCGTCCACGTTAATGAGAAGGAAGCAAAGAAGAAGAAGGATATACAATTATTATTTTAAGAAACCAAAGTAATAAACAATAACATAATAACAAGTCATGTTATGCATTTAAATTTTTATTAGCTGTGGCCCCAAACGGAACTATTGTTTTTGTTTCCCCTTGTTATGGTGGAAGAACTAGTGATACACCTGTTGTACTTCAATTCAAATGTTAACTTTTCAAGGCATTTTCCAGTTTTGCTGACTTAATATTAGAACTGGAAAAATTGCATTACCAATTTTCGATAAAAGTCATAAATTGTATTTTATGAATGTTATATTATGTAAAATTTTCACTGCACTAAAACCCTAGTCTTGATAACGATACACTTAGTCTATTATTAACACGAACACAATAGCACCATAAATATTTAGCTGATTTTTAAAACACACTATAAAGATAACGATATCACATAAAACATACACTGTTCTTTTTTTTTTTTGCTAGTTGCTTTACGTAGCACCGACACAGATAGGTCTTATGGCGACGATGAGACAGGGAAGGGCTAGGAGTGGGAAGGAAGCGGCCGTGGCCTTAATTAAGGTACAGCCCCAGCATTTGCCTGGTGTGAAAATGGGAAACCACGGAAAACCATTTTCGGGGCTGCCGACAGTGGGGTTCGAACCTACTATCTCCCGAATACTGGCCGCACTTCAGTGACTGCAGCTATCGAGCTCGGTAACAGACACTGTTATATAACCCGCCCACATTGGCTACGGTATACCAGTTGGCAACGTGGAACTTGGGACTGGCCTCCTCACAGAGCTTGTAAGACAGAGAGGGTAGGAAAAGGGAAAAAGCTTATCTCGCTGGGATTGGCTTAAACGGGAGGCGTGTACTAGTTGCCATAGTAACTGCCATCCCTTACAACCACGCTGGGAGCTGTCAGAACACGCATGTTGTTTTAATAGCACTATAATAATGGAGATAACATGAAAGGTCGGTTTCTCAGGCTAAGTCCAGCGGACATAGCCCAAAAGGTGTTATACGTTGAGCAGATTCCTTATCTATCTACATAAATCATATCGTAACGACCGTGTGTCTGTGCATTGACTATTTTGGCGAAATTTTCGTACAGCTTTCGGTTTAAGGGGTAATAATGACCATCTGCATATTTTTAGCTATAGTTTCCTGCAAATCCTAAATTTTAGCCCCTTCGCTCAAAATCAAGATTGCCTCACAATCTGCCAGACGAGCTGGAAAATTGAAATTAAGCAAAAGTATACGTTTTAACCGGAAACGTACGGAAAAATTCCAAGATCTTTGAATTTTTCACTTTTTATGCCGAAGAATATCGAAATATGGAGTCAATTTAATGACGGTGCAGACCTTCGTTTCGAGGTATTTAGCGGCTAAATGGTAAGTCCTATCACAAAACGGATGGCACAATCTCCGTTCAATTTCGAGTGATCTACAACTTTGGTCCTGTGACATTTTGTCGTCTCACTCTCTCTCCCTCGTAGGGTAGATTTGGCTGCATATTTCGATTGTTCGTAAATTTTGTGCTTTTTACACATGTTACTTAGATTGACACATATATAAGAAAGATAGTCATCGAATTTGACATGCACATTGACAAAACCAATGGCTATATGCGAACCCAATTTCATGATTCTAGCTTCCACATAAGTATGTGAAAAATAATGTAAAATGTTAAAAATGTACACAAATTTCACCCCATTCAAATAACGCAACTCAATTGAACCCATAAATATGTGAGATACGAGAACATTTTTTTAACACCAGACATATAGAGCGATAAAAGGGACGTTTGAGGGTGCAAACCGTTTGTTGGTATGATGTACCGTTTAGGAGCAGTAAATCTCGAAATGCAGGTTTGCACTTACAGACGTGCCAATGGTTATCTGTCTTCTATATAAATATAATCGTAACGACCGTCTGTCTGTACATTGACTATTTTGGCGGAATTTCCGTACAGTTATCCGTTTCAGGTGTAATAATGACCATCTGCATATTTCTTAGCTTTGGTGTCTGTTTGTCGGTTTGATTGTATGAGTTTTTATAACTTGAAAACTACTGAATATATTTCTACCAAACTTGATATTTAGAATCCAACTGTCCTTGAGTAGGTTTTAGGGCCAATATTTTTCTGAATACCAAAATTTACTGGGGTTTATCCGATACCGGAACCATAATTTTGCACTCCCTCAAAATAAGCACATCCGAAATTACTGGAAATCTACAATCCTTAATGGAAATCCATTACTCAAACCTTTTTCTCATGTGAATTTGTCGACAGTAGGATTAATAAGTGAGATATCACAAACGGTCGGTTTTGCAGGTTAAGTCCAGCGGACGTAGCCTTGTTGTACGTGGAACAGATTCCTTATCCATATATATATAAATAAAATCGTAACGACTGTGTGTGCCTGTACATTGACTATTTTGGTGAAATATTCGTACAGCTACCCTTTTGAGGGGTAATAATGACCATCTTTATATTTTTGTTTAATTTCCTGAAAGGCCTGATTTTTACCCCCCCCCCCCCTCACGCAAAATCCAGATTGCAGCATAATCTGCCGGACGAGCAAGAAAATTGAAATTTGGCAAAATTATTCGTTTCAGCCTGTAACATACGGAAAATTTCCAATATCTTTGAATTTTTCAGTTTTTATCCCCGAAGAATATTGAAATATGGGGGCAATTTTAATGAAGGTGCAGACCTTCGTTTCGAGGTATTTCGTGGGATAAACGGTAAGTCCTATCACATAACGGATGGCACAATCTCCGTTGAATTTGGAGTGATCTTCAACTTTGGTCTTATGACTTTTTGTCGTATGTGTATCCCTTATACGTTAGATTCGTCTCTATTTGTCGATGTTAAGTAAATGTGGACATTTTACCTGCGTAATTCATACTTTAAATAACTTACAGGAAAGATAGAATCATCAAACTCTACATGAACATTGGCCCACCCAGTACCCATATGTGAGCCAAATGCTATGTCACATGATTATCCGAAAAGTAATGGAATGTAAGGTAATCTTACAAAAATTTCAACCTATTCAACTTTTCTAACTCAATCTGACCCATGAATAGATGAGATGCGAGAAAATATCATAGGACCAGCCATTTAGGTCGCTAAATACTGCGTCTTACGGTACAATCCTTTGTCGATATGACGTACGGTTTAGCAGCAGTTGATCTGTAAATGAAGGTCTGCAATATTGTAAATATGCATATATTTTCATATGTCGATCTATTTATATTCATGGATGTCGATTTGTAGCGATCGAGAAAGGGTGTGTCTGCTACTGTACTCAGTAATCCCCACACCGATTTTGACTGGCAGCAGGAATGGGGTCCTTCTCCAACTCCTGTGTAACTGGCATTAGTAAGGAGGGCCTACCATTTTAATGAATAATTCACTTCTTGATTTGACTTTGAAAAGGCAAGGGAGGATGCAATTTTTTCAAAACTCCCCTACCCGTTTGTGTTTGGCTGTAGGTAAGGGTGGCCGCCATTATAAACAAACGTATCCATCTAAAATGTGACTAGCATTAGACATAGTGGCCTGCAATTTGAATGGAAGCTCACCAACTCCGTGTGACTGGCAGTAAGCTGGCTGGCAGATGGAAAAAGATTCTCTTATTATAATGATAACTACACAACTCAATTTTGACTGGTAGTAGGGAAGTTGCCTGCCATTATAATAAAAACTCCTCAACTGTTGTCTGTCTGGAAATAGGAAAGGGGACCTGCCATTGTAACGAAACTCCCCTATTCGATTGTGACCGAGCAGTAGGCAATGGGGCCTGCAATTATAATGTAAACTTCCCAACTCGATTGTGAATGGCAGTAGGCAAGTGAGCCTGCCGTTATCATCACAACACCGCAACCCACACTTTACATTGAAAATAACGTATGGGGACCTCCCTATGCTATTTCTCGGATAACGCTTAGAGACATGCAATTTTAAAACAATCTTATTTACTGCACGCACAGTATTTAGTTCCTTATCCGTATACAATGTAGAATACCGTAGCGAAGCACGGGTACATTTGCTAATAATAATAATAATAATAATAATAATAATAATAATAATAATAATAATAATAATAATAATGAAAATCTACAGCCTGTTTCCAGCCATTCAACCGGGTCAGGAATGGAATGAATGAAGCTCCCATCTAGCGGCGAGGATAGTAATTGTGCCGGCTGCCGAAGCCTGTCGCACTCCTCTGGGGCAATGATTAATCGATGATAGATGAAATGAAATGATAGTGAAGAGTGTTTCTGGAATGAAAGATGACAGGGAAAACCGGAGTACCCGGAGAGAAACCTGTCCCGCCTCCACTTTGTCCAGCACAAACCTCACAAGGAGTGACCGGGATTTGAACCACGGAATACAGCGGTGAGAGGCCAGCGCGCTGCAGCCTGAGCCACGGAGACTAACTAACTAAGTAACTAATAATAATAATAATAATAATAATAATAATAATAATAATAATAATAATAATAATTGTACCGGTTGGTACACCCCGACCCCGCAAATTCAAATATTGCGCCAGTTGAAAAACTCCTCTACAGGAGAAAGCCTGAACTTTTAACAAACTGTATTAACTCAACGGTTTCTCGGAAGAGGTCACTATTGTAAATTTGGTAATTTTGAAGTGTTCTGAACTGTGTCTATTTCGATTTGTGTTTGTTTATTCCGTATCAAGAAGTGTGGACATTCTCTTCTAGATGTCTCTACAGAGAAAAGAGTACGATTGTGCACTCTGGTGCGAAGTGAAGGGACTGTTCTTGAAGAAACTTTGTATTCATAAATTGTTCTTTGTTAAATTTCTTTCTTTTATTGTTTGGGTTGGCAATATTAATCCTTCTGTCCGCCAGGTTTGAACTCAGCCAATCATGTATGTCTTCGTCGATAGGGATATGCTGCTAAGAGCTACCCAATAAAAACGAAAGGGTGTGTCTACTCATTCCTGAAAGGTCTCGAATGTTCCACGAGGGTATATAAA
Organism: Anabrus simplex; assembly: GCF_040414725.1. Classification (NCBI taxonomy): domain Eukaryota; kingdom Metazoa; phylum Arthropoda; class Insecta; order Orthoptera; family Tettigoniidae; genus Anabrus; species Anabrus simplex. Next base: position 610,705,858 of record NC_090265.1, on the reverse strand, counting down.
CTGCTGATTTTCTTGTCTCGGTGCCACTTCAGTAACATCTCTCTTAGTGTGTGAATATGTAGCAGGGGGCGGGAAGCGCCTCTTTCTTCAAGCAGAAGTTCTTCAACAAGGTAATGGCCTGTTAACATTTTATTTTTCGCTAGCTCAGCAGTTTAACTCTCGGGGAGGGTTCGAAGCCTTTAATATGTAACCTATTCCTTTAAAATGTAAATTTCCTTTCTGTGTATGTAAAAACTTCTAATCTCTTTTACTATAAAGCGGGGATAGAGAGTGCTTCACCCTCTCGAACTCCCCTTCATTTTGAATTTGAGGTGACTATGTTTTCGTAACCGTTTTTCTTTTCCTTCTTAAAGTCTTAAAAGTTTGCCGACTAGTCACCTCCATAGATTGGGATTAGCCCCTGTATCATCGGCCTAGCGCCACAGAGGTTTGTAGACAAAAACGTTGTGTAGGAGTGCAAGTTATCGCCTCCATTCTATTTTGCATTATGGGCCAGTAACTTAACCTGATGTTTGTTTTTCCTCATGTACAGGCCCTGTAGGTTGGGTATCTAATACCCCTGTTTCTTGGTGTGCCTTCAGGGCAGTCTGAAGTGAAAGTTGTTGTGGCCTTTGAGAGGCTTGTCAAATTGAGAGCGGGTCTGCTCTTTTCCTTAACATTGTAATTAGGAGCAAGTGCTCCTTGTACTTAGGGGTTTTCTGCCCTTTAGCAATTGTGATCGTGAGCTGAGAGCTCAGAAAGTAAACTTGGGGCTCGAAGCCCAAATTTTGTAATGAGCTGTAATTTGTTAATTGTTGATCTGCTACTTGGTACCTGTTATACTCTGTTATTTGTTGATTTTGAAAAGAAAATATAACCTTTGTTAAAGTTTTAAATTAACTTTAATTTTGTAGTTGAGACCTATTTCAGCCCGCACCTTCTTTCACCTCTAACTACCACGGAGACCTTCGTAACAATAATAATAATAATAATAATAATAATAATAATAATAATAATAATAATAATAATAATAATAATAATAATAATAATAATAATAATAATGTTATTGTGTATAATCTAAACCTAGTCTCAGAAAAGTACTCAATAAATATCCTCCGAGAAAACTAAGATAATGTCTTTCTGTGGCAAGGAACCAGTAAGAAGTAAGATCTGCTTAAATAACATTTTGGAAAGAGTAAATGATTTTAAATACCTCGGCTACAAACTGTCTTTCTTTGAAGAACTGGACATACCCGAGAAAATCTCCTATTTCAACAGATGTTTGGGAATCATCATAAAGTTTTTAGACCATCATTAGTTCAAAAACACACCCGTACAAGAATCTACAGAACCTTGGCAAGACCTGTACTTTGCTATGGAAGTGAAGCGTGGACTTTGAGGAAATGCGATGAGAGGAGAATAACAACAGCTGAAATGAAATACATTCGGCAGACAGCAGGAGTCACTAAGTGGGAACACAAAATAAATACAGATGTGCTGAACGATCTTAAAAGCAGATTTATATTGGAATACATCTAAGAATACCAGTGAAATTGGCTCGAACACCTAAACAGGATGGACAAAAGCAGAATCCTCAAAGCAGTCATAAAGTACTGCCTCGGTGGGAAGAGGTCTCTGGGACGCCCCAAGAAGAGATGGCGTGAAAATGCAAATCTTTTGTATAGACCGTAACAGTTTTTCTACAGGACTAATACATGAAAGGATGTTGATGATGATGATATTGTTTTAACGTCCCACTAACTGCTTTCGACGGTTTTCGGAGACGTCGAGGTGTCGATATTTCGTCCCGCAGGAGTTCTTTTTTGTGCCAGTCTACTGATACGAGGCTGACGTATTTGAGCACCTTCAAATACCACCGGACTGAGCCAGTATCGAGCTTGCCAAGTTCGGATCAGAAGGCCAGCGCCTCAACCGTCTGAGCTACTCAGGCCGACACGTGTATCGTAAAAATTGAACTGCTTCTAAGAAAAATAACGCAATGTATTACATTAATTGTAATTAGAATAACTTAAAAATAAATAAGTTGATTAGTTGTAACTAGCTCCTAAAAAAACGATTACCGAGCTCGATAGCTGCAGTCGCTTAAGTGCGGCCAGTATCCAGTATTCGGGAGATAGTGGGTTCGAACCCCACTGTCGGCAGCCCTGAAAATAGTTTTCCGTGGTTTCCCATTTTCACACGAGGCCTTAATTAAGGCCACGGCCTCTTCCTTCACAGTCCTACCCTTTCCTCTCCCCTCGTCGCCATAAGATCTGTCTGTGTCGGTGCTACGTAAAACAAATAGCAAAATAAAAAATACATTTATATGTACTTTAATGTCGTTCGATGATTTTATTCATAGTTCATCTTTACACAATAAGTATCATATTTTAAAATGAGTAGTAATGGAGAGGTCAGGAGAAGAACTATCCGACACACACCTCAGATCTCCACGTGGGGCCCGGCTGAGTAGTTCAGGTGGTAGAGCGCTGGCTTTCTGAGCTCAAGTTAGCTCAGTCCGATGGTATCTGATAGTACTCAAATACGTCAGCTTCGTGTCGGTAGATTTATCAGCACGTTAAAGAACTCCTGCGGGACAAAATTCCTGCACCTCGCCATCTCCAAAAACTGTAAAAGTAGTTGGTGGATCTAGAAACCAATAACATTATTTATTCTCCAAGTAGGATCTTAACCCACTAGTTGAGAACTTCCAGTCTTTGATGAATGGTGTAGAATACTTTATGAATTAATCAAACTGATTGTAATGGCAATGATGTCAATGTCCGCTTATATCGGGAGAGTAGCTTTTTTTTCTTTTTTCTTTTTTACAATTCTGGCTGTATTTATTCTGTTGAATACCCTGTTTAGGGTTATTGGCTTTATTATAGGAGTTACTGACCTGTAGAGACCCATTCGTTTTTGGAATTAACCTTGAAGGTGTCCAGTAGATTGTGAAACGTACATGGCATTGACTGATGCTGTAACTATTGAGTTCTTATGAAATTTCGTAAAACCTGAAATACATCTCGATCTTTGTATACATCTTCTCGTCATCTCTCACACGCTTTAGAAACAACCTGTCGCTCGCAGTGAAGATTTTCTCGCTTACCCAAACGACTGGCGTGAAGATTTAGTCAGCTCTATTACTTAGTTTTCAAGAATTAGTTATTTGGATTTCTTATCAGTTTCCTAATTGTATTCAGAAGACCAAGTGACCCATGTTATAACCCTCAGACTAACATTAAGTTCCTTTTCCGTGATTTCCCGTTTTTACGCGAGGAAAATGATGCGGTTGTACCTTAATTAAGGCCACGGCCGTTTCCTGCCCACTCCCAGCCCTTTCCTGTCCCATCGTCGCCATAAGACCTATCTGTGTCGGAGCGACGTTAAGCATCTTGTACGTGTAACATTAAAATTCTTGGCTGAATTTCCGTGTAAAATGAACAGACAACATGGCCGATGATACACTTTAGGAAATGAAAGTAGTTACGTAACAAGGAAGACATTATCCTCTACTTCATCTATCTATCTATCTATCTATCTATCTATCTATCTATCTATCTATCTATCTATCTATCTATCTATCTATCTATCTATCTATCTGTCTATCTATCTATCTATCTATCTATCTATCTATCTGTCTATCAAGACGTCTTTCTGTTTGTAATTTTTAATATTAACCCGATACATCATTTTGAACTTCTTCAAACCGTAGATATAGAAATACGCACCATCATGTCTTGATTACTGGATCGGTCGCTGCCTATTTACGTGAATTGTGCCTACAGGAGCACTTTTGTGAACCTCGGAGTCATGAAATGTACACCAGACGTACCGAACACAAAAACAAGATCATGCTGGAAGAAAATACGAGTATATATGTTTTTTTTCAATTTGCTTTACGTCGCAACGATACAGATAGGTCTTATGGCGACGATGGGATAAGAAAGAGCTGGGATGGGAAGGAAGTGGCCGTGGCCTTAATTAAGGTGCAGTATCAGCATTTTTCTAGTATGAAAATGGGGAAACGACGGAGAGCCACCTTGAGGGTTGCCGACAGTGGGGTTCGAATCCACTATCTCCCGAATGCAAGCTCACAGTTGCGTGACCCTAACCGCACGGCCAATTGCTCGGTGAGTGGAAATACTGAGAAATATCATGGTGGAGGACTGACAAAAAATACTCCCACACAGTGGCTCCTTATTCTCAGCCACATCCCTCCACCTCATTTGCGGCGATACAACATTCTGATAAGTGAATATCAGAGGATCCAGACCAACAAACAACTACCTATTCATGGTGACGTTGCCGATCTACACGTGAAACGATTACGATCAAGACATCCACCTATCTGCACAGCGGAGAACCTCGTAGCTAACACATTCAATCTGGCGAGAGATGGTCTCATGATTGGAAATTGTTTGCCCTTCCAGAGAGTTTAGTAATGCCCTGCATAACTGAAAAGGTGCCAGGGTTCATTCAACCTAGAAAGATCTGGTTGAAATGAAATAGAATTCGAACTAATCACGGTGTATGTGGGGATCTCCTATACAAGTGGATGAAAAGACCTCCACCATGTTGCGAATGTGGCGCTGTTAGACAGACTGTTGTAAAGGTGGAATTATAAAATCTAAATTTTCACAAGACTGTTAGACACTTAGTTCAAGAATGCCCACGAACATCTTACAATGGTGAATTAAGAGTCTTCTTCCTTAGGACACCACAGGCATTTCACTATATTTGTAATCTTGATGTTGAATTATAAATAATTTTCATGTATGCCATACGGTAAATAAATAAATAAATAAATAAATAAATAAATAAATAAATAAATAAATAAATAAATACTTTTTGAATGTTGTAGCACCTTTTCCTTTCGCAACTTGCGGATTGATGGCCACATTTGATACACAATTTGTTTGAATAATGCATCCAGAAATATTATAATTCAATGTAAATATTGGGATGTACACATATATAATATCTATAACAACAATTTTTAGTTGCTTGTAACAGCATCGCGGGAAAAGATCTGGATAGAATTTCATGAAAGTTGACATTTAAGTTGAAGGGAAAGGCGATTAATACCAATCAATAAACAATATACTACGGACAACTTTCATTTTTTGCGTCAGATATCCCATGATAGTTATCAAGCAATCATCAATGATCTGCATTTAGGGCTTACCCTTACTCCTCGTCTTATAAGTGAATATTTTCCCCAATATGTCGTCTTGATTTCCAACTTTATCTTCATATTATGATCTTTCCTCATTTTAAAAGCTCCACTCAAGCCTATTCTTCTACTTATATCATTCCGCACCAATTTTCTACACTGACAGCTCGAAACATACAACATAGTCGAGCATCTCGTCTCCTTACTCCCAAGTCTTCCCAGTACAAATTCTGTAACATTTTTGTCACTCTACTTCTTTGTCGGAAATCACCCAGAACAAATCGTGCTCCTTTCCTTTGAATTTTTTCAGTTCTCGTATCAAGGCCCACACACTGGATCCGTACTCTAACTGTTCTCTTACCAGACACTTACATCCTTACTACAACCCCTAAATACTCTTCATAACCGTGTGAAGCGATGTGTAATTTTCCTTAACATCATCATCATCATCATCATCATCATCATCATCTGTTTACCCTCCAGGTTCGGTTTTTCCCTCGGACTTAGCGAGGGATCCCACCTCTACCGCCTCAAGGGCAGTGTCCTGGAGCTTCAGACTCTTGGTCGGGGGATACAACTGGGGAGTATGACCAGTACCTCGCCCAGGCGGCCTCACCTGCTATGCGGAACAGGGGCCTTGCGGAGGGATGGGAAGATGGGAAGGGATAGGCAAGGAAGAGGGAAGGAAGCGGCCGTGGCCTTAAGTTAGGTACCATCCCGGCATTCGCCTGGAGGAGAAGTGGGAAACCACGGAAAACCACTTCCAGGATGGCTGAGGTGGGAATCGAACCCACCTCTACTCAGTTGACCTCCCGAGGCTGAGTGGACCCCGTTCCAGCCCTCGTACCACTTTTCAAATTTCGTGGCAGAGCCGGGAATCGAACCCGGACCTCCGGGGGTGGCAGCTAATCACGCTAACCACTACACCACAGAGGCTTTTCCTTAACAACCTGGTTAATATGATTACCCCAATGAACACCTATGTACTTACAGTGTTTCCCCTGAGGTACTACCACCCCATCAACACAATAATTAAAACTGAGAGGACTTTTCCTCTTGGCGAAACTTATCCCATTTGCATTCATACCATTGTCTGCTGTCCATCTCACAACATTGTTTAAGCAGTCGCTCACAAACCTGCAACTCATTTACTACTCTATACAGTATAACATCATCTGCAAATAGACTTATCTGTGATTCCAGATCATTACTCATATCATTTATATATACTATAGATAAGAAAACATAAAGATCCAATAATAATGCCCTGCGCGAACCCCCTCTTAATCATTACAGATCACATAACGCTTCACCTACTCTAATTCTTTGAGTTCTGTTTTATAGAAATGTAGCCACGCATTCAACCAGTCTTTTGTCTAGTCCAATAGCCTTCACTTTCGTCAGTAATCTCCCATTATCTACCCTATCAAAAGCCTTAGATAGAGCAATAGCGATACATTCCATTTGACCTCCTGAATCCAGGATATCTGCTATATCTTGCTGGAATACTACAAGTTGAGCTTCACGGGAATAACCTTTCCTAAACGGCTTTCTATCAGACCAGTCAAATATAATTAGAAAGAATGCCTTCCCAGATCTTACAAACAATACATGTCAAGCTAACTGGCCTGTAATTATCCGCTTTATGTTTGTAACCCTTTCCCTTGTACACTGGGGCTACTATCGCAACCTTCCATTCATTTGGTACCGGTATAGCTCCTTCATGCGAACAGTAATAAAATATTTCAGATATGGCACTATATCCCAACCCATAGCCTTTAATATATCCGCAGAAATCTTATCAATCCCAGCTGCCTTTCTAGTTTTCAACTTTTGTATCTTTTTACAAATGACTTTATTATCATACTGTAGGTAAATTTAAGCATTTCATCAGTGTTAGTCGCCTCCTTTATCAGGACATTATGTTTATAGCCAACTACCTTTACATATTGCTGCCTGAATACTTCTGCCTTCTGTAAGTCATCGTAGTCCGGCTCCATGGCTAAATGGTTAGCGTGCTGGCCTTTGGTCACAGAGGTTCCGGGTTCGATTCCCGGCAGGGTCGGGAATTTTAACCTTAATTGGTTAATTTTGCTGGCACGGGGGCTGGGTGTATGTGTCGTCTTCATCATCATTTCATCCTCATCACGACGCGCAGGTCACCTACGGGTGTCAAATCGAAAGACCTGCATCTGGCGAGCCGAACTTGTCCTCGGACACTCCCGGCACTACAAGCCATACGCCATTTCATTTCGAGCCCTCGTATATACATCCTCTTGTTCATTAATGATCCCTGGAGTGTCCTTCTTGGAACCTGTTTCTGCCTTGAAGTATCTAAACATATCTTTCCATTGCTCCTTAAAATTCTTATCCTTAGCTGTTTTATTTTCTTCGCTGAATTCAATTTCCTAGTGAGCTCTTTCAATCTCTCCTTACTTCCGCAACCATTCCTAACTCTATTTCTTTGTAATCTCCACTTCCTTCTTAATCTCTTTATTTCCCTGTTATAATACCTATAATGTGTCCTTACTATTCCTTATCACTTTTAAAGGTACATATCTGTTTTCACGCTCAACAATTGCTTTAAACCCATCCCACAGGCTGTTTATGCTGTTTACATTTTTATTTACAATTTTCCATTAATCGTAATTGATTTTCAAAAATGTCCCCATTCCCTTCTCATCAGCCATATGGTATTGCCTAGTAGTCCTAGTTTTACAACATTCCTTTCTAACATATTTATTTTTAACTCTGATAAAGACAACTTCACTTATACCATCTATCACTTCAGTTTCCCTTTAGAGCTCATCTGGTTTTCTTAGCACCACATCTAGGACGTTTTCCCTTCTAATTGGTTCCGTCACTTTCTGATTCAGCGAATGGTTGTTTTTCACACGGCTACCGCTATCCAGCCTGCTCCAGGGTCAAATCGATCGCTAATCATATTCATGTACGTCTGTCTAATTCCTCGTCCTGGGCATTTTCTATCCGTTGTCAGAGAGTTCCTATTGATAAAATTTCACTACAAAATCCCACATTTCATGTGCATCGGCCTTACTGTATATTACTGAATTCCCGGTTCATATATCACCAGATCTTAGCAATCGGCTCTTTCCCGTACCTCGGCGCTAGCAGGGGCTTCGATGAACTCAGCCCTTAGTTGGAATTAGAGTACCCAATCAATGACAAATGCTTCTACGTGCATTTATGCACTGAGCTTATTTTTCCAAAGCCCGAAATGCACAAGAAGCGCCGTATCGGAGTGACGAGAGCCAAGTTCAAAGACGTTCCATAAAAATATTTATTATACGTCTATCCGAGTTTTATCGATGCGATTTAGTTTTGTGGTAGTAAAGGAATTCCTTCTGTAGGACGGAGTAAAGCATAAGATACGGCTGCGCAATACAACCTTCACGAACTTGTCAGGTGAGAAATTGGGAAAGCTTGAAATGATCTTCTCAGCGACAGAAGTGAGGAAGAACACCTGAAGGAATGAACATTCTAATCGATTGTATGTGTCTTCTTTACAGCCAAAGAAGAAAGGGAGAGAGAGAAAAATTCACGTTATCTACGTAATGACTGTGACGCAGAACTAGGCTTACTTTATTCTTTAAAGAACGTAATCACTACTTAAGTGTTTTTAGGTGAAGGTCGTTCCTCGCTGTAGTCATTATCAGCTAAATAGGTCTTTTAAGTTTTTAAGTAAATGCATTTTTGAAGTTATATTTTCAATGATATAGTGGTTAGTGTGATTAGCTGCCATCCCCGGTTTCGATTCCCAGTTCTGCCACGAAATTTGAAAAATGGCACGACGGCTGGAACGGCGTCCACTCAGCCTCGGGAGGTCAACTATGTAGAGGTGGGTTCGATTTCCACCTCAGCCATCCTCAAAGTGGTTTCCCACTTATCCTTCAGGCAAGTGCCACCCACAAGGCCCCTGTTCAGCATAGCAGGTGAGGCCGCCTGGGTGAGGTCCTGGTCTTCCTCCCCAGTTTTATCCCCTGACCCAAACTTTCACGCTTGAGGCGATAGAGGTGGGATCCCTCATTGAGTCCGAGGGAAAAACCAACCATGGAGGGTAAACGGATTAGGAAGGAAAGAAATAAACAAACCACATCAGGTGAGTTTTTGATAACTGAAGAGAAAAACACACAGACTGTGCAAGGAGCATCATAAAATGTCCATGCGGCAACGTTTCTCCTCTCGTTTGTTCTTCTTTCTAGCCTTTTCCCAGTTATACTTTGGGGGACGGCACTATATGTGGATTGGTTAAGGTTTTACGGTCAGATACCCTTCCTGACACCAACCTTAGATGGAGAGATGTATTCATTATTACGTATTTCTGTGCTGGTTGGTAGTGTGTTGTGTACATGTGACGAATTGTACATTAATACAAACACAAACAGCTAGTCCCCAAACAAGAGGAATTAGCCAAACGCGGCTGAAATCTCCGGCCCAACCGGGAATGGAACTCTGAACTCTCTGAACCGAAGGGCGCCATGCTGACCATTCGACCAAGGACCTGAAAGCATTCCTCTTCTCATTTCCTACAACACTATTCCCTACGGAGAATACAATAGGATGATTTCATTAGCTATGCACATTCCCTTTATTGATGCAAATGAAAGTTCAATTGAGGGAATCGTTTTCATAAGAAGGTTCAAATCATCAACATCATCATCTGTTTACCCTCCAGGGTCGGCTTTTCCTTCGGACACAGCGAGGGATCCCACCTCTACCGCCTCAAGGGCAGTGTCCTGGAGATTCAGACTTTGGGTCGGGGATACAACTGGGGAGAATGGTCAGTAACTCGCCCAGGCGGCCTCACCTGCTATGCTGAACAGGGGCCTAGTGGAGGGATGGGAAGATTGGATGGGAGAGGCAAGGAAGAGGGAAGGAAGCGGCCGTGGCCTTCAGTTAGGTACCATCCCGGCATTTGCCTGGAGGAGAAGTGGGAAACCACGGAAAACCACTTCCAGGATGGCTGAGGTGGGAATCGAACCCACCTCTACTCAGTTGACCTCCCGAGGCTGAGTGGACCCCGTTCCAGTCCTCGTACCACTTTTCAAATTTCGTGGCAGAGCCGGGAATCGAACCCGGACCTCTGGGGGTGGCAGCTAATCACGCTAACCACTACACCACAGAGGCGGACAGAAGGTTCAAATGATAGACATATTTTCTGGAATAATTTTGCTCAAATTTGAATTTAACTATATTCTTTAGGAAAAGCAAAGCAAAGTCATCTCCGTACAGGCCATGAAGGCCCTTGGAGGGGTGGAAGGTAAAGGCTTCCACTATTCGTAACCTCGGGACTTGATGGGGTTGAGAGGTTAGCTCTTCGCCCGGCCGCCTTTTCCCCCAGGAATTAATGTGGTATTCATTTTTGGTGTACGCTGAGTGAACCTCAGAGCCATGTGCACCTCCGGAAGTGGAAATCTCGTTTCTTAAATTTTACGACTTCCTTTCGAACCCACGTCCTTCCAGGCCAACCGAGCACGCCTTTACCGCCTCGGCCAGGCAGCCCCTATATTTTTTAGGGGAACTGTTTATTTTGCCACCGTATAAAATACCCTAACTTATTTCAAATTCAAGAAAACTTCCTTCAGCTTGTCCTAATTATTTTTGTGATCTCTGGAAACCCGCTGGCTCATTTTGGGATTCTGCTGGAGGGTTCAAGGCAAGATTCCTTATCTTACTTCACGCGATTTTTAAGCTGAAAGTTCTCACGATACTCCAGGATTTGAACCTCAGCTGTCTGAATAGAAAACCAGCACCCAATTCACTGCGTATATTACGTACATACATTTACTTACTTATTTACTTATTCATTTATTGTGCTTCAGACAAGTATCCCCCTGTGAGGTGGGGGTGGCAGATTAACACCTACGGTATCCCCTTCCTTTCGTCAGAGACAACTAAAAGGGGCCCCAGCGGGTCTGAACTTGGGAGCGTGAGTTGGAGCTGAGTCCTGGTATTGCTTCCATTTACTTGTGCAGGCTCCACATTTTCATCTATCCCATCTGACCTCCCTTGGTCAACTCGTGTTTATTTCCAACCCCGACGCTATTAGGTTCCTCGGGCTAGGGAGCCTTTCATTTTCATGCCCTTCGTGGCCGTCATCTTTCTTTTCTGATATCTTCATTTTTCGAAATGTCGGACCCCTTCCATTTTTCCTCTGATTAGTGTTAATAGAGGATGATTTCCTGGTTGTGCTTCCTCTTAAAACAGTAATCATCACCACCACCACCACCTTCAGCTAGGTGAAAACTTAATGTTGTGAAACTCAGTTATAACAACGAAAAGGCGTCATTCCTTTTTCTCTTTTCAACTTGCTTTACGTCGCACGCGACAATGGGATAGGAAAGGCCTAGGAGAGGGAAGGAAGCGGTCGTAGCCTCAATTAAGGTACAGCCCCAACATTTCCTTGGTGTGAAAATGGGAAACCACGGAAAACCATCTTCACGGCTGCCAACAGTGAGGTTCGAACCCAGTCATTCTTTTTGTCCACGAAAAATACCGCTGTATGGTTTCCTCAAATACAGTAGGTGCTGTCTGGTACGGTAAGTCAAGAACTTAAGAAGACCCGGTAATGTTATTACCGTACTGTTCGTGTGTACAGCGCGTTTTGCAGGTTAAGGCGTGAAAGAAGTCTAGCACGCGGGAATGCCCTCTCATGACCTCCGGCACGGCTTTCTATGAAACATGAATGACCACACACTCACACCTCTAGAAGGTTAATGTTTCCCAAGAATTTCTTCTGTTTCACAACAACCATTCCATGAGAAGTTGGTATTCCCAACGTAAATGACTACACAGGTAAATTAAAAATAAGAAGTCATAACTTTCATTATGGTCTAATAAGAGTTAATGTAATAAATCGGGCGGCAAAGATATACAGCAGGTACTCAGCATGAAATGCATAATTTAGGAAGGGAGTCTTAGAAATTTTACCCCATATTACAGATGTAGTAGAGAGAAGCGTGTTCTTTGCAAATGGTGAGGACCCTCCAACTCGCCCCTAGAAATATATTTCATTTTATAGGTAAACTAGCTGTAGTACCCATTGTTGACGGGGCAATCACATCACGTGCACGGTTACATTTTTGTCCATTCCTCGCATTGTTGCTCAGATTCTGAGGCACGTAAGTGGGTAGGCCTCTTGCTGTCAGTCCGGCTCCATAGCTAAATGGTTAGCGTGCTGGCCCTTGGTCGCAGAGGTCTCGGGTTCGATTCCCGGCAAGGTCGAGAATTTTAACCTTCATTGGTTAATTTCGCTGGCACGGGAGCTGGGTGCATGTGTCGTCTTCATCATCATTTCATCCTCATCATGATGTGCAGGTCGTCTGCGGAAGTCAGATCAAAATACCCGCACCTGGCGAGCCGAACTTGTCTTCGGACACTCCCGGCACTAAAAGCCATACGCCATTTCACTTTTTCTCTCTGTCAGTAACTTGTCGGGACGTTCTCGCTTCCGTCCTCTTCCTCTCTTGGGCCATTTGTGATTTCATATTCCTTTTCATTGTCGCTGATCTTGATTTGATTTCCTCCTCCCGGTATAAAGGAAGCCAAGAATCGGATTAATATTCAAGAAAATACTGACAGATGTACAAAGCCTTTAAAACGTTGACAAAAGGATCTCCACAGAGACTCTCTTTGCTGTCTATAGAGCTAGTTAAATCTTGTTAGACCTTCATAGGTTATTTGAAAATTACATTTTGGACGCCTTCCCCTAAACTACCATTTCATCCAGCGTGAATAAAATGATTTATGGCCTATAGACTGCAGTGCCTTACGCCCTGGCTTTACATACCGATTTTCATTAAATTCTGTTTACCCGGTTTTTCGCGGTTCGGCGTTGATATGGACTTAGCAACAAAAATCGAAATTAATGAATATCTCTGTTGTCATAGTCGGTACGTGAAAAAAAAGTATGAAATATAGATGATCGAAAAGTTAATCTATATAATTTTAGTTATTTAGTATTTATTGATAGGTATTTGAGAATCAAATTTTAGGCTTTACCCTAAACTATCACTTCACACAGCGCGAATAAGGATTATTATTATTATTATTATTATTATTATTATTATTATTATTATTATTATTATTATTATTATTACCTATGCTGGCGAGAGTTTCTCAAAACAATTCACCTTTGGAACAGTTCCCTAGCACATAATCACATTGTGTATTGTGTATTGACTACTTCCAGGTCATCTCTTACCGCTGAGATATTACGTTACAGGACATCTTAATGGAATGAATCCGTTCAGAACACGATTAGACTATCCCACTTTTCACGCACGAATTAGTCTTGAGATGTACATAAATTCTAATTTCAGAAGAAAGAAAGAAAGAAAGAAAGAAAGAAAGAAAGAAAGAAAGAAAGAAAGACCTGACAGTGTCATATATTAAATCTTCCCCGGCAGAGAACGATTTCAATGAATAGAATTCTAATCTCACTGTGCATCATTATTATTATTATCCCTTTATTTTTATTGTTTTCAATGAACAAGCATTCTCAGAATAAGCATTCTTAAGTTGTGAAACAGTTGGCATTGATGTCAGTAGCGTGTCTGCTAGATGTTCTCATTAAACATTCATCACGAAAGTTGTGAAGTAAATGACATGGTTACCATAGCCTTGTTTGGTCAGGCTTCTCAACTTCATGTATGCTACTAAGCTGTTGATATAAGTACCATACTAAACTTTTGCACACAATGAGCATATCCTTTCAAGCGAAGACTCTAGATCAGGGCCTCTCAAACGCCCAAACTCTCACGCGTGCAGAGCGAGGTGCATAGGCTCTGTGCACTGTGCATCGGTACGCTTCGCCTCAACTCGGCTTGACTCGGATGGTGTAGTGTGCTGAGAGCGACGAAGCGTTTGATGGTAGACGACGTGTTTATCAGTGAAATAGATAAGCGCACGACTACAACATAATAATGGAGCAACCTGTTTCGAAGAAAGCAAAGACTTCCGAAAGTCCATTTCAATCGAACTGGGAACTTTCGTATTTTTTTGTTGTTTGTTTGTCGTGACGATAACGCCAAATGCTTAATCTGTGGGACGATAATTACGTGCGTAAGAAAATCGTCTATTGAAAGACACTACAACAGACTACATTCGGAAAATTATTGTGAAATCATAGGAGACGTCAGAGAGAAAGAATTAAGGAAGTTGAAACAGCTTGAAGAAGAGCATTCTGTATCCACAAATGAGGTTTGTTCCAGTACTGTAGCATTTTCATTTTGGTTACAGGTTCTGCATTTTTTTAAAATTATGTTTATATTCCTCTCAAACATGTATGTGTATTTCTAATTCACTTTTTTAATTTTTTAATAACACTGGTAATCTTGTCCCATACAACTGTGCGTCTCCGCTCACCACACGTAAACATTTCGCAGTGGGGGAGAAACAGCAGTGAAGGTGAGGAACGCGGAGACAGGCCGAACGGGGAGACAGGTGTAGGGAGAGAGGAATTGGGGGGTCTGCACTCTGGTCAACCAAGCGAAGTCGTCTTTTGCACCGTGCACAGTGCATGCACCACGCGCATGCACCCTGAGAGGCCCTGCTCTAGATGATCAAAATACATATTTGAATTTGTATTAATAATAATAATAATAATAATAATAATAATAATAATAATAATAATAATAATAATAAGAAAAGAAGAATAAGAATAAGAATAATAAGAATAAGAATCAGAATAAGAATAAGAACAAGAATAATGGCATATGGCTTCTGGAGAGGGCTAGTGCAGATATTTCGAGTCGACATCGTGTAGGCGACTTGCGTGTCTTTAGAAATGGGGTTCTACTTAAGATGAAGACGGCACAAAGACCCAGCTCCGAGTCAAAGGAATTAACTAATGAAAGTTAAAATCCTCGACACGGCTAGGAATTGAAGCCAGGACCGCTTGGACCAAAGGCTAGCATACTAACCATTTAGACACGGAGCTGAACTGTATCAGCAATGATTTCTGGTCACACAATTCACCGAGCTCACTAAATACCCTCTGAAAGAAATATGCAGTAGAATGGCTGACTGAAATAAATGCCTGTACATTCTGTGCGTATTTACTCATTTATTTAAACGTCTCAGAAGTGACGCTATGTTATAATATTTTAATGATGAACTAGAAGGGATAAACGAAAGAGAAAGGAAAGCACTCCGTGCTGGTACGTAATATAATAAAACACAATCGCCTATTGCCTTTTCTCGGCGGATGCAATATTTTTGCATCTGTCTCTTAGCGGAAGCCAGAGCAAAATGTACTGTAGCTTCCACCGAAATCTCAGTCTCATTTATGGCTGTCACAGTACGTATCTGCTAGAGTATGGATGGTGATATTCGGAACTTGACTATTGCGTCTGTGTTATACTAAAGAGTGCTACTCATTGGGCCGGCGCGACGCATCGTGTTGAAATAGCACTCTCTGACCCAATGAGGAAAGCAATGGCAAACTACCTCACTTCTCATCATATCCCATACACATAATTATGGCAGGTCATCGGTTTTTGGGGTTTCCCTATAACCATATAACCTTTGGTGGTCTTCGAAGTAAACTTAGGCCATGTTCGGTACACATAGTACATATCGAAGATATGTTAAGTACAGAACAAAAATGGCTAACCGGCCATTAGTGGGGTCTGAACCCACAACATTCCGATTTCACGTCGAATGATCTTAACAACTGAGCTATGGCAGCAGAGGTCATATTTTTTCTGAAAGAAAGGATCTAATCTCCAACTACCGCAACGCAACTATAAGAGTCCGCGCAAGTCGGCCGTAATGGGCTAATTCAATGAAAATTTTCACGACCGCCTGATGACTCGAAGGAAAATAATGCAAGAAAAGAAAAGCGATAAATGTTGGCAGTGAACTTAACACATTTGGCTCAGAGAAAGGAAAGCAGCAAAGAGAACATGACCTGTACAAACTGTACCGTACTTAATAAAATTTAATATCTTTCTTAATTCTTTCACCCTCCAGGGTTGGTTTCTCTCTAGGACTCAGCGAGGGATCCCACCTCTACCGCCTCAAGGGCAGTGTCCTGGAGCGTATACAACCGGGAAGGAGGACCAACACCTCGCCCAGGCGGCATCAGCTGCTATGATGAACAGGCGCCTCTTTGGGGGATGGGAAGATCGGAACGGATAGACAAGGAAGAGGGAAGGAAGCGGTCTTGGCCTTAAGTTAGGTACAATCCCGGAATTTGCCTGGAGGAGAAGTGGGAAACCACGGAAAACCACTTCGAGGATGGCTGAGGTGCGAATCGAACCGCCCTCTACTCAGTCGACCTGCCGAGGCTGAATAGACCCCTTTCCAGCCGTCTTACCACTTTTCAAATTTCGTGGCAAAACCGGGAATCGAATCCGGGCCTCTGGGGGTGGCAACTAATCACAATAACCACCATACCACCATGACGGCACAAATGATTAATATACTAAGCAAAATAGAACTCATACAACTCAAACAAAAAATATCAAAATGGCATTCGTCTAGTATATTGGACAACTCACGGGCATTAACTGTGTGACCGTCCCCCGATCTCCGTCGTGCAGTTTAACGCACAACTGCTGTAGTTTATGAGATGCAAATCACATAACGTGGAAATACAAAGAAAACGTCACATTATCATCCTGGGTTTAAATCTACCAACCCCCGCACATAGGCTGTTAGAAATAGAAAACTCGTTTTTTCCTCCCGAGGTGAGCAGCATGAGCTATTTTAATCACATACCAGCACTTCTGTCATTCTTAAATCTCTGGCAGTACCGGGACTCGAACCCGGGATACCGAGCGCGGCAGCTAATAGTGCTAACAGTTACGCTACGGTGGCAGACAGCCTATTAATTTACTTCCAACTAGTCCAAAGTTTCCCATGGCCCGGAGGAGGAGGTTCAGATGGACGCATCCAGCCTGCAATGTGAGTGTTTCTTGTCTTCCATAATGTTGATCATAATGCCTGAGGTGGTTCATTAGGGCTTTCTGCTGTATTGAGGAAACTTCTCTTGAATTTCAGCCGTTGGTGGGCTAGATCAGGCGTCATTAAAGTAGTTGCTCTAGGGAGCAGGCGTTACGTCTTCCGCCCGGGATGGCTGGCTGCCTCGTGAGAAGAGAGCAGCGGACAGGCGGTTTGCATACCGTGACGGTACTTACAGTAACTGCACGGAGTTAATGTTACCATATGAATAATAATAATAATAATCATAATAATAATAAAAAATATTTTGTAGTATCTTTTACGCCCTACAATTCTTACGAGTTCTTGGCAGCGTAAGCCGATAAATTTTTCATCTGGTGACATTTTTCGAGTTGTTTCGCAGAAATTAGGGACACGGGCGGAGCAGTGGTCAAAACCTAGTGTATCTAAAGGGAAATGTCCTGAATCAAGAGTCCTATGATATGAGCTTTCACTCTGATGAAGAATACCACAGTAGAGAAAGTATTGACCGGAAAATTGTTAGAATAAAAACCGCTCGTAACAAACAGTGCCACAGCCATTTGTTGTTAAACATTGCTGTATTCTTCTTCTTCTTCTTCTTCTTCACAGAAGGTTTGAGACCGTCATTAATTTTTCCTAGATTTTGCTCCCGGGATCAGTGTAACCGTATCGTGAATGTCAAACCACTGTCGGTGGTTTCATGGCTAGGACAATCTTCTTCAACTACTCGCACATTTTCCCTCTGTCTTGCCTTCTATGATCAGACTATATTTGTCATTTCGGAAAGTGTTCCCGAAATAGCCGGCTTTTTTGAGTTTCGCGCGGGTTAAGACCTCACATGATTTCCCGGCACGGCGGAGAATATCCTCGTGTTTACGTGGTCTACCCATGTGATCTTCGACATTCTGAGATACGTCCAGATTTCAAAGGCCTGAAGTCGGTTCATTGGCGAGGGCTTAAGTGTCCATTCTTCGACATGGTAAAGCTGCACTGATAACACATATACTGGTATATGTATTGAACCCATCATTTATTGACTAAAGGGATTCAGTATTAGATTTCGTAAAATAGAGATATATATTTTATTTCATACCATGACGTTACTTCCGTACGCAAGGTTATCACGTTATTCCGCGTCTTAACCTCACCGAGAGGTCATTGAAACCGGGTAAGAAACTACATAGCTTTGCTACTAGGTCAATGAGCTAGAAATTACATAGGTTTAGTACAAAAAAAAAAAAGCGT
The DNA here is from genome assembly GCF_040414725.1 of Anabrus simplex. Taxonomy (NCBI): domain Eukaryota; kingdom Metazoa; phylum Arthropoda; class Insecta; order Orthoptera; family Tettigoniidae; genus Anabrus; species Anabrus simplex. The sequence goes on along the minus strand of NC_090265.1, from coordinate 610,687,509 downwards.
GGGGAAATGCTGAATCAACACCCATTGTTTTAGAACATATTTTGCCCTGCTACTAACGAATATTGTGCCATCCGTTATGTGATACGACTTACCGTTTAGCCACGAAATACATCAAAACGAAGGTCTACACCATCATTAAAATTGCCTCCATATTTCGATATTTTCGGGAGGTAAAAAGTGAAAATTTTAAACATCTTGGAATTTTTGCGTCGGTTACAGGCTAAAACCTATAATTTTGCTTAATTTCAATTTTCTAGCTCGTCTGGTAGATTGTGCCGTCATTTTGATTTTAGGGAGATCGGTAAAAGTGAGGACTTTCCGGAACGAAAACTAAAATATATGCAGATGATCATTATTGCACCTAAAACGGATAGTTGTACGAACATAATCGATGTAGAGACACACGGTGTTGCAATTCTTTTAGACAAGTATCATAATAAAAATACTTCAAACTCTATTTCATTTCTTTTCAAGGCTTTAAGCGGATTTTCCGAAAACAAAAATATGTATTACATTATTTTTAATAAAGATTCCAAATACCAATTTTTACGTCTGTAACATCTTCAGTTTTTGAGACATCAGTATCCTAATAAAAATAATTCAACCCCGTTTTCAGTCCTTTTTACCCCCTTAAGTGGATTTTCCGAAAACAAAAAATATGTATTTCTTTATTTTTAATGTAGATCCCAAATCCCAATTTCATATCTGTGACGTCTTTAGTTTTTGAGATTCCTCACAAAAGGTATTCAACCGCTTTTCACCATTTTCTACCGCCCCCCCCCCCCCACCCAACGGGATTCTCTATAAACAAAAAAATTCTTGTTTATATTTAAAGTAGATTCCAAATACAAATGCATACGTCTGTAAACTGTTAAATTTTTTAGGTATACATGTACTCATTTAAAAAATTCACCCCCTTTTCACCCTTTAGCAACGGAATATCCCAAAATGTAAAATCTTGATGTCGAGTAGTTTTGGCTGGGCGCTGATTACAGTCAGTCTTTTATACAGGGTTATTACAAATGATTGAAGCGATTTCATAAATTCACTGCAGCTCCATGAATTGACATATGGTACAGTCATGTAGAAAAACTCAAAAAGTTTTGGTCTGCTGAAGTCGTACTTCAGATTTCTGCCACGAGAGTGCAGCAGCAGTGAGCATTGAGACAAGATGGTGACAGGAGCAGAGAAAGCGTTTGTTGTGCTTGAAATGCTCTCACATCAGTCTGTCATAACAGTGCAGCGACACATCAGGACGAAGTACCACAAAGATCCACCAACTGCTAACTCAATTCAGCGATGGTATGTGCAATTTAAAGCTTCAGGATTCCTCTGTAAAGGGGTCAGCCTGTAGTGACTGAAGAAACAGTTGATCGCGTGCGGGCAAGTTTTACGCATAGCCCACAGAAGTCGATGGAGAGAGCTGAACATACCACATCCGACCGTTTGGAAAATCTTACGGAAGCGACTAACGCAGATGCCTTACCGCTTATAATTGCTACAAGCCCTGACTCCCGATGACAAAGTCAAACGAGTTGAATTTTCGGCGCGGTTGCAACAGTGTATGGAAGACGATGAGTTTAGTACGTAACTTGTCTTCAGTGATGAAGCAACATTTTTTGTTAATGGTGCAGTGAACAGACACAATGTCCGAATCTGTGGGATAGAGAATCCTCACGCTATCGTACAGCACATTCGAAATTTACCGGAAGTTAATGTGTTTTGTACGGTCTCACGGTTTAAAGTGTACAGCCCCTTTTTCTTCTGCGAAAAATCCGGTACGAGACACGTGTATCTGGCCATGCTGGAAAATTGGCTCATGCCGCAACTGGAGGACAGCGCGGACTTCCATCTCCCAACAGGATGGTGCTCCACCCCACTTCCATGGTGATGTTCGTCAATTCTTAAACAGTAGATTGCCAAACCGATGGATCGGTCGTGGTGGAGCTGATGATCAGAAATTAATGTCATGGCTTCCACGTTCTCCTGACCTAACCCCAGGCGATTTCTTTGTATGGGGTTATGCGAAAAACTCAGTGTATACACCTCCTCTTCCAAAAAACCTGCCAGAACTGCGAGCACGCATCAACCGTGCTTTCGAATCCATTGATAGGGACGTGCTGCGCCGAGTGTGGGACGAACTTGATTATAGACTTGATGTGTGCAGAAGCACTAAAGGGGCACTTATCGAACATTTGTAAATATTAAAAAAATCGAGTTTTTCTATGTGTGTGCGAAGCCTTGTAACAATATGTCAAATAATAAAGTCATTGTAGAGCTTTGGAATCGCTCAAATCATTTGTAATAACCCTGCACGTTAGCAAATGTACCCATGCTTCGCTATGGTATTCTACATTGTATACGGATATTGAAGTGTATTACTCTACATGCAGTGAATAAGATTTTTTAAATTGCATGTCTCTTAGCGTTATCCGAGAAACAGCTTAGGGAGGTCCACATACGTTGTTTCCAATGTGAAGTATGAGTTGAGAAATTGTGATGATAACGGCAGACTCACTTGCCTACTGCCATTCACAATCGAGTTGGGAAGTTTACATTGTAATGGCAGGCCCTTTGCCTACTACGCAGTCACAATCGATTTGGGGAGTTTTCGTTACAATGGCAGGCTCCCTTTCCTACTTCTAGACCGATTACAGTTGAGGAGTATTCATGATAATGGCAGGCAACTACCCTACTGCCAGTCAAAATTGAGTTGTGCTGTCATCATTATTGTTACCGTGGTTTGGTGGATTAGCAGAGGTGAAAGAAGGTGCCGGGGTGAATGGGTCTAACTACAAAGCCGAGATATGAATTAAAATTTCATTAAAGGTTCGAAAATAGCAAAACTTAACAATTTTTACATAGAATTTCAAAGTTTAACAAATAACCGACAATCAGGTACAAGACCAGGAAAGGCCAAGGTTTAGAGATAATTTAACAATCTGGGCTTCAACCCCCAAGTTTTACAATTCCTGAGCTCTCAGCTCACAACCACATATTTACCAAAGGGCAGAAATCCCCTCCATACATGGAGCACTCACTTCCAACTTTGAATATCAAGCCTCTCTGAGGCACTTTTACCACAAATAAAAGAGCTGACACGCTCTTAATTTTCTGAGCCTATCAAAGGCCGCAACAGACTTTACCATTAACTGCCCTCAAGGCACACTTACAAAGAAACATGGGTATCTTGTACCCAACCTACTTGGCCTTAGCAGAAAAGAACAGGTTAAGTAAATGGCCCAAAATACCAAGATGAATGGAGGCGTGTACTTGCACTCCTACATGAAACCTTTTTTAAAACCTACGAGGCACTAGGCCGATGAAAGAGGGGCTATTCCCAAACAATGGGGATGCCTCGTATAAGAAAATTTTAAGACATTACAGAAAGGAAGAAAACGTAGTCACCTCCAATCAATATGAAGGGGAGCTCGAGAGGGTAAAGCACTCTCTATCCCCGAACTGCAGTTACAGATTTTAATGAAGTTTTTACATCAAACGGTAAAATTTACATATCGATAAGATAGTTTACATGGTAAAGGGATTCGGACCTTTCCCGAGGGTTAAACTGCTGAGCTAGCAAGAAAATAAAGATGTTAAAGGGCCATTACCTTATTGAAGAGCTGCTGCCTGATGAAAGAGGCGCTTCCCGCCTCCTGTTACATGTCCATACACAAGGTTATAAGTTGATGAAGTGGCCGAGAGACAAGAAAATCAGCAGTTTTTATACCCTAGGGAAAAATTCGAGACCTTTCATGAATAATTAAGACACACCCACAGGCGTTTATTGGCTACAGTACACAGTTACACACAAAATCGAAGAAGAAAGACACGATTAGTCAAAAATTAATTACAGAAATAATTGATTGGCTAACTTCAAAACTGGCGGAAAGAAAATATTAATATTGCCAACCCACAAATGAAAGAACGGAATTTAGTAATAAAACTTATGAGTACAAACTGTTTTCAACAAAGTTCCCTCACTTCGCACCAGGCTGCATGATTATAGTTTTTTAGTAGAGACATCTATGAGACAATGTCCAAACTTCTTGATAAATATTAAACAAAAACACGTCGAAATTAACACAGTGACATCTTCAGAGCAAAAGTTTAAGTAGATCCAGTTTTAAGTTCACAGTTTCTCCTGTAAAGGAGTACTTTAAGGCGGAAAATTCAAATGTGCGGCGTAGAGGTGTACCAGCCGGTACAATTATAATGACAGGCTCCTTTTCCTTCTGACTGTCAGCTTACTGCCAGTCATGCCGAGCTGGTGAGTTTTCATTAAAATACCAGGCCACTATGCCTAATGCCAGTTACATTTTAGATTGGTACATTTGTTTATAATGACGGGCACCCTTGCCTACAGCAAAACACAATCGAGTAGGGGAGTCTTGAACAAATTTGCATGCTCCCTTGCCTTCTGCAAGTCAAATCGAGAAGGGAATTATTCTTTACAATGGTAGGCCCTCCTTACTAATGCCAATTACACAGGAGTTGGAGAAGGGCCCCATTCCTACTGCCAAACAAAGTCGATGTATGGAGTACTGATTACAATAGCAGACACACCGTTTCTCGATCGCTACAAATCAGCATCAGTGAATTTACATATTTTTAGATGCTATTTGTTCGGGGCGTTGACCTATAGAGATCTTTTGCCCCTACTTGCACCATGTGATATGAACCTGCGTGTAATTGGAATGGAAGAAGTGTAGAGTGTTGAATGTGAGTAAAGGAACGTCAAGGACGACAAAAACACCCAGTCCCCAGGCCAGGAATATTAATCATTTACAATTCAAACCCCCTGACCCAGACGGAAATCGAACCCGGGGCCGCCGGGTGACAGACGGACGCGGGGCCCCCTACACCGCGGGCCCGGACGAATATATATACTATGTTGCAGACTTTCATTTATAGATTAACTGCTGCTGAAGGTACGTCATATCGACAAACAGATTGTACCGTAAGACGTCGTATTTAACGGTTTAAATGGCTGGTCCTATGATATATTCTCGTATTTCATCTATTCATGGGTCAGATTGAGTTAGAAACTTTGAATAGGGTGACATTTGGGTAAGATTGTCTCATAGTGCATTACTTTTCGGATAATTATTCGATAGCTTAAAACATAGCATTTGGCTCGCATATGGTTACCGGGTGAGCCAATGGTCGTGTAGAATTTGATTATTCTTTCCTATAAGTGACTAACAAATGTACCCGTGCTTCGCTACGGTATTCTGCATTATATACGAATATTGAAGTAAATACTGTACATGCAGTAAATAAGATTGTTTTAAAATAGCATGTCTCTTAGCGTTATCCGAGAAACAATATGGAGAGGTCCCCATACGTTGTTTCCAGTGTAAAGTGCTTGTTACAGATTTGTGATGATAACGACAGGCTCACTTGCCTACTGCCATTCACAATAGAGTTGGGAAGTTTACATTATAATTGCAGGCCCCATTGCCTACTGCGCGGTCACAATCGATTTGGGGAGTTTCTGTTACAATGGCAGCCCCCCTTTCCTACTTCCAGACATATTAAAAATTGAGGAGTTTTTATTATAATGGCAGGAAACTTCCCTACAACCAGTCAAAATTGAGTTGTGCAGTTATCATTATAATGATAGGCCCCTTTTCCAACTGCCAGCCAGCTTCCTGCCAGTCACACCAAGTTGATGAGTTTCCATCAAAATAGCAGGCCAGTATGCCTAATGCCAGTCACATTTTAGATGGGTACATCTGTTTATAACTGCGGGAACGCTTGCCTACAGCCAAAGACTGTATGCTGCATGCATCGAGAAGTGAATAATTCATTACAATGGTAGGCCTGCCTCATTAATGCCAGTTACACGGGAATTGGAGAAGGACTCCATTCCTACTGCCAGTCATAGTCGGTGTGCGGAGTACTGATTACAATAGCAGGCACACCCTTTCTCGATCGCTACAAAATCGACATCAGTGAATATATATAGTTCGACATACGAAAGTATGTGCTTGTTTATAATACTGCAGACCTTCATTTACAGATTAACTGTTTCTAAACGGTACATCATATCGAGAAAGGATTGTACCATAAGACGCCGGATTTAGCGGCCTAAATTGCTGGTCTTATGATATCTCATCTATTCATGGGTCAGATTGAGTTAGAAACTTGGAATAGGGTAAAATTTGTGTAAGATTATCTCACATTGCATTGCTTTTCGGATAATTAAGTGACAGCTACATACATAGCATTTGGCTCACATATGGCTACGGGGTGGACCAATTTTCGTGTAGAGTATGATGATTCTATCTTTCCTCTAAGTGATGGAAGGTATGAATTATGTATGTGAAAAGTACAACTTTACTTAACATCGAGAAATAGAGAAAAATCAAACGTAAAATGGATATAAATACGACAAAAAGTCGTAAGACCAAGGTTGTAGATCACTCCAAATTGAACGGGGATTCTGCCATCCGTTATGTGATAATACTTCCCGAAGGTCTGCACCATCATTAAAATTGCCTCCATATTTCGATATTCTTCGGGATAGAAAGGGAAAAATTTAAGGCTCTTGGAAGTTTTCCGCCCGTTACAGGCTAAAACGTAAAATTTTGCCAAATTTCAGTTTTCTTTCTCGACTGGCAGATTATGCCGCAATCTGGGTTTTCGGTGAGTAGTGTAAAAAGTAGGACTTTCAAGAAACTAAACCAAAAAATATGCAGATGATCATTGTTACCCCTTAAGCGTGTAGCTGTACGAAAATTTCGACAAAATAGTCAATGTACAGGCACACAGTAGTTACGATTTTATTTACATAGATAAATAAGGAACCTGCTCCACGTACAACACCTTGTGGGCTATTTCCGCTGGACTTAACCGGAAAAACGGACCGTTTATGATATCTCCCTTATTAATCCTCCTGTCGAAAAAATGCACATGAAAAAAAGTTTTAGAGATGGAATTCCATCACGTTTGGTCGATTTACAGTCAGGATGGTCTTGTACTGTACATATTGTGTAAGAGTAAAATCACCATTTCGGTTCCCTATAAACCGCCAGTCCATTCCGGGAACATGAAATGTTATTGACGATTAACACGTAGCGTTTGACAGGTGGATGTTAATGTAAAGTTTGACTCAAATATCTTCAGTAGTTTTCAAGTTGTAAAACATACGCTTTACACGCACCCGCTCTTGAGTTAAGTCCGGTGGGACTTGTACCGGAACACGGTCCGTTAATGATATCTCCCTTATTAATCCTCTTATTGAAATAATGCACATGAGGAAAAAGGCTTAGAAATGAATTTCCATTAAGGCAGGTAAATTTACATTAAGTTTGGTTGTCTATATTTTGTGAGAATGCAAAATGACGGTTTCGGTTTCGTATAATCCCCCAGTCAGTTCAGGGATTTAGAAACAATATTTGCCCTAAAACCTACCACAGGACAGGTGGATTCTAAGTATCAAGTTTGGTGGAAATATATCCAGTAGTTTCCAAGTTATAGACAAACTGACAAACAAACAAACAGACACCAAAACTGAATATATGCAGATGGTCATTATTACACCTGAAACGGATAACTGTACGGAAATTTCGCCAAAATTGTCAATGTACAGACACACTCTAGAAGTGCAGACCTTTATTTCGATAGTTACTGCTTTGTAACTGTACGACGTATCTACAAACGGACTTCACCATCAGACGCCCCTTTCAGTGCTCTACATGGATGGTCCTATGACATCTTCTCGTATCTCCTATATTCATGGGTTATATTGAGTTAGAGTCATTGAATGGGGTGAAATCTTGTACAGTTTTTGGATGCTACTTTATATTTTTGATTCTCATGTGACAGCTAGAATCATAAAATTTGGCTATAACATTGCCAATGGTCATGTCAATGTGCGTGCCGAATGTCATGATTCTACCTTTCCTATAAGTGTGCCAAATGATAACATATACGTGTAAAAGTACAAAATCAACTTGTATTTAATGTATTAGGGATAGAAATACGATGAAAAGTCATAGGACAAAAGTTGTAGATCTCTACAAAATGAAAAGCCATTTGCTTTGTGACTTGTGATACGACTTACTGATTAGCCACCAATTACCCCGAAACGAAGGTCTGCACCGCCGTTAAAATTGCATCCATACTTCGGAATTTTCCTGGGCCAAAAGTTATACATTTGCTTAGCTTAGAATATTTCCTCAAAGGAAAGAGTGTACAGCATTCGGGATTAGCACTCGCATACATACGTGGTAATTAAGGAAGAAAATAATACAGTTTAGTAAGTTGAAATTAATAGAAAATGGATTATAACTGAGGACATCCGGATGACGACAAATATATAAATACCAAGTGAATGTATTGGAAAATCAAATGTTCCTCAATAAATTATGCCGGTGTGAGATGGATATAAGAAAGCGGTAATCGGAGAGAAATTTAGGCGCAGGGATTCTTAGGTAATCAGATAAGAAGATGAATATTTGTGTTATTACTTAAGCTATTCGAGGACGGTTATAACCTCCAATGATATTCCGCCAATATCCTGCAGAATGGCCGATTGACGACTCTCTTGCTTTCTACCCAAGGAACAACCACGAATTTAAGGAATGATGAGGAAAATGGCAATACGTTACTTCCCTGCTGGCAAGCAGTCAGAGACGTTGCCATGGTAACCCATTTATTCGTTATCGCTCTGTCGGTCACTCAATGCCGAGCATGGTATCGGCAGAAAATAGTAAATTTCTCCGTCATTTGAAGAGTAAGGTAAATTATGAACATAACGAAAGTTGTTTATGATGAAGAGACCTTTCACATACGGTCCACAGAGTTCGCAGAAAGTCAATAGTATAAGAGAAAATGGAGGAAAACCGTTGTGGTTTCCCTATAAAACCCCCGTCTTTTCAAAGATTTTAAAATGATATGCATATCGAAACCTTCCCCGGGGTGACTATACTCTAAATATGAAGTTTGGTTGAGATCTATCCAGCCCTTTCGACGTGATGGTGGAACAAACAAACATTTTTATTTTTTTCTATTTTGCTAGTTGCTTTACGTCGCACCGATACAGATAGGTCTTATGGCGACGATGGGGCAGGGAAGGGATAGGAGTTGGAAGGAATCGGCCGTGGCCTTAATTAAGGTACAGCCCCAGCATTTGCCTGGTGTGAAAATGGGAAACCACGGAAAACCATTTTCAGGGCTGCCGACAGTGGGGTTCGAACCTACTAATCTCCCGAATACTGGATACTGGCCGCACTTAAGCCAAACAAAAAACAAACAAACAAACAGACGAACAGAAACGAACAACTTTATTTATAAGATTATTTTTATACCACCCCCCGCGCCCCCTGCCCATAAGGGTGCTAGGGGTGTCTTACCCTCACGCGGTTTGTTTCCTGATACTAACTGATAAGTGTACCACGTTTGGTGAAATTGCTCCAGTGGTTTAGGAGGAGATGTGTCATATACACACCCACACCCACACACCCACGCACACACATACATCAATTTTTATATATAGTAAGAAGAAGAAGATAACATTTTTATATGTAGTTTTTCGATTAATTTTATATCTCACCCCCTTCGCTCCCAACTTGGATTTTGCAAAAAAATCCGGAGTAATACTATTCATCTCAGAGACCCTGAAATCTATGGATTCGAAACTGTTTTTAATTATTCCTATATCTCACCCCCCCCCACCCTTTGCTCCCCACCTAAAAGGGGGCTGGACTTAAAAAAATTCTGGAGTATTACTTTTCAACTCAGCGACCCCGAAAACTATGTATTCGACACTATTCTCGATTATTATTGTAACTACCCCCCCCCCCCCCTGACCCTCTCCCTTAAGGGCGCTAGGGATGGCTTACCCTCTTACCCTCCCGATAGTAAGTGATACGTGTACCAAGTTTGGTTGAAATTGCTCCAGTGGTTTAGTTGGAGATGTGTCATTTACACACACACTTCCATTTCTATATATAGTAAGATTTTTACACTCGTACTTCACCCCATTTCCATTCCCGCCCAAAGGAGTCCTGTGAGTGCCTTACACAACAGTATATTTTTTCCAGATATTAAGTCTTATTTGTACCAATTTTGGTTGGCAGCTATGCCCAAACGTACATGCATAATCTCACTGCTCTAGAATCCTGGAGCTGACGTTGCCATGGTTACGGCAGTTCATTTCTTTATCCGATTCCTAGAGCAGGGGTAGTGTGGTGCCAATATCTCCGTAACGGTTGGTTTTAGAGCCTTAAAACATGTTTTTCGGGCCCATATGGCTTACCGAGTTTTGTTCTTTGCGTCAAGAGGATTAAATTGAGCTTTGTCTCGTCCTTATACGACAAATTCGATATTTTGCCTATAATAGTATAAGAGAAAATGGAGGAAAACCGTTTTTCCTATAAAACCCCCGTCTTTTCAAAGATTTTAAAATGATATGCATATCGAAACCTTCCCCTGGGTCAGTATACTCTAAATATGAAGTTTGGTTGAGATCTATCCAGCCGTTTCGACGTGATGGTGGAACAGACAAACAGACAAACAGACACGAACATTAGAAGTGAAGCTTCCACGGTGTGAAGAATTATTTAATTTAATTTCCGGGATTTCAGTCGCCTTGACAAAGAATACTGCAATGTATTCGAAACGTCGGCAAACTGTACGTGATATGCGTACAACACGGTTCAATCCGGAAATTAAATTAAATAAAGACACGAACATCTTTATTTATAAGAAGAAGATGAGGGATAAGCATGAGCACGTTGAAAAGTGCAGACTTCCACTTCGAGATTCATAACTCCTAAACGGTGCATGATATTAACAAACGGTTTGCGCCATCAGGCGCTTCATTTATCGCTCTACATGCTATTTTCTATACCATTTCCTCGTATCGCCCCTATTTAGTGGGTAAATTGAGTTCAAAATTTGAATAGGGTGAAATTTGGGTACATTTGTAACGTTTTACATTACTTTTTGCCTACTTATGTATAAGCTAGAATCATGAAATTTGGTCCACATATGGCCCTTGATTGTGCCAATGTGCGAACTCAACTTGATGATCCTATCGTTAATATAAGTGTGTCAAACAATGAAATATACTTGTAAAAATCACGAAATTTACGAAGAATCCAGAAATACGGCCAAATCTAACGTATAAGGCAGAGAGATACGACAAAATATCATAGGAACAAAGTTGTAGATCACTCCGAATTGAAGCGAGATTGTGCCATCCATTTTGTGATACGTCTTACCGTTTAGCCAACAAATAGCTCAAAAGGAATGTCTGCACAGTCATTAAAATTGCCTCCATATTTCGATATCTTTGGGGGGTAAAAAGTGAAAAATTTGCACATCTTGGAATTTTTCCGTCGGGTAGGGACCAAAAGCTATAATTTTACCAAATTTCAATTTTCTACCTCGTCTGGCAGGTTGTGCCGCCATCTTGATTTGGAGGGACGGGGGATAAAGATTAGGAAATTCCCGAAAATTGTTAAGCCCACGAAACCTATAGGTTGTCGTTTTGGATAAATTAGACTACTGCGTTCTTATGCTGAGCCCAAAATTTGAGGCCCCCCAGCGTGCCCCCGTGAGGGAATTTTGAGAATTTTCGATTTTTCTAGGGATCCTGGGGTCATCAGCTTCTCCCGTACCAAGAGTCAAATTTCTGAGATTTCTGGAAGTTCCTCATTAATTCACGTCTTTTTTCATTTTTAAATATCTATACATCGCTCCAGACCGACTTGCTTTTATATATATAGATTCAAGATATGAATTATGCGTGTAAAAAGTGTCAATTTACTTACAAGAGAGAAATACAGACAAATCTGAAATAGAAGTGACAGAGATACGACAAAAAGTCATGGGACCAAAGTTGTAGATCACTAAAAATTGAAGACAGATTACGCCATTCGTTTTGTGATAGGACCGTTTAGCCACGAAGTACCTCGAAACGAAGGTCTGCACCGTCATTAAAATTGCCTCCATTTTTCGATATCTTCAGGGATAAAATGTGAAAAATTTAAAGATCGGCAGTTTTCCGTCGGTTACAGGCTAAAACGTATAATTTTACCAAATTTCAATTTTGTAGCCCGTCTGGCAGATTGTGCCGCAACCTTGATTTTGGGGGAAGGGGATAAAAATGAATTTCAGGAAACTAAAGCTAAAAATATGGAGATGGTCATTATTAACCCTAAAACGGATAGCTGTACGAAAATAGTAAATTTACAGACACACGGTCGTTGCGATTTTATTTATATAGATGGATAAGGAATCTGCTCCACGTACAACAATGTTTGGGCTATGTCCGCTGGACTTAGCCTGCAAAACCGACCGTTCATGATATGTCCCTCATTAATCCCCCATCGAAAAAACGCACATGAGAAAAAAAGATTTAGAAATGGATTTCCATCAAGGTTCGTCGATTTCCAGTCAGGCCATCAAGGTTGGTCGATTTCCAGTCAGGTTGGTCTTGTATATATTGTGAGAGAGTAAAATCACTGTTTCGGTTCCCTATAAACCCCCATTCCATCCGGGAATTCGAAATTGTATGGACCTTAAAACCTACCTCTGGACAGGCTGAGGCTAAATATAAAGTTTGGTTGAAATATCTTCAGTGCTTTAAAAGCACCCGCTTGTGAGTTAAGTCAGTTTGGACTTGTGCTGAAAAAACCGTCCGTTAATTATAGCTCCCTTATTAATTCTCCTATCTAAATGATGCACTCGAGGAAAGAGGTTTAGAAATTGATTTCCATTAAGGATGGTAGATTTCCATTAATTTTGGACGTGCATATTTTGTGGGAGTGTAAAATCATGGTTCCGGTTTCGGATACCCCCGTCCAGTAAATTAAAGTATTCAGAAATAATATTGGCCCTAAAACCTACCTTACCACTTTTTACAGTTTAGAGACTAAATGTGCAACACCGTGTGAACATCTGAGTCCTTTACTTTCGCCAATATTATTATTCCTTTAAATATCATACAGGACTATATACAAGCATAATGAAATATTGACCGAGAGAGTTGACCGTGCGGTTAGGGCCACGCAGCTGTAAGCTTGCTTTCGGGAAATAGTTGGTTCAAAACGCACTGTCGGCAGCCCCGAAGATGGTTTTTCATGGTTTCCCATTTTTACACCAGGAAAATACTGGGGCTGTACCTCAATTAATCCCACGGGCGCTTTCTTCACACTCCTAGTCCTCTTCTATCCCATCATCGCCATAAGGCCTATCTGTGTCGGTGCGATGTAAATCAAACTGTAAAAAATATTGTAAGTACTTTTCAATTCTCTTCAATCAAATAATTACCGGAAATCATTTTAAAAGTTTAAATCGTAAAGCAAATCATACATTTCAGGAAAAGCTAAATAAAAACTCCATAATAGGCTGAAACCACAACCGAGTGTCATATTTCCACTTGTAATCACGTTTAAAAAACATCGACAATAATAATAATAATAATTATAATGGCTTTACGTCCCACTCCCACTAAGTACTTGTACGGTTTTCGGAGACGCTGAGGTGTCACAATTTTTTCCCACGGGAGTTCTCTCATGTGCCGCTAAATCTATCTATTTACAGAAGGCTGACTTATTTGAGCACCTTCAAGTATCACCGGACTGAGCCAGGCTCGAACCTGCCAACTTGGGCTCAGAAAGCTAGGGTCTAAATCGGCGATGATAATATTTTGTCTACTTTACCCCAAAATCTCGCCAACGATTTTAGGCTTAAAAATTCGCTCATCCTCTTCGTACGACAGAGGACATTTTCGTTCGTTGGGCAGAATTATACCAAACTTCTGGTCATTTACACAAAATATAGTGAAATATACGAGCTCTCCTTCCAAACGTATGTTGTTAGAAGACTTAATATGAACAGTAAATTGATTTTGTGTTAATTAACTGCACCTGAACACCGTCGTCTTAAATTACGCATTTAGTCCTGTATTCGTGCTTTTTGGGCTTTCTTTTTTTACTGGAGAGAAGCATCGCAAGTATACTGTAGTATCTGAGAATATGTACATGTAAGAATGTATATACACACACACAGTTTTAAAAGGCCCCGATTTACATTGATTGAGAACAGCGGAGTGAGCTCTTTGCCAAACAGCTGCGATTTTAACATGCTCTGCTCGCTACAGTGATTCTCTCGTATACGGTGGCGCCAATGCTACCTCTAGTCCGCAGGGCCTCTCAGGGTGCATGCACTGTGCACGGTGCAAAAGACGACTTGGCTTGGTTGACCAGAGTGCAGACCCCCCCCACTCCTCGATTTGGAGCAATAGCGCTGTATCTCTCTTTCCTCACGCCTGTCTCGCTCGCTCCGCCTGTCTCCCTCTGCCCCACTTGCGCCGTAGCGCTCCACATCCGGGCTGAGTTGAGCCGAGTATAGCCGAGTAGAGCCGAGCTTAGCCGAGTAGCCCAGAGACGAAGCGTTGATCCGAGCCATGCCGAGCGGCACAGATGCACAGTGCACGGAGCTCTTGCGCCTCGATCTGCACGCGTGAGATTTTGGGCGTTTGAGAGGCCCTGCGTCTAGTGAATCATTTACTAACTCTATGTCCAACACTACGTGGCGCTTCTCGAGATCTCTCTCTATTCACATGCGCATGCACGCAGTGTTACCTCACGTTACCATGGCGATAGCGTTGTATTCACCGTACTTTGTAGACACACCTTGTACATTGCTTTGGTTAACATACTATAGAGAAGCATGAGATCACAATTATATGTTCGTAGCTCTTGCCTTGTTTTCGCCGTTGTTCCTCCTACACATCACACTAAGGATGTAACCTAACGTTAATTTGCATGGTAAATCACACTAATTATAACGTGCGCACCGTGTGATTAATGTCTTCCTGGAATAGCTTGAGCACGATGATGCCTAGATAAGATCATCTTAGCTACGTACCAAATTTTAGTGTTTCAAGTATATTTTGAAGATTATATCCTACAGGCGAAAACAGCAGCAGTTGTCAATACAGATTAATTAGCACATTTAAATTCAAGGCTTTGTTTCCATTTATCAGGAATCTCAATTTGACATTAGTAAATTAGAAAGTTAATAAGTCATCTGGTCCATGATTTTAAATCCTTTGTTTTAAACACGTACACGTTTCCTATACTAGACTTAACTAAAGTTGGCGTCTGACAGGTAAGGTTGGAGGGAGGAGCACTGCACGTGCCATTTCACAATGTTGCCACATTCCAGCATTCCTTTCTACATGCTCTTACCCCTCGCTTCCGGCTCACTTGTTCCCTCCTTCATTCTGACCGCTGTGATCTGTTGTGGACTACCTGGCCAGGCGGTGTCGTCCCATTTGCAATCACTCTTATACAAACAATCAGGTTGTTATCAGTGACAGTGACAGGTTTGGCAACTCCCAGCAAGACGAGCTGCCCTGGTTTTATCTCCATGGCAACCGCAGTCGCCCCACCCTCGTTTCCATAGCAACCACACAGCCACTCCCTTTATCCCGCCTCGGCAGGCAGTAAACGGACCTCCCTCTAAGAAATGTCAGACACCAACTCTTATTATTAGCAGTATAGGTGGCTACACCCGTACATTTCTTAGACTGTAGGCATTAGAAATGTAATGAAGATAATAACAAAAATGTAGTTTCATCAAGATAGGAAGGAAGGACGGAAGGAAGGAAGGAAGGAAGGAAGGAAGGAAGGAAGGAAGGAAGGAAGGAAGGAAGGAAGGAAGGGGGAATGAAAGACTAGGTGTCTGTCAATACTGTATTGGATCGGGCGCACTTGTGGACAGTGATTAGTGTAAATATTTTGTGGAGTCTACGTATAATAATAATAATAATAATAATAATAATAATAATAATAATAATAATAATAATAATAATCACCTCTTCCCTTCAACTGTGTTTTAGAAACGGTCATTCGAGAATGGTTGAAACAAATAAAAAGTTCAGGGGTAGAAAATGGGGTAAGGCTAGGCTACAAGTATATGAATAACACCCACGGTATCCCCTGCCTGTCGTAAGAGGCGACTAAAAGGGGCCCCAGGGGCTCTGAACTTGGGAGCGTGGGTTGGCGTCCACGAGGCCCTCGGCTGAGTCCTGGCATTGCTTCCACTTACTTGTGCCAGGCTCCTCACTTTCTTCTATCCTATCTGACCTCACTTGGTCAACTCTTGTTCTTTTCCGACCCCGACGCTGTTAGGTTTGCGAGGGCTAGGGAGTCTTTCATCTTCACGCCCTTCGTGACCCTTGTCTTTCTTTGACCGATGTCTTCATTTTTTCGAAGTGTCGGATCCCTTTCATTTTTCCCTCTGATTAGTGTTATATAGAGGATGGTTGCCGAGTTGTACTTCCTCTTAAAACAATAATCACCACCAATCACCACCTCTTACAATCGACTGTCTAGCATTTGCAGATGATCTAGTGATCTTTTCAGACTCCATTGATAAGGCAGAATAACAACTTAACCAACTGAAGACTCAAGCATTGAAGGCTGGGCTTCAAATCTCCTTTGAGAAGACGCACTTCATGACAAAAATAAAATCAGCGCCAAGGGAACTGCAGGTCGGACTAGGAAAAATTAAGCAGGCAGAAAATTTTTAATACCTCAGTGAATGGATAGAGAGCCTAACCTATCAGAGAAGAAGCCTTCGTGTCACTCATTAACAAAATGGAAATGGTCTACCAACTAAAGACATCTACAATAAGAGATCGATATCCTTAAACGCCAAAATTGACATTACTGCGCTGTTGTTTGACCTGAAGAATAAACATCTACCTATTCATGAGGATATCAGACAGAAATGCACACGCCTTAAGTCTCGCCAGCCTGCTTGGAAGACTGCCGTGAAGATAACATCCAGCGACTTCAACCCCACCTCTAAATGGTTAACAGAGTGGTCTTTATCCCCACCTCGGGCAATAGTGGATATTAATAATCCATCCACAAAACTGGCAGGCTTCGATCTGCCAAGCTGCACCTGGAGTAGACTAAATCGCTTGTGATGTGGAGTAGGTAGATCAGCATCTACTTTACACACCTGGGGCTGGTCAGTTTCTCCATACTGTGATTGTGGGGAGGTTCGACAAACAATGAAACATTTAGTGCAGAAATGTCCACTCCGGGCTTTCACTGGCATTATTGAAGACCTCAACTCAGCAACAACCGAAGCAGTGAAGTGAGTGGCGGGTTTGGATATTCACATTTAGTGAGATGTACGTCACTCGCACTCAGTGTGTATATACGAACTGTCAGAATTGATAGGTGGATAGTGATGTAAATATATTGTGTTTTCTTCTTTCAAAATTTGTAAATTGCTTTCTTTGACTGTATAGATATGATAATTTGTATTTATTTTGTACTCATCTTTCACTGGTTGTGTAAATAGTTCATAGGTTGTCATTATTCACCATACGCCAAATAATAATCATTCGATCAGAGACTCTGTATGCGGCAGAGACTTAAAATCAACAATAAAGGTCTAATGGAAAAGCTATAGACTAAAGATTTTGAGAAAAATCCTGGGTCCCATCAAAGAAAACAGCGAGTACAGAAGGCGTCACAACCACGATTTATACAAGCACGTGGAGAAGATAAGTGACACGATTCAACAACGAAGGATTGCCTTTTATAGCCACGTGACACGAATGATCCCAGGCAGTATATCTAAACGGATATTAACGTACTTTGAAGATAAGAAAACCAAAGGGGCATGGCTCACAGAAATTGAGAAAGATCTACGAGAAGTTGAAATTTCTCCTAAAAATTCTCCTGAAGATATCCAGGAGCGTGTTCCGCTTAAGGAAAAACTGCGTACGCACTGTTTCCAGGAAAAGCCGAAGCCGAAGACAGGGAAGGTGTGACCCAAGAGAGAAAAGAACAACACCGGAGACGAATGCAGGAGTATTGGGCGGCAGTTAAAGCTCGGGAAAGGAGACAGTTGAACTGACGTGGTCCCTAGTGGGCCGAAACGAAATAATAATAATAATAATAATAATAATAATAATAATAATAATAATAATAATAATAATTGGTGGTAGGCTGTCACTGTTGAAACGGCCGCAGGCTTTTGAGGGATTCATAGACTTAGTTATCTATATAAATACAATCGTAACAACCGTGTGTCTGTACATTGACTGTTTTGGCAAAACTTCCGCACAGTTATCCGTTTCAGGTGTAATAATGGCCATCCGCATATTTTTTTTTTTGCTTTGATGTCTGTCTGTCTGTCTCTCTGTCTATCTGTATGTCTGTTTGTCTATAACTTGAAAACTACTGGATATATTTCTACCAAACTTCATATTTAGATTCCCCCTGTCCTTGGCTAGGTTTTAGGGTCAATATTGATTCTAAATCCCTGAACTGACTGGGGATTTATACGAAACCGAAATCGTGATTTTGCACTCCCACAAAATATACACAACCAAACTCAATGTAAATCTACCTGCTTTAATGAAAATCAATTTCTAAACCTTCTTTTTCCTCATATTCCTCATTTCGATACGAGGATTAATAAGGGAGATATCAATAACAGACCGTTTTTCGGTGCAAGTCCCACCGGACTTTACCCAAGAGCGGGTGTGCAAAAACTACTGGCGATATTTCGACCAGGCTTCGTATTTCGTATCCAACTTTCCAACGGTGAGTTTTAGGTCCATACATTGACCATTTTAGCATAATTTTCGTACAGTTATGCGTTTCAAGTGTAATAATTACCATCTTCATATTTGTTAGCTTTAGTTTCCTGAAAGTCCTCACTTCAACCTCTGTCCCATCCCCCAAAGCAAGATTGAGGCACAATCTGCCAGACGAGCTAGAAAATTGAAATTTTGCAAAATTATATGTCTTAGCCTGTAATCGACGAAAAGCTTTGTGCCCGTTCGCACGTCCACGACAGATTACAAAATGGCGCCGACCGAAGGTATGGGCCATGTAATCTATAGCAAGCAAGGAATAGTCACCTGTTGTGATTATACAGAGGGCCATATACGTCATGGAATGGTCAAGTAGTCAGGGTAAAACGGACAGTGGACGGTCTACAGTATTGTTTTCAAAAAAATAGAAAAAACTTCATTATTAAAAATCTTCATCTTGAATTTTCACGACGTAGAGAGCGGACGCAATTACCGTCAGCGGAATAATTCTTTTAGGAGAAGCAAAGGATCACGCATAAGAAAAGAAGTATTTTCCAACGGTTGAATAAGAATAAAGAATAAGTTTTCGTCAAGATTCACAAGCAGTTCAGACGGAAAATAGACGTACTGAATTCATTACATACGAAATTGCGGATACGTCGGAGAGCTACGAAGAAAAATAAAAAGAAATAAAATTAAGGATTTGACACGTCAGAGAAGAATAGCAAAATGGCTGTATACTGCAATATAATCTTCAACTTTGAGACTGACAAGAAGACGATGAAGATGATGTGCTAAATACACATGATGGACCAACCTGGGAACAATTCATCTTACCATACGACCAGGCAATGACGAGGAAGGCGACGGGTAATCATCCGACCGAGCCATGACGAGGCAAGGCAACGGGAATCCAGATAGTACTTCCAGAACGAAGGAGCGGATGATGTACCATTTGTTCAACCCGTGACCGAACCGAAGACCCAACTACATCCATTTGGGAACGGAACACCTGGACCAGGGACAACCATGAGCGAGCTAAGTCATTCACAATATTTTATCGCATAATTTTTGGTTTGCCTACACATGTACCTTAGGTATGTGCCGATGGGCTAATTGTAGACCGATAAATATGGCAATGCAAGTGAGGATTACCAACGATGTGTGTGATAATTAAGTTCGTAGTTACGATTTAGCAATATAGTAATAGTTTCACATGTAATGGATATATACGTCAACATATATCGACTAAAATACTCGTATGAAGCGTGAGGTTTGAAAGAGAAGTGTGAAACAGCTGATTTTAATGACATACTGGGAGATTATAGAGATTTCATTGAAGAAATGTTTAAAGTTGACGTCACGAGTGGTTGTGCGCGGTGTAGAAATAAACAAATGGAATTACGCATTGTTTGGTTCATAGAAAGGGCATTGAACTCAGTCTTGGGTTATGAGAAGCAGCGACTCGTAGATGTTATATAAAGAAACAGTGTGATATTTTGACGTAGTCGTGAAGTTGGGGACGCGATAAATTATTATGGAGGCTACGGTAATATATTAAATGGATGTTGTAATAAGGATATGATTATGGTAATTGGATGAAAGATTCGAGTTATATATGTAGTGATATGAGAAGTTTCGCACGATGCAGGGGCCATCGTGTATCTGCAAGTTAAGATATGCCACACTACAAGTTTATTTTTGTGATTCGTTTACGTAAGAGTGCCCACACCGCTGGAGCGACACAAGCCAAGGTACGAACTGGGTTTACTATTATAGATGTATGCTCGTGACGTAATCGTATGTCAGTGTAGATGATTTATAATGAACATCAGAATACTATGATACTTTGAATAGCTGTAGTTAACCAGATGCATTACGACACCGATGTATATGAGATTATGTTTCTAAACCTCGCGGCATAGCGCTTCCATACTAATTGCGAGAGAGAAAAGTAGCTTGCATTGTAGTTGAATGTTATTGGAATATAACTAAAGAAAGGGACATTGAACCTAAAAGGACATGTGTATGACAGCCAAAGATTATGTTGAAAATTAGTTAGATAGCTAGATCGATTAATATTCTCCGTTTGAACGTACATTTCTTTAACGAACTTCAGCTAGGGAAAAGCTAGAGTAGGAGCCGCATTTACCAGGCACTAGGAAAGAATGCCTTAGTTCGTAAGTAGTTATCCACATACAACGAGATCGTTGCAACAAAATCATGACTTCGGATTTTTACTCGGAATTATCTTGATTTACTCAAATCTATTTTCGATTTTCTTTGATTTATTCAATTTATTTAAATGTATTCTAATTTATTCAGACTTAACTTATTAGTGTATTTGAGATGCATTTCGGCTGAACATTGTGTCCATGTAAGACTGGTTTGAACAAACTAAGGAAATGAACTATCGTAACAAGTTAATGATGTTGATGTTACACTTACCTTCAAACTGCAAGGTGGACCTCAGATGTGTCCAGTGCTCTATTGTAAATGTGTAAATACTTAACTTCTACTTCACAAAGGAACTGATCATCTTAATAATTTTAAATATTGAATATTATTTTGTTTTATTTTACGAGCCAGCGCTGACTCATTCTCCATACTTATTTTCAGTCAATTTTAAATAATGCGTCGCATGATATGGTAATTTAATAATTTAATATTTTATTAATAAATATCTTGTTATTTTTCTATAATTGCTTGTGTCATGAATTCTTTAATTACTGTCTAGCTCGTAAGTTAATTAATAGCTAAGAAAGGTACCGTGTAATTAAGTGTTTGTTTAATCATGGCAAGTTCTCTCGAAGACAATTGATAAAATTTGTCGACGATTATTATTATTATTATTATGTCGTGAGTGTCGGTAGGTGTCACCCGTGAGTTGGGATTCTCTTGAACTCACGTGAAGCGAATTCTACAGTAAGATTACATGTCTTACTTGCCATAAGAAAACCCTGAGGTATCCGCTGAGCGACTCCATTTCGTCAAACTAGGCTGCCCAACGACGAGTAAAAATGGAGATATCGGGTAAAGAATGTAATCCGTCTCCGTAAGCGGTTACAGCTTCCAAGATCTTTAAATGTTTTACTTTTTACCCCCGAAAAATATCGGAATATTGAGGCAATTTTAATGTCGGTGCAGACCTTGGTTTCGAGGTGTTTCGTGGCTAAATGGCAAGTCGCATCACAAAGCGGATGGCACAATCTCAGTTCAAATTGGAGTGATCTACAACTTTGGTCCTATGACGTTTCGTCGTATCTCTATTCCTTATATGTCAGATTGGTCTGTATTTCTCGATTATACATACATTTTGCTCTTTGTACCCGTATAATTTGTAGTTTGAATCGCTTACACGAAAGGTAGAATAATTCTACACGAACATTTGCCCACCCAGTATCCAGTCTTAAGCCAAATTCTACGTTTGTAGCTGTCATATTAGTACCCGAAAGTAATGCACTGTGAGAAAACTTTACCCAAATTTCACCCTAACAACGTTTCTAACTCAATTTCACCCATAAATAGATGAGACAGGAGAAAATATCTTAAGACCAGCCATTTATACCGCTAAATGGGACGTCTTATGGTACGATCCGTTTGTCAATATCATGTATCGTTTAGTAGCAGTTAATCTGTAAATGAATGTTTGCAATATTGTAAACATGCATATACTTCGTAAGTCGATCTATATACTGTATATTCATTCAAGTCGATTTGTAGAGATGTAGAAAGGGTGTGTTTGCCATTATAATTAATATTTTACATCGATAGTGACTCTCAGCAGGAGGGCATCTGCTATTAATCATTACTCTCCACATCGACTTCGACTGTCGGTAGGAATGAGATCCTTCTCCATCTCCTTTGTAACTAGCATTAGTAAGGAGGGACTACCATTGTAATTAATAATTCCCTTCTCGATTTGCCTGGCAGAAGACAAGGGAGCATGCAAGTTTGTTCATTCTCCCCTAACCGATTGTGTTTGGGAATTGGTAAATGTTCCCGCCATTATAAATAAATTTACCCATCTAAAATGTGACTGGCATTAAGCATAGTGGCCTTGCTATTATAATGGAAACTCACCAACTCGGTGTGCCTGTCATTAAGAAAACGGGCCTGTCCTTATAATGATCACAGTACAACTCAGTTTTGACTGGCAGTGGGGAAGGTGCCTTCTATTATAATAAAAACTCCTCAAATATATCTGTCTGGAAGTAGGAAAGGGCGCCTGCCATAGTAACGAAAACTCCCCAAATCGATTGTCACCACGCGGTAGGTAATGGGACCTCCCATTATAATGAAACCTTACCTACTCAATTGTGAATGGCAGTAGGCAAGTGAACCTGCCGTTATCATCACAACTCCACAACCCACACTTTACATTGGAAACAACGTATGGGAACCTCCTCCTGCTGTTTCTTGATAACGCTAGGAGACATGCAATTTAAAACATCTTTTTCACTGCGTGTACAGTAATTTACTTCGATATCCGTATAGAATGTAGGATTCCGCAGCGAAGCACAGGTACATTTGCTAGTCAGTAATAAAAGACAAATATTATGTAGATAACTCTTTCTTTTGCACTGTTTTGCCGAATCCTAATCTAATCTTTCTTTTCCATTATTAAATTGTTAATTCTATACAACTGACCACGATGTATTCACAACGACAGCTAACCTCCAACTGAGTACGCGAGTCAACACAGCGCTATCTTATAACAGAGTATGCGTGTGACGTCAATCTTTCTTTTCCATGATTAAATTTGTCATTCTATAGAACTGACCACAATGTATTCACAACGCCAGCTAACCTTCAACTGAGTGCTGGAGTTCCGAGCGCGGAGCGACACCACGCGACCCCCCTTTGCGGGGTCGCGTGCTTCAGTTGGTCTTTCGGGACAGCCCATCTTCCTTAGATCCTTTGTCCCAACACAACTGGAGGTTTTTTTCTTGCCTGGTGCAACGGGTTTTCAAGAGTAACTTTTCCTCATCTAGTGAGTTGTGGTGAGGTTTTCATTGCTCCTGGCGACTGGAGCAGTTATGCCCTAACTTCCAGTATTTCATGGAAGGTAGGAGCAGGTGCGAATGTGGAGTGATTGAAATATGGTGGTGGCGACCACTGATTTGTAGACGAGAGGTGTGTGGGTACTTTCCGTTGTATTCGACTGGGGTCTAGAGGAGTTGTGAGGAGTGTGATATTGAGGTTAGGCATACAGTGTTCTTAGTGGCACATGGCGTGGGTTGGGAACTTGGCTTATGTTATATTGTGCTGGTTAGGAAGAAGATGAGACTTTTAGAAGCTCTAAGGTGGGGATAGATTGTGGCGGGCGGTTTAGATTGAGTGCAGGAGGAGGGCTGAGATTTAGGGTTAGTAGTGACCGTGGCTGTTGGTTGGATGGTTGAAGGCGGCGCAAGTGTTTGCTCGGAAAGTAGTGAGCTTTGATTTCCTTTTTGAGGAATGGACAGCCTGTGTAAGAAGAAGCGGCGTGATTGCCTTTACAGTTGGCACACTTGGCCTATTGTCGTGGGACTGGGCAGACGGTGTGATGATGATGATCGCCGCATCTATTACAGCAGGTCTCATTAGGGCAGTTTGAAGCAGATTGATTTAGTTGGAGACAATTGTAACACATGAATATTAGGGAAGACTGTGGGCGAGGTTTGTCCGACTCGTTGGCTGAATGGTCAGCGTACTGGCCTTCGGTTCAGAGGATCCCGGGTTCGATTCCCGGCCGGGTCGGGGATTTTAATCGTCTCTGATTAATTCTTCTAGCCGGGGACTGGGTGTTTGTGTTTGTCCCAACACTTTCCTCTTCATATTCACACAACACACTACACTACCAACCACCACAGAAACACGCAATAGTGATTACATCCCTTCATATAGGGTTGGCGTCAGGAAGGGCATCCGGCCGCAAAACAGGGCCAAATCCACATGTGCGACAAAGTTCGCACCCGCGACCCCACATGTGTGGGATAAGCGGTAGAAAAAGAAGAAGAAGAACTGTGGGCGAGGTTTGGTGAGAATGGTGCGGGTTCGATTTTGGGTGAGTGCATATTTGCAGACAGGGGCGAAGTGTATTTCAGGCTGTGACATGAGTATTGCTGAAGAAGTTTCTGAATGAGAAAGATCGGTTTGGGTAGGTTTTGTGGCTGCAGGTCGAGTGAATTTATTGTGTTTGAGTGCCGCATTCCAGAATGTAGGATATTCTTCTGGTTTCTCCTTCTTCAATGTCTTCTGACTCTTCTTCTTCTTCTTCGGGTACTACTGGTTCAGGGTCTTGGAGGGAGTCTGAAGGGTGTATAATTATAGGGTGGCTGATACCTGGGAGTGGAGTAAGTCTCCGAAGTATGTCCTTCAAGAGAAAGTCTCGAATAGGAGTAATCGTTAGAATGTTATTGTGGGTTTATTCTATCACTGCAACATGGGTTGATATGATACCTGAAATGGTACCAAGTATTGTGCACCGGTTCAGGGGCACAGGTCCTTGGATACCAAGAGGGATCATGGCTATACTGTATTTAGGTGAGACAGGGAATGTGGAGTTACTCTTAACGTATCTAAAAGGGTTTTCGAAGTTGAGGTCTCGAAGTCGTGATGGAAGTGAGTTGTGGAGGTTCACCTGTGTGAGAGTGCGGGAGACGGAGATAGAATTGACTGAGAGGGAGATGGGCTTGGGGAGGAGAGAAACTGGATAACTGTCTTGGAAATTTCATCAATGGCTGCAGTGTCTAGGCTTGTTCTTATTTCGGGGGGGGGGGGGGGGGTTAATAGGTTTGTAGGGTTCGCCGACCTTAAGCAAGGTCCTTTGTCCCAATACAACTGGTGGTTGCCTTTGCCTGGTGCAAATTTCTTCCAGAGCGACAATCCTCTTCTAGTGAGGTGTGGCGAATCTTTGCTCCTAACGACTGAAGCATTTGTGCCCTAACTTCCAGTATTTCGGGAAGGTAGGGACAGGTGCGTGTGGGAGTATTAGAAATGTGGTGGTGGCGACCTTAGATATGTGGACGAGGAGTGTTTGGGTCTAAACATTAGAGGCATTAGAGGTCTAGAGGAGTTGTTAGGCGTGCGAGATTATTGTTGGCGTTGTTGGGGTGGCATACAGTGCTTAGGGGGGGGGGGGGGGAGGAGGTGGAAGTTTCGGGTTTGGGAGTAGGATTATGTTGTGCTGGTGAGGAAGGTGAGGTGACATTTCAGAAGCTCTATGGAAGGAAGGGGGGATGGATTGTGGTTGGCGATTAAGTTGTACGTGGGAGGGGGGTTAAGCTTTAGGCTTAGAAGCGACGGTGGTTGTTGGTTGGATGTTTGAGGACGGCGTAGGTGTTTATTTGCAATGTAGTGGGCTTTGATTGCCTTTTTGAGAAATGGGCAGCCAGGGTAGGAGGCGGCGTGATTGCCCGTACAGTTGGCGCACCTTGCCTGGTCACGAGGGACTGGGCAGGTGGTGTGATGGTGGTGGTCGCCGCATCTGTTACAGCGGGTCTCGTTAGTACAGTTAGCAGCAGTGTGATGCGGTTGGAGACAGTTATAGCACATGACTATAAGAGAAGATTTAGGGCGAGGTGCGGTGTGAATGGTGCGGGTTCGGTTGGGAGGGGCAGATTTTCTGATAGGGGAAGGGGTGTTTCAGGCTGCAACATAGGTGTTACTGGAGTAGTTTCAGAGTTAGGAAGATCAGTTTGGGTAGGTGTTGTGCCTGTAGGGTGAGTGATTTCAGGGTCGGTTTGAGAGCTGGTATCCACGAGGGACAAAGGTGGGTCAGTCTGGATGCTGCATTCTCAGAATGGATATTCTTCCGTTGATTCTTCTGCTTCTTCTTCAGCTTATTCAATGTCCTCATCTTCCTCTTCTTCTTCGTATTCTTCTAGTTCGGGGACTAGGAGGGAGTCGGAGGGGTTTATAATTATAGGGTGGGGAAGGTCTGGGAGTGGGGTGAGTCTCTGTAGAATGTCTTTCATAAGAAATTCTCGAATGGGGGTGATCATTAGGATGTTATTGTGGGTTTTTTCTAGCACTGAAAAATGGGTTGGTATGATGTCTGAAATGGCACCAATTAGTGTGCATCGATTGGGGGGGCACAGGTCCTTGGATACCGAGAGGGATCAAGGCTATACTGCATTTGGGTGAGAGTGGGAATATGGAGTTGTTCTTAACGTATCGGGAGGGGTTTTCGAAGTTTGTGTCTTCCAGGTCATGATGGGAGTAAGTAGTGGGGGTTTGTTTATGGGAGAGTACGGGCGACGGAGATCGAATGAACTGAGGTGTAGATAGGCTTGGGGAACTGAGATACTGGGTGACTCTCGTGGAAATTTCGTCGAGGGGTGAGGCTGGGGTGTCTAGGAACGGAGAGCGAACAGAGGCCCGGTTACTCGATCCACCGGGCTTGTTCTTTTTCCTGAGCTGATAGGGCATGGTCTTGGCGGGATTTAGCTTGGTAGGGTTGGAATGAAAGGGAATGAAATACTGGAACGGCCAAACGCACTTGCGGACCCGGCTGGGTAATTTCAACTTGTTGACTTAGTCGTGTCAGGCTAGTTTTTTACGTGGATTTCGCCATGGGCAAGGCACGATCTCAGGGCACCAAGCTGTTCTGACAAATTGCTCAGGGGCCACAAGGGTGGCTAGTGGCTGCAGTTGTCTCTTTGAGTGTGAGCAGCTAGCGGGCGCTAGCGACGAAGCTGTCTTCTTGGCGGTCTTCTTCTTGGCAGTGTGGGGCTAGCGGTTGCTAACGGCGATGCTATCCTCGTGGTGATCGGTAAGCTGGAAGTCTGGGTTTCCAGTACCAGGCGTCGGGGTTAGTCTCTCCGATGTGCTCTCTAGCGTGACTGCACGACGAAGGATGAGCGCTCGATTTTTTCTGGGGGGGGATCCGAAGCCACTCCCCCCGCGTGACCATCGACTCAATCTACATGGCCTCCGACATGCTATTAATTTCTAAGAAGTAAGAGATAACAGGGAAGAGTGGGAAGTGATACAATGAGTATCTGCCGGTTTCCGAGTTAGACTCGCTACTACGGCAAGAGTTTGTGTTGGTAAGGTGGTGTTAAGGTGTGGTGTTGAAGGGTCAGAGAAAACCACATAGGCAGAAAAGAGAAAGAGCTTACATGTAAACCTGACAAATTTTGATAGCACCTGCAAGGATGTGGGCTGGAAAAGTCCAGAGGTTGTGTTAGTTGAGAATAGGTATCATACACCAGCCATGAACCGTAGTCTCGCCATTCCATCTGCCAGGGGATCAGTCCGTCTGGGCGCTGCCGAGACTAGCGCGGGCCTTGCCGGTTGCGGAGCCATGCGTCGAGGGTCGAGGGCCCGCCGCACAGCGCCACATGAGCGCTCGATTTTTTTGGGGGGGCCCCCGAAGCCCGCTCCCCCCGCGTGACCATCGATTCAGTCTACATGGCCTCCGACATGCTATTAATTTTCTAAGAAAAGAATGGGAAGTGGCACAAAGAGTATATGCCGGTTTCCGAGTCAGACTTGCTACCACGGCCAGAGTTTGTGTTGATAGGGTGGTGTTAAGGTGTGGTATTGAAGGGTCAGGGAAAAACCACATAGGCAGAAAAGAGAAATAGCCTATATGTAAAACCTGATATCTTGTGATATCATATGCAAGGATGTGGGCTGGAAATGTGTGTTAGTTGAGAAGAGGTATCATGCACCAACCATGATCCATCGTCTCGCCATTCCATCTGCCTGGGAATCAGTCCGTCTGAGCACTATCGTGACTAGCGCGGGCCTTGCCGGTTGCGGAGCCATGCGTCTAGTACCACTAGGGCCCGCCGCACAGCGCCACCTCCTTGGGGTCCCTCGTCCGCAGTCTCCGATCCTGGAGGATGAGGCCAAGCCCGGCCTCCTGGAAGGGGGTGGGTCATGACGCCGGGCCTCCCTCCTCTCTGCCCGTCCCATGGCCCTGTAAACAGGGCAACTGCGATGGAAGGCCGGGTGGCCCTCCGCGCAGTTGGCGCACACCGGCGCCTCCTTAAGTGCTGCGCATGCCGTGTAGTGGTGATCACCCCCACAACGGTTGCACATAATTTGGAGCCTACACCTCTCCTCCCGGTGGCCTCACCTCAAACAGCGGATACACTGCAAGAGTTGTTGAGGGGGACGTTTCGATCTCACCTGATTGCCGCTACCCGCTGAGGTCCTCTCCTGATTGGCTCCTCGGTCGGCTGCTGTCCTGGGAGCCGTCCGGGGTTGTGGCTGGGCGGCCCTCTCCTGGTGGGCCGGCGTCTTCTTTTTCCTCTTGGTCCGGGGACGGCGTCTTCTTCTCGGGGATCTCTTCTCGGCAGGGGAAGAGGCCTCTTCTTGGTGGCCCTCCTCCCGGTCTGGTGACCCCGGGGTTGCGGGTAGCTCCGCTGCGTCGCCGTCTTCTTCCTCCTCCTGGGTGGCGGCCGTGGCGTCGGACGGTGCTAACACTCGACTGCGTTCCCTGTCCTGTGGGGTGCACATCGACGTCTGCAGCTCGACAGACAAGCTGGCAGGCTGGGCCTGGACAGCAGCCTCTGAACGTCAGGGGGCGTCCTCCTCCACTGCTGTGGTGCCGTCCGCCGTCGTGGGCGCTTTCCTGGATTGCGCCCGGGTAACAGGCCCTTCCTGGTAGGCCTGCGTCTGCGTCCACTTCGCCCTGGCAGGTGGACGACGTTCCTGGTTGGCGGCCTTGTTCATCTGCATGTACTTCGTAAAGTACAGTGGTCCAACTGGGGACGCGCCGCCGCCATCCTCGGTCCTCTGCTCCGTCTGGGTTGCTGTCTCCTGGTAGCCTGAACCGTCCAGCTGTTTCCTGTGTCCTGGTAGCCGGGCAACCTGGTATATCTGGGACGCCAGCTTCTCGTAGACCCGGAAGCGGTCTGCGTATTGGGGTGGATGACGACCGCCCAGCCAGTGATCACCTCGCCGTTGGTCTCGAAGATCGGGTCCCCGATGAACTCCGCGATCGCCGTAAGGAGATCGATTATGCGGATCGTCTCCTGGTAGGGGTCCTTCCCCCACCGGTTGTAGACCAGCACCGTCGGGAATCTGTAGTCGGGGACTGCCAGAGAGCAGAGGCCTGTAGCTTCACTATGGCTCCCCTTGCAGTCGTAGTCCGCCGCTCTCGCTGGGATGGTAAGCTTACCCATCCCGGTCCTCCTGAAAAGAAATCGTGGAAGAAAGAGAGAAAGCGAGCACTGAGAAGTGCTCAGCTTCGACAAATGCTCTTTCGAAATTGTACTAACAAGTACAACTGCCGGACTAGCACTTAGAAAGTACAGATCGCCTGGCGAGGAGAGGGAGAGTGGAGCGAGAGGCACGTACGTCCTTCCGCTTCAACAGTCAAGCTCGTCCTCTTGAGCGCTCGAGACAACACAGCGCCATCTTATAGCAGAGTATGCGTGTGACGTCACATATTCAGCACAAATTTTGCCATGCTTTGAAGCGCTATTTCATGAAAACTGCGTTTCAGATTTTCAATTCTTTTATTTTTTGCAACAAACAGCCTCCTCTTTTATCTGTCAATTGAGACTTTAAACGTAGTCGTAAGTTAAATATCCTCGGTGATATACGCGTCCTACCCAAACACTAAAAGAGTTGTCGAGGAACGTAAGTCTACGTTAAGAGAAAGAAAAAATGGAACGTTGATAATGGAAGCATAATTCATCCTCAGCAATTTCTCGGGATGAGTGTCGAAGTCTATAAGTGTTTAGGAGAAGGAACTTGGTCATCAATCACTTGTGAGATCAATCCTGGAATACGGAGCTGCCGTATAGGACCTATATGAAAGATAGCTCGTGAGAGATGGAGCGGAGAAAACTAGAAGTGTTCGTAATGCAGTTATTCTAGAAGTACGGTACTCTGAACAGAATGTGTAGGAATCTCAGGAGGCCAGACGGAAAGTACCGGTACGTACTCGACCATGCTTATACAAACTAGCCGTGGTTTCCCTGTTTTCATGACAGGCAAATGCTGGGACTGTACCAAATTTATTATTATTAATAATAATAATAATAATAATAATAATAATAAATAATAATGTTATTGGCTTTACGTCCCACTAACTACTTTTACGGTTTTAGAAGATGCCGAGGTGCCGGAATTTAGTTCCGCAGGAGTTCTTTTACGTTGCAGTAAATCTACCGACACGAGGCTGACGTATCTGAACGGTGTGCGGAAAAGTGCGAATACGGAAATTTGCGAACACATCATTAAAGCGGAAATTCGCGCACACTTAGGATTATTACTACCTGGCTAGGGTTTCCCACGTCTTGGTAAATATTTCGTTGCCGGAAATTTGCGAACATAATCTTCGAAAAAAGAAAAAAAAACAAGACATGTATGTAAGCGACCCCTGTAAATAAAAGAATAATTAATTCATACAACTTATTAAAAATAATTCCCATCACACTTTATAATCTTACCATTTTAGCGTGTTTAAAATCAGACTTCATATGGCTTCGTCATTTTTTTCACACATTTGTCGTTTAGATTCGGCTTTTATAGGCTTCGCCATTTTTACATACGTATATATTTACACTATGTATTTACATGTAAGTTACCGTAATTTAGTCCAATTTCTGAATGTCTCTTGTCTCTCCATATGCTTTTATGGTTTTCTCAATCCTATCGTCCAGTTTCAAGTATTTCCTCTTCCTCTTTTTTCCTTCTAGATGTATTTCTAACCTCATTTACATGCAATTTGTGTGTTCCGATTCCTTCTTCAAACATTCCACCAGCATGTTGACTCTGGGGTAGGAGTTTCTGAACGACAGTATTTAATTTGTTGTGCCATCCTTCTACAACATTCGTGGTTCTGTGTCTCTTACCGTAGCAACTCCACATTTCGATAGGAATCTCTTCATTTTGTAGCCATGTATCCACAAAGTAGTCGGAAAAACTCGAAGAACTTTTGGTTGTCGGGAGCTTGCGCATGAATCTAGAGCCATTCGCCATCTACGTCCTCCGGTTTCAAAAATGCCTGTGCCGCACACATGGTGACGTGAAGCCTTAAGTCTTCATTCTGACGGTATTCCACTTTGAATTTTTCTCCATAAGCATTTTTTCATACGGAAGTGGCACCCACTCACTTGAATCGAGGGAAAAATTTGATGTAGAGCCAATATTGCAGCTGCCTCAAAATCGGCATTGACTTTACTGGGACACCACTGTGGAACTACTTCTTTAATAAGAAGGAACAGGCGAATGTCTTTCTTCTTATTAGGGAGTAAGGCAAATACCACAGGGGACACATTAGTTTCGTCAGGGCGGCCTCCTAGCTCTGCGTGAACAGTGTAGACTTGTGCAAACTGTTTGCTGCAGCACCTAAATGTACTATCCATAATAAATTGTGTAGATGTTTTAAAACTTTAATTTCTTTTGTTTCCACTGAAAACTAGGATTCTTTCTTCTAGTCCATCATCTACAAGGAGAAAACTGCTACCATCGGCCATTTTCAAGATTTCTTCATTGAGAATAATATCACCGCGTTATTTTGGCTCTTGTTGATTTCCACGCTCGTTACT
Organism: Anabrus simplex; assembly: GCF_040414725.1. Lineage (NCBI taxonomy): Eukaryota > Metazoa > Arthropoda > Insecta > Orthoptera > Tettigoniidae > Anabrus > Anabrus simplex. The sequence goes on along the minus strand of NC_090265.1, from coordinate 610,655,424 downwards.
CCGCTGACTTCGTAAGGTCACCTTCAACGATTCTGCGTGTGGCATTTTTATCACAAAGTCATAACCTGAAACGACCATACTGATTAATTAAAAATCTTAAGTATATTATTAAAGTATGTATTAAAAATTCTAAGTATATTGTCTCATTGTTATTTTTCTCATTTCTGACCTTACGATGCATTTAAAAATGTAATAACCAATTTTGTAGAGCACATTACGCTCTGTAATTTTTGTTCAGTCAAAATTTGCATTTAAGTACCGTCTAAAGCTAAACACCACCCTCCCCTCCCCCACCAAAAAACACTTTTCGTCAAGAGAGTAGAAGAGCTCCAATAAATTTTCCGGATGTACAGGCTACGCCAAATAATAGTACACTATATTAGTAGTAAATATATGAATATATATACATAACGCATTGTTAGTTATTGACCTATAATATAATTTGTAATACAAAATTCATTCTCTATTTTACCATATGGCACATGCACTTTATATTAATAAAGTACGAAAGTTATTGGAATATAAATAAGGACGTTCCTTTACTAACCTTTATTATGTAGGTTTCCTATTTCATCGGTGTATATCTCATGTAACTGTGTATAGTTTCTTCTCGAGCCCTCTTCTTGGGGTTACACACTTGCTTCTTCACTTCTAGAGCGGCGTCGTCTGGTGATCCATACAAATGTCCGGATGCATATAGTACTTCTTCATTCTTCGACCTCATCAATCCCTTACAGTGCCATGACTTTTAGCGTAAAGATAGCCACGTAACAACGCCTGCTTTTATTTCTCTATACTTACGGTACGCGTAACCATTATAATGAGCGGAGGGCCTACCCCTGATCGTGGTAACAATTTCCATACTCAATATTGCGAAGACTATGAAGGTTAAAAGTAAGTGAACAAACGTACGGGTATGCGCCCCGAACCGGCGGTGGAACCGGCCGCAGAGGAAATCCCCACTACTGTTCGCATTAGTTACAAAACTACCTAGTAGAAGTTTGTGACATGGTATGGGAGGTTGAAATTACAATGCTAATGTTAAAATCGGAAAGCTAATCCAGGGTAGATGGGATTCTAAGGTTAGTGTTCCGGCAACGAAATATTTACCAAGACCTGGGAGACGCTAGTCAGGTAGCAATAATCCCTAGCGTGCGCGAATTTCCACTTTAATGACGTGTTCGCAAATTTCCGTATTCGAACTTTTCCGGCATCCACCGAACTGAGCCAGGATCGAACCTACCAAGTTGGGGTCAGAAGGCCAGCACCTCAACCGTCTGAGCTACTCAGCCCGGCTGTACAATAATTAAGTCATCGGTCACTTCCTTTCCACTCCTACCCCTTTCCTATCCCATCATCGCCATAAAACCTATCTGTGGCGGTGCGACGAAAAGCCACTAGCAAAAATAAATAAATAAATAAATAAATAAATAAATAAATAAATAAATAAATAAATAAATAAATAAATAAATAAATAAATAAATCTACCAAACTTGATCTTTAGAATCCACCTGTCCTTGAGTAGGTTTTAGGGCCAATGTTATTTCTGAATACCTTAATTTAAAAATGCCAACATCACTTAATCATCAATGACCTGCATTTAGGGCTGTCGCCGAGGTGGCAGTCTTCCTACCAATTGTTTAAAATTATCCTTTTCTTAAATGTTTTCAAAGAACATCGAAATTTCATGGAACATTTCCCTTGTCACATGATTCCAATCCCTTATTCCTGGCCCTATAAATGAATATTTGTCCCAGTTTGTCGTCTTGAATTCCAAATTTCATTTCTATAACTGTGATCTTTCCTACTTTTAAGAACTCCACAAAAGCTTATTCGTCTATTAACATCATTCCACGCCATCTCTCCACTGACAGCCGGAACATACTACTTAGTCGAGCAGCTCGTCTCCTTACTCATAACATATTTATACACGTTATACAAATTGTTGAATGGTGGAACATCCCTCGACAGATTCCTATCATATAATTCAAACGTCAACACGGAATTGAAAGTTATAAATTATGATCCTTACTCCCAAATCGTTCCAGTCCAAAGTTTGTAACATTTTAGTAACACTGTTCTTGTTTTTCAAGAAGTCAACATCAGTTTAGAAAAGCCTTCATAACTTTCGAAGGTAGTATTATTAATAAATACAGTCCGATTGATAAAAAACTAAATTAAATAAAAATTTACATTACATAAGAACAACACAAGAAAAGAAAATATTACGGTATAAGAAATTGCATCAAAAGAAGTTACAAGACAATGAAGGAATAAAAATGTATAGAGTAAAACGAGAAACGAAAGACAATAAATATATGAGAATTATTACAAATTCCTTATGAGTGGAAATCCTCAGCCTGTTTCCAGTCATTTGAGCAGGTCAGGAATGGAATGAATGAGACCACCATCTATCGACGAGGATAGGAACTGTGCCGCCGCCGAAGCCTGTCGCACTCCTCTGGGGCAGTGATTAATGACTGACAGATGAAGTGAAATTATATTGGAAAGTGTTGCTGGAATGAAAGATGAGGAGGAAAACCGGAGTACCCAGAGAAAAACCTGCCTCGCCTCCGCTTTATCCAGCACAAATCTCACATGAAGTGACCAGGATTTGAACCATGGAACCCAGCGGTGAGAGGCCGGCGAACTGCCGCCTGGGCAACGGAGGCTCATCACAAGTTCGAGTAATGTGACATTTTATATATAGGCCTAGTCAGTTTACTGTCCAGGTTTGGTTTCTCCCCCGGACTCAGCAAGGGATTACACCTCTACCGTTTCAAGGACAGTGTCCGGGAGCGTGAGACATTTGTTCGGAGATACAATTTGGAGGAAGAACCAGTACCTTTCACAGGCGGCCTCATCTGCTATGCTCAACAGGGGCCTCGTGAGGGATGGGAATATTGGAATAGACAGGCAAGGAAAAGGGGAGGAAACGGCCGTGGCCTTAAGTTAGGTATTATCCCGGCATTTGTCTGGAGAAAAAGTGGGAAACCACGGAAAATCACTTCGATGATATCTGAGGTAGGGATCGAGCCCCTGTACCCATTTCACCTTCTGAGGCTGAGTGGACCTCGTTCCAGTCTTCATTCCAATTTTCAAATTTCGTGGCAGAGTCGGGAATTGAACCCAATCCTCCAGGGGTGGCAGATAATCACACTAACCACTCGTACACCACAGAGGCGGGCGACATAATAATAATAATAATAATAATAATAATAATAATAATAATAATAATAATTGTTACGGGGTTACCCGTGGATCAGCAGAGGTGAAAGAAGGTGCCGGGATGAATGGGTCTAACTACAAAGTCAAAGTTAATTTAAAATTTTAACAAAGGTTATATTTTCTTAAAAACAACAAAATTTTAACATCTTTTCACTTAGAGAAATAACAATGACATAGCGATTTAGAACCAAGACTTAGAAGGATCCAAGACCAGAATTCAAACACTCTTGGGCTACAAGCCCCTGGTTTTACAATTTTGAGCTCCTAGCTCAACTTTACACACGCACAATTTTTTTTCAAAGGGCAGAAAACCCCTAATACATGGAGCACTTGCTCCCAGTTTTCAATATCAAGCCTCCCAGAGGCATTCTTACAATACTAGAAAAGAGCTGACGTGCTCTCAGTGTTCCCAGCCTACTCAAGGCAACACAATGTGAAAAACTAATAGTCACTGGCCTTACAAGGCACTATTTACAAATAGCAATTTTATTACACAGAGGTATCTAGTACCCAACCTACGGAGCCTTAGTGAAAAAGAACAGGTTCAATAAACGGCCCGAGTACAACAGGAATGGAGTCGGAGATTAAGTTCCACAAAAAAATTTTAAGACCTATAGGGCACTTGGCCAACGAAACAGGGGCTAATACCAATCTACTGAGGTAGCGCGAATGGAGATAACTTTAATACATTGGAGAAATAAATGCGGTACCTCAAACCAAGATGAAGGGGGCTCGAGAGGGTAAATCACTCTCTATCCCCGGATTACATTTAAAGATGTATGAAATTTTACATAAGCCGAACGGAGAATTACATTTTAAGGAAGTTGGTTACATAATCAAGTTTCGAACCTTTCCCTCGAGTTAAACTGCGGAGCAAACAAAAGTGAAGATGTTAAATGCCCATACCTTGCTGGGGAACAGCTGACGGATGAAAGAGGCGCCTCCCGCCCCCTGCGTGACACACACACTTAGTTAGATGTTGATCAAATGGCCAGGAGACGTGAAAATCCGCAGTTCATAAACCCTCGGGGAAAGTTCGAGACCTTTCATGAATAATCAAGACACACCAACAGAGTTTTATTGGTTAAACTCAAAAGTTACACTCAAAATCGAAGAAGAAATATGGGATTGGTCGGAAATTATTTACAGAAATTCTTGATTGGCGGGCGGAAAGAAAAGATAAATATTGCCAACCCAAAAATGAATGAACAAAATTTAGTAAAGATAAAACTTATGAGTATAAAGTTTCTTCAAAAAGGTTCCTTCTCTTCGCACCAGGGTGCATGATCAAAGTTTGTTAGTAGTGACATCTATGAGAGAATGTTCAAACTTCTTGATGACTAGAAAAGAAAAACAAGTAGAATTTCACACAGTTCACAATAACAAATTTTAGTGGTGCCATCTTCAGAGAACATTTATAAGTTAGTCCAGTTTCAAGTTCACTGTTTCTCCTGTAGAGGAGTTCTTTAAGGCGCAAGATTTAAATGTGCGGCGTAGAGGTGTACCTCCCGGTACAATAATAATAATAATAATAATAATAATAATAATAATAATAATAATAATAATAATAATAATAATAATAATAATAATAATAATAATAATAATAATAATAATAATAATAATATCCGCATCTGGGATGTAGTGGTTAGTGTGATTAGCTGCCACCCCCGTAGACCCGGGTGCGATTCCCGGCTCTGCCACGAAATTTGAGAAGTGGTAAGAGAACTGAAACGGGTTTCACTCATCCTCAGGAGGTCAACTGAGTATAAGGGGGTTCGATTCCCACCTCAGCCATACTGGATTTTTTTTTTTTTTGGTTTCTTACTTCTCCTCCAGGCAAATGCCGGGATGTAACCTAACTTAATGTCACGGCCGCTTCTTTGTCTCTTTCTTGTCTATCCCTTCCAATCTTCCCATTCCCCTACAAGGCCCCTGTTAAGCATAGTAGGTGAGGCCGCCTGGGCGAGTTACTGGTCCTCCTCTCCAGTTGTATCCCCAACCCAAAGTCTCACACTCTAGGACGCTGCCATTGAGGCGGTAGAGGTGGGAACCCTCGCTGAGTCCAAGGGAAAAACCAACCCTGGAGGGTAAAGGATTAAGAAAGAAAGAAAATATTTATCATAATTGTGCAACGTTTGTCTTGCTATTGTCTTATAGTGCGTCTTTGGGAGTTATAACGTATTGTGAATATTTCAAGATACAATATATTGTGTTGTTTATAAGTTCTCCCGCTTCACTGAATGGTTAACATCGCGGCCTTCTGTCCAAAGGGTCGCAGGTTCGATTCCCGTTCGGGCCGAAGGATTTTTAATTGCGTGTAGTTAATTCCTGGCTTGGAGTTTGCCTTTGTCTCAATACACTCCTTTTGGTGTGCAAACAACACGCAACAGAGAATGCATCCTTCCACATAGCGTTGGGATCTGGAAGGCCATACGGCTGAGAAACAGTGTCACATGCACGACACAGTTCGCACCTGCGACACTACCAGGAAGTGAGAAAAGCGGTAGAAGAGTATGTCGTGTCGTCTATAGGATATCATTCAGTGCTCTATTATTTGTCATTTGGAGGGCAACTTCCCCCAGAATATATATATTTTACAATTTGTTTCACGTCGCACCGACACAGATAGGTCTTATGGCGACGATGGGACAGGAAGGGGCTAGGAGTGGGAAGGAAGCGGCCGTGTCCTCAATTACGGTACAGCCCCAGCATTTGCCTGGTGTGGAAATGGTAAATCACGGAAACCCCTCTTAAGGGCTGCCGACAGTGGGGTTCGAACCCACTATCTCGCGGATGCAAGCTCACCTCTGCCCCCCCGCTTACCGCACGGCCAACTCACCTGGCCCAGGATAACTAATAATAATAATAATAATAATAATAATAATAATAATAATAATAATAATAATAATAATAATAGGGCTGTGTGGGTCAGACGGTAGAGTGCTGTTTTTCTAAGCTCAACTTGGAGGGTTCGATCCAGACACAGTCGCATTTTATTTGACGATACTTAAATACAGAAGTCTCTTGTCGGTAGATTTACCGGCTCGTAACATTACTTATACGGAACAATATTCGGACATCGGCGCCTCCGAAAACTCTAAAACCGAGCGAGTTGGCCGTGCGGCTAGGGACGCGCAGTTGTGAGCTTGCATTTGGAGATAGCGGTTTCGAACCCACTGTCGGCAGCCCTGAAGATGGTTTTCCATGGTTTTCCATGGTTTCCCCTTTTTCACACCAAGCAAATGCTGGGGCTATATCTTAATTAATATCACGGCTGCTTCCTTCCAACTCCTAGCCCTTTCCTATCCTATCCTTGCCGTAAGACCTGTATGTGTCGGTGCGACGTAAAGCCAATCGCAAAAACAGAAAACTAAACGTAGATAATGGAACGTAAAATCATTAACAATATTGTTTAAAGGATTAGGAAACCAGGAAAATTTTACAACACCTCTTGAACACGGGTGTAATTTTGAAAAGGAAAAGTCAGCGATTCCAGCAAAAACTGTTGGTCTCGCGGCTATAATGACGATATTAACCAGTTGTGTAACTACAAGCCCGTTCGGTCTCTTGACCACGGCTTAAGAGGGGGATATTTTCGAGAAAAATCGTATCAGTCCATCAAACCGACATTCGAACCCGGATATTAAATGATATCATCCTCCATGATGACTGTGCTATTGCGCTATGTTCCCATCGTTTCCTCGAGGAAGATGTCACGATGAGACCTCCTCGGAGGCTAAACCTGTTGCCTGCCCTTGGCCTTGTAGGAGAGAAGAGATTTACCGCTTGCTAAGCTAGTGGTCGGGCCAGTCAGTTCTTCAGCAGCTGCGGCAACATCATGTTCCCACAGGTAGGAGTGGCTGGAAACTGCTACTTATTCACTAACATTGAATGGCATGTAAATAACCGCTCCTTATGTATCTTGTTATTAACATTCATGGTGTGAAATCCATTTCATTGGTCTGTGCTTTAGAAAGACATCGTCACTAAATGTACAGCACGTGCTCTTTAACACTCTGCTATAGTATAGACACCATGGCAGTGCCATTTTAGAACAACATTTTTGAAATTATTCTACGCGTACCTGCGGTGGTTTATAGTGAGTACACAAAATATCCGAAAAAGGAAATCCAGTAAAACCTCATTAATCCGAACCCCAATGGCCCGGACTTCGCTTAATCCGGACAGTCGTTCAATAATAATACATAAATGCATTTACAGTATAAAGCTGAGTTGCGAGCGCAATATTGCAAACTACACAGGAGGGGATTGTTGAAAGTGTGATCACTGCAGAAAACTCTGAATTATTATTATTATTATTATTATTATTATTATTATTATTATTATTTACAATTATGCTTTACGTCGCACCGACACAGATAGGTCTTATGGTGACGATGGAATAGGTAAAGCCTAGGAAATCGGAAGGAAGCGGCTGTGGCCTTAATTAAGGCACAGCCCCAGCATTTGCCTGGTGTGAAAATGGAGAAACCACGGAAAACCATCTTCAGGGCTGCCGACAGTGGGGTTCATACCCACTATCTCCCGGATGCAAGGTCACAGCTGCGTGACCCTAACCGCACGGCAAAACTCGCTCGGCGGTGATATTATTTTTTTGCTAGGGGCTTTACGTCGCACCGACACAGATAGGTCTTATGGCGACGATGGGATGGGAAAGGCCTAAGAGTTGGAAGGAAGCGGCCGTGGCCTTAATTAAGGTACAGCCCCAGCATTTGGCTGGTTTGAAAATGGGAAACTACGGAAAACCATTTTCAGGGCTGCCGATAGTGGAATTCGAACCTACTATCTCCCGGATGCAAGCTCACAGACGCACGTCTCTACGCGCACGGCCAACTCGCCCGGTGGTGATATTATTAACCTCATGCCAAAACTTAGTGAAATTAAGAACCATCTAAACATTGTCATTCAATATTTTGAATATAACAGCGATGAAGGCATATCTGCACATTATGAACGTTTGAGGCATCTGCATGAGTTAATTACCAAATTATTAATGTCAAAGGAAGACAAAAAAAAAAAAAAAAAAAAAAAGAAAGATCGGTATTTTCTTCAAACCATTAAGCGTGTCAAGTGTGGTCAATGGAGGTGTGCCTTGATTGCCATGTTCTAATTATGCACTGCATTAGTTATTCTGTATTTTGTAGAGCCTAATACTGTATTACATTATATCTTGTATACTAAATAACCTTTGAATTTCTTAATTTTAAAATACTGTACTTTACACGCTCTTTTCACTGAACAGAGTGTTTAAATATGTACCTCGGCTCACTTCATAAGTTATTTTGTTTAATCCGGACTTTCATTAATTCGGACAATCTAGAGCCTCCATTAGTCCGGATTAATGAGGTTCTACTGTACAGTAAACTCTGATAACTCGTCCTAAAGAGGGCGGGGCGTGTCTTTTCAAGTTAGCGCAAAGTCCGTCTCTCGAAAGGAAATATAATGTGTCAAACGAAAGAAAGCCGGCCCCGCGGTGTAGTGTGCCTACCTCTTACCCGGAGGTCCCGGGTTCGAATCCCGGCCAGATCAGGGATTTTTGCCTGCATCTGAGGGCTGGTTCGAGGTCCACTCAGCCTACATGATTACAATAATGAGGAACTATCTGAGGATGAGATAGCGGTCCCGGTATAGAAAGCCAAAAATAACTGCCGAGAGGATCCGTCGTGCTGACCACACGACACCTCCGAAATCTGTAGACCTTCAGGCTGAGCAGCGGTCGCTTGGTAGGCCATGGGCCTTCGGGGCTCTTGCGCCATGGGGTTTTAAAGGGAAGAAAACTGACACTGTAGAACTATTTTAAGGGGTAATAATATTAATTTACATAATGCGAAGATGTAAACAATTGACTACATATCAGATAAGACACAAATAACACAGATGGATTAGCGAAGTTTTAAGATTTCAAAAGGTGGTATAGCACTTGCAAATTAGCGAGTATATTAACTGATCAGTATATCAGGCATTCAAGAAAGGAGGGTGTGATCATCGATAGAGAGTAAGTTGGATGAAGACCTGTATGGTTTCAGACCACAGAGGGGCTGTTAGGGCCAGATTTTCAGTAAGCATCAAATAATCGAAAAATGCTACTAGAAGAATAGACATTACTGTTGATGTTTCGAATAATAATAATAATAATAATAATAATAATAATAATAATCATTATAATGTTTTTTTTGCGTCCCACTAACTACTTTTGACGGTTTTTGGAGACACCGAGGTGCTGGAATTTTTGTCCCGCGGAAATTCTTGTAAAAAGCGAAAAAGCTAAATCATCTCCGTACAGGCCATGAAGGCCCTTGGAGGGATGGACGGTAAAGGCTTCCACTCTCCAAAACCTCGGCACTTGATGGGGTAGAGTGGTTAGCTCTACGCCCGGCCGCCTTTGCCCCTAGGAATTACCTGGTACTCATTTTTGGTGTAGGCTGAGCGAACCTCAGGGCCATGTGCACGACTTCCTGACGGGGATTCGAACCCACGTCCTTCCCGGCGAACCGAGCACGCCTTTATCGCCTCGGCCAGGCAGCCCCTGGAAATAAATAAATCTACCGACACGAGGCTGGCGTATTTGAGCACCTTCAAATACCACCGAACTGCTGTAACCCAACAATCTAATATTTTGGAGCTAAAACAAAGATGCAGCGATTATGCTATGGAAATTAGCATCTCCAAGACTAAATTGATGTCAGTAGGGAAGAATCCAGAGACGATATCTGAAAACCGTAAAAATAGTTCGTGGTACGTATAGTTTTTTTTTTTTAAATAGATATTTGCTTTACGTCGCACTGGTACAGATAGGTCTTATGGCGACGATTCGTAAAATCAGTAACATAAGACGATCGAATATCAGGTAAGAAATACAAAACTGGAACCGGTCTATCATTCCAGGTATTTAGGATGTTTTCTTCAAGGAGGCGATAAATGCGTGGTCGGTTCACTCGGAATGACGTGGATTGTATTACCCGTCATGAAGTCGAACAATTTAATAAACGAGATGTCCACTTCCGAAGGTGCACATGGCTCTGAGGTTCACTCAGCCTACACAAAAGTGAGTACCAGGTTAATTCCTGGGGGTAAAGTAGACCAGGCATAGAGCTACCCCACCAAGTGCCGAGGTTACGGATAGTGGAAGCCTTTATCTTGCACCCCTCCTGGGGCCTTCATGGCCTGTACGGAAATGTCTTTACTTTGCTGTTCTTCCAGGATGGCAGTATACTAAGTGAAATTGAATTATGCTACAGCAAAGCTAATGCAGTTAGCTCGTAGTTGCGATCGGCGGTATTCTGTAAGAGAGAAATGAGTTCTTGGACGAAACTTTGTTTACATCAGTCTATTTTCAGACCGGCTTTACTGCATGGGAGTGAAATCTGGGTAGGCTCATGCTGTCTTATTCACAAGTTGGAAGCAATGGAATTAATAATATTATTGGTGTTTACGTTCCACTAACTATTTTAGGGTTTTCCGGTGACACCAAGGTGTCTACATTTTGTCCCGCAGGAGTTCTTTTACGTACCAGTAAATCTACCAACATGAGGCTGACGTATTTAAGCACCTTCAAATATCACCGGACTGAGCCAGGATTGCTATTTGTTTTACGTCGCACCAACACAGAGTCTTATGACGACGATGGGACAGGAAAGGCCTAGGAATGGGAAGGAAGCGACCGTGGCCTTAATTAAGGTACAGCCCCAGCATTTTCCTCGTGTGAAAATGGGAAACCACGGAAGACCATCTTCCGGGCTGCCGGCAGTGGGATTCGAACCCACTATCTCCCGATTACTGGATACTGGCCGCACTTAAGCGACTGCAGCTATCGAACTCGGTGTGAAAATATTAATATTACATTATTTTGTTGTATGCTTTTAGCTATCATATGTCCATTAGTCTTACAGACTGCTTAACCGACAATAATACAATTTTCAGAGTTGTTATCGAACAAGTCTGCCTCTGTGGTGTAGTGGTTAGTATGATTAGCTGCCACCCCCAGAGGTCCGGGTTCGATTCCCGGCTCTGCCACGAAATTTAAAAAGTGGTACGAGGGCTGGAACGGGGTTCACTCAGCCTCGGGAGGTCAACCGAGTAGAGGTGGGTTCTATTCCCACCTCAGCCATCCTGGAAGTGGTTTTCCGTGGTTTCCCACTTCTCCTCCAGACAAATGCCGGGATGGTACCTAACTTAAGGCCACGGCCGCTTCCTTCCCTCTTCCTTGCCTATCCCTTCCAAACTTCCCATCCCCCCACAAGGCCCCTGTTCAGCATAGCAGATGAGACCGCCTGGGCGAGGTACTGGTCATCCTGCTCAGTTGTATCTCCCGACCCAGAGTCTGAAGCTCCAGTACACTGCTCTTGAAGCGGTAGAGGTGGGATTCCTCGCTGAGTACGAGGAAAAAATCGACCCTGGAGGGTAAACAGATGAAGAAGGAGGAGAAGAAGAATAAGAATAAGAAGTTATAGAACAATAAAGAGAAGCCACTGAACCAAGATAATAGGAAAATTTCACGTACTGAGAGACATGTATATATGTATATATATATATATTTTTTTTTTTTTTAATATTGCTTAAAGTAAGAAAATAAGCACTAATCTTACGTAAACCAAGATTGTCGCTTAATTTTAGTTCAGTAAACATAAAGCATATACTGAAAACAGGTGTTAAAATTCCGGATAAGTTCTATATACAGATGTTTTAGGGATTCAGGGACGCAAATTGAGCAATTTTAACAGTGACAAGGTAGGGCAGTCCAACTCCCTTAAAAAATTAAACATTTTGTTGGTAGCTAAAAAAATATATATATTATGGTGCGGCGTAAGCATTAAAATGTTAAGTTCATTAGCAACAAATTTGTTCCATTTGCATACAAATTTAGAGTACAGTCTTGGCATGAACTGCAATAGTTTCAATGACAACAGGTTAATAAAAGAGAAACAAGAAGTATTAATCCGGAGGTAAAAGTGACGTTAGCAGACATAGAGCAAACAATAAGAAAGAGGTGAGAATGACTGTAATAGACTACGAACAGAAACGCAAAACACGTTTTTCCTTTTTACGTGGCAATAAATCATACGAGCAATTGCCTTGAGACTAACAGTTTTTCAGTAATACGAAGACAAGGTCGTAATTTTCAGTTTTGAAAGTTTTGCATACAGCGACAGGGATTCAAATCACGGACGCACTGGGGAGAAGCTAGCGACGATGTAATTGGACTCACTCGATTCACGAAAGGAGTGCATATTACATTTTAATGCTTTGCTATTAACTGTGGTGGTGGTGATAGTGATTATTGTTTCAAAAGGAAGTATAAACTGGGCCACCATCCTTTTCAGAGAATAAATGGAAAAAGTCTGAACTTTCGAAGAGTGAAACTATCGGGGAAGGGCGCGAATATCAGGAACTTCGTAGGTTTCACAAACCTGTTACCGTAGGGGTGAGAAGAGAACAAGAATGACCAGGGAGGTCGAATAGTAATGTCGAACTCAGCTAAAGGCCCACGTTCCGAAGATCAGAGCCATTGACGGGCAGTTACCTCTTACGAAAGGCAGGGAGTACTGTGGATAAATTCTTCCACAATGATCCACAAGTGACTTTTGCCGTCAATCCACACAAAGAAGATGTGATAGCCGAGTGGTATGGTCACTGGCTTGACAATTGGCGGTCGAGGTTCGGAACACAGCCAATGCAATTGAAATGCTTGTAATGAAGGTTCATATCCCTGTGGGTCAGATTCAAGGTAAAACTGTAGGTCCTTCGGCTATGATCATAAAAAGAATAGTTATGGAAAACTACAAACTTGCTTGCCTTTTATTTTAATTCACAGCAGGTTTCGTTATGCATACACGTCGTATACATAAATGAAAGAAATGTCAGACTTGCCAGAGGCTGTCACATATTTCCAAGAGAGTTCATTCAATACAATATTTCTAAGGACGTCGGCATGTAAATTCTATGTGGTGACACATTCAGTGTTTACTCAAAAAATTAACAACTCAACAATATGCCATCCAATATGATTCCGATTCCTCTGCCCTCTGATATCGTAAAACAGAACGTCGAAATTGACTCACGGGTCAAAAGTTAAAATGCCTACACATGTTAACTGAGGTAATAATAATAATAAGAAGAATGTATGCCTCTGTGATGTATTGGTAAGTGCGATTAGATGCCACCCTCGGAGGCCCGGGTGCGATTCTCGGTTCTGCCACGAAATTTGAAAAGAGGTTCGAGGACTGGAACGGGGTCAACTCAGCCTCGGAAGGTCAACTGAGTAGAGGGGGTTTCGATTTCCACCTCAGTCATCCTCGAAGTGGTTTTCCGTGGTTTCCCCACCTCTCTTCCAGGCAAATGCCGGGATGGTACCTGACTTAAGGACATGGCTGCTTTCTTCCCTGTTCCTTGTCCATCCCTTCCAGTATTCCCATCGCCCACAAGGCCCCTGTTCAGCATAGCAGGTGAGGCCGCCTGGGCGAGGTACTGGTCCTCCTCTCCAGTTTCATCCCCAGCCCAAAGTCTCACGCTCCAGGACACTGCCCTTGAGGCGCTAGAGATGAGATTCCTCGCTGAGTCCGGGAGAAAAGCCAATCCTGGAAGTTAAACGGATAATGTAAATGAAATAATAATAATAATAATAATAATAATAATAATAATAATAATAATAATAATAATAATAATAATAATAATAATAATAATAATATAAAATAATTTCGTGTGGCTATTGTTGTTGTTCATCGAAAGGGGGGTAGCAGCATTTCGGAAGTTGCAAGGGCGGCAGTCTAGATGATTGACTGATATGGCCTTGTAATAATACTCAACATGGCTTAGCTGTGTTGACACTGCTACACGGCTGAAAACAACGGGAAACTACAGCCGTAACTAACTCCCGAGGACATGCAGCTCTCTCTGTATGAATGATTACTGATGATGGCTTCCTCCCGGGTAAAATATTCCGCAGGTAAACTAGTCCCCCATTCGGATCTCCGGGTGGGGACTACACGAGAGGGGGGCGATCATCAGGAAGATGGATACTGACATTCTGTGAGTCGGAGCGTGGAATGTTAGAAGTTTGAATCGTTGTGGTAGGTTAGAGAATCTGAAAAGGGAGATGGATAGACTAAAGTTAGATGTAGTTAGTATAAGTGAAGTACGTTGGCAGGAAAAACAGGATTTTTGGTCAGGCGACTACCGAATTATCAACACGAAATCAAACAGGGGAAATGCAGGTGTTGGTTTAATAATGAATAAGAAAATAGGGCAGCGGGTAAGCTACTATGACCAGCATAGTGAAAGAATTATTGTCGTCAAGATAGACACCAAACCAATGCCCACCACAATAGTGCAGGTCTATATGCCTACTAGTTCAGCGGATGATGAAGAAATCGAAAGAATATATGAAGAGATAGAAGATTTAATACAATATGTAAAAGGTGACGAGAATCTAATTGTGATGGGAGACTGGAATGCAGTGGTAGGCCAAGGAAGAGAAGGTAGTACAGTAGAAGAATTTGGATTGGGACAAAGGAACGAAAGAGGAAGTCGGCTGGTTGAATTCTGCACTGATCATAATTTAGTCCTTGCCAATACTTGGTTCAAACACCATAAACGACGGCTGTATACGTGGACGAGACCTGGAGACACTGGAAGGCATCAAATAGACTTCATTATGATTAGGCAGAGATTCAGAAACCAGGTGTTGGATTGAAAAACTTTCCCAGGAGCAGACGTGGACTCTGGCCACAACTTGTTGGTCATGACATGCCATCTGAAGTTGAAGAAATTGAAGAAAGGAAATAATGCCAAAAGATGGGATCTAGACAAGTTAAAAGAAAAGAGTGTGAGGGATTGTTTCAAGGAACATGTGGCACAAGGGCTAAATGAAAAGGCTGAAGGAAACACAATAGAGGAAGAGTGGATAGTCATGAAAAATGAAGTCAGTAGGGCTGCTGAAGAGATGTTAGGAAGGAAGAAGAGCTCAACTAAGAATCAGTGGATAACTCAGGAGATACTAGACCTGATTGAAGAAGGACGAAAATACAAGAATGCTAGAAATGAAGAGGGCAGAAAAGAATACAGGCGATTAAAGAATGAAGTGGATAGAAAGTGCAAGGTAGCTAAGGAAGAATGGCTGAAGGAGAAGTGCAAGGATGTCGAAGGTTGTATGGTCCTAGGAAAGGTAGATGCTGCATACAGGAAAATCAAAGGAACCTTTGGAGAAAGGAAATCTAGGTGTGTGAATATTAAGAGCTCAGATGAAAAGCCAATTCTGGGTAATGAATACAAAGCAGAAAGATGGCAAGAACATATCCAACAGTTGTATCAAGGTAAAGATGTAGATAATTTGGTTCTGGAACAAGAAGGGGCTGTTGATGCTGATGAAATGGGAGACCCAATTTTGAGGTCAGAGTTTGACGGAGCTGTAAGAGACCTAAATAGAAACAAGGCATCTGGAATTGATGACACTCCTTCTGATGACTGCCTTAGGAGAAAGCAGCATGGAAAGGTTATTCCATTTAGTGTGTAAGATGTATGAGACAGGAGAAGTCCCATCCAATTTTCGGTAGAATGTTGTTAAACCTATTCCGAAGAAAGCCGGTGCTGACAGGTGTGAAAACTACCGCACCATTAG
This sequence comes from Anabrus simplex, assembly GCF_040414725.1. NCBI lineage: Eukaryota > Metazoa > Arthropoda > Insecta > Orthoptera > Tettigoniidae > Anabrus > Anabrus simplex. The sequence goes on along the minus strand of NC_090265.1, from coordinate 610,639,562 downwards.
TTTAGTATCTCATGCCTGCAAAATTTTAACACGTATTATTTACAGAAGAATGGAAAAACAAGTTGAAGCTGAGTTGGGAGAAGATCAATTTTGCTTCAGACGAAATGTAGGAAAACGTGAAGCAATCCTGACTTTACGTCTGATCTTAGGATCGAATCAAGGACAAGCCCACGTACATGGCATTCGTAGATCTAGAAAAGGCAGTCGATAATGTTGATTGGACCAAGCTATTTACGATTCTGAAGGTGATTGGGATCAGATACCGAGAACGAAGAATTATCTACAATCTGTATAGAAATCAGTTTGCAGTGATAAGAATCGAGGGCTTTGAAAAATAAGCAGCAATCCAGAAAGGAGTGAGGCAAGGCTGCAGTTTGTCACCCCTCCTCTTCAATGTTTACATAGAACAGGCAGTAAAGGAAATCAAAGAGGAATTTGGAAAGGGAATCACAATTCAAGGAGAGGAAATCAAAACCTTGAGATTTGCCGATGATATTGTTATTTTATCTAAGACTGCAGAAGATCTCGAGAAGCTGCTGAATGGTATGGACGAAGTCTTGGGTAAGGAGTACAAGATGAAAATAAATAAGTCCAAAACAAAAGTAATGGAGTGCAGTCGAACGAAGGCAGGTGATGCAGGAAATATTAGATTAGGAAATTAAGTCTTAAAAGAAGTAGATTCATATTGTTACTTGGGCAGTAAAATAACTAACAATGACAGAAGTAAGGAGGACATAAAATGCAGACTAGCACAAGCAAGGAAGAGCTTTCTTAAGAAAAGAAATTTGCTCACTTCAAACATTGATATCGGAATTAGAAAGATGTTGTTTGAAGACTTTCCAGTGGAGCGTGGCATTGTATGGAAGTGAAACATGGACGATAAATAGCTCAGAAAGAAAGAGAATAGAAGCTTTTGAAATGTGGTGTTACAGAAGAATGCTGAACGTGAGATGGATAGATCAAATCACGAATGAAGAGATACTGAATCGAATTGGCGAGAGGAGATCGATTTGGCTTAATTTGACAAGAAGAAGAGATAGAATGATAGGACACATTAAGACACCCAGGACTTGTGCAGTTGGTTTTTGAAGGAAGTGTAGGTGGTAAGAACAGTAGGGGTAGACCAAGGTATGCACATGACAAGCAGATTAGAGCAGATGTAGGATGCAGTAGTTACGTAGAAATGAAAAGGTTAGCACAGGTTTGGAGTGCTGCATCAAACCAGTCTATGGACTGATGACTCAAATAACAACATTGTTAGACTAGTTGCATCCCTTATAGATAGACCCACCGATGACAGTGGGCGGGAACTGCCGTGTATGAGAAATTGAGTGTTATTGAGGTGGATTATAGAGTTGGTATAGGGAGTGAGTTGCAGGGCTTTTGAGGACAGCATAAACACCGCCGAGTAAGTTGGCTGGCTACGCGGTTTGGGTTATATAGCTTTAAGCTTGTATTTTGGAGATAGTGGATTCGAACCCCACTATCGACAGCCGTGAAGATTTTCCGTGAGTTCCCATTGTCACACCCGACAAAAATGTACCTGTACCTTAAAGAAGACCACGGTCGATTACTTCCCAGTCCAGCCCCTTCCCTGTCCCATCGTCGCTCCGGTAAAAAACCAAAACACCAAACATCCAGCCCGCGAATCGAGGGAATTAATCTTTTCAGATTAAAATCCCTTGATCTGGCCGGGAATCGAACCTGGAACCCCAAGAATCTGAGGCCAAGACACTGACCACACGGTCATGGAGCCGAGGATGATTAGGATGATATTGACGACGACGGCGACGACGGCGACGACGATTATTATATTGTTTTCCGGGATCTCAGATTGTCACCCAGCCTTGACAACTGGTCTGTGAATGAGATGCAGTTACCTTTAACGGCAATTTCGTTCAGTTCTGTATGTTTACTGTGAAATACCAAGCTAAAATATGTATCAGGCCGTATAACAAGCCATATACTTCTTCAAAATAGATCAGCTATTCAGGAATCTTACGCCACTGCAACCGTCCTGAGCTAAGATCAAGTTCTTGCCACTCCTATCACATGGCACCAAAATACTGTTCTCATTTGAGTTACACACAATTCTTTATTACACAATTGATAACCTTCAGAGGCCTACCATGAAATGGAAGCGAAAGTTTGTATTTGGGCCATGGTGACTTAAAGCAGATGTTTTCGGGATAATTTCCGATTTACTGAGTGGCGGAATATTCCGAGATAGGTAATTTTTATGTTCCTGTCGTGGTTTGTAAAGTGAGTGGACTGTTGTGTGTAAACAAAGCGCAGCTAAAATTCCCGGCCCATGAACCCCATACCTTCTGAACGGAAGGTAGCAACGTTAACCATTCATTGAAGTAAATGTGTGGTTAATGAGCTAAGCAGCTGATTTTCCCGCTGGGCTGAGTGGCGCTGGCCTTCTGACCCCAACTTGGCAGGTTTGATTCTGGCTCAGTCCGGTGGTATTTAAAGGTGCTCAGTTATGTCAGCACCGTGTCGGTAGATTTACTGGCACGTAAAATAACTCCTCCAGGACTAAATTCCGGCACCTCGGCGGCTCCGAAAAGCTGTAAATGTAGTCAGGGGGACGTAAAGCCTATAACATTATTATTATGACCAAAAATTCAGGAAAACTCAATCGTCAAAAATTACCAGTGTTTCGCCCGAGTGCGGTATGGGCTTATCAGTTGGATACCGCACGTTCCCAAGACACTGGCCGCCTAGCATGCCGGTAGCGACACCACTATCTATCTATTAAAGCTTGCATTCCTCCCCTGAAGGGGAGGGCGTGCCACCTAGTAGGGAACTCCTACTTTCTGGCCAAGTGACACCACTTTGTTTTGCTTTCATTTCTCACCCTGAAGAGGTGAGGCGGGCTACCCGGAGGACAACACCCTCTCTCTGGCCAGGTGATACCACTGCAAACTATCCAGAGATAGCCACAAATGCAGTGTCGACGTGGTAAGGGAGAATTGTGGTACATCTCCACTTGCTATACATGCCCTCCCGGGCTAGCATGACCAAAAATATGGCTTCCGATTGAGATAGCTTTGTCGGTTTTGTCAATTGAGTTTTCCCGAATTTTATTCTTCTTCTTATTCTCCTTTTCTAGCCTATTTCAATCCACTGCTGGATATAGGCCTCGTCCATGTGCTTCCATCGTCTTCGGTCTTGAGCCACTTGGAACCAGCGTGTTCCAGCCAACAGCTTTATGTCGTCGAGCCATCTCTTCTGGGGTCTTCCAATGCCTCTCTTGTGTCCCCATGGTCTCCAGTGAACAATCCTAGGGGTCCACCTGTTGTAGTCTTGTCGAGCTACGTGTCCTACCCACTGCCATTTTAGTCTTGCTACTCTCTCCTGATGTCCTCTGAACGGATCTTATTTATCCCTTATTAAACATTATTATTATTATTATTATTATTATTATTATTATTATTATTATTATTATTATTATGTTGATTTTTCATCCAGATAGCTGAGGTTCGAAGTCCGGTGGACGTCAGGGTAGAATTTTCATTGCTAGTGGTTTAACGTCGTACTGACATAAGTAAGGTTTTCGGCGACGCAAGGATTGGAAGCACTTAGCACTGGAAAGGTGGTGGCCATGGCCTTAACGTAGGTAAAGCCCCAGCTCACCTGAAAAACGCACGTGGTATGAGGAAGGACGTGCAGCCTTAAAGCCCCGGGCAAACTCAACATGAGGTAGGTTAGCTCCAGAAATACTCGATATTAGACAAAGAAAGTTTAAGGGAGCGCAGTGGTACAAATGGTTTAGCCACTCGACTCTCAGCCCGAATGTCCCGGGCTCCAAATGTCCTGGCGACTTGCAGTGAAATGCTTATTCCATTTAAAGAATGACCAAGTAAACGTGAGATTTAACACGCTCTTGCCCTTATATATATATATACAGAGTGTATCCGTAATGATGTTACAAACTTTCAGGGATGATGTTAATGTTATTGGCTTTACGTCCTACTAACTACTTTTTCTTCGGTTTTTGGAGACGCCGAGGTGCTGAAATTTAGTCCCGCAGGTGTTTTATTTACGTGACAGTAAATCTACCGACACGAGGCTGACGTACTTGAGCACCTTCAAATACCACTGGACTGAGCCAGGATCGAACCTGCGAAGTTGGGTTCAGAAGGCCAGCGCCTCAACCGTCTGAGTCACTCAGCCCGGCTCAGCGATGATGCAGGACGGCAAATGGATCAATTTGAGATAAGGAACAGTAGTCCGGAAGCGTTCGAGTCAAAAGTTGTGTTTAAAAAAAAAAAAAAAATTGCTTTACGTCGCACTGACACAGATATGTCTTCTGGCGACGATGGGATAGGAAATGTCTAGGAGTTGGAAGGAAGCGACCGTCGCCTTAATTAAGGTAAAGCCCCAGCATTTGCCTAGTGTGAAAATAGGAAACCACGGAAAACCATCTTGAGGGCGGCCAACAGTGGGGCTCGAACCTAATACCTTCCGGATGCAAACTCATAGCTGCGCGCCACTAACCGCACGGCCAACTCGCCCGGTCAAAAGTGACTAGTAATCCAAGTTGTTTAATGTCCACCCGTTCTTAACAGACGTCGGGGTGTCGGAATTTCTTCTCGCAGTAGTTCTTTAACGTACCGGAAGCCAACGACATATGATTGTCACCTTTAAACACCCTCAAAAGCCACCGACCTCAGTTGGGTTTGAACCCGCTGATTGCGACACTGTTCAAACGACACCGGGGATATTCGAACGGGTAAGACAGAACTTTGTGCGAAAATGCCATGTCTGCATTGACGCAGGCGGACGCCATTTCGAATATTTATTGTAAATGTAGCTTGTGAAACTTGTGTTACCGAGCTCGATTATTGCAGTCGCTTAAGTGCGGCCAGTATCCAGTATTCGGGAGACAGTAGCTTCGAGCCCCACTGTCGGCAGCCCTGAAGATGGTTTTCCGCGGTTTCCCATTTTCACACCAGGCAAATGCCGGGGCTGTACCTTAATTAAGGCCACGGCCGCTTCCTTCCACTTCCTAGGTCTTTCCTATCCCATCGTCGCCATAAGACCTATCTGTGTCGGTGCGACGTAAAGCAAATAGCAAAACAAAACAAAAAAAACTTAAGCAGGTAAATGGACTTAAATGAGTAGAATTTTGCTTAACTTTCGACTCGATCCTTTCCGGAATTCGGTTCCTTATCTCAAATTGATCCATCTGCCGTCGTCCACCATCCCTGAAAGAATGTAACAACATCACGGATACACCTGTATAAGCAGTTAATTGTGAAGTCCGAACACCAATGATCTTTCTTTCCATCTTCAATATCGCACATCAATAGAGCAGTCAAATGTCACTAAACTAGTACATCCCTGCAAACTAACTGTGAATAAATATTGGTTAGGATAAGATGATCAATGATAAACACTTGATCTCAACGAGCGTTTTTATTTACATGCAGCAACTATTCGTTGGTGGTGGTGGTGATTATTGTTTTAAGAGGAAGTACAACTAGGCAACCATCCTCTATATAACACTACTCAGAGGGAAAAGTGGAAGGGATCCGACACTTCGAAAAATGAAGATATCGGTCAAAGAAAGACAAGGGCCACGAAGGGGTGAAGATGAAAGACTCCCTAGCCCTCGCAAACCTAATAGCGTCGGGGTCGGAAAAGAACAAGAGTTGACCAAGAGAGGTCGGATAGGATAGATGAAAGTGAAGAGCTTGGCACAAGTAAGTGGAAGCAATGCCAGGACTCAGCTGGGGACCCCGTGGTCGCCAACCCACGCTCCAAAGTTCAGAGCCCCTGGGGCCCAACTACTCGTTATTCTCGTTTCTAATTTTATACCTGGTATGGCGAAGCTCTCTTGATGACCTGAAGAAAAGTACTCTCCACAAGAAGATGAAAGTAGGATGTCCTGATCTGAATTGTTTATACAATACACTGTTTTTCCTGTTGAAACAAGTCTGATAATTTGAAAGAAGTGCGGTCAAGGACAGAGTGTTGCACTCGCTCAATGTTGTCCACGTACACAAGCTCTCAGTCAGCGTTCGCAGATGCTAAGAGTTCTCCAAAGCTAACATTCAGAATAGCAGAGACTTTCGACTCACCTGAATCCTATTTCTTAAAAAAAAATTATAACATTCTTTGTCAAATGACGTTCTATAAAATAATGTGGAAAGCGGAACATTACAATGTTGTAGTTACTTATGGCACTCAATTTATACCAACATAAAAACATCTTTCTTTCTTTCTTTCTTTCTTTCTTTCTTTCAATCTGTTTACCCTCCAGAGTTGGTTTTTCTCTTGGACTCAGCCAGCGATCCCGCATTACCGCCTCAAGGGCAGTGTCCTGGAGCGTGAGACTTTGGGTCGGGGGATACGACTGGGGAGAATGACCAGGACCTCGCCCAGGCGGCCTCACCTGCTATGCTGAACAGAGGTCTAGTGCGGGGATGGGAAGATTGGAAAGATAGACAAGGAAGAGGGAAGGAATCGGCCATGGCCTTAAGTTAGGTACCATACCGGCATTTTGCTTGGAGAAGTGGGAAACCACGGAAAACCACTTCCAGGATGGCTGAGGTGGGAATCGAAACCCCCTTTACTCAGTTGACCTCCCGAGGCTGAGTGGACCCTGTTCCAGTCCTCGTGCCACTATAAAAAACATACCATCAAAATCTAAGATCGGTAATCTTTTCGTCGTAATATTTTCTACTCCTAGATCAGCGGTTAGATCCCTCAATAAGGCTTTCCCCTCTTTCTTAGCGACGCCACATCGTTATTTTCAGGGCTATAGGAGTTGCACGTGATTTTTTTAGAACATTCTGAATCGAACACCACCCACATGCTATTTAGCATTTAGCCGCGAGACTGATCACGCTAGTGCTGTGTTAGATCATTAACTCACAGATACTGATACAACTTTTTGGAAGTACTGTACATGCTGGGTGTTGAACATTACTGAAATATGGAGTACAGACGGAACGGTGCCGGAAATTATGCTGCTGTGGTGTCCAAGATAATATTTCACATTCTTCTGTGGACTTTAAGATCTGATGAGAAGAATTCACTCTAAACGGGTTCTGATTTTGAAAGAATGATTTTCTACCCTGCTCTGGGGAGTTTACTTCATTAATAGAATGTGTTCATTTCATAAATCAAATGAAAGATCAACCTATGAATTATTTTAGTATTTTAGAATGTATATGCACATGTATATAAAGGCATGTCGGAGAAAGCAAAAACCGAGTTCGATAGCTGCAGTCGCTTAAGTGCGGCCAGTATCCAGTATTAGGAAGATAGTGGGTTCGAACTCCACTGTCCGCAGCCGTGAAGATGGTTTTGCATTTGCCTGGTGTGAAAATGGGAAACCACGGAAAACCATCTTCAGGACTGCCGACAATGGGGTTCGAACCCAGTATCTCCCGAATACCGGATACAGGCCGCACTTAAGCGACTGCAGCTAAGTAATAGATATAAATCTGCGCACAGGTAGCCTTCACTTAAACCGTAGTGGTACGTGTAAGTTAGGGTGTTTGTTCAGAAAGATTATAGGGAGGTGCATTCAATAGATACAGTATGTATTTACCGCCGGCCCCGTGGTGGAGGGGTAGCGTGCCTGCCCCTTACCCGGAGGCCCCGGGTTCAATTCCCGGCCAGGTCAGGGATTTTTACCTGGACCTGAGGGCTGGTTCAAGGTCCACTCAGCCTACGTGATTAGAATTGAGGAGCTATCTGACGGTGAGATAGCGGCCCCGGTCTCGAAAGCCAAGAATAACGGCCGAGAGGATTCGTCGTGCTGACCACACGACACCTCGTAATCTGCAGGCTTTCGGGCTGAGCAGCGGTCGCTTGGTAGGCCAAGGCCCTTCAAGGGCTGTAGTGCCATGGGTTTGTTTGTTTGTATTTACCAGGTATTCATTTATAGGAAGAGGAATTAGTGAATGGAATTAATTTTTTTTTCAAGGGAAATGTTCGATGAATTTCCAAATTCTTTGAAATAATTTAACGCTTAAATGCGCAGTTTATTAACTCTTTCAAATATTGTGATTTTCATTCATCCTTATCAGAAAAAGTTCGGCTCCCTGGCTAAATGGTTAGCGTGCTGGCCTTTGGTCACAGGGGTCCCGGGTTTTATTCCAGGCAGGGTCTGGAATTTTAACCATAATTGATTAATTTCGCTGGCACGGGGGCTGGGTGTATGTGTCGTCTTTATCATTTCATCCCCATCATGACGCACATGTCACCTACGGCCGTCAAATCAAAAGACCTGCATCTGGCGAGCCGAACTTGTCTTCGGACACTCCCGGCACTAAAAGCCATACGCCATTTCATTTATCAGAAAAAGAAATATTCAAAATATATTTTAAAAAAATATACAGTATTGTTTTGGATCAGTCAAAGTGTTAAGCGTGTTGAATATTTTTACGTACCGGTATATGCAAAGCTGTATGATTAATGCTGTAGCCTTAGGGATGACCTTGCTCACGAATTCTTTGAGGTAAGCAACTTTATTTTAAGGTTTTTACTTTAGCTGTTTAAAGTTTATACCACTCCAGCTGATTAGCAAAGAAAATAGTAAAATAAAAGATGTTTCATGTGTTAATACACTAACGACCCCTAGTGAGTTCATCTGCAAGATAGAAGTAAACGCACCAGAAATGCACACTTGTAAACTCGTAAAACAGTTATAACAGGTAAGTAAATTCTCTTTTGCATATATACAATGCTGGGCGTTTAAGGGTTAAGGAACCGACTAGGCAAACAAATGAAGATCAACGATGATTGATATTCTAAAGTGAAAACGATGATGATGATGATGATGAGGTTGCTTAGAAAGTAGTGGGAAGAAGCGTAATTTTTTTTTTTTGCTAGGGGCTTTACGTCGCACCGACACAGATAGGTCTTATGGCGACGATGGGATAGGAAAGGCCTAGGAGTTGGAAGGAAGCGGCCGTGGCCTTAATTAAGGTACAGCCCCAGCATTTGCCTGGTGTGAAAATGGGAAACCACGGAAAACCATTTTCAGGGCTGCCGATAGTGGGATTCGAACCTACTATCTCCCGGATGCAAGCTCACAGCCGAGCGCCTCTACACGCACGGCCAACTCGCCCGGTAAGAAGCGTAATAAGAAGGAAGTATGTCTGTAAACTTAACTAAACAAAGACATGAAGCAGTATTGGCATAGGAATGGGAGAAATCGATATAGTATAAAATTCCTTCGGCTTAGAGGGTCCCGGGTTGGATTCCTGACCGGGCTGGGTATTTTAACCGCGTAAGGTTAGTTCTTCCTGGTACGAGGACCGGGTATTTGTAATCTCTCAATGCACTTCTAAATAAAATACACTACATTACCAAACACCACATAAACATGCAGTAGCGAATACATCCTCCACATATAGTGTTGGCGTCAGGAAGGGCTTCCGATCATAAAACAGGGTCAAATCCACACGAAATGCTGACCTTTAGTAAACTAGGGAAAAGGGCCAGGAAGAATAAGAAAAAAATGAAAATTATCGAAGGTTGACCAAGGCCACAGATAAAGTTGTAAGCAATCCAGTTCCGAATACTTGAGAATTGCCATTTTTCACTCTCTATCTGCGAGAAAATTGATTAGCTGGTTATAGTGAGATTGGAAGAATCGAGGTTCGATCCTGGTTGACTGAGTTATTTACAGTTAGTAAAAAAAGTATTCGTCTTACTTGAGTCTTATAGTTCAAGGACATATAACTAGAAAAGAAAGTAATAAGACAAGTGCATTGTACATGTGACTGGTGCATAATAATGTGGGTACAAAACCTACGTAACAAATACATTGCTGCCTGCAGGAAAAGGAAAATAATTTACAAACAAAATAATGTTTCATTTCACACTAAACGATTATTTGCATGTTATTTCTGGGGTCATTTTCAATACCTGGTCAGCCCTTCTTTCCTCTCTACGATTTCTTGCAACCTTCTTGACATTGCTTTGACTAGGATGGCTGTTGTTTCTGCTGGTATCTTTCTTCATTCGACCAACAATGCCTTCTTGAGGTCATTTTTATTTGAGATGTCGTGGTTTTGTATTCTTTGTTCTAGAAAATGCCGCAAATTCTCAATAGGATTGATGTCCGTCTATTGCGGGAGTGTTATTATTAGGGGAAGAATTTTAAGGTGGAAAGTATTATCAGAAAAGGGGGGAAAAGTTCTGAAAATAAAAAAATGTTGATTAAATCACATTATTAAGGTTTAGATCAGTTAACATGAACTTTCCTTATCCCATTTACCGGATTCGAATAATTAATAACTTGTTTTATTGGATTGCACACAACATTTCAATGTTTTTGACAGTAAGTCGTTGGCGCTTTAAGTTCGGTAGATTCTTATATATAGAGAGAGAAAGAAACTCCGCTCGACATTTACAGAAACTATTGGCATTGTTGTCAGCACTCGTAAAGGAAATTTCTTCAAATTTAATTCAAATATATCTTTAAAAAATTCATCAACGTTCTCCTTAACACTCATCAACTTCTTCCAAACTCTGAATCACATCAGGCAAATCTTATGGCCATACACTGCAAAAAGTTTCAGCTCTAGATCTTTGTTGTTAAATAATTGTTAGGCCTGCCTGATGACTTCTGCGTCCGTTGAGTCTAGGGCACAAATGAAGCATTCGATTTGATTAAAGTTTTCGCCCAAGAAGTGTTGAAGAGAAAACAGATTCTGTCTAATCTTTTAAAAACTCAGATAAAAGTTAGGAGAAAAAAGGTGTTCAAGCATGAAATAGAAGAGGAAATGTGGCAACTTGTAGTAATTTCACAAAAAAGTGCAAAAGGGATGCAAATTGTATTCATTTCGCTTCATTTCATGTCCACAAATACATACAGTATATTGACCTATCCGTATGAAAATAGCTATATTTTTGGAAAGGTGCACCTTAAAATCCTTTCAGTAGTTATCATCCACTGTAAAGTGTCGTGAAACAACCACAGCTTTGTGTTGAGGGTTGTATGCTTAGGGTCGTTATCATGGGTGAAGGTGCAGTCCCTAGAGGGTCCCATATTTTGTACACTCTTGGGAAGGCTGGTTTTAAAAATGTTAATGTAGCGTTTGTAGTTCACGGTACCATCAATAAAATACAATATACCTATACCATTAGCACTCATACATCCCAATACGCGAGTTGGCCGTGCAGTTAGGGACGCGCAGCTGTGAGCTTGCATCCGGGAGATATTGTGTTCGAACCCCACTGTCGGCAGCCCTGAAGATGGTTTTCCGTGTTTTCTCGTTTTCAAATATGGCAAATGCTGGGGCTGTACCTTAATCAACGCCACGGCCGCTTCCTTCCTACTCCTAGGCCGTTAATATCCCATCGTCGCCATAAATCTGTGTCAGTACGACGTAAAGAAAATTGTAAAAAAAAAAAGAAAAAAGTAAATCACCCCCATACAAGGACGGATCCTCCACTGCGTTTAACTGTAGCCATGAGGTTTTTTGCATCCAGTTAACAGCTCTTTTTTTGACCACACTGTTACTAATCCATCGGACTTCAAAATGTTGAACTTACTTCCATCTATGCTCCTTGGCAGACAAATCTCATTCTTCTATTAATATCACTGATGTAAGGTTTCCTTTGGACTGTTCGGCCATTGTACACAGCTTCATGAAGAACCTTTCGTATTGTTTGTGCCGTAACATGCTTGCCAAGTTCACTTTTCTCTTGAGAACTAATGTTTGGAGCACTTAACTTCGGATTCCTCTTCACTTTTCTGACCATCTGTCGTGTGTCTGTAGGAGTCAGAATTGACGGCCGACCATTTCTTGCTTTGTTGTGATAAATTTACTTTAATTGAACTTGTATATGATGCTCTTTACTGCACTGATGGAGCTGTTTATTATTTCTGGAATAATTTTGAAGGATTCTCGCTTTTGGAAGCATCTCGCTGCAATTTGTCTTTCTTCCTCAGTCGTTTCCTTATTTTAGCGTAACATATTTCAAGTCTGATACACACTTTTCAAAGTTGAAAAAACTGATTTCAGAACACTATGCCACTATCTACAGATATTCCGAACGTACTTTGGCACCACAAGCATCCCTACTCGTGCCCATTAGAGCAATCGCAGGAATGAAATTTCATCATGGTTGTTTCCCTCAGCACCTGCACAAAATACAAGTACTACGATCTCCCTTCTGTTCATGTTCAGCTGATACAGTTTCAGATCTTAATCACATATTCTTTGGATGTACACACCACTTTGTTCCTACTACTTGCCTACTACAAACGTTATTGCCATTGGGATACCAATTAACACCTATTCTTTCGTTAATTCTCCACAAAAGTGACCAATCTGCCTACTTTAAGTTATTTGCATTTCTTTCTGATACTGGGCTGCGAATATAAAACCTTCACCTACCAGAACTATACCACTCCTAATTCCTTCTGTTCCATGGCCTACTCATGTGTACCACTGGAAGTCATAAGTCTGAGGTAAGTAGGTAAGTTCCATTAAATCCCTTCGTTACATAATTTACCGGCTGAGTGGGCTTCATCCCGAATGCCAAAAAAAAAAGAAGAAGAAACAAAACAAAAAACCTGACTTCAGCAACTGAAGGGTGTGAGTATGATCCACTGGGATTGAGCCATGGCACTACTAGATGAATACTTATTTGGCGTCAAGGTCGACATGCCTTCTGACATGTGTTCTGACTGTAAACAAAATAATGTTATTTTAGAACAGCATGAAAATAACTATAAACAGCAAATATTGTGAGTTAATTCTTCGATATTTATAAGAATGTGATGTGAGTGTAGTCAAGCGAATACCTTTCTTTTTTTACTAACTGTATATGAGTTCTGAAGAATTTTCAACCATCGAGGGACATTGTTCATAATGGCTGGTCAAGGGATAATGTTGACCACATCACTGGTGGCTTAACACGGGATTTTACCTATTCCTCACATATAACTTAACGCAAAGTATGTTCATAATGTCTACAAAGTTGTAAAGAACTGGAAATAATGCGCGCAATTTGAGCGTAAATTTCCAGGGCAAAGTTGCAATGGATTAAAATAGGTCACCAGTAGGTACATCGGATAAGGAAATGCAATGGAAACAAAAAAAATATCCACAGTTTCCGTTCACGCATATTCACATATTCTTTATTTATTCCTAAGAATTGCAATCCTTTTCTTAAACATCGTTATCCGGTCGATTAGATTAGCAGTTTGCCTTTTTCTACCACTTTGAGCGCTAATCTGAGTTAATGCAGAGTTTCACTTAAGCCCTTATTACTACATTCGCTGTGGACATTTTTCAAAAAGTCAGAAAATACCTGACGGTATTGAACCCAGGAACACATTGCAGAAAAAAAATATGTAGGTAAGTTAATTTGGCTAGGAACTGGATATTTTAGGCAGTTTTTCCAGAATTTCAATTAGGCCGAAAGTGATTTTCGAAATTTATTCCTTTAGTTTGATAGAGCTATCCAAGACTCACAATTTGAAACCATTCCGGGCACTTTAGCCCTTCAACTTTCGGCACAATTGAGGAAATTACTTAATTTTACGTTTTTCGTAGTATGGGGAACCCTACTTTGCTGAGAAATGTTTTCAATATTAAAATATCAAAACACGTTCCGGTAGCATCACGCCTTCACTTGTTCCTAGACAGAGAAGGTGGAGTTCACTGCAACCAATTAGATAGAAGACGGCCTTGATATATACTAGAAGGCCATGACGAAAAAACATTAGACAATTTGATGGTAATTTTTTCAGTTAAGTAATAAAATATGTCTGAAGAGAAAGGGTTCTTTCGATTTTATAGCCGTCCGTGGAATATGGTCATGTTTTCAGTCTACTCTTGCGTTTTGAAAAACTAACTGAAAAGTAGATTTACGATGTAAATCAGAGGCCGTGATTCATAATAGTGATTGCAGTGATTTCTATTACATTCAGTGAAAATGAAATGGCGTATGGCTTTTAGTGCCGGGAGTGTCCGAGGACATGTTCGGCTTGCCAGATGCAGGTCTTTTGATTTGACACCCGTAGGTGACCTGCGCGTCGTGATGAGGATGAAATGATGATGAGGACGACACATACACCCAACCCCCGTGCCAGCAAAATTAACCAATGAAGGTTAAAATTCCCGACCCTGCCTGGAATCGAACCCGGCACTCCTGTGACCAAAGACCAGCACGCTAACCACTTAGCCATGGGGCCGGACATTATATTCAGTAATGTTAACTGAGTGGGGTCGATAGAAATATTCTTTATTGGATACCTTACAGAATACGTACGGTGAATGTCATAAGTAGGGTTCGGAAGTTGAAAACCTATAACTTGCCTAAAAGGGACATCCTGGAGAAAGAAATTGAAATTAATATAACTGGAATCATATTTGGTTTAACCCCACCAGGGTACAGAAATTGAAATTTGGATACCTTACCTCAGTTGGCTTTGCAGTATATCACAATAGTCATCTCAAGATTCTTAGGTGTAAAGGATCGTCCGTTTTCAGACAACACATTTGCAAAACATCTAGAAACTACTCTCCACATCAACGGATTTTAAGGGTTCATACTGGAAGCAAGTGAGATCTTCCTCTTCAAAAACAGTCACAATAACATTTTCTCCTTTCAATATTTCACTTATCTTGCACATAATTTGATGCCCCTGTCTTTTTCTAGCATTAGTTTTATTCATTTCATTTCATTTTCTCTCTTACGACAGAAAAGATGTTTAAGATGTGAACTCATGATGATTCGAATTGAGAATGGGCAGTACAAATTTAGTTGGAAGAATGTGTTGCAAAAAAAGTTAAGACCTAAGAAAGCGAAAAACGCCGAAAGAGGCAAAAAACAAATAAAATCCACCATTTTCTGGCCTACAATGATCCTGAATGAACATATATTATTCTGGGCCTCGTCTTCGGACACTCGAGGAAAAGAGGACTTTTTCTCAACTTCTGAGCTCTAGTCACAAGCATTCGTACGCCTGCACTGCACTTAATCAGTTGCTGAGCGATAATGGTTCTGGCTAGGATAACGTGGTTGACGGCATTACAAAGACAATACACACCTCTGCAATTTGAACAAACGATCCACAATGACAGGTATAATGCACTTTACAAACAGAAATGCACATATCTGTAGTGTCAAAAGTATTCGAAAACGACATATTTTTGATGAAAAATTAACTGAAAATAGGATTTCTTTGTTTTGCTTTGTTTAGTTTTTGTTGGGTTTCCTTTCGCTTTAATTACTGCATTAAGGCGCTGCGGAAATGATTCAATGAGTTTTTTTCATCACTTCTTCGAAAACAGAGCCCCATTTTTCTTGGAAAGCCGTTCCCATGGTAACCTTACTCATATTTTTTTAAAATTAATTTATTGGCTTTAGGTGCCAGACCAAACAGCCAGCTAGATATACATTAGATAACAAAGCATATACATTAAATATACACTTAGAATACATATACACCTATGAATCTTCCATAGTATTATAATGGTATTACGTTCCGAGCCCGTACAGAATGCGCGCACACACATACGAAGAGAGAGAAAAAAAAAAGAACAAATTGGGACACTGCAACTGTAGTATGTTTACGTAGTTTTTCTGAAGTAGTATCACATCAAACGTTATAATCTTAAATCGGTATCTTTTAAGAATATGGCGATTGCATTATACGCTTCTGGTTGTTGGGATGATAAAATGCACTGGATGTTGAGTGGTAGTTGGAAGTTCAATGAAAGTAAAGTTGTTATAAATTTTTCCTGCTGTACATTATAAAGATGGCACGAGAAGAAGATGTGGTTGAGGTCAGCGATTGCTTGGTGGTCACAGGAACAGTAGGGCGAGTTTAGGACTCCTATCCGATAGAGATGATTTGCAAAACTGCCGTGGTTGAACCTCATGCGAATAAGAGAAGTGATGTATCGGCGACAAGCATTCCATTTGGAGAACCAAGGTGAGTGAGGAGGGTATGGTTGGACTGCAGCGTATTGTTTTCCCCGTTGCCCTTTTGTAATATACCATTCTTCTTCAATTTGCGTCCAGGAACGCTGCTTGATACGTGGCACGTAGTCTCGAATAGACACTGGTGAATCTAGCCGTTCGCCCAAATGCGTTGCTGCTCTAGCGAGCCGGTCAACATACTCGTTGTGTTTGATACCTTTATGACTAGGTATCCAAAGAAAGTGTACAGCAATATTGAGACGAGTAAGTTGTCGAATTCTCTGAATGATCTGAATTTGATGAACCGTTAGTTTGTATGTGGCAGGTGACTGTAAAGTCTTCAAGACACTGAGAGAGTCAGTAATTATAAGAACTGTAGAAGGTTTAACTCTTAAACTGTATGCTAGAGCTTCGGAAATAGCGACAGCTTCTGCTGTAAAAATAGACCAGTCATTTGGTAAAGTGAATAAACGAGATTCTTCAGTTGCGGGACAGTAAAAAGCGCATCCCACTGCAGGTGGTGAGGGTATTTTTGAGCCATCAGTGAAGATTTGAAGAGCATTGGGCCACTGTCTTTGAGTATATTCCACAAAGTAAGACTGAACTGTGGTTAGAGGAAGTAAGTCTGTTGTAAAAAGATGTATTGGAACAGAAAACAATAAGTAGGAGTACGGAATCTCAAAAGCAAGGCAAGACTTGTGGGGTGTTGACGATGGAAGTATGGGGCGTAGAAACTGAAGACTGTTCAGAAGGCATATATTTTTCATCCATTTTCGGTGTCCGTGTTCTCTCATAACTGTTTCTAAATCATCCAGACTGCTGCAGATTGGTGGTTCATTGTTGTACATCCTGGATAATACAAATTTGTCTGCTAAATATTGTCGACGTACAGCAAGAGGAGGTTCGACGCACTCTAGTAACAACGCATTTGTTGGGGTCGAAGCCATTGCTCCAATGCAGGTTCTGACACAGCTATATTGTATTCTGTCCAGCTTGCGCAAAGCGATTTTGCTTCCGTTATGATAAAACATACTCCCATAATCCATTTTGGATCGGATCAAACTGCTATATAGGAGAAGGAGAACACAGGGATCAGCCCCCCACCATGTTCGGGTGAGAGCACGAAGAATATTCATAGATCTTTCCAGTTTTGGTGTAAGCTCAGATATATATGGCGACCATGTCAGTCGAGTGTCATATGTGAGACCTAAAAACCTTGCCTGAGGTTTGACTCTGATGTTGTATGGACCCAAGTTCAAGGTTAAGGGTAGGACTCTCAGGTATTTTCGCGTAAATATCACTACTTGAGACTTGGAAGGCGATAGGGATAAATTATTTTCAAGGAGCCAATGGTCTAATTGATATACAGCTAAAGCCATGTGGGCTTCTACAGACTGGAGAGAGCTTGCACTAGTATATACACACACATCGTCAGCATATTGTAATATTTTAATCCTGGGTGAAAATATGGTCTCTAGATCACTGGTGTAAATGGTGTAGAGCAGGGGACTAAGCACAGCACCTTGAGGCAGACCTTGTGAGACTTTCCGTGGGCCAAGTAGTTTGTCATGATAACGCACATATATCCATCTGGTGTGTAGAAGATTGTAAATGCCCTTGATGAGCTGATGAGGAAGGCCGAGGTCCATTAATTTAGATAATAATCTTGAGATATCAACATTGTCGTATGCAGCAGAAATATCCAGAAAAAGGGCAAGCATATAACTGTTCGAAGCAAATGTCTTATATATGTCCGTAGTGAGCAGTGCATGACTATCATAGGTACTTCTTCCTTTTCGAAAACCATTCTGAGTTCGTGGTAGAAGATTGTGAAATTCTAGCCACCATTCGAGTCGAAGTTTAATCATACGCTCGAGGGTTTTCAGTATACATGAAGACAAGGCGATAGGACGGTAAGCGTTCGGATCCTCTGGTTCCTTTCCGAATTTAAAGATGGGTATCACAATCTGTGTTAGCCAGGATAATGGAAATTCTCCTTGAGACCATATTTCGTTTATGATCCGAAGCAGCCACGGTAGAGCATGGATTGATAAATGGGCCAGCATCGGGTAACAAATATTATCAAAACCTGGTGCAGTACTGGAGGACTGTTTTATTGCATTTTGCAGCTCAGCCAATGTGAAGGGAGAGCATAAAAAATGAGTACTCGGGTTCGTGTTGAACTGAAGGGGTTGAGAATCAACAAACGGTGGAGCTATTTTGTCAAAGAATCCCTCTATACAGGCTGGTGAGATCGTATGGGATCGTGGACTATGATCTTTGTGGTGGAAGACTTTGATTTTGTTCCAGACGTCGGAGATGTTGGCATTCCTATCTAATGATGCACAGAATTCCTTCCAGCTGTGTCTTTTCCTTTCTTTCAAAAATCTCCTTACTTGAGCTGTAGTGTGCAGACATTGCTGGTACCTCTCAAAAGTGGGTTGTTCCCGGTATTGCCGAAGCGCTGTCCGTCGTCGTGCAACAGCTCGAGAGCAGTCTGGGGTCCACCAGACAGCTGGTTTTCCCGTGTGTATAGATCCAACTTTCTTCAGGGGAATCGACTCGGATGCAGCTTTCTCCATAGCGGAGATATAGAGGTTGTAGCTGACACCACTAGGATTTTGCAGTGGAAGGCGTAATATCTCTTCATCCATATTGGCTGTAAATACTGGCCAATTTGCTTTAGAGCAGTTCCATTTTCCTGTTGACACTTTCTGCTGATGAGGTGGAGGAGAAGTCTCTATTGTGATCAAAATTGGAAAGTGGTTGGAACCCCCAGAATCAGTAAGGACGGACCAGTTGGTGGACAAGGATAAAGAGGGGTTAGCAATCGTGAGGTCAACTGCCGATTTCTGCCGATTCGGTGAAGGAACCAATGTAGGGGAATGATCATTCAGGATGACTAAATTATAATGTTCGACCATATTGACTATATCATTGCCGTAGCGATCGGTGGTTGGACAACCCCATGCTGTGGAGTGAGCGTTGAAATATCCACATATGATCTGTGGGGGAGGAAGTTGCGACATGATTTCTTGCCAAATATCCAAGGTGACTGCTGTTCTCGGTGGGCAATATCCAGATGCTATCGTAAGAGTTCTAGAAGGTAGTTGTATACTAGCTGCAATCAGTTGAAATGGCGATGGTACACTACGTTGGATAGTTAGCTGTCTGTAAGATAATGTCGTGTGTACCAGAATAGCAACGCCACCATATCCATCATCACGGTCTTCCCTTAAAATGGTATAGTTGCGAAAATGTATATATCTTTGAGGTTTGAACCATGTTTCTGACAGGACAACAACGTGAGGGTTTATATTGTGAAGTGTATTATCTAGACTCTCTTTGTTTGAAATAGCCGATCGTGCATTCCATGGAAGAATTTTAAATGCCATTATGAGCTTGGAAAATCTGTCGCAGAATATACTTGATCGCCATGGGTTGTAGAGAGTCAGATGGTTGAGACGAAAATAGTTGGATCAGTAAAGTAAGTAGCCATGTCCCAGATAGTGCGATTATGGATGCATTTTGGCTTTGAATCTCGCGCTGTAGAACACCTCTGTTCGAGATCACCGACCGGCCGCTCCACTGTAAGATTTTAAAGGCCATTTTCAGAGGCGAAAATATTGGTAATCATGTCGCGGATTGTTGTTGGATGAATGTTGCTGGATGCTGAAGATTGGAGCTGACCTACGATGAGCATAATAATATTGAATATATGCTCAATGAGTTGTTCGTTGTTTTGAGCAGGATTTGATGTTACGCGATGGGGTTGGGGAGGGTAGGGATTGTGAATAATCGGAGTAACAGGTAAATGTGGAGGAATATAGGCCAGTTGAGAAATTGGTGGAAAATGGGGTTTGAAAGGTTGTACCGGACGTCTTGACGAGTTTACAGGAACTGAAATTTTACGCTGAGAGGCGAGTGGATGGTCGAGTTGTTGGTTAAATGTTGAATGGGGAGAGATCTGTTGTGTGATATTCCATGGGGTATCTTCCTTCATTGGTGGCTCTGCTGTAACACTTGGTGTCAGGGGCTCATGTTGTTTTGGAAAGTTTCTTGCTGTTGACATGTTAGAGGTTGCAGAAATATTAGGTAGCGGGGGAAATTCCACCTGATTTTGATAATTAACTGGTGGGCGTGCCGCTGAGTCCGCGTACGCTCTGTTGTTATAAATATCAAGCGCAGCCACTTGAGAGATATTGTTAAATGCCATAAGTTCCCGAACAGAAATCCACTTTTTATATTCTGTGCAGTTTTTATCAGTGGAGAGATGAGCTCCTTTGCAGTGAACACAACAGGGAGTAATTAAATCTGAACACTGACTAATAACGTGAGGCCCTGAGCAACGGCTACAGCGTTGAGCACTTCGGCATTGCAGGCTAGAGTGATTGAATCTGAGGCATCGTTCACATAATCGCACAGACATCACAAATGGTTGCACTGGGCACCTAGTTCCGAGTAAGTGGATATATGCTGGCAGTTGTTGTGCCCGAAAAGTTAACAGACAAACTGGGATAGGCCTTCTCTCCCCGCGAATAACCTTACTGAAGCGCTTTACGCGAACAACTGGTAACGGGGTTTGTATCTCCCGTAATATTTCATCTTCACTAAGTGAGGGGTCGACATTTTTAATTAAGCCTTGTCTTTGAATAACACTAGACGGAATGTAAGCTTCTAGTTTTTGTTTACGAAAAAATTCTGTTTCCACTAGTTGATTCGCCACTGCTCCTGAAGTGGTTTCAACTCGAAGTCTGTTTCGCCCTATGGGTTTTATGTCCAGGATGTTTTGACGGCTAACGACCTGCTCGTTAAATAAAAGCCTACCAAGCGCCATTGGATGGAGACTACCTACGTCTTTGTTTACACTTTCAACGATAACAACGAAAGGGCCATGATCATTGGGATTGTATCTATTTTCGCTACTATTGCGATATATAACTCTTTGATTAGTGTTGGGCTGATTTACAGATGAGGATAAAGTATTTATTTCTCCCACATCTGCACCATTAGAACTATTCGTGGTATGAGTTGAACCGGAACTGTTTGTGACATCAAGGATCATGTCAGACTCCTCAGTAGGACGGGGTTCACTTCCACTAGGACGCATTTTTTTGCACTGGGGATTGAATTCACTTAAAAATTCAGAGTCAGAATTACCTGATTTGTTGGCTGGTTGTGCTGATGCAATGGATACTGGTACCTGACCTCTTTGAAGTAATGCGGCAGATGCTCCTTGCATCTCTGTTGAGTAGGTGTTGACAGGTTGTTGAGTCAACAGAAGTTGATGTGGATTCGGAGGAATTTTAGCATTTAAAGTAAAGTCTGGAATCATCGATGGAGAGTTGCTGTAGCATGCTTGTAAGGCAGCGTTAATTACCTGACCCGTGTCAGGAGGATCGTTCATGATGCACTCACATAAACACACACAAAAGGAATTTTCAAGCTGCTGTTATTCTATTTACTGCAGTTGAGATGATAGTAATTCCTCAAATTCGCGTAACTTCTACTTTCCCGTGAAAATGGATTAATATTATTCAAGCTTTCTATTATTTCGTTTGCAGAAAATGAAACTTCTCTCTTCTACAACTCCAAGGAACTTCGAAATCGACCTTACTCATATGTTCTCCAAAACTGTTCAGTTGGATTGGGAAGGAGTATGAAGCTGCTTCGGAGTATTATATGAAGTAGTTCTGGAGGATTATTTGTTCAGCACTGACAGCGAGATGTATTTTCAAATGTCAGTATGCATTCTGTGATCATTTATACCATCTATAACATGATTGTTACCGACTCCGGCAGCACTCATGCATCCTCACACTAACACATTTCTACCTCCATATTTGAGTGTGGGACGCAGGTTTCTAGACTGTAGCTCCGTATTCTTTTTCCGCCATACCATCTGTCGTCCGTCCGACCCAAACATATTAAATTCACTTTAATAAAAAAAAGCGGGCCCTTTATCGACGTGCTGTTTTGCAAAAGCAAGACGTTTCTTCCGATTCACTTCGGAAACAAAAACTTCTTGCGAACAATGCACACATTATACCCTTCACACTTACACACACGGGGCACCGAGCTTTCAGGAACTGACACACCTTAACTCCGCGGCAGCTCCTTCATAATCTTTGGGCATTTGTTTTCGGCTCTTTTCTTAATAAAACGTTCCACTCTATGATTCTCTCCACAAGTCAGTTTGGCCGGACGTCCACTTTTTAACGTTTTCCACAGAGTTACTATCGATCTGTTAAAGACTGGACAGTCGAACAAGGTCTCCCGACCAGCGCTGAGATCTCCTGCAAAGATTTGCACCAATTGTGAAGTCTAATAACAAACCTGCGCTCCGCTTCGCTCATTTTTTTTCCTTTACAGCCTTTATTGACACTACTTTGCGGTCACTTATCCACATACAGCTACAATCGATTTCTGACTGAACTATACATCTTGTCGGACGAGTCCTTATCGTATCGAAACTGCGCTAGTGTCACTGTTTACGGAGCGTGTTCATGCCCATACGGATACTTTTGACGCATGACATTTTTGTAGTGTTACTTGTTTATTTCTTTATACTTCAAATGAGGGCTCTCCATGGAAGAAGTAAAGATGGCAACCGCTGAAGACGCTGTAGGGAGACTGAAACCTTAGCCCATGTCTTTGGCTCCTATTCGCATGGAGAAATGTTATGAAAAACACGACACCATCGCAAGACCAAGGATAGCGATTTCTTTGTTACTCAAAGGGCAGTAGCTCAAAAGGGTAGTACACGAAGAGTGGATATAACTGCCATCGATGAAGTCCAAAGAGTTGGTTTCATTATTGATCCCAAAGTGCGCTTCGAAACAAGTATAGACCAGCCAACAACAGTCGACCAAAAGAAGAAACAAATGTATGAACCAATTGCAGACTTTTCAAAACCGCATACAATTTAAAGTGTGCCATAGTCATTAGACTGCTAGTGAGTTGCAGGGGTACAATTCTAAAATTATTTCAACAATTTTGGTCTCATTTTCATCTTGGAAATCACTTATATTAAGTTTGACATTATTAGTCTTCAGAGGGTTCTATTCAACTTCTAAGGTATCGTCTTTATGACAAGCAATAAATGGGCATTTTTTAATCTTCCTTTTTTTTTGCCGGGCTGAGTGGCTCAGGCGATTGAGGTGCTGGTCTTCTGACGCCAACTTGATAGGTTCGATCCTGGCTCAGTCCGGTGGTATTTGAAGCTGCTCTAATGCGTCAGGCTCATGTCGGTAGATTTAATGGCACGTAGAGGAACTCCTGAGGAACAAAATTCCTGCACTTCGACCAAACCAAAACCAAACCCCACGGCACTTAACGCCCTTGAAAGGGCTCTGGCCTGCCCAACGACCGCTGCTCATCCCGAAGACCTGCAGATTACGAGGGGCCGTGTGGTCAGCGCGACGCATCCTCTCGGCCGTTATTCTGGGCTTTCGAGACCGGGGCCGCCATCTCACCGTCAGATAGCTCCTCAATTATAATCACGTAGGCTGAGTGGACCTCGAACCAGCCCTCAGGTCGAGAGAAAAATTACTGACCTGGTCGGGAATCGAACCCGGAGCCTCCGGGCGATAGGCAGGCACGCTACCCCTACACCACGAGGCCAGCTTCCTGCACCTCGGCATCTCCAAAAACCATAAAAGTAGTTAGTGAAAATTCCGAGCCACTCAGTCCGGCTCATCTGATTAATTAATACATCGGACAATTACTTTTAGAAATATCATTAAAACATCAACCTGTGGTTCTACAGTAGTGGCTCAGGAGTGGACACTCGATTTTCCCGTATAAGACGGTGTTTGCTGCCGCAACTCGTTTCCTTGTGATCCCAGCCACACAAGTGGTACTATACTGCTTTGAAATCCATCTTTTGCTGTAGATATTTTGGGTGAGTCCATATACCGTTTCCATATTCTGGCATCCAATTTTGTTGGCTTTTGTTTCAATTCGGTTTTGCTTCATTGTTTCAGTGAGATATTTCAATTGTGGAGCATATTTGAGTTTACAGCATTTTCCATGCATTTTGGCGTTTGTTTCTTTGTATTATTATCGTATCGTAGTCCGTTTACCCTCCAGGGTTGGCTTTTCCATCGGACTCAGCGAGGGATCCCACCTCTACCGCCTCAAGGGCAGTGTCCTGGAGCTTGAGACTTTCGGTCGGGGGATACAACTGGGGAGGTGGACCAGTACCTCGTCCAGGCGGCCTCACCTGCTATGCTGAACAGGGGCCTTGTGAGGGGATGGGAAGGCTGGAAGGGATAGACAAGGAAGAGGGAAGGAAGCGGCCGTGGCCTAAGTTAGGCACCATCTCGGCATTTGCCTGGAGGAGAAGTGGGAAACCACGGAAAACCACTTCCAGGATGGCTGAGGAGGGAATCGAACCCCCCCTCTACTCAGTTGACCTCCCGAGGCTGGGTGGAACCCGTTCCAGTCCTCGTACCACTTTTCAAATTTCGTGGCAGAGCCGGGAATCGAACCCGGACCTCCGGGGGTGGCAGCTAATCACACTAACCACTACACCACAGAGGCGGATATTATTATTATTATTATTATTATTATTATTATTATTATTATTATTATTGTTGTTGTTGTTGTTGTACCGGGAGGTACACCTCAACTCCGCACATTCAAAAGAAGCGCCTTATGAACTCCTCTATCGACCAAAATGTGAAATTGCTACTATAGGAAGTTGGAACTTGAATCAGAAGATGTCACTACTGAAGTTTTAAATAATTGTGTTATTGTGAAGTTTCCTAAACTGATTGAATTTCTTTTGGTTTTGGTTTTGCTGTACATCAAGAAGTTTGGACACTTTTCCATAGATGTCACTACCAAAAAAACTATGGTCATGCACTCTGGTGCAAGGTAAAGGAAGTTGTTATTGAAATAAATTTTTTGTTCATGGGTTTTCTTTAGTAAATTAACTTTCATTTGTTTTTCTGATATTTTTCAAGGTTTGTAAAACCTATTTCTCAGTCAGCCAGTTTTGAAGTTAGCCAATTGGAATTTTCTGTAATTATTTTTCAGCCTATCACAGGCCTCTTTATGGTCCTTTGGGTGTAACTTTTGTGTCTGCCAATAAAATTGAGAGGGTGTGTCCGGACTAGTCCAGAATCCTCTCTCGAAACTTCCCTGAGGGTATATAAACTGCGGCTGCTCTGGCTACCTTGTCTCATTGATCGTCGTCTTTCTGAGTGTGTGTGTGTGTGTGTGTGTGTGTGTGTTAAGGCAGGAGGCGGGGCGCCTCATTCTTCGGCAGGCAGAACATCAGCCAGGTAATGAACACCAGACTTTGTTTTCTGTAGCTGTCTCCGCAACTTATCCGAGGGGAAGGTCCGAATTTCTAACTATGTAACTAACCTTTTCTAAAATGTAAATTTTCGTTCGGCTAATGTAAAAATTTGATAAAATCTTTAACTGTAATTCGGGGATAGAAAGTGCGTTACCCTCTCGAATTCCCCTTCAACTTGGTTCGAGGTGACTACGATTTTGTAACTGTTTTTTCCTTTTCTGTAATGCCTTAAAATAACTTTCATTCGAGTCACCTCAGTAGCTTGGGATTAGCCCCTGTATCACTGGGCCGAGAGCCCTGTTAGGATTTTATTTTTCATTGAGGAGTGCAAGGATACGCCCCCATCCGTTTTGTGTTCGGGTCATTAATTCAATCTGTTATTCCTTTTCCACGAAGGCCTAGTAGGTTAGTAGATACCCCTGTGTAAAAGTATTTCCATTGTAAATCGTCCCTTGAGAGGCCAGAGATGGTAAAATATTGGTGCAATGTTGCCTTGAGTAGGCTGTAAGAAATTGAGAGCTTGTAAGCTCTTTTCTAAGCTCTTGTTATAGAGAGGGGTGCCACTGAAAGGCTAAATATTGTAAATTTTTGGAGCAGGTGCTCTTAAATTGGGATATTTCCGTCCTTGTCTGAACATTGAGATTTCGCAACCTTGTAAACTGGATCCGGTATCTCAGAATTTGTAAACTAAGGGCTTGAAGCTCCAAATCTGTAAATATTCACTAATCTTGGATTGTCCAAGTCTTATTTCAAGATTGCTATTTTGTACCTGAGATTTCATTGTTATTTCACCTAGTGAAAATTTGTTAAGTTTGTCTTTTTTGCAAGAAATATAACCTTTATTTAAAGTTTTAATTCAAATTTCTGATATCGTAGTTAGACCCAATCAACACCTGCACCTTCTTTCACCTCTTTCTGCGATCCACTAAAACACGGTAACAATTATTATTATTATTATTATTATTATTATTATTATTATTATTATTATTATTATTATTATTATTATTATTATTATTATTATTATTCCACTAAGTGCAGTCATAGAGTCATTTTGACCAGTTTTAATCAATTATAGGCAGTCTACAATATATTCGTAAGTCAGAACCTCTCGTAACACACGTTAGCCTTACATAAAGTCCACGTATCATCATAAGAAATATTATTCACGTCATTTACCGTTACTCATCAATCTTTGCAAATGAAGTTCCTTTCACGTGTGGTGGTCTATTTCTTCATTCAATCACTAGTCTACCTTCCTGTCTATCATACTTCAAGGATGCTTTCCCTGCCTTGAACTACTGATGTGTGCTTTCAACATGTACTTTTCTTTTTCTCTTTTGGTAACCGTGCATCCTTCCCACTCCGCTATGCTATACCTCTTTTTATCGCGGGCTTCACTTATTTTTTTCTTCAAATCGTGCAATAGCACTCCATGGATGGTTGAACATCAATTGCCTAATTGAGGACCAAAGATGGAAAAGGGTGAATGTGTCGAAATCTAAAAAATGTGGGTTTTTTTTTTGTAATAAGGGGATGTATTAGCCATCCCGCATATGGTGTAGTGTTGGCTACTGAGTGTATGATTCAAATCAGTACATTGATTCATTCAAGTGTCTGAGTGAATCGGTTCACAGGAACGCCGAGCTCACGGCACACGATTCAAGTGACTCGCAGCAGACAGTGCTGAGTGGCTCACTCACGGATCAGTGAGACACAACACACACACACGGTTCATTATCGACACACTGGACATTGGCGGGGAGCCGAACTTCCGCTGCGGGCGAGACATACAGAGCCGTGGCACACTGAAAGAATCGTGCGCAATCACGGCACAGTGAGACACAACACACACGCGGTTCATATCAGCACAGTGGACATTGGCGGGAAGCCGAACTTCCGCTGCAGCGAGACATACAGAGCCATGGCACACCGAAAGAATCGTACGCTAAGACGGGCTCTCGCTCTTAGCTCATTTGAAAATAATACCCATTTTCGTTCACTGTCCTCTTCTTACAGGGAGGTTTAAATAATATATGGATTTATTTGTAGTGTTAAAAAGGTAGTCAAAGCATAATTCCAAAGTAACTAGCTAGTAAATACTGTGGAATCAGTGGAATACTGTGTAGGAGAGATACTGACTAGAGGGTGATTAGGGATGTAAATGAAACTATAGAGTGGGCATGTGGAAAACTGGGAGTGATATTTCTAGATTGTAATGAGGGGGGGGTAGGAGATAGGGATTTGCATTCAGATGGCCTTCACTTAAACCGTAGTGATGCGTATAAGTTATGAAATGTGTTTGGAAGGGTTATAGGGAGGTACATTCATGGAAATGGGGTGGCCTAGGGAGCGGTGATAAGGGTACAGGGATCTGGAAGTCAAGTAGAGATGACATTAAAATGTTAGTGTTGAACTGTAGAAGTATTGTAAAGAAAGGAATAAATTGAGTAATTTAATAGATGTATACTTACCAGATATTGTAATAGGAGTTCAGTCATGGCTGAGATATGATATAAAGCAAAAATTTTCTCACGGAACTGGAGTGTGTATCGTAGAAGTAGGATAGGAATGGTAGTAGGGGGAGTATTCATTCTGGTGAAAGAAGAATTTGTAAGCTGCGAAAAAGTTAGAGATGACAAACATGAAATTCTAGGTGTAAGGCTCATTTCTAATGATAATAGGCAACTTGATGTCTTTGGATTGTACAGACCGGGAAAAGGTAGCGCTGACGCTGATTCATAATTATTTGATTAATCAGCTATGTGGGAAACGAAGTGGAAAGGAATGTGATTGTAGCGGGAGATCTGAATTTACCAAATGTCAATCGGGAAGGTAATGCGAATGACAGAAAGCCAGACCAATAAATGGCAAGTAAGTTCATATGGGAAGTACAGCTGATTCTGAAAGTGATGGAACCACCTAGGGGGAAGAATATCCTGGACGTGGTGCTGGTAAAACCAGATGACCTCTATAGAGAAACCGAAGTAATAGATGGTATTAGTGATCTGTTTTTGTCATAGTAAAAAATAAATGTGATAGAAAGGAAGGTCTTAAAGTAGGACTATTAGGCAGTACCATATGGCCGATAAAGTAGGCATGAAAGAGTTTAAAAAAAGTAACTATGATCGGTGGAAAACGGCAAATAAAAATGTAAACAGCCTCTGCGATGGGTTTAAAGCAATTGTTGAGGAATGTGAAAACAGGTTTGTACCTTTAACGGTGGTACGGAATGGTAAGGACCCAGCTTATTATAATAGAGAAATAAAGAGGCTAGAAACGAGGTGCAGATTGGAAAGAAATAGAGTTAGAAATGGCTGTGGAAGTAGGGAGAAATTGAAGGAACTTACTAGGAAACTGAATCTATCAAAGAAGTCAGCTAAGGATAACATGATGACAAGCATAAATGGCAGTCGTACAAATTTTAGTGAAAAATGGAAGGGTACGTATAGGTACTTCAAGGCAGAAACAGGTTCCAAGAAGGACATTCGAGGAATCAGTACGACAGGAAGCCTGTACAGACCGGGGAGTCTGTATATGAGGATCTTCCAAAGGCATAAGTATTCAGTCAGCAATATGTAGAGATTGTTGGCTACAACTTACAAGGATAATGTCCAGGTGAGGAGGTGACAAATGCTAAAGAAGTATTAAAATTGACATATGATCACAATGACATTTACAATAAGGTACAAAAGATGAAAACTAGAAAAGCGGCTGGAATTGATTAGATTTCTGGGGATATACTAAAGAC
Organism: Anabrus simplex; assembly: GCF_040414725.1. Lineage (NCBI taxonomy): Eukaryota > Metazoa > Arthropoda > Insecta > Orthoptera > Tettigoniidae > Anabrus > Anabrus simplex. Next base: position 610,610,592 of record NC_090265.1, on the reverse strand, counting down.
AATGGATTGGGATATAGTACCATATCTGAAGTACTTATCTTGATTATTGTTTGAATGAAGGAGCTGTACCAAATGAATGTAGAGTTGCTATAGTAGCCCCTGTGTATAAAGGAGAGTGATAGACATAAAGCTGAAAATTACAGGCCAGTAAGTTTGGCAAATATTGCATGTACGCTTTGCGAAGGCATTCTTTCTGATTATATTAGACATGTTTGCGAAATTAATAACTGGTTCGACAGAAGAGAGTTCGGGTTTAGGAAAGATTATTCCACTGAAGCTCAACTTGTAGGATTCTAGAGAGAGACATAACAGATATCTTGGATTCAGGAGGTCAAATGGACTGTACCGCGATTGACCTGTCTAAAGCATTTGATAAGGTGGATCACGGGAGACTGCTGGCAAAAACGAGTGCAATTGGACTAGACAAAAGAGTGACTGAATGGTTTGCTACATTTCTACAAAATAGATCTCAGAAAATTAGAGTAGGCGATACTTTATCTGACCCTGTAATAATTAAGAGGGGAATTCCTCAAGGCAGTATTATTGGAGCTTTATGTTTTCTTATATATATGACACGTGTAAAGAAGTAGAATCAGAGATAAGGCTTTTTTCGGTTGATGCTATTCTGTATAGAGTAATAAATAAGTTACAAGATTGTGAGCAACTGCGAAATGACCTCGATAATGTTGTGAGATGAAGCAGGCAATGCAAACGGGGTTAAAAGTCAGGTTGTGCGTTTCACAAGTAGGAAAAGTCCTCTCAGTTTTAATTACTGTGTTGGTGGGGTGAAAGTTCCTTATGGGGATCACTGTAAGTACCCAGTTGTTAATATAAGGAAAGATCTTCATTGGGGTAATTACATAAATGGGATTGTAAATAGAGGGGAAAGACCTCTGCACATGATTATGAGGGTATTTAGGCGTTGTAGTAAGGATGTAAAGGAGAGTGCATATAAGTCTCTGGTAAGACCCCAACTACTGTATGGTTCCAGTGTATGGGACCCTCAGCAGGATTACTTGAATCAAGAACTGGGGAAAATCCAAAGAAAAGCAGCTCGATTTGTTCTGGGTGATTTCCGACAAAAGAGCAGCGTAACAAAAATGTTGGGAAGTTTGGACTGGGAAGACTTGGGAGAAAGAAGACGAGCTGCTCGACTAAGTGGTATGTTCCGAGCTGTCAGCGGAGAGATGGCGTGGAATGACATTAGCAGACGAAAAAGTTTGAGTGCTGTCTTTAAAAGTAGGAAAGATCACCATATGAAGATAAAGTTGGAATTCAAGAGAACAAATTGGGGCAAATATTCGTTTATAGGAAGGGGAGTTAGGGATTGGAATAACTTACCAAGGGAGATGTTCAATAAATTTCCAATTTCTTTGAAATCATTTAAGAAAGGCTAGGAAAACAACAGATAGGGAATCTTCCACCTGGGCGACTCTCCTAAATGCAGATCAGTATTGATTGATTGATTGATTGATTGATTGATTGATTGATTGATTGATTGATTGATTGATTGATTGATTGATTGATTGATTGATTGATTGATTGATTGATTGATTGATAGGCTATTTGGTTCTTCTATTTATTAGTTTAATGAATCAGTGTTATAACTTAGTTGACATTTGACAATTAATTTAACTTCTGTAGCCTACCTTATGACTATAAGTCACGCTCGTAACCACTCGAAATTATCTGTTTTATATTGGGAAGAACCGCTCAGTATTTTCTCAGTCCGTATGCCACATCATTGCACAAGACTTCAATAATCGAATCACAAGATCATAGGTGTACGTGGATAGTGGGTAAGTGAGCCGACTGACGCAATAACTTAAATAAAAAGATTTTGAATCAGAAAACCACAGGGCTACTCTGCATCTCGGGCAGCCTATACAAAATATGACGATTTTAAAAAATCCACTACTGATAGATGAGACGTATTTTCAAAGATGACCGCGCGAGTTGTCCATGCGGTTAGCGTCGCGTAGCTATGAGCTTGCACTCGGGGGTGGTGGGTTCGAATCCTATCGTCAACAGCCGTTATTATGCTTTTGCGTGGTTTCCCATTTTCACAGCAGGCAAATGCTGGGGCTGTACCTTAATTAAGGCCACGGCCGATTCCTAGCTCTTACCTGTCCCATCGTCGCCATAAGACCTATCTGTGTCGGTGCGACGTAAAGCTAATTGTAAAAAGAACACACTCTAATAGTATTATGTTTTTTCCTCATTCCGTTTGTCTACATAAGGCGTTCATTGGTTTACGGTATCTGGTGAAAAACCAGTTTCCTTCACTGCAATTACGCAAGTTACCTGTATATGTAAACAAATAATGGCAACTTTGTATTCATGCTGGAACATCAGAAAAGGAATCTAAATTCCTCCTTTCAGAAATAATAATTGACAGTCATTTTGGGTGGACGTAACTACCTAGAGAAATGGGGGAGGGGGAAGGAAATATCCTCAGCATGGCGGTCGTGGTTGGATTTCTGGCCAATGCATTACCGGTAGGTATTTTCGAAATTGAAGTCACATCCCTGTTATTGTTATCCTACATAAAAGTGGTATAATTTAGTGGTTGATGGGAGTATGCCTATTTGAAAATGAATCCATAAGACAAGACATAATTAAAATCAAGGCATTTTGTGCCATAAAGACATGGAAGTGGCTCGCCTACTAAAGTGTACATTCTTCTTCTTCTTCTTATTATTATTATTATTATTATTATTATTATTTTCTTCTTCTTCTTTTATTTATTACTAGCAAGATACCCGTGCTTCGCTACGGTATTATACTGAAATTTATAATTAAATGCTTATTGTTTTAGATACATAATCCGCCGAAATTCGCGATCTGACTCGTTTTCTGTGAGAATCCACCAACATTCCCGATCTGACTCGTTTTCTATTATTTTACAGCACGTTTCCTCCCATATTGCAATCTTCCTTTCCAGCAATCGATTTCGTACTTCCCGGGCTAGGCTCAGGTATTCCTCCTGGTCAGTTGGGTCCGTAAATCTTTGCCATCTTTTCCTTTAATCATTTTTAATATGGATAAAATCCTTCAGGAGATCCGGCGTGGTGTCATATTGGGTGCCTTGGCGGCACTGAACCCGCGGCCGGACTGCATTCTTTGTCATTACCCGTCCAGGAGCCGTTACCTGCGCGGTCCGCACATTTGACGACGGTCCGGAACATTATTATTATTATTATTATTAATATTATTATTATTATTATGTGTTGCTGGAATGGCTGATGACAGGGAAAGCCGGAGTAACCGGAGAAAAGCCTATCCCGCCTCCGTTTTGTCCAGCACGAATGTCACATGGAGTGACCGGGATTTGAACCACGGAACCCAGCTGTGAGAGGCCGGCGCGCTGCCGCCTGAGCAACGGAGGATCCTTATAAGTACATTAATAACAGTAAAATCAATTGGTCTCACCTCCTTCTACACCCCACCCGCCGTTAAGTTTATTTATTTATGTTTAAGGGAGATTCCAAACACCAATGTTCACGTCTATTACCTTCAGTTTTGAGATATAAGTATCCCCATAAAAGTGTAATTTACTTTTTTCACTTCATTTCACACTACTCCCCCCCCCCCCTAAGTGAACTTTCCCGCAAAAAATACTTGTTTCTTTAATAGTAAAGGATCTTCTAAATACCAATTATCACGACTCTAAGTTCTTCAGTTTTTGATTTATGTGTCCTCATGAAAGGAATTCAACTCCTTTACACTCCCGCCCTCCAAGATGGTTTCCCGCCCAAAACGCATTTTTCTTTGTTTTTAAAGGAGATCCAAATACGAATTTTCACGTCTGTAACAACCTTAGTTTTTATTAGATGTATGTATTTTCATACAATTAAGCCAATTAATTTTTCAATTCTTTCACCCCCACCCCCTGCTTCATTGGGTTTTAAGAGAATACGTGTTTCTTTACTTTTAAAGCAGATTGAAAATATCAAATTTCACGTCTGTAACATCTTCATTTTAGAGATATCAGTAGCCTAATTAAATGAATTCAACACCATTTTCAGTCACTTTTACGCCCCCCTCCACCCAAGTGATAAAAATACACGTTTCTTTATGTTTAATAGAGATAAAAAATACCATTTTTCACTTCTGTAACATGTTAAGTTTTTTAGATATACTGTAAAAATTCTCATTTTAAAATTTCACCCCTTTGGAGTTCCCCTTAAATGGAGTTTCCAAAAACAAATCGCCTATGTTTCTTTACATTTACAGGAGATTCCAAACACCCACTTTTTACGTCTGTAACATTTTACGTTTCCAAGATATTCTGTAGATATAGTCTTTCAAAAAATTCACCCCAATTTGTCACTCCTATTTAACCGCCATTAATTGGATTTTCCAAAAACTAAAAAATACGTGTTTCTTTATTTTTAAAGGAGATCCCATATACAAATTTTCAGTTCTGTAATATCTTTCGTTTCTGACATATATGTATCCTCATTAAAGGCATTCAACCCATTTTTCACCCTTTTACACCCCTCCTATTGGGATTTACAGGAAACAAAAATACGTGTTCCTTTATTTTTAGAGGAGATTCTAACTACCAATTTTTACATCTGTAAATTTTAAAGTTTTAAGATGTAGACACACTCATTCTAAAAAATTAACCCCCCTTTTCACCCCCCAATATTTGGATTTTCCAAAAACGAAAAAAATACGTGTTTCTTTACTTTTAAAGTAGATCCCAAATACCAATTTTCAGGTCTGTAATATCTTCAGGTTCTGAATTATAAGTAGCCTCGTTAAAGGCATTCAACCCATTATTCACCCTTTTACACCCTTCCTATTGGGATTTTCCGAAAACAAAAGAATACGTGTTTCTTTATTTTTAAAGGAGATTCTAAATACCAATTTTTACATCTATAAACTTTAAAAGTTTTGAGATATAGATACACTAATTTTAAAAAATCACCCCCTTTCAACCCCCCCCCCCATTAATTGGATTTTCCAAAAACAAAAAAATACGTGTTTCTTTTTTAAAGGAGATCCCAAACACCAATTTTCAGGTCTGTAATATCTTCAGGTTCTGAAATATAAGTAGACTCATGAAAGGCATTCGACCCCTCCTTCAACCTTTTCCACCCTTCCTATTAGGATTTTCCGAAAACAAAATATACGTGTTTCCTTATTTTTAAAGGAGATTCTAAATACCAATTTTCACATCTATAACCTTTAAACGTTTTGAGATATAGATACACTCATTTTAAAATATTACCCCCTTTTCACCCCCTCCCTTAATTGGATCTTCCAGATACAAAAAGAGACGTGTTTCTTTATTTTTAAAGGAGATCCCAAACACCGATTTTCAGGTCTGTAATATCTTCAGTTTCTGAGATATAAGTAGCCTCATTAAAGGCATTCAACCCTTTTTCCGCCCCTTTTCACTCCTCTATTGCGATTTTCCGAAAACAAAAAAATACGTGTTTCTTTATTTTTAATGAAGATTCTAAATACCAGTTTTTACATCTGCAAACTTTAAAAGTTTGGAGATATAGATTCACTCATTTTAAAAATTTACCCCCTTTTCACCCTCCCATTAATTGAGTTTTCCAAAAACAAAAAAATACGTGTTTCTTTATTTTTAAAAGAGATCAATTGTACCAATTTTCAGGTCTGCAATATCTTCGTTTCTGAGATATA